>NC_139723.1:36170871-36826839 GCF_964211835.1 Anser anser | reverse complement strand
AGGGACCCATTACCCTTGTCCATATTATTAGTCTATCTAAACACCCCACAATTCTGAGCTGAACAGTCTGCCCTCTTGCAAAGCCCGCATTTTCTGACAAGATATACATCTACATATGATATTAAAAATAAGGAGACAGGAATTTTCTCCCTGAACACCATACACCCCAGAACAAACCATTTCTAGCACTACTCCATAAAATTCCCAGGAAGAAATTCAGCAAACAAAAATTGAACTCAGCATCTTCTAGTGAATATAATGCCACTTATGGTAGCACTAATTTAAGTACATAATAAAATAAACTCTCTCTTTAAGGAAAAAAAAAAGGAAAAAAGAAAAATATAAGTAAAAAAAGTAAAAAAAAAAGTTTTAAAACAGTCAACAAACAAACAAAACAAAACAAAACAAACAAACAAAAAAGCCTATTTAGTCTTTCAGAACCAGTCATTGAATTGAAATTAAACAGCAGAGATAGGGTAAATAGTAAATATAAGCAATCTAAAATTCAGAGTGTATCTGTCACAGAAAGTGCAGTTCATCAGTACTGCACAGAGTAAAGAACTCAAGTAAGACTTCAGCATCAAATACAAAGAAAGGATCGTATGCCTGAAAGTCTGTCTACTATTTCTAACTTACTAACTAGCTGGTCTAACAAAAGATACTGCCTTTATTGAGAATTATTTCGATGCTTAATATTTTTACAGCATCATGGCTACAATAATGTCATAACTAACCAATTCAAACTGATCATTTTATATGTGTGCAAGGGAGAGTTCAATCTTCTGTCTCTGAAGAAGAATAAGATGTTAGTGCAACCTAACAACACATACACGTACCTGCATTAAACTCATCTATATTTCTGGGTAAACAGGTATTATTTTTTTCTGTCTTGATTATTCTCCATCTTGATATTTCATTTTTTTTCCCTCCAGCTTACATGGCAACAATAAAATGACATAAAATTCCCCAGAAGGTTTTTCTGGAATTCTCCCATTTCTGCTTAAGCAACTCCATCAGTGCCAAGACAAGGGAGAGGAAAGTGCCTGTGGATCCTGTCAGATTTACCACACAGTGTAGATACAGACAGACAGAGAAAAGGGTGACCAACAGTCTACTGACACTACTGCAGTACTATGAAAATTAAAGGAAATCTGGAATGAAGGCAGATGCTAAGTGATGAAGACTGCAGTTTTTACTTTACCTAGCTAAGAACAAGCTGGGACGAAGGCAGAAAAGAAGTGTAGGGTTAAGGAGGGCAGGAGGCACCCAGCTGTCTCCTTGTCACAGCTGAGGTCACAGGTGCTGCGGGGAAGTGGCAGGAGCAGCAGGTGTTTCTGAAAGTCCTCCTGGCACACTGCCGCCCTCAGATGCTTGCCCAATCATGCGGTGTGAGTCAATAAAACCACTCTGCCAGTGCAGAAGAGACACAAGTGTTCTAATGAAATAGAGTGTACTAGTCAGAAATGGTTTCCTTTTGAGACCTGGGGGACTTGACCTAAGACACAGAGGAGATAACTGCAATATTCCCAGTGATTCTGCGAGCTTTGAATCAGCTCCACTAACTGTGGGAAAGAAGTGCACAGAAGAAATGTCACCCAATGGCCTGCCTGGGAATCTACTCTCCCAGGCATGATGATTATCACTGACCTTCAACAAGGCAAGCAACAACCAAATTTTCATACATCTATTTTCAGTTTTGTTTTGGATCAATTCACTTCTCTTGAGAGCAAACCTCTTGTGAAATAATAAAGAGAAAACATGGGAGAGATGCACACAGGAGTTTTACAGGAATCATGTATCATATGAGAAACTGCGTTCGTGTAACTGTAAAGCACATTCATGAATTCTGAACCTCGTTGTGGAAGTACAGTTACAAATGAGTCTCAATGTAAGCCTGAAGACTATTCATGAGCAAATGTGACAGAGAAGTTGTCTACCTGCTTTTTCTCCCTATCCGTGCAATTCAGATCATACCTAAACTGCCATAAGCAGAGCCCTGCTAAGATGATCTACATTATCGAAACTGCAAATCACCTGGGAAAAGTCAAGAGACTAAATAATGAGGTCACAAATTGTGATGCCTGGAGCACAATTTCTTGTGCTGGCAATATCAAGAGCAGGTTGGTTTCTGCTTTTGCCAAGTAGATCCATGCACAACTTGCAGTCTGTAGACTTATTAGAATCACTTTTTGTTGGCATTGCAATTGCATAATTTACTCTAAATCCTCTTAATAGAACATGGCAATAATAATTAAACATGCATATAATTATGGAAATTATGTATTATAATAATTATGATTATCAGGAATAGCAAGGAAGCCAGAACCAGCATAATGCTAGCTATTTGGAATAATAGGTCTGGTTTCTGGTAGAGAAGGAGGCTTTTTTTATGACTTATAAATATCATTGAAAAAGTTGAGATCCTTTTAAAATGTGTATTGCACTGTTAAAATATGATAGGTAGTTTTACTTTGTATATATAAATTCTCAAGTTTACCCTATGGTATATTGGCCAAAAACGCATAGCATCATCTTACTGGCAGACATTTACAAAGATTTTCTGAACTCTTTGAAAGCTCAAATACTGAATGAAGAATTAAAATGTTTAATCACTCCCTTTCATTCCATTTCACCAGGCAACCCAGTTAGAGGATCTAAAATAATAATCAGTGTTTGTATGTAGAATCAGTGTCTGTATATAGAAAGTGGCCTCTGTTGGCAAAAAAAAGTTGAATTACTCTGTTGAATTATTCTGTATAAGCATGCTGTTACAGTACATACATATATATTTGCCATATGAATGCACAGAACACATATGACACCTCTAGGTCTTTGTGTAGATAAGGAAAATATATAACATTTTTAAACAAATGCTTTACATAATACTGAGAACAAATCTATCAAGTTTGTGTCATAAAAAGTAAATTGGTATTAAGAAATTAATCGAGTCATTAATGCCTTTTTAGTCTCATTGATAACATTTGTTCTCCAAAAATCTAACAATATGAAATAATATTTCAGTCTAATCAGTTTTTATTCTCTCTTTGTTAGCCATTTATTTCCTAGTTCATATGTTCATCCCCTCTTAGTGACATCATCCTGAGGTGCTGTTGAACTACTACTATTGTTACTACTACTACTACTGTTACTACTACTGCTACGGTGATGTCACAAACAGAAGTTAACTTGTGAATGTGAAATGTGAAAAGTACCATTGAGTTTCTAAATACCAGAAGTTTCCTTTCAAATATATTTCCAACAATAGAAATGGGCATTAGATTATTTTAAATGTTTATATTTTAAAATTGTCTGTGAAGTAAATTCAGTAGCTTTTTCTGTATCATTCACTGGACCTGTTCAGTTACGTCAATGTAATCACACAGAATTCAATGTCATTACACCATTGGATGTAACACTACACCAAGTTGGGATGAGATCTGGTATGGACTTTCTAAATCTTTTTAATTGTAAACATTATAAGTAGTAGAGACTTTTTGTTTTCCCCTTTTTTTTTTTTTTTTAACTCAGCTTTAACCTTTTTTTTTTGTTTTTCTCTCTCTCTCTTTTTTCTTTTTTTTTTTTTCCTTTTTTTTTTTTTTCTTTTTTAAAAGCTCGTTTTGCCCCAGGCTTAAGTTCAGTTTGGACTATCTGAGCTGAGAAAAAAAAAAAAAGCTAAACAAACACTGTTTGTCTCCTTTTGAAAGTTATTCAGGCACCAGGGGCTAGGTCTTGATTAATGCTCTCTTTTGAAGCCATTGTTATCTAAGCTCTTATACAATTTTGTTTTGGAATTTTCCTTGTTTTCAAACACAGTGCTGAAAACTCAATGAAGTTAACACAAAGAACTACTGTAATGGAGCAAGACTGTGTCCGTACCAACAAAAGGGATAAAAATGAATTATTTCATATGCTGCCAGTGAACATCAGTGTTATGGGAATATAGGAACAGTAAAAGCTTGATTCAGCTTCCTAAATGCAAACACCCAGTGACATTTGAGATGCCCTAGAATTTCCCACGTGGCATTCACATGCAAATCCAAAAAGGCGTTAGAGTTCCTTACTTTCTTGGGGTGTCATATCTGACAGCCCTATGCAAACTGTCCCATGTCTTAAATGACATGAGACAGTTTTGTTGAAGCAATTTCATCAAGACCTAGCTGTCTGTATATTCCCTAGCTGTCTCTTAGTTCACTACCACACAAATTAGCTTTATACTTTGTCAGTAAAGGACATACCTAAAATTAACTTTTTAAAACATCTTTTGGAATTTTTGTTCAATCTGGATTTTACAGTCTGTGAAGCACGAACATAAGAATAGCGAAGCACCAGCACCTTCATGCCACATGCTTTGTTCTGCATGCTGGCGAATTATAACACATTCCCATGGCGACAAAAACAACCATGTTGTGGAACCTCAGTGAACCACATAAAAGCCAGAAGTCCAAATCATCTACTGCATAATTAGGTACAGCCCCCGTGACATTTGCAAAGTAGCTGCTGTTTCATGTCATGGTGAATTGGTTGGTATTGAATTCATCTGGTTTTTAATACAATTGGTGAATGTAGGTATTGAAGGCTTCGGTTCCATCAACATTTTCAAGATTAGGTCACAGCTGTATCATAACCTACTTCCTAAAGATATGCAGCATAGAAAGAAAGTGAAATATTCTGAACAATTCAGTTTACACTATGGAACAATTTGTTTCCTCCTAGATGGATCCAATGCTTACTTTACCCTTGCTATAGCATTTGTTATGAATATTAGGAATACATTTTGCCCTACTATTTCAGAATGAAAGAGTATCCAAGTGATCTGTTTCCATTTTGTGTATGAGAAAGCTTCTTTTGAGACAGTGTTTGCAATACATAGACAAAAGACAGTGTTTGTTCTGTAGCTATCATTAATATGAAGGCTTCAACCATTTAACATGGATAACAGGTCCATTATGTTTAGCAAAATTTGTCACCTTGTCCAAGTCACTGTGACAAGCGCAGCTTCTTTTTAGCTTATTTTCTGGTTAGTTTCTCTGTCTACAGACAGCTTGCTTTCACCTCATCTGCTGACTCCCTTATTATCCTTCATACCTTACAAGGGCTGGCATGAACTTCTTTGCTCACTGCACCAGCAAGCACCAGCAAGTAAAGTTGGTCAATTCATCCCATTCCTCTCGGATGCAAAGATGACCAGCTCTCAGAGCTTCACTTCCACTTTGGTGACCTTTTGACATTGTGTCCTGTACAGTGATGGTTTGTACTACGAATAACTAGTGACATTCAACGTGACTTCAGAGAGGTCACTTAAGGACAGTTCATAATCTAAGCGTCTGCTCCTTTCTATTGCTGGTTTATTTTATTCTTAATGTTACTTAAATTTAGATTTCTGTGTGCTAATGTTACTATGATTATACTGACCTCTAGGGGTTTGGTTTTCACCATAAAGACTTTATGTTCTTAAGCTACAGAATGGTGAGGACAGCTTCCTGCTTGAATTGTGCCACATGGAACTATATTTGCACTTAGACATTGCGGTTTCTTTAAAAGTAAGACATGAAGTGAATTAAAAAATGTCAAGACAGAAAAGCACGCACACCGTTGTTTGTAGAACATCAGCTGAGACAACATGTAAAAGTACCTTCAGCAATGAAGAAAGCTTTGGACAAAATCTGTAGACTTTGCAGTTTTTCCAGAAGCAATGTCTTATAAGAAGAATTATTCTGTTAAATGTTTTCACTGTGGCTTACACTTGTTCTGCTATATTTATGAGATTAACACAACTAGTTTTTATTCCACAGACCTTTGTTCTTTCTGAAAATCATTAAAAATTTTATTAGGAAGACAATCTAAATAATAATTCACATATTGTCAAATATGTGAGTTTTGTCTTCCTACAGGAAGACAACTTGGATCCTTTAAATGATGCAAAATTGGTTCTGAAATATTAAATTGATTCCTTATATCAAAATGCTGCATTTTGATACAAAGAATTTGATACAGCTGAATTTGATACAGCATTTTGTCTAACAATACAAATGTTTCCAGACTTTTTTTTTTGGCATATTTTATAACATTGTTCAGAGAGCACCAGCAATAAATGTAATCAGCAAAAAAACGGTGGCCTTAGTGCCTCTGCGCAGCACAAGTCTTCCATGGAAAATACCCATAATGTTAATCCTGCAACAATAAAATTTCATCTGAACACAACAGGTCAGCAAACGGAGAAGTGAATGTCATACCTACTGCTTGGAAACATACTGAGACTATGTTTAATTATAGGATTGCATTCAAATGCATACAATTCTATCTTTTTAACACGGACATGTATATAATCTCCTTGCTAGTGCTCTCTACTTTATATTTGCACAAATGAATAGACAATTGGCAGCGACCCACCAAAACTATTAATCATGAGTGAAAAACAATTTTTAAGCCATCATCGCTTCTGACAAATCAGAAAAAAATCTGCAAAACCTTCATGAATTCTGACTGTCACTGTGTTTAAATCTTACTGTTATGATGCACATACTTAGGCAACATAGACAAATCTTACCACTGGTGCTCTAGCTATGATAACAGAACACTGTCTAACAAGGCCAAAAAGTTACTGTCTAAATTTGGAACAGCACACTGGCTTCATGCCCAAAATAAAACACTCCCAGCTTCTGCTTTTACTTGTACATCTGGAATCACCAGGTAATCAGGAAATCCGTAGGTGGAAAATGGGAAATCCTATATTTCTTATCTCATCTAATGGGGAATTCCACTGTGGAAAACCATATTAGCTATCAAACAGGACTAGATATAGTATATACAAATAACAACAAAATTGGAAGAAAAAAAAAGTTTAAAGTAGGAAAGTATAAGGAAGAGGCAGAAACAAAACAAGCAGGTGACTTTTATCTGACAGGTAAATTTTAATTTACTATGGTAGTATGATGGAATTCATAGTTATTGTATAAATCCCATGTAAGGCAGCCTCAGGCAATAATATCAGAGAACATAACACCTGGAGAGGAATGCTGAATTCCAGTCAAGGACTGGACATGTCTCATTTTGCTCATCAAATTCAAATTCCTGGACTTCCATCTTCAGATTCCTTTTATACTTCATCTGGGGGCTTCTATCCTAGGCCTGTATTTACTCAGTCTTTTTCTACCTTTTGCCTCAATCCTCTGGCTGGTCCTCTGTCTTCAAATGTTTTGTATTATACTTGAAATGATTCTGGCCCCAGTCCTGCCGTGTTGATAATTCCTATCTGTTTTTTCACTGCAAACAAACTCGGCAAGCAAACCACAATCAGCAATCTCATACGTGCCAATACTTCCATATGAATTACGATTTCTTTCTTTTATTGAACAGCACTAACAGAGGACTCTATGCAGATAGCATCAACCAGTTTAAATTATAGCCTTTGAAATCCAGAATCATCCAGAATTATCCTTTTCTATAACCAGTCCTCAAAACAAGCTCAATTTTTTTTTTTTTGTAGGCTATCTTACAGAAATAGGTGCATAAAGAAGCAAATTCTGTTGCATTTTCCCCAATCATCCTATGAATGGGGTGGGTGTTATTCTTTAGGGAAATGAGCTGCTATTCCATTCCCAGGAGCAGTGGGGATTCCCACAAAAAATTTCCTGATGCTGTCAAGTTTGGGAGCCTCTCTTAGGAGGGCTGCTCTGAAACAGCCTAGCTCCAAGGAGGAAGGTTTAGCACAGTAAGTACAAATGAGATTTCTGGGTCTGAAAAGGACTGAAAAAGTCATTCTGTGTAGGCATTCGATCAATAAAGAGAACTGACGCCCTTCCACCCCAAATTGCAATATTTTATGTGGGTTCATGGGGATTCAACTACAGAAAGTCCAATGTATGGATGATCTCGATGCAGAAACCTGACTACAACTTCTCTATGGCTAACAGTGTGTAACATGGTAAAAATTAGGAACACAGCCATAGCAAAGCTCTATTTGACAAAAGTCCTATCAGGCCTGTTTTTATATCAAAATATACTCATCAAGATATGCTCATCAAAAGGCTGAAGTAGAAAGCAGCACAAATACCGCACACTTAAAATTCACTTGCAGTTCTTTTTTTTTTTTTTTTTACTCTTCTTGTAAACACAGGAGGAATTTGGTCCATAGTTCTAAACATTGTGTTGCTAGGTGCTGCCTAAAACTAATACTCTGTGTTGCTGTAATCCAAATAAGAATTAGCAAGGAACAGACACAAAGTAATGAACAGCTTTAAAATTATTCTCCCTTACACTGCCTAGGGAGCTAAACGCTGAAACTGTGTAGTTTCACAACTCCACTTTTAAAAAGTGGGCTATGATTTTACCTACAACTAAAAGGTTGTTGTTGGTAGAGAACGAAATAAAACACAGAAAAGAACAAAGCCATACAATCATAACACACAATAAAAACATTTGAGATATGATTTGTATATGAAGCATATTGTAGTATGATAAATACCAGTTTTGTTTTACTATCTAAATTATATTTTTATATGGCCCTCTTTGCTACGTAAGCAAAGTGCTTTAATGTAAATACTTATTAACTAACTCTTCCAGTTAATGACTGTTGACAAAGTCAGTCCTGAACAAAGCTGAGCATATTTAGCTGAATGAATTGCACATATACAATATGTAAGCTGGAAAAAAAAGTACAATATCTGAATCTTGAGACTTTATTTGATTCCATCTTTAATTCTTTTTGAAAGACAAAATATCCAGATATTTTTTTTATTCTGGTATACTGGCCTCCTTTCAGTATTCAGTCTCCAGACAGCCATGCTTTGATGCAATGAAGTACCTATTTAAATTCTGAAGAATAATTCTCTCTCTCTGTCTCTCCTTTTTTGGGGGGTGTGAGGGTAGAGGGGGCTTGGGAGTAGAGGATGAAATGAATGCATGTAAATAATGCTACCAGGAGACAAATGGAGTATTCAATATTTTATTTTTTTCCCCCGAGTATGGAATTTTTAAGTGAAAGGACCTGGGACCTGATCCCACTGAATAAAACTAAAATTCTTGTCAGTGTAGCTATGTTAGTGTTACCACTGGCGCTGATAAGAACCTCATTTTCATTCGGCACATATGAAATATGTATATAAAGGAATGCATCAAAGGATATTTAGAATTATGATGCACTTGAAATAACATCTGTAAGACAAGCGCGTTGACAGCTTTTATTGTAGCTTCTTACAATTACTTCTGTATAGATTTTTTTTTTAAATTTTACTTGGATTACTTGTCATAAAATGTTTGTGCTATAATCACAAAGCAGATTATACTAAAACCACAAAGGCAAAGTTGAAAATCCAATGGACCTAGAGTTTCAAAGAAGAATGGTGCAAGAAATGTAGTGTTTGCATACTTATATCGGATTAATCTCTATACAAATTCGGTGAGATCTCCCAAGCTAAGAATGGTCGTCTCCTCATTTTACTGTAAAATCCCCAAAATCTGTGTATTAAAAGGTGTTAAATACAATAGAGGAAAGTCAGCCATGATAGTCAGAATTAAACCAAGTGTTAAAAATTACCAGAGAGTTAAAATGAATGTGAAATCCTTACCAATAACGGTGACTAATACTAAGTGATCTTTATTTATTTATTTATTTACAGGTGACCAGTAAGTTAGCTGAATTTTTTTACCAGAATTCCTTCTAACAGATTCAGTGGAAAATCTTCCTTTACATTTCTAAGCCCTTAAATAACTGTGATGCATCTCACAAAGTGCATTTGCATTTAATAGCATAGAAGGGCATTCCTCTTGATATCATGACCTCCAGATGTCATTTATTCTTAAAATTACTTTGTTGTGCAAATTTAATAAATCTCAAACACTGAGTGTGAGACTCACAGACATAGCTTTTCAGCTTGCTAGTGATCATCAGCTAGCTCAGTCATATCTAGAAACAAGTGAAGGCCTTGACACAGAGCTACACGCAAAATATCCTAATAGACTAAAAACACTAATAGACTTTGAGAGGAGTGTCATAGAGCAAACAGGTCATGAAGCAGCACTACACTATATTGCAGTTAAAGGTAAGCTATACAGTGACGGTCTGTTCCTGAATTGGCCAACACCATGCTACTACAGCCTGGCACCTTAGCTCTTTTCAAGCTGCGTAATCTGATTAGCCCTGCTGCTTTCCTCTTCCCATTTGTTGGGTCACAGTTCTGAATGTGACATGTAAAAAGAAGAAATTTAACAACATGCACTTAGTTTGAAAATCTTAAGAAGAATACCTGTTCAATATCAAATACATTAACTCTATAGGTACTCTGCATATGAGTTACCTATGCCTGAAGAAAAGGCATCTATGTGTTGTCACATTATATAATAAAAACAAAGATTCAGAATATATTCATGGTATTTTTCATATTTCATTGGGCCAATCATAGAATCATAGAGGTTGGAGAAGACCTCCAAGATCATCTGGTCCAACCATCCTCCTACCACCGATATCACCCACTAAACCATGTCCCTAAGCACCACTAAACTTTGGACAGAATACCATAAAGAAGCAAGTATGCTAGGCATTCAGTATTTAAAATACAGATATATAATAGCATCAGTAAGTGTGCCTAGCTGTTTCACTGTAGGGTTGCAGCCAGGTGTACTAGGCACACAGGAGTTCCTTCAGTTGTTTCCCAAACTGCTTTAGCATGAGAAACTCAAAAACAAACCATGAGTCTATAAACAGCAACATATTTAACCTATTGTTAAAACCAATGAAATGCCTTAATTTATACATCTAAAAGAAACATGTGTATTCACTTTTAATGTGTCAAATTTAGCACAATAAACTTTAAAATCTGACTTTCATATGCTACTATTGTACAACCCATCAAAGCACCATGAACACAAGCAATAGGTAGAGTTGTAAACTCCTTTTATTCAGAAACATCTTACGCAATTCACCTTTATAACTTCCTGCCAGTTGCATTTAACCTTTGATTTCACCACTGGAATATTTTCTGCAATGGTAGCCAAAACAAACAGCACAAGTACAGCAGAATCCTTTCCCATATCAGCTTAATTTTTATTCATTGAAATACACGCTCCTTTTTTTTTTCTTTTCTTTATAAAGTTTGTTTGCCAGTTCCAGTTGCCTATCAAGACCTGTCATACTATATTAAGTATGTCAGAGAAAAAAAGGATGCCTTAGCTAAGAACAGTATTAATTCTCTTACTTGCATTGTGGACCAAACCCTCAAAAACAGTATTGCACACTTAAATATAAAAAGCTGATTTATGACAAATTAAGTGTTTTTGTGTAGAGTTCTCAATGGGCCTGCACGGTTTCAAGCATGGAAATCAAGAAAATGAGGCCAAAAACCAATCCCTAAATTCTTAGCCCATTGATTAACGGCTGATAAGGAGATTTTCCCCTCATTTGATAAAAAAAAGGGAGCCTTCGAGTACTACCAACCTGAAGGTTAGATTGGTCCATTTTCCAAACCAATGGGAGGAAAATACGCAAATCTCCCTTTTAAAGTTTTAAGGCCTAATTTACAATGCTGAGACTTTTCAGCTATATGAGCTTTCACACAAATAACAAGGCCAAATTCAATTTACTGGACACTGGATTCATCAAATCATTATTGATGTTTCTCTGGTAAATTAACATCAAATCAGATTAAGAGTTAATAAGAGCCTACTTGTAGAGGGTGTGCATATGAGAGAGAACTGAGAGATCTTTCTTTCTCTAAATTGCAGAATTACTGTATGGTCATATTTGTCCTTCTACCTGGGAAGAAATTTTCTTGGCTTCCTTCATTATTATTGTATCCAAAGTGATTTTCTACGATGAACAAATCCTACAGAATGTTTCACAGTTACTTCAGTGCAAGTCTTCTCTGTAATGTTTGAGAAAGTTCCCAGCTCTGTCTTGCTTACCTGTTTCACCTCTTGCACTGTAACTTCTGTGATAGTAGTATTGTTTACAGATGCACTAGAAAACTGATGGTGGAATATAGAGATTTCCAGAGTCGTAGCAATTGTATATTGACTTTGCAGGACTTTTTGGTAAATAAATAAGAAAAAAAAAAAGACTAATTAAATTAACATCTATTTAATATAGGGCAGTAGCTACGGATTTTTAAGGTAATAAGATTTATATGTCAGATTAAAAAAAAAAAAAGAACAAACTGAAAAGCCACACACATCAAAAGCATCACATTAAAAGCTATAAGCTGTCTTAAGCTGTCCTTATTAAATGTTTTCCTCTTCACTGAGAATTATAATACACGCTAAAAATATCATTTCTATTTGACATTTTTTATAAACATTTTAGGTGGAACATATGGGAACTGTATAGGAAAATCTTAGTCCATTCAAATTCCTGTTTTTACATTGTTTTAATTTTGTTGTTGTTAACTTTCAGGTACTTTAAAGTCACTAAATGATTATAAACCAGTTTAATGTACAGATAACTATAGTTCAGGTTGCTGATTTTGGTCCTGGAGGCAAATTTAATCCGTTCAGAAAAGTCCCATGGATACATGGACACATTAATAGCTGCTGAATAAATATTTTTTCATGGAATTTAAAACTCCTTTCTAGTAACGTGCTACTGCAAAAAGTTTTATAAATTGAAGGCCTACTTCTGGTTTTCTATTTTAACTCTGCAAAATGAAAAGTTAGTAAAAACTAATCTAATACAAGAAATGTTGAAACTAAGCTTGAATTCAAAATGTCTGCTGTTAATCTGAAATTAAACTAGTAAGAAAAGTTTAGTATCCGATTAGCTCAACAGTAATGTTATTACACTTTTCAGTTAAAAACAAGATGTAAAACCTAAACCATGTACCTCTTGTTCCTAAAATTATGGATGCACTCTGCTTGTCTTGTCCATGTCAGTTACCCACCAAGTTTGGTTAGGTAAGCAAAAGTAAATTATAATGAAGAGCAGCACTGTATATTTACATACACAATTTAATTCAAGAGCATTTTTGAGTATATTATTGTTTTATTATAGTGTTATTTATTATATTTTTATTTATTATTATTATTATTATTATTGTATTTATCATTATTGTTTTATTAGCCAAGCATTTAGCACAACAAGAAACATAATCTTAGCTCTAAATTACAAAGATCTCTTCTGGATACTCCCATTTGCTTCCTTCAAAATTCAGTGCTCAATTTAGGGAAAAAATATTTTCTGAGGCTTCTTCAAGTATATCTAGCAAAATCAAAAGACTTTTTGATAAGCAAGGGAAAGAAAGATGTCATGTCTGTTTAATCTGTCCTGAGGAGTGTAAAGAGATAGCATCATGCCTGGCAACTCTTGTGCCCTTTCTTTTCTTTTTCACCATTATTTTGTATTTGTGGCACCCGCTGACTCAGTCAGCCTCCAGAATCACTGCTGGCACAACATTGTACAAAACAATAAAGAAAACAAATGCACTGGAACAGTGGCTTGGCTGCTGGCTGGCCAACACTAAATACACAAAGAGCAGCAATTTCGTCTGCACCCTGCAAAAGCTCATCTCATTAAAGCAACTCCTCTCTCTCACAGGCACACACTTTTTAGCTCAAACATCAACCATGCAAAATGAAACATACATATGTCAGTGCTGAACTTTTTATGATATATAAAGACTCTGAAAAGTTCTTTCCCATCCCCCTTTCTGAAAGGGAGAGCCTGTTGATTTTCTCTTCCACAACAGTAATATTAAGTCACAACTTTAATTTCCTGTATACAAAATCAGAAGTTTTTTGGTGTAATGACCATTTAGTACTGTAGAATTATAGCAAAAGAGCTATCTGTTTAGAAATCTCTTTGTGTACAGCTCTAGTGAAATTTGACGCATGGTATTAGCTGCCAGGCCTCACTACAGTAGAAATAATAAAACAGAGTGAAGACTGGAGGCTTCAGAAGTACCAAAAAAGTAACCTATTACCTTAGCTATTACCTTAAATAGCAGTATTACAGGGGGAAGCAGTTGTAAATCCTAGAGTAACTTCAAAGCAGTGGTATTTTCTTAGCATTAATGTAAGGTAAATTCCATCTGTAGCCAAAGCAGCTGAAATACAGACTCCTTCAGTGAAACTCATCCTAGTACAGAGAACTGAATGTAAACCTTAAGTATTAGCTACTCTCCTATGGCCTTTCACTTGCAGTTTAAATAGAGTCAGTAGACAAATTTACTTGGAGATAACTCACAGCTGTTAAGTAAGAGGGGCAGGAATTAGCTGAATGCATGTTTGGGTGGAAAGACATAGTTCAGTCAGATTGTGTTCAGTACTTCGAAACCTATTTCAATCATCACACCCACATGGGAACTTAAATTCTTAGCCTTGGGACAGGCCCTCTGTAAGAGAATCCTCAGTAAGTATTAGGTTGGAAATTAGGAGAAATTTCTTCTCAGAAGGAGTTGGTTAGGCATTGGAATGGGTTGCTTGAGAGGTGGTGGAATCACTGTCCCTGGGGGTGTTTAAGAAAAGTTTGGATGTTGTACTTAGAGTGATGATATAGTGGATAATATTGGTGGTAGGGAGACAGTTAGACTAGATGATCTTGGAGGTGTTTTCCAACCTCTATGATTCTATGATTCTATAATTCAGTTTCAGCCCATTATAATATTCACAGTTTTCCAGCTCTTCAGTAAAAACAAGGAAAGTGTGGTATTTCTAAAATGCAAACATCCTACAGCATGAAATCCAACAGCACATGTTATTCCATAAGGTAAAAATGCAGCAGCTATGATACACTCTTTTGGGAGTTCGTGACAGCCATCTTTTGCTTGGAAGACAAATAATCTGTCACCGTCTTCAAGTCTGCATAAATCTGTCAATGGCGGACTAGTTATAGAATTATGTGTCTTCCCTTAAATTCTTTAAACTCTTAAAGGTCAAGTCTTGAAACCAGCAGTTTATTAATCCAAATTGGTTTTGCTTGGTTAGTGCACGTGTGATTTTAAAGAGATTTGTAACCTCCTGAAATGAGTGAGACCACACTTAAAGAGGCATACCTGGTTGAATCCAGGTGTATAAAACAAAACAGGTTTAGCCTTGATCATCTGAAAGACATCTGCATGCCCCTCTCTCATTATGTAAAATGAGCTACTTGAACTTGAACTAATTGCTTCATTATATTGAATAGGAAAAGGCTGGTCTGCAAAGTATTCTTGCCAAGATCTTGTTGCCAGTTCAGCAGAGCCTGGGCTGGATGATCCTTGAATACCTTGTCAGACTGCCTATTCAGACCTGTCCTCTTCCCTAAACAATACTGGCAGGTCCTCCAGAGGGTGTCTTGCTTATGGCCTGAACACAATATGGACCAAGAAGTTTGAGTTAAAAGGGTTAGAAGATTCTTTAGTCAGTGGCACTAAGAAGTATTTGTCTTCTTAGAAGACTAATATCGTATAAAATGTTGTTTCCGCAGCAAGTTCTTGCAGGAAGATATCAGATTAATGCAGTCCTAGGTCAGCTGTTTTGCCTTCAAGAGTGAAGCCAGAGTGTAAATGAGGAATAAAATAAAAGATTTACAGAATCCAAGCTCTTCAAAGGCTGAACCATGTAATATATTGAACTCACCGAGTTTTAGAAGTTTCACAGTGAAAGAAACAACTATACATCTCTGGAAAAAGCACAACTTGTTTGGGCAACCACTAAACACTAGCAAAATAGTCATTAAGCAGCAATAAAGCTAACTATTGATTAAATTACAATGTAAACCAAAGTCATTGGAATAACGAAGCAACTGACAACAAAACTAGTATGAAACCACATAATATTAATAGAGAAATACCCGATGCATTTTTTTTGCGAATACTAATGTAGTTAATGTTTCCTCTGTTTTCTGGCAATTTGCCTACTGTGCTGGAATAATAACATGTTTGGGACAATTCTACAACTCATTACAAATAGGAAAATTCCTACTGACTTCATAGTAGAATTATAAATGACCTAAAAGGTAGCGAATGAGAGTCAAGGTCTCTATAGTGTTAGCACTCAGTTTACCTCTTCTTTCCTTGAATATTTAAGATTTACCGAGAGCTGGATCCTACAGTTAGAAAATACTCATTTCTCACCTTAGCAAAATATTTTGGGTGTTACTTTAAAGCATATAACCTGAAAGGCAGTCACTCCAGAACTTAGCTGTGGCATCATGAGCAAGTTTTAAAGGCTCTCAGGCTGATGTGGGTGTTAGTGTTTCTTCCTGAGAAATACATAGCCCTTCATCAGCAGCCTTGTAATTTCTTGAGTTCTTTTTACTACTTGGGGCATATGAACCCAGCACAAGCTAAATGAAGCCCTGTTAGAGGGGATGTCATTTCAAAATCTCCCACTGCTGAGACAGACATATAAGTCTGCATTGGGTACTTACAAATTATTTGGGACTCAAGGCCTGAGTCTCTTTTGCTAAGACAATAAAGAACTATTAAACTGCCTTGCAGAACAAAATATTACCAAGTAATTCAGTGAATTATAGGAGTCAGAGAGAAAAATAAATAAATAAAACAAAACAAAACAGAGCCAGCATACATATGTTTTAATCTCCAATGATTGTTACAGGTCCCACTTTGTTTATATAATTTTTGTAGCAGTTAGAAGGAAAGGAAGTGATTGTAAATTCATTTCTTCTGTTCAGGTAAACTGTGACTAGCCTTGGAGATGTTTTTCTTCTTTTTTTAACTTAAACTGTCCCATTCTTACATGTCATTGGTAGGACACCACATTAGTTAACCAAAGGGTAAAGAACATACAGGCCCCCTAAAAGTGTAGAGCCACATAACTAAAATAATGTAGAAGTTAAAACTATCTAGTGCCTTTTCAGATGAAGAAAGAAACAAACCTGAAAAGGTCAGGCCACTGACAAAGGTTGTTGTATTATTGTGTACATTCCTGCTCTAATGAAAGATTTCATCTACCAAGACAGGCAGTATTGATGATACTTTGCAGCCAAACAAGTTCTTCTGGCCTCACCTAATTCTTTTACAGTGATTAAATTTTTAGAGCAGAAGGGTTATATATCTACTTTCTTGGTAACCCTTTCCAATCTACATGACATTTTAAAACTTTTTAGGGCTCAAAAAATTTAAGCCAAGTCCCTCATCAGGATAATGGAAACTAAGCTACTGTGCTGAAGTCATGCCTAACATAGTCTGTCTGTGGCACCCTGATTTTACTGATTAATATGGATAGTTAAAAGCTGTCATGTCATTTGTCTTCGTTTTGATGTGTTGGGTCTTATCATACAGTATGCTACTGAGTAGTGGGAGGATTGCAATGTTCTCCTTAGGCAAAAAATCACCCTGTTATGGTCTTGAGTTAGTATAAAAACTTAAAGCATTATTAATCTTATTTAACAGACCTCTTAGGCATGTAAGTGTAGAGCAACTTCCTCGAACCTTCCATAAAGGCACAATTGTCTCTACACTTAACCTTGTCTTTAATCGTGCTGTGTTGCAATGAGTTAAAGGGTACAGAAACTACCATTGTCCCCATCTCCTCAACAATTTTATTGTGGATTCTTGTAATATTGACTATCCTAAAAGCTTGAATGCAATCTTTTGCGTAGAGTGAGCACTGCTACAGATGAGGACATGTAATAATTTGTGACAGTGATAGAGTTTAAGTCTAATGTAACAGGACAACAAGGGCTTTGATCGGATTTATTCCTACTTTCTTTGAGACTAAGAACTTGTTTCTAGCAGAGAAATAGCAGAAAACAGAAAGAGGTTCAAGAGCAAGGGTGCTGGTAGTTTACTGGGTACTTTGCTAGAATGGTTGGGGGTTAGAGACTTTCCGTCTTCCTTTAAGATAGCAGAGATCAAAAGTAATTACTGCAGTCCAATCTTGTAAAGCACTTTCACATGTGTAGTTCCTTAAGAATGTAAATAGTTTAATTTGATGGAACTTGCATTCTTCGGATGACATAAATGCATAAGCACTTTGCTGGAATAAAGAAGATGATGCTTATTTGTCATGTTGACAAGAAGGGAAAGTTATGATTGTTTCAAACAGCAAAAATGCTAACCTCGCACGTTAGTCAACAATGGAAAAGTCATGGCAGTGTTTTACTTAAACTACACATCCAAGGATATTTATAACCTGAATATATTTTTAATTGCAGTAGGTTTCACTCCACGTAGTTCTTAGTATCATAACACTATTAAAAATCCCTAGTCAAGTTCCCATATGCTTTTAACTGTGATACAAATATGTTCAAAGTCCACTTAATCTTTGTTTGTTGGGGACAGCAAACAAGAACTTTTAATGAAACAATCTCCAAAGTTATGGTCTACTATGTTGAAAAAGGAAAAAAAAAAAATCCAGTACATAGTAATTATTCAATAGTAGTTAAAAAACTTAGTTGGCCTAACCTGTTTTGTTAAGTAAAAATGGGGAGATAAAAGGGAGAGGAGTCCTAGTGTCCATGATTCAATAACTGGGGAACTTCTTAAACTAACTTCTTAAAAGCTAATTGCTCGTGGTCTCTTCCTGGTGGCAGACTGATTTCAAAGGGAACTGGACAAAACTCTTTCCTAAAATCGTACAGGTTTATTTCCATATGCTGTTACAACCCTTGTTCGGTTCAGGCTGGCCTCTATGATTTTGTTGCGGTCAATTTTTTGCAGTGATTGTGCCAATGGCCACCAAATATCTGCCAAGGAGAAATACAACAGAGAAAACAAGGTTGAAGTCAGGGTTAAGGAGAAAGGGTGAAGGTCTGACATTGCAGCAATACTGCAAGAACCTGACTGAGATGCAGGATCATCCAGCAGAGCATCGCTGCTATCACCAGGAAGCAGTTGTTCGCACACATACCATGCATATTAACACACTTATATGAGATATTAACTCTGACTTTTCTCCCTGTAGTTTGTAATAATTACCTGCACCCACAAAGTTAACTTTGAAATCTCAGGATCCCCTTATGTTTACTGATATATATAAAAATATTTGTAAGGTACCCTTACAGTCAGTAGTTACCTGTGGTTGCTTTATGTGCTTGATTTTTTTTTCAATTTCAAAAAACAAATCGCGTGGGCTGTTCAAAATTAAGAACAAGTGCTTCACCATCCTGTTCTGTGGTCTTCTCCCAGCCACGTACAGCTTAGTTCTAGCTTTTTTTCACTGCAAAGTGAGGCTTTCCCCTACTACCGGTGAAGTTTCCACAGTTACATAAATTAACATACATCCTAATTGCAGTCTCAGGTAAGTGAGCTTAATACCACAGGCATCACTATAACCGCACAAAGATTATTTTCATTTCACAAAGTGTGGCAGGTGTCTTTGGCCAACTATTCTCTTCCACCACCCTCCTTTCTTGCATTGGCAGAACCAAAGAATGGTTAGAACTGTTACTTGATAAAGATTTACCAGTAAGCACGTTGCTCAGTGTTTGCTCAGCTGTGGTGCTGGTTAACCAAAGACAGTCATTGTAATCTGTGGTCCAATAAGAGGACATGGGAAGAGTTTCTACATTCTATTGATACAGCCAGAGATACTGCCCTTCTGCCTTTCTATTCTCAAA
Organism: Anser anser; assembly: GCF_964211835.1. Classification (NCBI taxonomy): domain Eukaryota; kingdom Metazoa; phylum Chordata; class Aves; order Anseriformes; family Anatidae; genus Anser; species Anser anser. The sequence continues at coordinate 36,807,350 of NC_139723.1, read as the reverse complement.
TAAAAATCTCATATCCAGGTGAAGTGGCACTGCAAACTGGGCTAACTGGTCTCGCTGGCCATGTAACACAGTGCTATGACTCTGCTTCAACTCAGCCAACTATGCAGTGAAGCTGCAGGATAGATCATTCAACTATTAACAGATTTTCAATGCCTCCCCACAGTTTCCCACTCTCCAATAAACTAAAATATTTCTCTGACCAGTGCTTTAAGAAGAATCATATTATTAAACCACAAACATCTAGACCGTATGTTGTAGACATCATAGTGACATAAATGCACTAAAGGAACCTATGTAATGCAATGATTCAGGCTTGGCTTCTGTGTAACCTACAGTTATGCAAAATTTTGTAAGTAGAAGGTGCCTGGTGTAACTCTGAAGCGTACAAATAGAGTAGAGTAGGACATGCTAGTAGACAGGGACATGTTTATTGCAGTAATTAAGTTGCATTTGCAGTACCTTCTGTGTCAAATGATGAAGGGCTGGGGAAAGCTGTGTGCTACACAGCCCCTCCAAAATCTAACAAAAGTGTTGTTATAAATCGTCAGCAGAGCTACACATATGTGTAATATAAGTGTTTTACAATAGCATGCCACTATCTTCAAGCAACACAGAAATGGCTTGGCAACTCCCTGATGGCCAAACCAGAGGTTGCAGACTTTCCTTGTTTCAACATCGTAACTCTTTATACTTAACAAGTCATGGGGTACAGCTCCACATCTGAAAACAAACAGAATTTCTTAAGCAAACTATAGCATAATAGGGTGTGTGTGAGATACAAGGGAAGTACACATCCAAAACCTGAAACTCTAGTACAAATTTGTATCATATATTTTTTTCTCGACTAAGCTTACTGCAAGCTGAAAGTTTGTTTTTCCCTCCCAAAGAGGTGCTTTTTATGGCAGGAAGAGATCTACATCTTAGCTATCTACTGTAAAAACTTTGTAGAGATAAGGCTCTGTAGTTTTTGGCACAGCACAGGTAAGCTACTTCAACCATTGATGGGGATATTGTGGTAGACATACTGTTGAAATTGCCAAGTTACACTGAAGTAAGAGTGATGATGCTTTACCTCCAGAAAAGTCCTAGTGGATTTTAGCAACTCATTTTAATTATGTCAGGATAAGAAAATTAATCAAAAATATGCTGTTCAATTGCATAGGGCCTTCCTTTCCACTAGGAGCATGTTTATTTTGGAGTCAGGAGAGGATTCACATATTTTGAAAGCACTTGCAAATAGTGTCAGTCCAGACAGAATGTGGCCTAGTGCACTACCTTTATATCTCTCTGCCTCATACGCTTGCTTAATAGCCAGTGGCAGTAGAAAAGTATTAATTATATGTAGCGCTGCACATGTTTAATTAAATCATCTCCTGAGCACTTCTGCATGACTGACGTTCTGGCAAAACAGTGGTATTAGCACTCTACTAATTAAATCAAAAGACTCCAGTAAAAAAAAAAAAAAAAAAAAAAGAGAAGAGCTTGTTTGGAGAAATGAGCAAAGAACCAGAAATAAATACTGACTTACTAATTACACAACAGACCATACGAACTTCATCAAGTAGTGGCAAATGTAGGGCTCACTTTACTTCTGCATGAGAACCCTTTGCAGAGATCAGTAAAAAAAAAAAACAAAAACAAAAGATTCCTTTTTCTCCTACATCATGACCCAGTGATGAAAACAAATAGGTTGTAAGGAAACTACACAGTCCAGGAGCTGTGCTGTAGGCCAAAGCAACTTAAACAAATTGTTTATCAGTAAGGCAGATAATTGTCTACATCTTTTGCCAATGAATGTATCAATATTTTTCTTCGTATTTTCTTGCTTCTCTTAGCAACATAGGTGGTTAACGTGCTACAGGAGATGGTGCAATGGTTGGATAATCCCACTCATATAAATCTGATTACAGAACACATTCATTCCCTACTTCATCACATTTGCATTTTGGAAGTTCATTTGCTTTCCTTTTGTTCTAAATGTGTTTAAAGTGGAGTAACAAAAGTGTGAATTGAGTATCAAACTTTCTCTCCCTCAATCAACGTTTTAAAGAGTCAACCAGCAGCTCTAACTGCCCTCTGTTAACTGTTTTTGACCAGAGCAGGCTGACAACTAAAGTAGTTTGACAGAAGATTTCTTAATATCTATACTGCTCCTTGTTCTTGTTAATATGATACTCTTTAATCTTTACTGTGTCTATTTGTGAGAAAAATCTCAGTAATTTTCTTCAGACAGGATCTTCTGTGAACCTATTTTATTCGCGCTTGCAGTGGTGGGCGTCCTGTCAATTAGGAGCACATTATAGTAAACAAATCATAACCTTTTATTCCCTATTACCCAGGACCTGATCACCTCTCCTGTTTACTCACTGGCTGAGTACTACAGGTTCACAAGCTACCTGATGCTCCTCTATACCATATAGGCACAAATTTTTTTTTTGATCAACCCTTTAATTTCTCCTTTTTCCTTTTTTTTTTTTCCTTTCTTATGTTTTGAGAACTTGTGATCTTCGTTCTACTGTTCTCACACTGCTCATCCTGTTTTTCTTAAGCTTCTACCTTATTTCGGAACAGTGAGGCCTTCTACTGTCCACTTATCTACTTAGCATTTCTCCTTGTTATGACTACACAGCTACCTTTGAATACAGAAAATTAGTTCTCTACTGCAAAAACACAACTTAGTTTCTCACAATTCCCCCCTCTTCTTTTCTTACTTCCATTGTTGTTTTTGCACTTCCTCACATTCTTAACTTTCGAGTCTCTTTAGCATTAGGGTGCAATACTTCTCTTCAAATGCATTGGGGGATAATTGTTTCCGTTCAAAGCTCCAATTTGCAAAAGTTGCTATACAGGAATTAATACAAGGAATAAGCAAACAAAACACACAATACCACTATTATTATAATACCAACAAACAGTTGCTTAAGCCAATTCCAATTAGGTAACCACGAAGTTAGTTTATCCCAAATGTCTCTGACTCCCTAGGAAGTGTCATCTTGAGCTACTCTATGTAGAGTACTGACCTTCTATGTAGAATACTGACCCAGGGTCAGTAATATTGCCCCCTGAGTTTCTATCAATGTTGTTTAAAAGGCACCTTTGATAAAATGCTATATTGTAGCCAGGATTATGTGTAGGGAGCTCAACTTCAAAATCTGTTCCTTCCTGGGACTGAGTATGATCTGTCATTTTTAGAAATCTAGAGAATCCAGACACAGTTGCTGCCAGCAATAGCAATCAGGGACAAGGCCTTTTCAGTCTTTCTAGGCATCTGTGTGCAAATCCAACAATTATTTCAAGACAGAACTTGACAGATGTTCTGGATTAATTGGAAATGCTGATTTTTCCCTCCATCCTATCACTAATCCATTGAGAATAGGTATTACTAAGATAAACTTAAAATACATCATTTATATGTGTATATATATACACCCCTATAATAATTAAGAAAAACAATAAAAATCACAAACTAATAAGGATTCTTCTGGTGGGGATTAAATACCCCCCTTTCTCCCACTTTCAGGGAGTGTTCCCTGGAAACACTCCAATTCTCTGTAATTCAATCTCTTTTACTCATTAATTCATTAAGAATTCGTCTAAGGAGAAGTTAAAGGTTTACAACAGACAGCTTTAACCTTAAAAATCTTTGTTAATGCAGTCTCTCAGGTACCAGGGTTAACTAATGCTTTTACCCATTATGAATCCATCCTTTCTCAGCTGTTCTTACTGTCGTCTCAGTAGTCAGGAACACTTGGAACAGTCCTTCCCACTCAGGTTGCAGCTTCAATTCTCTCCATGTTCGCATCAAAACACAATCTTCTGCTTGGAATGGATGGATCAGGACTTCCAAGGGTGGGGTTTGAGCTAACAGTCCATGGGTCCTGAGAGATGACAAAGAGGACGACAGCCTGAGCATATAGTTCTTAAGAAAAGCATCTTTTGTCTCAGTTTGAGGTAATTCATTCCCTTTGTCCATGTACAGAAATACAAATAATATTTCATATGGTGAAACTCCCACATCTTTGCTTGGTGCAGTTTGAATTCGGAGAAGTGCCAAAGGTAAGCACTTCGTTTGGGGAAGCTGAGTTTCCAGAACTTAGTCAATTGCTTCTTTACTGTCTGATCCACTCCACTCTTCTAGAAGAGGAAGGATGCCAGGGAGTGTGAAATTTCCACTTGATTCCTAGAGTCCACATTAGCCCTTGCAATATTTCTGACATAAAATGATTTCCTTGATCAGAGTCAGTATTTTCAACAATTCCATACCTGGGAGTTATTTGTTATAAAATTACTATAGTTACTATGTTCACAGTAGCAGATACTGAAGGAAAAGCTTCCACCCACCCTGACAAATGATCTATCAAGACTAGTAAGTATTTAAATCTACCTACTCTAAAGAGTTCTGTAAAATCTACCTGTACATTTTGGAGGTGTTGAATTCATGGTTCTTTCCCCGCTTTGGGCTGACTGCTGATAATTTTCCTGTTTACCTTTTGACATACTACACAACTCCTGCGTACTTGTTCAGCCAGAGTATATATATTCATATACACACATATTTCCATAGCACAGTGTCACACATTGCTCGAATTCCCCAGTGACCCTCTTGATGTAAAACAGTTAATATTTGCCTCATTAGTACTTTAGTCAGCATTTCTCTCTCATCAAGGAGTATCTGTTTTCCTTTGGACTTCATGACTCCTATTTCCTTAAAAACCTCTTTCTCTTAAAACCTTTTAGTTCTTTTTAGTTTTGGGTAGAGGTACCTCAACAATTCCCTGAATCCACTCTGGATTTATTCTTCATCCCCCCTCAGACACCAGATGCCCTACATACTTGACTTCTCTTTCTTTGAATTTTAATTTATTTTCCAATACTTTCAAGCCCTGTTTTCCCAGAAAGTCGAATAGCTTGTTAGTGGCTTCCTTCACAACTGTTTTCTCCTCTCCTGACAATAAAAGATCATCCACATATTGTAACAGTAACACCTCCTCTGGCAGTTGGAATTGCTCCAAAATTTGTTCTCGAACTTGCCCAAATAAATTGGTGTCCTTGTAAACCCCTGAGGTAAAATCCATCTGTATTGCTGCTTCCACCCCATTTCAGGGTCTTTCCACTCAAAGGCAAATATATCTTTGCTCTCACGGTCTGAGACCACCCCATTAATAACACCGTTATTCCAGTCTAACAATGTACTATTTGAATGCCCAATTTCATCATCAAATCCTTTCCCAACAAGTTAGTCCCTGCCTCGGGTGCATACAATAATTGCTCAGTGATCATTCTGTCCCTAGTCTCAGCTTGGTGTCCCCAAAAAGTGGCACTGTTGTTGCAGTCCCTTCTGCCTCCATCGCATTTACGGTTTCATTAGTTGATTTAAGCCCTGATACTTTACAGGCCAGTAATGACCTAGCTGCCTCAGTGTATTGGGTTCACTTGGCAAGGTTTTGGTAGAGGGCGGGCTGCAGTGCTATCCCCTGTGAGAAGAGTCCAGCAGCTGCCCCATGTTAGACAAGGGCCAGTTTCAGCCGGCTCCAAAGGGGCCCGCTGCTGCCCAGAGCCAAGCCATGAGCAGTGCAGTTTGTGCCTCTGTGAGAGCACATCCAAGAAAAGGAAAAAAACAATGCTGCACAACAGCAGCTGAGAGAGCAAGGAGTGAGAAACCTCCCTGCAGACACCAAGGTTAGTGCAGAGGAGGGGGAGTGCAGCGCAGAGATGCTCCAGGTGCCGGAGCCGAAGCCCCACCACGGCCTACAGAGAGGCCCCTGGAGGGGAAGGCTGACCTCCGCAGCCCATGGTGTACCGCAGCGGAGCAGACCTCCACGCGGCAGCCCGTGGAGAGGAGCCCATTCAGGAGCAGGTAACCCCCTGCTTAAATTAGAAAAGCTAAATTTATAGATTTCATTCATGAACAAAAAGTTTTTTTTTTCAGGTCCGAATAAAACTGATTTTTATCTGAGAAAATTTCTAACTGCGTTCTTTACATAAAGTCCTGCATTCAGCACCCTCCAAAATCACACCATTGCTAAGACGCACAAAATAATGCAAATCCCAGCCCTCTAATTAGCACTGTGTTTTAAAAAAACAGATGCCTTCCCCTGTTTTCCAAATAGTCCACTGCACAATTTTTACTACCTGCTGGGTAGGTTTCCTTCAGCTGCCACTAAATTCAGTTTATAAATTAATGCCCATCATTTCAGGACATTTCCAGACTTCCTGGGGTCTTCCCCTTTGGATACCAATGGGCTGTTACATCCATCAGAGCTTCCAGCAGGAAAAGCCTTGTCCACTCCCCAGTAAAGCTACAAGATCAGCAGGAGGTTACTTGCACTAACCAGACCCTTTAAAAAGAGAAAAGACATGGCATAAACACTGTTTTATTTAAGCATTACATTAAGAAATCAAATGTAAAATCTGTTGTACATAAATGTGCTAAACGAAACAAAGCAATGCATTTCTAAGCACTTTTTCATTTTTCAAATTAAGATAAACAGCAAGTTCTCACACTGCTACTTGACTTAGTGGCTGGAAGTCCTCTTACTTCACCACCCACAAGAAACATAAAGAAGCACAGTAGAGCACAGGAGGGACTGAGAGAAACAGACTGATAAGAAACTGAGAGTCAAATCTGATTAGCATGTAAATTTTCACATGCACTGCTCATAAATTTAATGCAAACAGATCAGATTGTTATTTATAGAACACTGAAACTGCATCCAGGTCTCTACAAATCACCTAGAAACACTCTTCTGGATACAAGGAGTTTTTCCTCTGAATGTAGTCTCTGAAAGTTCAGGCTTTCTACCTGTCATGATAAAATTATGGAGGAGCAGCAACAGTGGAATTTTGGGCCTTTTGAGACTGATAAAAGTAATTTTTCCTTATCTGGAAGTTTGCTGAGTTTGCTGAAATGACATTATTCTATGTCTGCATGAGCTCTGACAGTGCTTCTGGCAAACAGTATTTTAAATTCTGTCTTACATATTCTTCACTTTTATGGGTAACACTCCTGACCTATGTCTTCTACTATATGTTGTGGCACACAGTGATATTTAAACCAAAAAGGAATTGCAGTGTGGCACGAGAACAATAGCCACAAAGATAATCCATCCTGAGGATATTTTAGCTCTCAGTTTTGCTTCTGATGTAAAACCAATCATTTGCATTTCTGATCTGCACAACTCTGGGAATCCTGTTACTGTTCTCCTTATTGAACATTCAGTGAAACATGTGAAGTTCATTTCCTTGTATAACAGAAAAGGAATTTGACTTCAGGACCTCAAAGGATTTTTAGATATGACACAAGACCATGAAGGTCTTTTGTTCTACAAGCATATCAAAATGCCATTCCTCTCAGTCAGAACACTCTCTCCTCTCTGAAGTGAGAAATTCTGTGAAATATGTCCTACTTTTATATCTCAGAATGGCAAACTTACTGGCATTTTAGGAGGACAATAGAGTGGACTTTTATAGTTTTCATTAAAGAGCCCTGACATCCAGACTTTGATCGTGTTCATATAGGAGTTTCTATATGACAGAATTTTACAAATGTATGCTACTGTCAAGTTATACCAATATACTTTATGGCTGTGGCTTATCATCCAATAAATTCAGTTGAAAATTTCTATAGTGTTTGATCATTTCATTAGTGAGGTACATTACAGAACAGTTGAGTGTATGCATGACTGTACAGAAAGAGAAACTTCAGAATATGTAGTAAAAAGGAAACAAAAATTAATTACTTGGAGCTGCTGTACAGACATATAGCTAGTTTGTTCTAAGTCTTGATATTAAATGTGAGCTAATAAAAAACATAACTGTAAATTACAATGCCTATACAAACATACAAAATAGTTCAGGTTTCCAAGCCTAAGTATTTAATATCTTAACAAATATAAACAACACAATAATATGATAATTACATGCATAATTCTACACTCTGAAGCCAAAAATACAAAAATAAAATTGTTATTAAAGTTCTGAGGCTAAGACATATGGTGTTTTCATGAAAGAGTAAGATCAAGATTTTCATATTTGGGAGCCCTGAATGAGGCAACTAAAATGTACTGTACAGCACCAAAACATATGATGTAATTTTAAGTGCTGTACTTTTGAAGCTGCCATTGATTTTAATGAGTTAGCATCATACTCCTAATGTTTCAGAACTCGGTTAACTTTGATTGTATGACATTATATGCGACAATTCTCTCATCCTTTTGAAGGAGGGAGGCCTAATTTTGAAGTATTTCTAGTTTTATACTTGCTGATAGTCATGTATAGGTGAGAGATGTAAAGATATACCTTGTAAGGGTTATAAGGTCTTTGGGCAAATCAATTTGTTGCTGCAACTGAAGTGACTTCGGCCCCTCTCTAGCCTCATCTGCTATTCTATATACACTCTCTGTTGGTCTGTAGGCAGCCAGTTTTCCCATCCTGTGAATCTTCCCAGCCCTGAACGAGGTCTCCTCTTTATAAAGATAAGCAAGTATGAAGTGCTGTGAATAGGTGATTCATTTTCTCCTCTTGAGACTTACTGAAAACTTACTAGGCTTAGGGTTCTGTTGTTGTTTGTATGTTTTAGAAATCATCAAGTTATTTACCACTACAGAGCTGTGAATAAATAGTAAAAAGATTCTGGATAGTTAGTTTAATTTGAAGACATACTTCCAGTGCACACCTGACCTTTAATGACTCCTAATTTGTAAGAGGTTTTTTGTTTGAGAAAAAAAAAAAAAAACACAGAAAAAAACGACAGCTCTGTGCTGTTCTCATTTTGAGTTTAAATCATCTTTTTCAAAGTTAGTCCGCAGCAAATTTGAAAGAAAACTTAACTAATTATTCAAACAACTGTATATACATTTACTACATGACTACTATTTATTTGGACTACTTAAAAGTTTTTATATATTTCAAAGTATTTAACTAATTATTGTAAAATGAGAACTTTTTCCCTGATTTCCCCATTCTCTCCACCTACTCTAATCACATTTTGTTCTTTCTATTCCTGGGATCATTGAGGTTCCTAGATGCCAAAGTAGGTTTCCACTTTTAAAGCCTATGACAGACAAAAATAAATGAGTGTAACTAGCAGGCAGGAAATCATTGCAGCTGATAGATGAGATCCAAATGCATGAGAAAAAAAAGTCCCAGTGCTCTCATACAATGCCACTGCACCACATACACAATACATGATCTTTGAACACACATACAGTGAGAAAAGCCATAAGTGTTTATTGTCATGATAAAACTTCAAAGCTTGTTTTGTACCAAACACTTTAACACTTGAGACTGTTTGAAGTATGCCAGTCTTTTATAGGCAAAGCTGATTCACAAAGTCATTACACTGATAGTGATACAGACTCTAGCAGCCAGAAAATGCTTCAGCATTTGTAAATCTTCCTTTACAATGCCGGGGCAATATGAGGATGTGTAAGCCTAGAAAGAAATGCCAGTTTGGAACCAGGTGCAACTTTGAATAGGTCTGGTAACTACTCGCTTTGCTATGAAGTAGCTGTGTAAATTACTCAGCAATGAGAGGCTTCCAGTACCTTCCCCTGCTGAGAGCTCATGACAGCAGAGATGAATCTCACAATAAAGTGGCAAAGAGTTACAGGTTGTTCATACTCCTGTGAAGAGAAGGCGTACGTCTTCATGGCATGTTAATAAATGATCCAAGAAGAGTGATACTGAAGTGACAAAGTTTTCTCTTTAATCCATGGTTATTCAGGAGAGTAAAAACAAGCTATAAGGAAGTGCAAAAGGAAAACAGTGACTGGGCAATAAAACAGCAGAGGAAATTCTGAGTAGATAAATGTAAAGTAAGGCATGGGAAAAAAGTAATCCTAAAATTACATGTACAGCAAGTGACTGCAAATTGAGTAATAACAGTCAGGACTGGGACTGTAAATTTATGACATATAATTATGTGAAAGCATTCTATTAGTTCTCAATAACAGAAAAGCAAAGCAGGGAACAGAACAGAAAATTTCATTGTTTTACCATACACAATGCAGTATTACTATACCAATGGTTAGAACATTGTGTGGATTTGTTAAGATTTATGATATTACTCACCTTAAAAGTATACGGTAGAACCAAAAATCATGCAGAAATAGGCCAAATGATGATCAAAAATATGGAACAATTTTCATGCGTAGATAAATCAAATTGGAAAACAGATGTCTGAGAAGGATGTGATTAATGACTAGAAAACCATGTCTTGAACAAAAAGGCAAACAGAAAATGATTATTTACTGTCTTTCCTAATACAAGAATGAATGTGCATTAAATACAACTATGAAATACTTAGTCAAGAAGAAGTAGGGCTTTTTTTTTTTTTTTTTTTTAAAAACAGAGCATGTACTTAAACTGTGGAACTCATTGCCACATGATGCTCTGCATCCCCCCAGAAAATGAGTCAAAAAGGAGAGTAGCCAAACTGATGGAAAAAATTCTCTCAAGGGCTGTTAAATGAAAGAAAAAACACATTTTATGGTGCATCTGAACAAATGACACCCCAAGTAGCTATTACTGGTAGCTGGGAAATACCATGGAAGTATGGCTACAAAATGCTGTTATACTTTTCCCATGTATCACCACCAGTCGTGACTACTGAACATTGGGCACCAGGCTAAATGAGCCTATGATCTGATGGAGTGCAGCCATGTTTTGTCCTAACAGAGTGATGACAATGCCATTTAAGAGACAATGACTTTCATATAGCTTTGCAATGTGGCAGACCACAGATGACCAAGCTCAGTGGCAGATCAGCTGAATTAATACAGCAAGGAAGACATAGCCCCTGAGTATTTGATGAAAGCTTCATCCGAGAGCTCGCTCTAGACCAGATGAAAAGTAACTACTTACACATACAAGGTCATATGAGAACTTCAATAACAAAACAGTGATGTTATAAGATGTAATGTTATATAACACTGTTGTTTGATTTTAAATCAATTATAAATAACTGAAAGATAGTGTCAACAGAATGGATGATGGTTCCAGAAGCTAACTAAATGCTATTATTGTTCTGTAATGCCATGAAACAATGGTATTCTGCTCTTAAGAAAATATCAAAACAGCCAATGCTAGCCTCCAGCAATGCAAAGGCAAGAACCTTGCACAAACTGTTCTGAAATGCCACAAAAGACTCTCACCACAATCTGAGTCAAACCAGGGACTTTTATGTATTTTTAAGAGCAATGGTATTATAACACTAGAGATATTAGCCATAATCACTGATAAATCTGCTATTTCTAAGCAAGAAATCTGGAAAAAACGGGTGTCAAGCAGTAGCTTAAAGGTGTTATTGCTGAGAGGCCCAAAACATCAACACAGTATGGATTTCAGGGTTTTAACTTCAGACTAAATGTACCCTGGCTGTCTGGGTTTAACAATCACATTGCATACACGTCTCTAAGCTGCACAAACTTACACCATTGTTAACTGAATCTGTACATCCCGATGAGAATGGGGGGGGGGGGGGGGGGGCATCGTGAGCACAGCTTAGATTTTAGTTCCTTCTGAAAAGAATCTGAGATTTGTGCAAACCAGATCCACTTGTGAATCAAACCCATATGAGAGTAGGTGAGTACAGCTGGGGGATTCCCTTTGCTACTGCTCCACTGTTTACACCATGGCCTCAATCCAAAATATGAATTTGGATGTTCATTCTTCTCCTATTAAGCAGCAATCAGAGTGCTGACTGTTTACACTGAGAAATTTTTAAACTGCTCATTAGACTAGTTAAGGAATTGTATTGATTAAGTAAACAGTTAAAGAACTGCACTGCTTTACAGTTTCAGTTTTCTAACATCATGGAATTTAATTTAGAACATACTTTTTCACATTGACATAGATTAAAAAGTTGAAACCTAAAACTACATTACTTTTAACAACTGTATAGCTATAATTAGAATTAGATATTCAACTACATATCAGAGATGGAACACTCAACCAGGTCAAGTGTTGAGCAGGTTAAGTATTGTCTAATGGAGGCTGTGATCACAGAATCAGCACTGTGGCAGGAAAGGGAATAAGGATATGACAGGAAAAAATAATGGCTAGTAATGTTTTAGTTCTCATATGAACAACTGTTACAATATATGGAAGAAAACAAAAACACACCAGTGCTTTGGAACCTCAATATTGAGAAACAGCAGACCAGTTCTTGTCCAAGTGAATGATGAACAGTGGCTGTCATACAAAGCTGCCTAACAATTGTTTTAAGTAAATCAAAAACAATACAGAAAAAGTCAGAATGACAATACACCTATTAAGGTTTGGATGTTCTTTAGTTTTAAGTCGTATATGTAACAAATGCTGTCAAAGAAGGAAAATACTAGGTACACATTTGTCCCTCCTTATTAGAGCAACTGAAGAGCTACAGAGCAATTTTTCCAGAATAAGAAAGATTTCAAGGAAAGTAAATCAGTATAAAGACTATTTTAAAAATTCAACCTCTTTCTGCAGTATGTTCTATCAGTGGAGAAGCTGAAAAAGCATCACACTGAATTACACAGATCACATGGCTGTGAAAACTGTAGAACAACTGCATTTGGAGAGAGTGGGACAACTATACAAATGCTGGCAGAGAGAAGAAAATGAACAAGAAGTCTTAACTTTTCAAATATTGGAAGAACATCCCTGGACATAACTAGGGAGATCATACTCAAAAGGTGGCATTGGCCCTCCTAGTTAAGCCCTCCTGTAATTACCTTTGGGGTGTGATATTTTCTCGCCACAGAGCAAAGATGATAATACATACGCAGAACACTTGGAGACCAAGTAATGAAAATGATTGCAAAATTGCTATGATGCAAGGAAATACAATAGCCTCAGTCTATGTTTTCAGAAATATCTGCAACGCTCAGAGACTTGCACTTTCAGATGGTAGCTGTTAAGCTTGTCTTCAGATCAAAAAGGGGATGACAGCACGTAGTCAGATTCTTCTCACCACTTTATTCTATGTCACATTGCTTGTTCTGAAATTTCCCGTACTTCTAGTGATTTATCCAGTAAGGAAGGAGTCCCTTTCATACCATTTATGACATATCTACTTCTTGTTCTTTGTTCTCTTTTTTTTTTCTTTTTAACTCAACATAGTTATGAAAAACCACTTTGCTTCCTGAGGATTTAGCTGTACTTACAGGCAAGGAAGAAAGGCTTGCTTGCTTGCTTATTATTACTATTATTTCCTTTCTGAACTGCCAACTCCCCATACATAAAAATGAGAATACTGAAAATTCTAGCAATTTTGTCTCTGTATTTCTTTTTGTCTTTAGCTTTGGAGAGAATGCTGGCTTGCTTGGGAGAACTATGTGGTATTCACAACTAAAAAGATAGTCAGGACTGCTGGATGAAAATAGAGCTATAAATAGGCATCCTTGCAGAAAAGAAAGGACTTCATGTACCAAATTCTGCTCTTTTCTACACCATATGACTCTTGAGTTATTAGACTGATTTCCTTGGCATTCCTCCAAGCTTAAACTGATGTAGCTTGATCACAATTCACCTCACAAGAATTAAATGGATTTCTTTAAATATATGAATCCAAGGGATACATATTCTTTGAATGCACTATTATTTTCCCTACCCATTTATGCCAAATTTGGAGAAATATATAATCTATGAAACCTATGGCATTATAACTTTTCAGTATGGCACATTTGAAAGACTTTGTGCTATCAGCTGTAATACTGCAGGTCTTCATGACAAATTGAACTTGCATTTGTTGAAAATCAAAGGGTGACAATAGGCCAGATACTTAATGACAATAGCATAGTATCTCTTGAGATCTCTTCAAACCCCATATTGCACTACATTTTTATCTATTAGAAAGTTTTGTTAAAAAAAAAAAAGATTACAAAGAAGGGAGGAAGTGGTGGAGGAAGCTCTTTTTTAATTGTTGAAGTGCTTTTAATGACATGGAAAATTTTTCTGTCTTCCCCTTTAATGGCCAAAGGCTGCTGTAGTAAATGAACCTGAAATCTCTCTCAAATTCTCTCTTACATGCATGTGGTTTTTGTATGTATAGTTCTAGTCGTGGTGTGTGTTAATGTAAGTCATTTGCCTATGCCTCTTCTCAGACTCTCCAATTGCCATGATTAAATCAGTTCTCTGAAGTTTCTTTTTTGTTGTAAGCGAATGAACAGTACTTCTTTGTTCGTAGTAAGAGGCATGTTTACTTTTTAGTTTTATTATGTTGCTAAGCTAAAAAGAGAGTACCTTGCCCATTCTGTTCTGCAGGTAGTAACCTATATTTTATCTCAGTTTTAAAAGAAATTGCTGTTCATTTTTACTTTATTGTTTAAAAAAACAAAAATTAACTGAAAAGGCTTAATGCTGCTGTGAATCTAAGGACGGATTTTTTACAAAGCAATAAACCAGTTAAACTTAATTGCTTACCTTTTCTTTCAAAGCAAGCTGCCTCCATACTTTGACTTAGATTCAGCATACTGTTAAGTTTTCAGTACAAAGGGCCTGATTTAGTCCTCATCAATGTCAGCACTAATGGCTGGTCCATACCAATGAAAAAAATAAATGCTCTGATTCTGCAGAAAACAGCTGCTTTAGCAAGACTGTGATTTATCCATCGATATACCCCAAAAGGCCTACTCTATTAATGTAGCTTTAATGAGTTGAAAAATTTTCAAGTTTACATACACATTACCAGATAATTAAAAAAATTCAAGCTCACTTGATCCACAAACTGTTTCCATGAAACTGTCAGTTCTTTCAATCTCCTTATACGCTGGAAAGACAAAACAGGTACTGACTTCTTGTTGAAAGACCACTTTTTTGAGTACACATTTCCAATCAAAATTACAGTATATCCTTGTCATGGCACAACTCCTTTGTTAAAATTTAATGAACATACAGGGTATTTCTTGAAACTTGTAGTTCTTAAATTCCTTTGCACTGTGTGTAGATTTCATTCCAAGAGCTGCTTTCTACTTTAAAAGATTCCCAGAGACTTTTAAATACTATTGCAGTTTTACAGATGGGTAAACTTAAGTCAGTGTTGCTAAAACATAAATAATAGTCAGAAGAGCAACAACTAGAACATACTAGGCTTGACTGCCAGACTTCTCCTCAAACTAGAGAGTACAATGCAAAGAACAGGATGAAGATGACAAGCCATAACAAAAAGGGAGAAAATTATCTGAAGGATATCAGTAGCAGCGCTATTGACTGGCTAGATTTTATTGCACATACGCAGCCCGAAAGCAACTTGTTTAGTGAATGAGTGTATCAAACAGACAGAACAATCCATTGTGATATGTCTTGACTGTTAGTGGTGGTGGCAGGTGGCAGGTCAGCTGAACCTTATAGAGTAATTAGCTAAGGATAAATTAATCTGTTCTCAAATGTGGCCTGCTGATCTTTCCCAGGTTGTAAACTCTGCTTAAAAGCATGGCTTCTCTATTTTCTCCCTCTTTTCCCTCTTTCTAATGTTTAACTTAGTCTTCCTTGGACTTTGTGTAAATACCTGCATCTGCAGCTATGAAATATAACATTTTAAAAGAGTTTTCCTGAGTAAAAAAGGCTATATGTGTTGGAATAATGTCATACCATTTTCCAGTTAACACTGGATCTTTAGATTATTTGTGCAAATGTTCTGCAGGAAATATCACATAGCTGGTCTCAAGGAAGACAAATATTTAGTTTTTGCAGTACTGTCCTTGAATGACTACATGTACCTTAGGCAAAAATGATTTGGCACAAATCTCTCTATTTTTCTTTAGCCACCATAAATGAGGTTTGTTCACAGAGCTTGTGGTTTTTAAAACCTGGGATCTTGGTTCTTTTAAGCTATTCCAGAATGTACCTAGTTTCTGGCATTTATTACTTTTCCAAATATTTCACAGATTCTGCTTTAATGGTAGCTATTTCCAAACACTGTGACACTTGGTCTCATAGTTCTGTCCTTATTAGGGATATCAGGCTAAAATGTAATCAATATTTTAAATTTCTGCAAAGCATTTTTTAAAAGAAAGGAATAAACAAGGAACTATCTTCAGAATACATATTTTCATTTAAAATTCATTGAAATCACTTCCCATTAATTCAAACCAGAAATGAGGCAGTTCTCTACAAAGAACTAATATATACTAGGCACCCTCTTTCCCACACAGACCTTCATTAAAATTTAAGGTTTATTTGAACTGCAAAACATTTGAGTTGAATTTTTTTTCCATGAGTTATATCGTGCATCTGATAAAAAACTAATTTTCAAGCAAGCTCTTCTTCACACTCAGATTTACAGCCATTTGAGACAGAAACAATTCACACCATGCTGGGAATTTTCTAATTGCTTGCAGCAATTAGATATTGCTTGTACCTACAGAGACTGTCACCGGGTATCTATATGAAGTTCAATATGGCAGCAATTGTTTTTGCCTAGAATTAGTTGATTGCAAAAACAGCTCTTCATTACCTCAGGAAACACGCTGTCAGCTAAGGTATAAATGCAGATCCCTCTGGTCATCAACAGAGCTGAGGCTTTGTGCAGCTGTAGAAGGAGCCACTTCTGGAGCTCTCTGTGGATTCACTCCTGAACAAAAACAACTGCAACCAGGTATGATGCAGAATAGCACAGTCATCGTGATTTGAGCAACATCAGAACGCTATCATTTTAACCATGTTAAGCCTTCCTTTTTAGGATTCCAAAGTGCTACTTTTTAACTGTAGACTATGATTTTATTTATTTATTTATTTTTATTCATATCATCACCATATAGATTTTCTTCTGAAGATGCTGCTGTTGGAGATCAGCATGTGCTTCCCCTCACATGTAGTGTGAACAGGCATAAGAAGCTGTGAACACAGAGGTGTGAAACTTAGTAAATTTGTTCTTGGGTATTCAAGCAAATTTTCACCATTTGTCACGTGGTGGAAGCTCCACGCAGTTTCTAAATACGGTCTTCTATAATTAAATGGAAACATGAGGTATACATAACCTGCTGGAGATGCACGTCTTGCTCTGTGTCTAATGGACATAGGATGTAGTATTAGCTAGAGGACATCGTCTTTTACTGACACATTTCACACCTTGGGATGAAGTTTGTACCTGGGGGGTGGGTGAGGCCACAGCACCAGCATGTCCCCAGGTGGCAGCATGAATGCCAGCACCAAGCCAGGAGTGGATCCCTGGCCCTGCCTCCAACTGTGCTGCTGCACCTCGCCCTCAAGCCAAGCACTCTCCCTCCTGCCCCACACCCCGAAGTCATTTCAATCTGTTAAGGCATACACTGGAGCAAGTTGCCCCTTAAGCCCCCTGTGACTTGAACAGAGAGGAAACAGAAGTAAAAGAACTGTAAACAAATCCTCTCACCCTGACTCCGTGGTCATGTCCTTTCTCCCAGGCTGGTTCCAGTTCACCAGCTCAGGGGCTGGCTGGCTTGCGGCAGACTGGGTACTGCCCCAGCCAGGCTCCCGTGTCCGTCTCCTTTCCCATCTGAGGCACCTGGCTGTGTACCTGCTTTCTCCTCTCTCCCATGGGCTGGCAAGCTTTGCTGCTCCAGAGGGCTCACTCCTCACTTGGTCATTTCCTCGCACCACTACCCCCATCACACACACAATCCTCTGCACGATTGCCTGGGAAAGGCTCAGTGCTCCTGGAGCCTCATGTCCTTCCAGCAAGGACAAGGCGAGCCCGTGGCCTCTTCTGCTGCCAAGCTGCACCCTTGCAAAGGAACATAGCAGGCCGCATGCAATAAATGGCAAACAAACAACATATAAATGGGTATGGCCTTTCACAGCTGGTAACTACTGAAATTGCTGCCCCGAGGGAGTGGTAGCAACACTGAGGGGAGACAGGTGCCAAGTGGGGGCAAATACTCCTGAGCCTGTCACAAAACTGCTGCCACATCCCACCTCATCTGGGGCCTGAGCCCAGAGACCACATGCCACCAGCCCCACTGCCAGCAGCAGCTTTTCCACAGCCTCTGCCTTCAGGTAGGGCAGAGCCCTCTGCACCACCTGGTGGAACGGGAAAGTCTGAGAGAGGTCTTGTAGATGATTGTTCAGCTTTCTTTAAAATTTCTGCCATTCTAGAGGAGTTAGTCCTTTGGGAGCTTTCCTGGGTTGCTGCACACATCCTGAGACATGTAGTTGATTTTGCTCACTGCTTTTGGTATGAGATAGATGTTGCAATAGTTTCCTGTTCCCCTGAGCAGCGCACAGAAGTCTGACATAATGCTTTTATGAAAGCTGAAAATTAAATGAAAACTGGTTTGTACTAGTGAGTTTCAGGCTTGGCAGCTTAGCTTGGCGCTGGTGGTATAGCTGCCTGCATGACCACTCAGTATCTTCTTCAAATTCTCCACCTTTTTATTAACAGTTTCCCATAGTCTATTAACAGCTTCCTATTAAGGCATGTGGTCAGGCTGTTGTCAGCTGTGAGACTGGTTTTCTCTGAAGTTTGTAAGTTTGTTCTGACAGCCGTGTTTGATTAATGGCAGCCCAATGTCACTGAACACAGCAGGGCCAGAAAAGGCAACATGCTCCTGTGGCTCACAGTTGACTGATGAACCAGAAAAAGCTGCAGTGAATGGGATTTTTTCTTTTACACAGAGCTTGCAATCAAAACTCTTTCCATGCATATCAACTTAAAGCAGCAGGTTGGGCAGTTAATAAAACTTCTCATCAGAGGAGGGATGGGGAAAGAAAAGAGCACTGCCTTAGGTTTCTTGGCTTGCATAGCCAGTGCCAAGCTGCTTTCATATATCACTCAAGACAAGTGAACTGGGATATTAAATACGATCAACAAGCAGAACTAGGTCATGTTACTTAGGATATTTTACTATAAGGTTTCTGAGATAAAATGAGATATAATGATAAAATATATTCAGACATTTTGTTTATTTAGGAATATTTATGTGTTTAAGAAATAAAATTATCATGGGACCATGGGATAAGAAGCTGATAGGGTAATTCAGGATGGGAGTGAGCCTTGGAGGTCTCTGATCCACTGTCCTGCTCACAGCATGTTCAGCTGTGGGGTCAGACTTGGTGACTCAGGGCTTTGTCTGGCTGGGAAGTGCTACCCTCTGAGGAGGGAGGGGGCCTGCATAGGAGCAGCCCAGGGAGTGGGGCAGCCTGTGCAGCTGCTTGCCTCTCTTTCTGGTGTTTTTAAGTTTCCTTACAGCTGGTCTTAACCTTTCTTGGCCCTTGCCCTGCTGCCATGCCTAGCTCAGCTCCCCTGCAGTGCCCTCATAGGCAGTGCAGCTGCAGTTAGGTGCTGCCAGAGCCAGCTCTTCTCCAGACTGAACCAGGGCAGGTCCTGCAGCCCCAGCCGTCTCTCTCAGTGGTCCTCTGCCAAACTTGTTCCAGTTTATGTCTTTCCTGCACTGGAGGGCACAGAACAGGATGTAGTATCTTGATGTGGTCTTATGAGGGCTGAAGAGAGCGGGAGTCCCATTCATTGATTGACTGGTGGCATTCCTGTTCATACAGCCCAGGACACTGCTGGCCTTTGCACTGTCCAGAGCACAGCGCTGGGTCATGCTTGGCTTTCTGCCCACCCTGACCCCCAGGACCTTTTCATCAGAGCTGCTCCTCAGTCTGGCAGTCTACAGCCTGTGCCACTGCAAGGTGTTATTCAATCCCAGAGTATCACTTTCCATCCTGTTCTGGTTGAATTTCATGAGGTTCCTGTTGGCCCATTCCTCCAGCTTGTTTACATCTTTCTAGGTGGCAGCCCTGCCCCTGAGCGTATTGATCAGTGCCCCCAGTTTGGTGTCACCTAATGATAAATTGCAGCAATCCATTTCATTTTTAAGTTGTCCTTTTTATTCTTCTTTTTCAAAACATGCCTGGGCAAAACAACCTGTGTGGGGGACTTGTACAGGATTTTTCATTTATCTGTTAGTGGGACAAATTGCTTTTACGGCTATTACTAGCTAACAAAATAAAGCTGCCCTTGCTGTAAGAGGATCCTAACAGCATTTAATAAAGTTTATGACTTAAGAGATGTATTTGCCTCCTAGAATTGAGCTTTAATTCACAAAAGCACAGACACCATTTTGGATTCAATTTCCATGTTTCCTTAAGTTTAAAATAAATTTTTGTGCTACAGTAAGACAAACATATCAATATTATCTCTGTTTAAAAGGTTTTAAATTGATAATACAATCCAGGGAAAATATTAGAATGAATAATTGACCTCTATGTTAAAAAAAAAAAAAGGAGACGTTTGCATTTCTTGGTTTATGAACATAAAGTTGCTCAGAAGTGGGAGAAAGAGTGTATTTTGCCACAGTTGCCTTCTTCCTTTAATTTTTCATACGTCACTATAGCTTAATGCGATTAACTGTTTAATATAGCCCCTGTAGTCTGCATGCTGTTATGAGTAGATGTCCTCAGACACTGAAGAAGGACCCCACCAGTAAAGAACAAAGAAGAACATTTGTGTATCAAGTTCCTTTTTATTTCATACACCTATTTGGATGATTTTCTTCACTTGTTAGCAGACAAAAAATGGGATCTGTACTGTCTTCAAAATCAGATAAAGAGAAAACTTCAGGCAAGTCTGGGAGATGTTATACCACGTGTAGGGAGTGGATGACTTTTGAGACAAAACGAAGTTCCAGCTAAACCATACAGAGTTCATAAATCTCTTCCAGGGTTCAGTTATGCTAGTAACTACCTATGCTGCTGGGAGTGTAACTAATAAAAGAATTTTAAAAATACAGGCTGAGCCCCTCTATAGAACAGGTATTTCCAGATACAGAAGTATGCACAGTTGGTCAGACTAGGTTACGTGCTGTGTCTAATTTAAGAAAAGAGCAAAAAGTATTTCTTGCCCTTCTTCCCCCTTCTTGTCTTCTTCCCCAGTTTCTTACCTCAGTGAACTGCTTTTAATTTCCTAGAGGTTTCAGAATAAAATGCTTTGACATAAGGAAAGCTGAAGTACAGTCTAATCAAAGTCTGTCGTGCTAGGCACTGTTTCCATAAATTGTATTGATGGCTCAATATTGGCTGCATTTTGGCTGGGGAATGAACAAGCCAGCAAATGATTTCAAAAATAATTTTAGTAGTTGTAGAAAAGTCTTCTAGCCTCTTAGTTATGCCTTTTGAGAGTCATAATAAAACTTTTAATCACTCCAACTGGATGTCCCCATCACAAATCCCAAATATCACACTCTATATGATGTCAGGATCTAGAACCAAAAACAGTCAAGACAAGATCCTCTGTACATGAATAATCCTTCCACTGGGATTATTTTCAAATAAATGGCTTTTTTTTTTTTTTTAATTGCAGCACATGTTATGTATATCGTTAAATAAAAAGGCTGTTACTGCCTGTTAACTTTCCATTTTAACACCTCCACAGCCCTCTCTGCTAAACATTCTTCTCCCATGGTGGTCTTGTCTTTATTTTAAATGTTATCTCTTATGAGTCAAAATCTCTATAGTGTTCTCATTATGGAAAACATTTTTAATATAATTGTAATTGTGTATAATTGTAATAATTGTGTATAATTGCAATATTTTCATAACTATTTTTCACGGTGACCATGGCAAATTTGCACAATATCCTCAAGTATACTGTATCTCCTATATTAGTTCTACTTGAAGTGTACTAATTTGCCCACATGGAAACAAGGCCATTTCTTGCCTTGGGCACTAAACTTATCCTTTCCTAATTTTGTACTGAGCCAAAAGGTGCCAGTGCTTGAGAACATTAGTATTTCTAGTAAAAGAAGATTCAGTAGTACAAATCCCTATCACACATTATATTATTTTGCACTTTGCATCAGCCAACCTGGAGAAACTCTTCCAGTGTACAGCTGCATACTATATGAAATGGCATGCTCAGCATGAAATGTTGTCTGCCTTTTTTTTTTCAGGTCATAAAATACTTGATTTCCTCATCCTGTATTTTCTTATTCCGAGTATTAAAACCTAACAGTTCTTATACATCTTCTGCTATCACTCCAGTTTTGTAATCTGAGCATGAGATTCTTTTCTCTTAACTTGAGCCATATGAGCTGCCTGGTTTAAAATCAGTCTTTAATTCTGCCTCTGTTTGAAATCAGTGACAACAGTTACTGGACACCTAAAGTAGAATAAACTGAGCAGACATAAGGCTCCATCTGTGTCTTTCCATTGGCTGGAGATGGAGCCTACTGAGAAAACGTGAACTCTAACATATACCTTTATGGCAGCAAAACTTGGGTGAGATTGTATTAATTTCTCAGTGGGTTAATCAGTTTCTTGATCTAGAAGAATTTTATTCAGATTTACTGTTTTCTTAGATTTCATAAAACTTGTTTTGTATGCCCCTTTTTTTTTTTTCATAGACTACTAAATGAAGTCAAACTTACTGGCTAAAACTCATATAGATGGTAGAAGTAGGTATCCAGCAGATATTCTTTGTCATTCACTTCTGTGACTCACATCTTCTGTGGCTTGCATTTTAGCCTATGCCATGCATTTATATGTTAATACAGCTGTAATACTTTTAAAAAACTTTTCCATGATGGAAGGCGTTCACTGCAAGGAAAAAAAAAAAAAAGTGGTATTATTCTGAAATTAATGTTTATACATCAGTTACTAAGTATTATAAGATGTTATGGTTTAGGTCATCTTTCAGACCAACAAAACAACTAAGGTTCCTATTGATTGTGGACATTTCAGATTTCTTTGTTGTTGTTTTTCACCAATGTAATATATGTATATGTAAACCCTGGCTCCTGGCTTCATTCTGTCTCATTCTGCCCGCTTAAATTCTCCTAGCAGCTCTATTAATGTTTTCAGTTGCCATTGTGGAACATTCATGGCACTTACTTTATAGTCAACTTAGGTTGACTGTATACAGTGAACTGTTGTTTAATTCTTGCAGGTGTTATGAGGACAGATCGGTATTTTTATGATCCTGTCTTTACTGCAGCCTTTGTCCTTAGAAGGATGTATGTCAACATAGCAACTGTGCTCTGAGGTCTAGGGCAGATCTGAAATTACCCTTCCTGAAAACTGATAACAAAGATAATTGCTGTGAAAATGTGTCGACCCTGCTATCACAGAAACTGATACCTGATTTTCCTCTGAACTCTTCCATGAGCTTCTCCAAATACACCCTCCCAAGCATATATTCCTTGTGCTTCCACTGTGTGGCCACCCCCAAGCCTCCACCCCAATTTGCTAGTAGAGATCTAGCTTCATAGGTAGGTTCAACATTTTCATTCTCATCTCTGGAAGTCAGTTTCTCTGCCTGTGCTCCTCTCTGGTATTAGGTAAAACAGAGAACATGCTTCAGCCTGTTAAATGGTAATGAAACTTTTTTTTTCTTTTCTTTTTTTCCCACATCAAAATGAGGATTGTGTCAGAATCTAGCTTCATCAGTAGCCTGATACAAGGGCTTTAATCTCCCACAGAGACACTATAAATCTGTGCAATGTTATGTCAGAGTAGCAGGAACTGGTAACAGGATCAAGCAAACCAGCTGGCAGTGCACAGAGGTGATAAAAAGGCTGTGGATAACAATAAGAGATCCGGTGCCAGCATACAGACCTGCCTTTTTCTGACAGTCTAGTTAGTGTGGACACCCTCAAAGGTTTGTCACACATCTCCAGTCAAGAGGAATTCCCTGGCCTTTGCTTGTAACCCAGGGATCTCTTCCACAGTCAGTACCAGAAAGGCCAAGCAGACACAGCTCCGTAATAACAGCCATTTGGCAGAGGCACGATCAGATAATTGCTGTTTAAAAGTTTAGCAATTGTCAGTTGTTTAGGGAAGAACAGATCCCTATGGTCACACCAGATTTTCAGGGTCTAGACTCAGACAGTCAAAATGTAGCCTGAGGGTCAGCTTTAGCCTTTTGTTTGATTTTCTCCAGCCAGATGCATTTATCAATTAGAGAAGGAAAACAGCTGTTTACGATGGGAGCATGCCTTCCTGTATCTGTGGCTGATAAGAATACCTTTTTTTACTGTCTGTATTGAGAAGCAAGACTCTATTGCTCTTGTTATTCCCCCGCTAACCTGGCCTGGCCATGGGGAATTGGCATTCCACAACAGCAATTCAGACCCTTTGGGCTGTGGAGCAGAGCCATTCTGCTCTAGAGCATTTCTTTCTTTGATCTTTTGATTTGGCAGGCAGGCTAGTCCATCATCTCCTTCAGAAATATGTAGAATAATACCATGATTTACAGTTTTAGAAATCCTGAGATAAGTTGCTTGTTGTACTGATCATAGCCAAAGACAGGCCAAAGTGTACATGGGGCGTGACACCAACATACTGATATTTATGTGTCGTTTTATTGCTGCATGTTGAATTGCTATATACTGACTAAATGGCAGTCATTTTACCTATCATTAATTTCCAGTTAAGTTTGTGCATCTCTTGGAAAAGTTTCAGATGGAAGATACTATCAATTTTTTGTGCAACCCCCAATATCCACTAGAAAAGAGAAAGAAACACAGGCGATATTGTCTATTGAAAGCACAAGTGTTATCTACGTGCGCTGTTCACATCACCTACAGCATGACATTTAAGACTAAGCAAAGCCATTGGTTATGTAATTAGTTAGCAGAGGCAAACATCCTGCCTGGAAAAAAAACAAGAACAAAAGCTGATTTGTTATATCTTTACCATTCTCTTTAAGCCAATATGCTGCTCTAAATACAGCACTGCTGTACCAGTGTTTGTGTTCCTTCCTCACTAACAAAGCTGAGGTCCTGCTGCAGAACAATTCTCTTGCAGTGACATCAAATCCAAATGGCCTCTGAAGTAACACATTTGTTTGAAGAAAGTCCCAGTTACTAAAATTAGCTGCAAAACTGCATTTATTATGAGAGATTACTGTGTCAATGATGCCATGCTGCACCTCAGGAGACTTACATAATAGGTTTTTCTAACACTAATAATTCTGATTTTGTGATTCTCTGATCATCTGGGTATAACACAAAACTTAAGCCTGCATTCAGGCAGAAGTAACTGGATAGAGAGATAGAAAATTCCAATTACTTACATTGGCTGTATAACTACATTTATTATGAGAGATTACTGTGCCAGTGATGCTGTGCTGGTCCCCACGGGACTTACCTAATAAGTTTATCTGTCACTAATAATTATGATTTTGTGATTCTGTGATCAGCTGGGTCTGACACAGAACTTAAGCATGTGTTCAGGCAGAACTAGCTGCAGAGAAGGAATTTTCACTTTTGGCTATAAAGAAATCATAGTATTTATGCACTTTCACGTATAAACACTGCTACTAAGACTACCTTACTTCAAACAAACATCCTCATTAGATCCAGTGTTCCATTTAAACGTTAAAACACAATAGGCAGTGCATATTTGGGCAATCATTGCATGCATCAAATGATGTTTAACCACCCGTCAAGTACAATAATCCCCTAGAAATGCACCAGCTGAAATACCGTATTGCTTTTATAAACCTGAACTCACAAAGAAATAGAGGGAAAGCAGTCTAAATGGGCACTGACCTAAATAGGGTACCATCACAGCCAAGCACAAATCTTTATTTATATCAAGTGTTCCAGAGCCATTATATAATTTGATGAAGTGTCCAAAGTATTCTCAGTAATCTCCCTAGTTAGGGCTAGTTTAGCAGGATATACATATAGCACAAAAATCTTGTTTTATTTCTCCAGCTCATCTATATTTGTGTAGATTCCATAATCATGTAGAAAGAACTGCATTAAAAAGCTACCTCTGGTTTCTGGTGCCTGGGAGAGAAAGAGTCTGGTTGAAATGTGGAGATAAATTTGTCATTAGTGGAATTATCTTATTTTTCTTAAAAACTAAAAATTATGCAATGAATTCAGATTGGCAGAAGAGGAGAGAAGAGTGATTCTACTTAAATGTTGATGTGTACTTGACCTTGAACTTACTTCATTATTGTTTGTACTAACACAGGGGAGTCAACATGATTCAGAGGAAAATCAGTTGAACAAATCTTATATCAGGCACCTCTCGAGTTGCAAGTGAATGCACAGTTTTCTGCTTTTCTTTGTGCTTGTATTCACCTGTAGTAGGAGTGAATGACTTGCAACTTTCCCAAGGATATAGCCTTATGTTGACACAGTAGACAAGCAGAAGTAGATTAACATGGGCTATAGTTACCATACTGGTAATATATGTTTATGTGGGCATATTGGTAATATTTGATGAATTACATAAATTTGTATGAGTAGATATTACTGCATTGTACCTATTAGCGTGTTCTGGGTCCTTGGTTAAGACTTCAGGAATCTCTGGTGCTGACACAGGCAGTCCCAAATTCATGATAAAATCAGAGGTAAGGGAGATTCCATTGTTACTTTTCTTAGCGTTAATCGTGTCTGCTTGACAATGCTCAAAGACCAAGTGGAAACAAACCCTGTTGTATGTATGTTCTGAGGCTCTCTGGGCAAGGCAACAGGGTGTCTTGGAACTTGAACTGTCCGCTCAGATCCATTTAGAGACAGTGCTGGGGACAAAATAGACGATGCAAACCATGGTATTTACTCATTCTAAAAGAAGATGAGAATCTTGGTAAGAATTCGGTCCTCTTATGCTTTTTATTCTCTTACCCCAAACAGCGGTGAGCCATTAGCGATATATGTTAAAAAAAACTTGATTGTCTGGGCAGTCTCACAACATTTAAAGTTAACTGTGAGTGACCAGACTGCAGATAAATCAATTAGCAGGTTCTGGTCAGGGAGTACCTGCTGTCTACAATAGCATGATATATTTCAGTTACTCTGTCTACTACACGTTTGGCAGAGCTTTATGAGTGTAAAACACCTGAAGGATTTCAGGACTAGGACTTGATTTATTCCAGGCTTCCTGCTTCCTAGTACACTGTACTCCTGGATGGATACTCCCTTTGTTTTTCTCCTCAGGCTGTCTATCAAGGTTAGGGATCCCACTACTTTTCTCACCAGATTGGTTTTAAGAGGGAACTATCTCACGAGCCAATGTTGCATTCTCTACTACATTCATACCCAAACTATGCAGGAAAATGATATAGGAAAAGTGCTTATAGGGGGTACTGCTATACAGGGGAGCTAAGCTGTATGGATGATTAATGGAGAATAGGACAGCAGAGAGAGGTTGAAAAAGATGTTTTCAGTACAGTATGATACACAAAACCCTCACTCTCTAAATTTACATGAACAGAAAGTGTTGAGCCACATTACTGTGGGTTTTACCAGTCAATAGACACGCTATCAGGATATTTATTTTAACAACTGTTTAGAGTAATACTTAAGTGTGTGTATATCAGTAGTCTAGAAAATAATTAGAAAAGTGTTAGAAACAATTAGAAAGGAATAAGTACTAATTAGGGGTATGAACCTGAGATTGTCTGTTGTTTCTAAGAGAACAGTCTTACTGCTGGTTGTCTGTCTTTTATATGACAGCCTTTAATGTTTTATAATTTAGCAATGCAAAAAATAAGCGAGCCCTCCTGGCAAGAAGGGCACTCAAAAGCACACAAGAAAGAGATATAACTAAAAAGAAAGAGTAAAACTGAATTCTGAGTTGAGAGAAAAAGCAGGGGGTTATATGCCTTGCAGACACAGTCAAATGCTACATATTTTTTCCACTCATTCCATGCTCAGTGGAAAAATGGGACACTTGCTTAAAATCCTCAAGAGTTTTTCTCTCACCACTTCTGTTATGATTCCCACAGATTTTAATATCTAATTACAGCTCCTCAGAGATTCCCAATGGCAGCCAGCAGGACCATTTTTCCTGCTCACAGGAGCCTATTTAGAAAGCCCAGTGATAACACTGGATATAACCCTGATAACAGTAGGTCATTGCTGATCTGAGTCACACTAATAAAACTGATATCAGAATTTGGGACTATGTAATAGTAATGTCTCTACAGTGGTGTAAAACTCATTTGAAGAGAATTGAGCTCATTGATTTCAATAGAGCTTCTCATCAGAGTAAAGCCATCAGGATTGACCCTGGGAATCTTGTGACACAATGTTCCAGGAAGCAGCCTTTGTTTGCACACACTGCAGCTCTTATTTATTAATATGTGAAGCCAACAATGGCTATTGTCTCTTTTCATATTAGAATGTTGTCACATGAGCAGTTCAAGTGACACCAAGGATTGCAAGGCGAAGACAAGTGGCTCTCTCTGGCTCCAACTAGAAATGCTGTATATTTTAATATATAAATACTCAACAAACGTTCCTTCAGATTAAATCACCCACAGATTTTTTTTTTTTAATTAAAAACCACCCAAACATCTATGCTTAACAAAGAGTTTCCCCACCTAAACAAAGGAATGCTTTATTATGAAAATCCAGGCACAATACCTATTTTAAAAAGCAAAACAAAACAAAAACAAATGATGAGTAGCTGAAATCAGGTTGCAGGTTATTTACTATGATAAATTTCAGAAAGTATTCACTTTGTTCTTGTGCCACTTGGAAATCCTAAGTGCAGAGCTGTAATTTTTATATGGGCTTTTGTTTTGCTGTTTGCAAAGACTCATCTTATTTGTCCCCTTGTTGGTAGTAGAATTTAGTCTTGCAAAATAAACAGCCTATAAAATACTTAACCTTATTTACGTGAACCCTATTATGTATAGTTTCCTCAGAGCTTTTTCACTCTATAAATCTAGAACAATCCTTTCTTTATTGCCTTACAATTGCTGCTTTCTCCCCATATTTTAAATGAATCAGTTTTGCATAACTGCATCTATTATTCCATTCAAGAGAAAAGATGAGGACTCTTGTAAATGGTATCAGGCTAAATTGAAATTAATACAGCTAAGCCTTTAGCTGGTATTATAGTGCAAGAAGCAACTTGGCTCCTATGCATTTCTTGGTATAATAAATGAAGAATAACAAAAAAGAGACAGTGAAGTCCAGAGCACTTATATCTGAATTGTATTTGAAGCTATATCTAAACCACTGGTGTGTAGACAGTGACATTGGCATTGTAGACAACGAGGAGATGTTCTGTCCTGGGAAAGGTAGGAGCAAGTACATAGAAGGTATTTTCAGAAATATCAAAGTGCATTCCCTTTTTCAAAAATTTATTAAGCACATAGCCTTCAATCACCAAACACCCTCCAGACCCAGATTTTAATAGGTGTTATACAACAAAATTTTTTTTTTTTGATCTAATTCTTGAAAGCCTAAACTATATTTTGTTATACTAAAGGCTAGATTCAAAAAGTATACTGGATTTAAAAAATGTAATGGGATAGCTATGACCAACACTATGATGCTACTGAAATTTTTGAACTCTCTTAATTGCCACTTAACTGAGGCGTCCCTGTGTTTCTGGCAAGACTGTGTTGTGCTTCCTAAACACCCGATATCACCAGCCTGTTTGTCTCTAAAGCTCAATAAGCAAGGGAGACAGGACAGAAGAGAAAATGGAAGATCTCTTTTTCAGGTAGTACTTCTCTTATACAAACTAGAATAAATTCAGCAATGTTCTGAAATGAAGTCCAGCAATAAGAATCTATGAGAAGTTCTATGAGACCTTGTTTCTATGACCTGGTTTCATACAAACAGATATTCTTGAATGGTGCTGAGGAACCCACCTGCTTTTGAGAGGTGAGAGCTCTTATCAGTATTTCCCAACGGTGAGTTTAAGCAACCTTCTCCTCAGTTTACTGACTTCTATGAACCCCATTCTAAGGTGCAGACTCCTGTCTTTGTCTATCACAGACATAGCTCAGGACAGGTAATTCCTTCAGGCACAGGAAATGTTGAACATACCAATGCTGAGGAAGTTCTGGATTCATCTACTTCCCACTGACTTTAAAGCATGTACAATTTCTAGTAATTGGATTCTTAGATATATAAAAATCTTTACAAGTCTGTCCTTATATTCTTTAGTTACTTAAGGTACTTCTGAATATTGTATTTCTAGCCTTTGCTGTATGATTTTAATAATATTGTATAACATATGAATCCAGAAAAGATCCCTCAAATGCCAAAGGCATTTAGCATTAACTTGACTTTAGAAACTTAGGACAATGCTCTCCCTTTCTCCTTTATGACCTGAGGCTCTGTGGAAACAGAGAAAGGGAAGGCACAGAGCCAGGAAATAGCTTATCTAAGTACTCTGAGTCTTTCATAAATCAACAGTATTACCACTGGAGAGTGAAGCCAACAGAAGAATAATGCCAGCATCACTAAATTGCACCCACCGTACATCCTCCTTGCAGGGGGAGGATGTTATTGCATGGCAAGTAGTGCAGCTTAGGAGAAATAGAAATAAGAATTACAGCTTCCTGTAGATGCTCTGAAATGTATGCCTCTCCAGACAAAAGGAGACTCTACAGCTTCACCCAACATATGCAGAACTGGTTTCTAAATCTGCCTGTGATTTTGCTGAAGTGGTCAGACTTGTTATTGCCCTTCTCAGGAATTCTCATCAGTCCATGAATTTTTTCATATCCCAAATGCTTGCCAACTTACCCCTTAGAAGCTGCTGCTCTCACCAACCACGTACAGCAACGGAATAAAATTCCAGAGATTTTTGTTGCACTGGAAACTACCATGTTTTACAATAGTTATGCAACAGATGCATCTGTTCAAGGGCCATTTTCTTTTAGATTCTCTTTGTGCTGTTGAAGTCTTTGTGAATTTTGCCACTGACTGAATGGGCTCTGGATCAAGTCCTTACTGCTAAAATTGTTCTGCAGTGATAGACAAGATAGTTGGCAAGGAAGAACAGTGGCACCCAGTGGTGATTTTCTTTTTCTTTTCAGATTATATTCTCTTCAAAGACTTCTTCCTTAGCTTTTTGAGCAGATTTCCTCATAAAATACATAAATTAGTTTACACAAATATACAGACATCTGTGTATCCATTATGGAAAATATATGTGTACACATACACATGCTAGTATTCATAAAGAGAAAGGTAGCTTTTATAAATACAATATAATTATAATGTTAATTTAAAGGAAAGTAATCAAATGAATTGCACTTTAGAAAAAAAAATCACTTCATCTAAGGTGCTTAAGGTGACTTTACTTGATAAATGGATAATGGCATTTCTGCAGCAGTTAAGGAAAACAACTGTCCTAATGGGACAGCATGGGTTTATGAAAGGTAGGTCCTGCTTGACGAACTTGATCTCCTTCTATGACAAAGTGACGCACTTGGTGGATGAGGGGAAGGCTGTGGATGTGATCTACCTTGACTTCAGTAAGGCTTTTGACACCGTTTCCCACAACATTCTCCTTAAGAAACTGGCTGCTCGTGGCTTGGACTGGCATACGCTTTGTTGGGTTAAAAACTGGCTGGATGGCTGGACCCAAAGAGTTGTGGTGAATGGAGCCAAATCCAGTTGGAGGCCGGTTACTAGTGGAGTCCCCCAGGGCTCAGCGCTGGGGCTTGTCCTCTTTAATATCTTTATCGATGACCTGGATGAGGGGATCGAGTGCACCCTCAATAAGTTTGCAGATGACACCAAGTTAGGTGCGTGTGTCGATCTGCTCGAGGGTAGGAAGGCTCTGCAGGAGGATCTGGATAGGCTGGACCGATGGGCTGAGGTCAACTGCATGAAGTTCAACAAGGCCAAGTGCCGGGTCCTGCACCTGGGGTGCAACAACCCCAAGCAGCGCTACAGGCTGGGAGAAGAGTGGTTGGAAAGCTGCCTGGCCGAGAGGGACCTGGGAGTATTGGTTGATAGTCGGCTGAATATGAGCCAGCAGTGTGCTCAGGTGGCCAAGAAGGCCAAGAGTATCCTGGCTTGCATAAGAAGCAGTGTGGCCAGCAGGTCTAAGGAGGTGATTGTCCCCCTGTACTCGGCTCTGGTGAGGCCGCACCTCGAGTACTGTGTTCAGTTTTGGGCCCCTCGCTACAAGAAGGACATCGAGGTGCTGGAGAGAGTCCAGAGAAGGGTGATGAGGCTGGTGAGGGGTCTGGAGAACGAGTCTTATGAGGAGCTGCTGAGGGAGCTGGGGTTGTTTAGCCTCGAGAAGAGGAGGCTTAGGGGAGACCTCATCGCTCTCTATAGGTACCTTAAAGGAGGCTGTAGCGAGGTGGGGGTTGGTCTATTCTCCCACGTGCCTGGTGACAGGAGGAGGGGGAATGGGCTAAAGTTGCGCCAGGGGAGGTTTAGGTTGGATGTTAGGAAGAACTTCTTTACTGAAAGGGTTGTTAGGCATTGGAATGGACTGCCCAGGGAGGTGGTTGAGTCACCATCCTTGGAGGTCTTTAAAAGACGTTTAGATGTAGCCCTTAGTGATATGGTTTAGTGTAGGACTTGTTAGTGTTAGGGCTGAGGTTGGACTAGATGATCTTGGAGGTCTCTTCCAACCTAGACGATTCTGTGATTCTGTGATTCTGTGATAATGAACTGTTCACAAATAATACAGGTTGAATATTTAGGTGCAGGTAGCTATCTCTTATCTTTTACTTTATTTCAGTAAATAAGTGGTGAAAATGTTCTCATTTATGCTGGAAGAATGCCAGCCTGGATTTACACATTTCATCTTTGTAAACTTCACAAATTTGCAAACACTAGTTTAAAAAAAAATAAAAAGTAGTTTCTTGTAATAGTGCATAAAAAGTATGCACATAAATAGTGCATTTGTTTATAAAAATCCTATTTGGGAAAGATTCATATTCACTATCCAACAGGAACTATATTTATTTGATAATCACTTAGAAAATGATGCAGATTGTTCTCTGTCTCAGCTACTGTATCCAAGCCAACCTTCTCTTGAATGTTTCCTAATTTCTTATGGCTCTTACATGGTATACTGTGGGAGATCCTGCCCTGTCTACATCTGTGGCTATGTGGCAATCACATTAATGCAGCATCTATACTATAATCTTAAATGTAATCAGTCTTGTTATCTGATGCTAAAATAAATTGACAAACGTTTCTAAATGCTGTGAAATTCTTTGTCTCCAGAACATAGATGCTGCAAGCAAAGCACTTGTTTGGAGTGATCTATAGCCCTTGCTTGTTCCTGAAGCTCAAACAGAAATTATTAAAAAGGGTTAAGTGGCTTGGGCCAAAAATATACCAGAGGCGATCATAGCAATTTATCTGGATGGACAGTTCAGAGCTAATGCCTCAGAACACTCTCAGGCTTAGTTCTATTTTCTAGCGTGCATATCCTGTAAAACTTCTATATAGACCTGAAGGCTTCTGAAGTCTAAGGCAGTCCTGTCATGCTTGAACATGCTTTTCAGGGCTGCTGAATAAGAGTGAGGCATAAGGTCTGAAAGGAAGGAGAATTCCTGGAGCAGAAAACTGTAGATTGATGGAGGGATGGAAAGTCAGGGAAATGTGTTTGACCCTCGGTTGAGAGAGCAAGCAAGCTGAAACTAAAAGGATCAAGGAGCATGTGTAAAAATGTTAAATTTTAATGTTTTGTTTTGTCATCGTTGCAGCCCTTTGTTTAAAAAAAAAAAAAAAAAGATAAAATGGAGAGGATTATATTTGTATGTACAAGTTTGGGCAAACTAACTACTCTGAGGTATATCAGGGGAAGAGCATTCAACTTCAGCAGTACATTGCAGCCTTTGGATTCATTCTGTAAAAACATTCACTGAAGAAGAGAAGCAGCTACCTGGACTGGAATCAAAACAAAGTGTAGCACTGGTTCAGCTGCAGCTTGTTTGGTGCTTTGCCATCCAGCATGGCAGTTAATAGAGTCCTGTGATTTGACACCCACATTTTGTAAGTGGAGTGTTACTGAAGAGGAGGAGGGGAGCAGACAGCTGTCCAAGTAGTTGCATGATCAATCACACAGAATCACACAGAATCAAGAGTGGAGAGGGAGGATTTAGGTTAGGAAAAAGTGTCACAGGCTACTGCATGTTATCCTTTCTTTTCTTTTATAAAGTTAGTGTTGTAAAACATGTGGTTAATTATTTTTGAATGAGGACTTGCAGTTCATTGACCACTGTCAACAGTCCTTCAAGTTAGCAGCATTTTCAGAAGGGGAGGCTGAGATCCTCTTTGTTAGAGGCCCTACACAGAGACTTGTCAGGCGCTGTCAAAGAAGCGTGCATAGAGAGTAGACCAGTTCTTAGCAAATTAGTGGATTTCAGTTATATCTGATTTCTTTACCAAAACAATATGAAATTGGCATCAAATATGGCTTTTGTTATTCAGAATACATGGTAGTAAGTGGAGCAAACGTTTCAAACTGTTGTTTTCCACCTTATGTGCCATGTGCTCCAGTTTTCTGCAGACCACATACAGAGTGCATATTAACTCAGCAATACATTGTTTATTTGAAATGTTAAACTTGTTTTCTAAACAGAAGCACATTAGGAAAAATACCAGATTTTGAGTAAGAAATGTTATCCCACATGTGCATTTGCAATCAGCCTTATATGACTTTTTTCTTACACTACTATAAATACACACAATATCTGTTACTTTGCTGTACAGAATACCAAATGCTAGTTAAATTGTGCTGACAGCTTGTAAGAAAGCAGTGCTGTTGACCCCAATTACTAAAATCTGATTAAGAAGCAAACAAAATGAAATTCACTCACAGTCTAAAATTTGTAATCTCCTGTCAGTGTAAATTAATTGTTGCCAGCAGTTCTGACTAGGGCTGCTGTGAAGCATTCGTGTCCAACCCAGCAAATCTCTTCTTGGAAGTTAATATCAAAATTGTCATCCTGACTGTAGTTCATCAGATTGGGGTTTCTTATCTCTCAAAAATAGCAAGAGGATGACAAACTACTATTACAACAAAAAGGCAAAACCCAGCAAGCCTGAGGAATGTATGATGTGCTCCTCTTTCCTCCTTTTAAAAAGAGAACCTTCAAAACAAGGTTCATGAGAACTTACTCTCTAACACTGAAGAGAATATAAAAATAAGAATATTCCCCTAGTTCTCTTGGACAATCTCACGACCAATTGTGATTTGTGAGTCTTGCTATGCTCAGACAGAACTCCATCCTCCAGGAAGGCTAGGAGCTGCTTTTCTTCATTCCCCATGGGAATATTTGCCACACCTAGCTTTAGGCAACTCCCCCCCATCTGCTAAATGCAAGCAAACCAGCACTACTAGCAAGGACTCACAGTGAAGGGCATCAGTCCTAGGCAGAATCAGTTTCCAAGCCAAGACCTACGTAAGACCCATGTACAGAAAGATTAATCTGGCCAAAAACATATCTAAAGAACCCTAGGTATCAGCTTGCCAAATGCCAGTGTTGGAAGTTTTTTTCTATAATGAGACTAAAGATTCAGCCACTGTTTTTTGTAAACCTTCAAAATCCCTATATATATATGTGTATATATATGTATATATATATATATAGGGATACATAATCCATATATATATCTAAATACTATCTATGACTTCATGGCATTTTCCCAGAAAAAAAAAAAAAAGAAAAAAAAAAATATACTCATACAATACATTCTGAAGAAGGTTAGTATATAAACAATACAAAAGTTTTTGACATAGTTACAGCATTAAATATTACATTATGATACGATATGTGATATGAAAAGACAGGCAGTTGTTTTCGAGTTTTGCTATTAAATTAACTTTTTTGTATAAAAGTTGATTTTCTTAAACCTCCAAGAGGAATGCAAGGATTATACACACTAAATAACTCAGTAATATACAGTAGATGTATGGAATGCAATTTTCATAGCTTGCTCTGTGATAGGAATAAGTAATATCCAATAATTGGTTTTCTCCTTAAAATTAAGAAAAAAGACTGATGATTTCACAGCTAATTTTTGAGTTTATATCATTAAATTGTCTCAGATTTTGAAGCATATGTACTGATAAAATTGGAGAATAAACTTTTCAGAGATTAAATTTGTGAACTTAATAGCAATACATACACACTGACACTCAGTTCCAAACATCCAGAGTTCAAGCCAGGCCCTGAGTTATTCAGATCTCTCATTCATAAAGTAAACTCAGCAAATACCGGACATAGATCTCTATAAGTGCTGGACAGAAGTAATACTCCAAAGCTGGCAAGTCAACAAAATTGTATTTGAAAAGATGTACATAAGCCAAATCAAAATCATGCAAAGCTTTAAGACTGACTGAAAATGTTCTTTAATAGACCTTATATCAACAAGAGGTATCAAGGCTGTGAGTGTGCTGTGTGGAGTGTGCAGCTAAATGTTCATGAGGAGGAAATAGTCTGTTTAGCCCTTTTTAGAAAGGACAACAAGAACAAAAAAGGATCCTCTGTTATTCTCTCTAGGGCCATCAGGCTAAAGTTAGTTCAGTAGTATAATATGAACAATTTTATGGCTATGGTTTGTACTGTTGGAACAAAACATGAATGAAGTGAAATCTGGAGCCTCCTGGATAGGCAAATCTACAACAAATTGAAAGTCAGCGATGTTTTAATCTGTAGTGGCAAAATATGGTAAAAGCTGAAAGCCCCAGAGCACAGTACTGATCGAAATGCTAGAAATAGCTTAGAATGGACTAATCTGCATTAGCTGAAAGATAAAATAGATCTTTCACTGATTGTCAGCAGTGGGTGATTACTGAGAGATTTTGATTAAACTTTAAATCCATCCTTATTTAAGTTTTTACAAGTTCTGCATTATGTTGTTTGCATTTCTTAACACTGTCTCATAGCATAGTTAGTGGAGCAGAGGCTGAAATACAGATAAGAAAAGGCAACCTGTGAACAACACTCATCTTATTTTGGGTAATTGCCAAATCACTCCTAAGCACTATAATCTTATTTATTTATTTCAGTCTTGGTCTTCAAAGCTACTAAGTCCAGTAGAAACAAGAATGCTACTGATGTCAGAAATTTGGGCAAAGAAGACAAGACGATGGGGTCATGGAGAAACTTATGTCTTGTATCTCCTTTCTTTAGTCTGGGCTGGGAAAATTCAGTTCCTTCAAAAAGGCATCTTCCAAATCTTTTCTGATACTATCATTTTTACTTCTCTTCAATGTCAAACTCTTTATACAATGTCTTAAGCTAGTCATTCTACCTACCCAAGGTATTGTCAGAACAAAGCAGCATAATCTTTTACACATTCCATGTAGCGATACCATTAATACTTAGGCAATGTCTTTTTTTTTTTTTAAAGGAACACTTTACATCTTTATTCATATGTTTTGTACTCCACTACACCTTACAGATTCTTTCTTACAGCACTTCTACCTAGCCATTTATTTTTAATTTTACAAGGGTGCTTCCAAAGTATATTTGTTATGTAGTATAAAATATATAAAGTATAATATATGTTATGCAGCTTATCTTTTTTGAATTTCACCTACCTGATTTTAGAGCAATTTGCATTTGAACTCTGCCCCACACTGTGCTTGTGACTCCTCTTAGCTCATGGTTGCTTATAAATGCACTCCTCTTCCATTATAGCAGTTAGCAAAAATGTGAGGTAGACCTGGAAAAGACCAGATTGTTTTACAGTTGACCAGTCCTCAGATATTCCATATACCTCCGTACACTTGAGAAGTCCTTCAGTCTGATAGAAAATTATTAATATTTTGCTTACCTCCTGTTTTACAATCAGGTATAGTTATGCCTTACTGTAAATTCTTGAGGTCTTATCTTCTTAGTTTATTAGGGAAATGTCACACAGAACTGTTAAAAATCTTAGTGAAATCAAGGCAGAGTTTCTCCTGTGCTCTTTTTAGATATGCTGCCTAAGAAAAGCACTGGATATGAAGTTTTCTTTGAGAAATATATGCTGACTTTCTTTTATGACTTTATTATTCTCTAAATCTCCCAAAAAGATATGGATCAACTTTCCAGTGTATTTCTGGATAATTAAGCTGATTGGATTGTAAATCCTAAGATAATTCCTCTTTTCTCAAAACATACTTTGTCCTTTTTCAGTCCACTGGAACCCCTCTCCAACTTTTCGTAGTTGTCTGCGACAGTCTGGAATGTCTCATCTAGTCCATTAAATTTTCTGGGATGTATCTTACCTGTGTAATCTTTTTCTGTTTCTTTTTTTTGTTTGTTTGTTTCTGTTTGTTTGTTTTTGTTGTTGTTGTTGTTTGTTTGTTTTTATCTTGACTGTTTTTTTTCTGTCTCCATTTAAAATGATACAAACATCAAGCCTTTTTTCTAATATACATTTTTTAACACATCATCATTTTTTATGATTTTATTAGATGAATTATATTCTGACAAATAAGAATGATGTATTAGATTACATGTAATAATTGACCAAATACATTAGCATAAATATTATGGCAGTCTCCACTGCTTAAAAGCTGAAATATAAAAAAATGCTACAGATGGACAGAGGCCAACTGTTGTCCCACATCTAGACTGGCAGAACCTGTTTTCTGGCTCCTTAGCGTCACTTTCATTTTCTGAAGGTCACTCAGATGTTCACAGCCAGCCAGAACCAGGACACGCAAACATTTCTGAGGTATTAATCCCTTCTGCTGTCTTTCATGGTCATGTCATTCTCACATCCCTTTTGTCATATAACCAAAATGTAAGCATCTGGTCACACAATCAGCACACACAAGTACATCAGGAACCTGGCCCACAGGATCATATGACAAGTACACGATTTTGCTGAGTGTTTGCGAATGCTTGTGTTTTTCTCTAGCAGTGGGCACAAGGACCTCATTTTTGAAACAAAGCTATTTCTTTTAAACATCTCACAGAAAAGTATCCCAAATAAGAGGAAGACAAAAATTTCAATGTTTGTTCAGCTGATGAAATTCCAAATATCTTTTTCATTAAATCTCTTTCTCTCTGTCACATCTCTTAGGTACAAGTTTGGCTGGATATAAAAAATCAGGTCGTTACTTTTTAAACACATGTTCCTGCAAACTAAACTGTAAATTAATTGCTAATGTAATTTGAGATAATGAATGGTTATACTTACTAACTACTGCACGTATGCAGTTTTTCATAGCTTCATATCAGTTGTATACAACACTCTTTACAGTGTCCAGTGGGTTGAAAGTTAGCATTGCTTCAGAGAAACCAATGACTCTTTGTAACTTCTAAAAATCATATGACAAGATTATCTTTTGATAAGTAATATGAACTATGAAGGTGGAATTTTGACCTGATCTGGAAATAATGGAAGAATATTCTAAGTGGATTTCCAGCTTCATCTGTAGTACACAGCTCTGTCTACTGCAAAGTTGAATACAACTGATGGATATTCCTTTAAAAGGGAAGTCACCCAACTCCTCCTGCATATGTCAATAGGGGCAACAAGAGAAAGATCTTTTAAAGGACAAAATCTGTCTGCACACACTTGCATGTAGAACAAATACTAAAGCAGCTGAAAGTTAGTGATTTAGGGATGGACTCATTTCCTGTGTTTGCCTTGTTTGGCAGTCTCATAAACCCATCGGTTTAACTTGTTGACATTTAAACTGAGCAAGTGTCTGGGTATAGGCTGCTGTATGGCAGGTCTACACAAGAAACAGCATTACTTTACCTAGAACAAAACAGAGGCTGCACTCCTCCCCTCCCTACCCCCGCTGACGCTGCAGCCTGGAGGATCTGTCATCACGTGATGTATTTGAGCATGATGGAACAGTGATACCCTTCCGAAAACCCATGTGTCCAGAGCAGCGTGCATGTATTTAGCATGTTACCTTGCGTAACGTCAAGCACAGCACTAGTCATTTACAGCATGCATTGCGTTTTGCCTGCAATAGCAAGTTTCTGTTTTTGTTGTCACAAAATTTTGTACCACCACAGAAAGTTTTGCATTCTCCATTGCTGTAGAAAAGTCAGTATTGAGACCAAATCAGAAAGAGAACTAGTTTATAATGGGCTTGATCCAGGGCCAATAAATTTCAGTGAAATGCTTTATTTACGTTCAACAGATTTTGATGGAATTCCATTAGTCCACTAGAAAAAAAGTTTTTTTTTTTTTGTTTTTTTTTTTTTTTAATGTTGCTTTGTTGTAGCTAGCAT
This sequence comes from Anser anser, assembly GCF_964211835.1. Lineage (NCBI taxonomy): Eukaryota > Metazoa > Chordata > Aves > Anseriformes > Anatidae > Anser > Anser anser. Next base: position 36,767,518 of record NC_139723.1, on the reverse strand, counting down.
CCGCATTTAAGGAGGGTTGTTTTCTCTCTCTCCCTCCCTCTTTCTCTCTCCCTCTCATTCCCTCTATATCCAGACATATCTAGAGTTTCACTATAAAAGCATAACTTGCACTGTTGAATTATTCCTTGGCTTCTTCCGTTTGTATGGTAGATAACAGGTAGCAATGACAAAGTATTGAGCTCCATATCTATCAATATCTTCCTTAGGTAACTGAATAGTAAGAAATACAGAATATCCAGCTTAAACTGTTAAGAATGTTAAAACATTCTTTTTCTTCTGTGCTCATTTTCACTCTCTCTCAAACAGCCACCCTGAACTATACAAATGCACCATTCACTGTATATGCACTAATCTCCGAACTTTCTGGGCCATTTTTTTGAAGATAACTTTTTCCAGAAGTAGAATTTTCTCATTTTCTTGAATTTCTTGCATCAAAGTAAACTTTACTGTTCTAACTGCAAATTCAAGTTTTGCAATGAAACAGAGTGAAAAGAAATGGAAGACAAATATAAAGTTTGGCAGAAAATTGAATAAATCCCAGAAAACCTAAAAGCTGTTTTCCTTTTTTTTTTTTCTTTTTTTTTTTTTTCTCTCCCAAAGATCTCTTTTTTCCTCTTTGGAGTGACACATATCATTCTGATGCCCTTGATCGAAGAGTGAGATGTGCCACATATTGTGTAAAGCCTAGATAAAACTAAATGCCAGTTTAATGGTGTACTACATTCCTTCATAAGTAGGTAATGGGAACCAGAGATATTTTGCCCTTAACAGAGACACATGCTGCCTTTGTAATCTGATAAGTGTACTCTGAATGGACATTATGGTACCTCAGTTCCTCTGCTAAGCAGTACAGAGTAGAGCAAAACTACGGAAAATGCAGTGATGATTACTGTTAAATAGAGTCATCACCTCACCTTTAGATGATGGTGAACCACGTGAGATAATTGTGAGGGTGTGTGGGGAAAAAAAATCTGAAAGCCATTCTGAAATACTGTGCCACAACTGATTACTAAAATCTCTCCTTGGTGGAACAAACAAAATGCTTGAACACCAGCCACTCTGCAAGAAAACAAAAAAATAGTTAAGATGTCTTGACCAACCTAGTCCAGGGTGATGTGAAACATCTGTATGAGGCATGCTGGGAAACAAGAAACCTGACTGTAGTTGTCGTTTAAAGGCAGAAGGCAAAGAGATGTCTTGATGAAAGCCAAGTTTTTTGTTTGTTCGTTTGCTTGCTTGTTTTTTTTATGCTTCCTCATTTCTTTCCTCTCTCCATAAGGAGCTAATATCACATAAGTAGCTTCAACCGCCAAGCAGCTGTTTTTGACCTTATGTGAAGGAGAACATAGGGGTTATAATGAGTAGAAAAAGGAAAATGATGGTCTTCAAAACATACAGCAAATAGCAAAATACAGACTCTTCCATTGGTCTCAAGGATGCAGCATAGACAAACAGCTGATTACAGCAGGACACTGCACCCTAAGGAAAATCAATGGTAAGAATGATGTCAATCGCTTCTGTTCTCTGGAGGTCAACAGAGCTATGTTAGCTCTGCAGCAGCAAGGGGCTAGCTCTAAAACTTTAGTAACATATTTCAAGGTCGTTAAAAGCTTGATTTCCCATAACCTCCAGTGGTCTAGTTGTCACGAAGCTGTCCAATTTGACCTTTTCCCATGACAACAATTCATTTGTACAGATTGTTTACAAGACAGGACGTTACTTTATTTCAGACAGGAACATGAAGAGTGCAAGCAGTGTCTTTCCTCAGAAGAGAGCGTTCACTTTCAAAATGCAAGAAAGCAGGGAAGACATGAGAGAAGGTGTTTCTTTAACAACAGCTGCAGGCGGTGTTGTGAAGAGTGAAGTAAGACAATTGACTTTTCAGGAATATCAAATGTCACATGAAGAACATATATTCCTATTATTTTTGTCTCCATACTAACTACTGTAGCATGATCAGTGGCCTTGGCTTGTTATCCATATCGGAGAATGGCAGAGTGACATTTAAGGGCAAAGATCTTACCCCAGTACGACATAGATTTAAGTGAGGGGACTTGTCTTCAGAAGTTGAATACCAGCTCCATAGCTTATCTTAAGTGTCTGCACTCACATTGCTAGTTAGTTAAAAGAGCATGAGGCCAAAAAAAGCAGAAAATCTCAGTTTCTCCTTCTCACTAGTTCCCCTTGTTTAGGGAGAAATCATTTCAGTATGCCAGGCAAATGAATTCTGTTTGAACAAATTTTTGGCTGACATAAGCAAAATTGGACACAATTGTACTGACTATCAAAATTTATTCCTATTGTTCCCTAAAATTTCAATAACTTTTTAAAATTTCAAATATTTCCAGAGCCAATGTACAAACAATTACAAAGTTTAATTCAGCATGTAGCCTCCCAGCTTAAAAAAAAATAAAATAAAAAGTAAAAAAATTAAGACTACCCTTTATACTTGCCTGTAATAGCCAATAGACTATTTAAGAAGAAAATTCAGGTTGGACTTTCTTGAAATTTTTGAACAGACTTCACATTATACCATATACACTTTCAAAATTTGAAGCAGTCCTGTCTAGCCCTGAAAATCTCATTTATTAGAGCAGCAGATTAGGATGAGTATTTCCACAGCATAACTCCACTGCTTCTCCAAGCTGGAGCTGGAGCTTTGTCCAAGCAAATACCAAACTGACCAAATTTAGACCAAATGAGTGACATAGCCACTTATTGTCCTTATGTGACAAGCAGTATATGCAGTCCAAAGAATCTCCAGCAGTTTTTATTTCTATTGTTAAGTAGAGTGATCACTTCAGGTATCTAGGATACTATTTCCTAATTATAAATTATTAGAAAGGTCATATGCCAAATTAAAAGGTGGTGAGTGATAGCACACTGAGGTAATATTTCATATTCACATATACATGAGCTAAACTTGTCTTGCCTGTGCATAAACCAGCAACCAGTGTGAAAGGACTCAGTCAGGGAATACTTAGATCTAAGATTTCAAGCTCAGATAAAGATTTCAGATATCCCAAATGAATTAAAGGGTCAGAGAGCAGAGAGGCCTCTGCAATTTGTCTTCATGGCTTCATTATCCTGCAGAGTACAGCTGTTCACAGTCCAGTTCAGTAAATCAGAAAAGCAGAACTTTTAGAAAGGTCAGGCATTTGAAAAATTATTTTAGAATTATTCCCAAGATTTTCCCTCCCTTAAGATTTAGAAGTCCTCCTGGATATTTTGTGGGCCAGTGGGGAAAAATAACCTGAAATGTTTAAGGATTTTTTCCTCTGTTCGTGGACTGTGGGAAGATCTGAAGACAACAGAATTGCACTGGCATAAGTGCATGAAAATGTTTTCCCATGGTCTTCTGGGTGTACAAGGACCATGCGGCTTGAGCAGAGTACCCTGTAAACATACACATTACTGCGTCACATGGATGTTTTTTAGCAGTTTACAGTTCCAGCAGTGACTCATATGTTTTAACTTGCATCCACTTTCAGGCATAAAACTTATCAATCAGTAGTCTAATCACAACATAAGTAGTGGTTACGTTAATTTATTCTATCCTTACAAAGCACTCCCAGGCTGAGCATTTTTAAATACTTTAATCTTACAAAAGCTTTGCTGCAGATTGCCTGTGGCTTGCTTGAGCTGTTTTTGTGTGTGTTTATGTTTTTGTTTGTTTCTTTTTTTTTTAATTTGGTAGTGTTGTTTTTGTTTGGTGGCAAAAAATTAAATGCAGCATCAGTTCAGAAGAAGAGAAGAAAAACACTCACTACACTGTTCTACAGTTCAGAGAATGTCAGCAGGGTCCTAGGATATTGCCTTTTTTTTTTTTTTTTTTAGTGACTCTATGATGTTGTTAATTTAAACAAGATATTGCCAAATTTGTTGAAGACCTCTCAAACCTAGGACTGTTCAGAATTTTTCCTCTGCTTTGTTCCTTCTTCTTTTTGTTTCATCCAACAGAGTGAAAGAATGTTGCTTTTTCTGGAAAAACAGCTTTTCTGAATTTTTCTTACACTCCAACAGGAAAGCCAAAACATGTTTTCTTTCAGATTTTGTTAAAATAAATAAATGTATTTCTCTTTTTAACTCTGAATCCACATAATAGATACTTGAACTGCTTTAGTGCATTGTGTGAATAATACTCCAGAGTTTCAGCAACTGCAAATGGTTATTTAAGTTTGGGACATTTGCATCTTAATACACAGATTGAATTATAATGAATGTGAAGCTTTCATTGGAAAACTGAAAATGTTAACATAATCACAGGGAAAAACATAGATTCAAGACATTTGTTTTTTACTTTACCCTTGCACCAGAACATAATCATACAACTCTTGTTAGCTTGTATAGAAATTGAAATTAGTGGGAAAATCTTGCTGGAGACATACGTTTTACAAAGTACTTTTCAGATTATCATATTTCTAAGAGCTTTCTGAATCAGGTCCTTACTGCAGAAGTATGTCTTGCACTGGTCTACATCAAGAAAACTGGGAATTTGTTCTAGGACAAGGGGTTTTGCTCATTTGCAAGACATTGCATAATTTTATAGCCCCGTAGACAGTAATGTTACAGGGAGATGAGAATTTTTCAGGTAAACTTGGTACAATTAATTCATGAGTAGGTAACTTGCAAAGATTCCACACTAGAAACAATAGCAACTGGTTTTCCCTTTATATTTCACTTACAAATTGAATTGCAGTTTCCTTTCAGGAACTCAACATCACATCTTTACCAAGTCATTTTAAGCTAGCATATTTTTAGTTTTTGGATATGATCTGTATAGACTACACTACTCCTCTTCCCAATGCAAGAAGTTTCTTTGTAAAAAACACATTCTTATGATATTGTGTACATGCACTTGTCTGGTATAGGCAATTTTCACGTTGTTAATCCATTTGCTTTATGCATGTACTATCTGCAACAGTTCAATGAAATAATGTTTTCAGAAAAAAAGAAAGGCTATAGCCGGAATACAAAGCAGAAGTTAAATGCATCCAATTAAAAGCCTGACTCATGCCTTAATCCTCAAACTGTCTTCTGCTGTAACCAAAATGTCTTTAGCACTCATCTGAACATAAATTCGCAATACTAGATCCATCCGTATCCTCCATCCTGCAGGAAGACAGCAGATCAGGTTTAGCCACAGTTTTCTCTTTCAAAAACAGGATAGTAGTGAGGTCTGGGCAACACCTTGCAGACATTGAATTACTTTGCCTGAGCAGCGTAAACATTTTTCTCTCTCAAAAGCATGCACCAGATATTATAGAAAGCCTTCTATGAGGGAAGAGGCACTAAGAAAATGGTTTGCCAGCTAGGTCTATTGCCTAAAACAAGTTCAGCTACTGTAAAAGACTGGTGTGAAACTAGGAGGTATGCTGTGTATGAGGGGCTTCCTTTTGGCTAAGTATCATGCCACACAGACAGCTGGGTGGAAAGGAGCAGGAGCAAGTTTGCTTGTACACATCAAGGTCTATTTGGAGTTATAATATATCTCTCTTCTCCTCAAGTAAATTTGGTAGATGTTGTAAAAGCCTGTGCCATGAAAATAGTTTTACTCCCTTCATAAGCCCTTAGACTAAATAGGTGAAATTATACAACGTTTTCTCATACTGAATAGAGTGTATTGAAAAGTTGTAAGAATTGACAGATTAATACTTACCTGACTTGTACTTAAATTAAATCTGGGACTGAACTACAGAACTTAAACTGAGCTTGAAGAAAACCAGAGTATTTTCCCTGAAATCTAGATATCTGTAATGCCCATCATTTAAAGCTTGTAAAAGAACCAGTCCCCTACCATAAAATGAGATTTTCTAAAACTTTACCTTTCTGTATAGGTTCTGGGATAAATTGTAAAATTTTTGAAGAGGGAGAGGTATCTTGCTTTTTGGTCAGTACATGAATTCACAGCTGGAAATTCAGGCAGGGATTTTGATTGCAATAAGTAACATGGTGCTGGGCATAAGGGGTGAGGGGTGGGTGGGTAGAGGGTTGCTGGGGGGGAGGTAGGACTGGGGAGCAGCAAATTTTTTCCCTTGTGGCTGCCAATGACAGCACAGTACTCTATGTGCTATTTAGCTGCCAGATCAAGTGGAAGGGACAAGGGATGATGATTGGTCATTACTCTTTCCACCTCCAGGCAGCCCCTGAAATTCCTGCTTAACTGACCTGGCATGCCACAGCCAAGACAAAAATATGCTTTTACGGAGTGTAAATAAGCACAGAAATAGAGAAATACAGTGTTCCTTTCGTCAGCAACTGAATCACAAATAAACTTAAACAATAGCCTCTTTGAAATTTGGCTAATGCCTGAAGAGAAAAAGAGGAATGCAAGACCAAAAAATCCACCCACAGTCTCAACAGACAGATAATTAAAATCATACTTGTTTACCATTCTAAATTGGTTAACCTTTTTGTGTTTCTTACCCCTACAGACTCCCATGTATTTTATTGTAACAACTGCTTGTTACAAAGCTGAGATCTTAATTTAGATGGATTGTTTACTTTCTTTGAAATCAATAGGAAAGCTTTCATTGCATTCAGTGAGAGCAGGATTTACCCCTAAATCTGAGCTAGTTTTTTTTTTTTGACAATGGACTTTATATGAATGAACAAGTATTTATGGACAAACACCCACCCACATTCTATTGTTTTTGTTGTTGTTGTTGTTTGTTTGTTTGCTTTCCAACCCTAACACATTTTTTAAAAAGTCCCCTAAGCTAATAATACTTCAGGAACTCAGATTAATATTTCAGGAACATTGCATTTTGTGGTGCCCATTGTAAACATCACTAAGGTGATGAGAAAGTATTTAATTTCTCACAAGAATCCGAAACACTTAAAGATATTCTAAACTTCCTCACAATGTTTCTTCTCCTTACTTAACAAGTTCACACAAATTGCAATTAAGTCTTAAAAAGACTAAAAATTTAGCTTCTCAAATATGCTTATAAACAAAATACAGCATGTAATTACTGTGTGATCTATAGCTACTTCCAAAAATAAGAAAAGAAACTTCTGCTCATTGTCCATTCTGGAGCCTTTGGGGTAGAAGGGGAGGCAATCACCAGAAAAGTGATAGAGTTAAAATTGTGTATGGAATAGATATATTCCCATATAATATATGGGAATGATAATATATTAATAATAATATGGTATAAATTAAGACCTTTGATCCAAAAGTTATTTTCCTAGAGAGTAACCATTCCTCAGCTTCACCCTGGTACAAACAGCTCCAGAAAATCTTAAAAATAAAATGCTTCCATCTATTAAATAGCAGATCAGCAGTCCATTATAACTCTGCCTCTGCTGACCCAAGTTTCAGGGACTTGGAGTTAGAATCCATGTATATAGGTATAAACCTGAAAGCAGCATCTGTTGACAGCGAGTGCAGAACATCTCTGTTGTTCTGAGACAATGCCTCTGAGAAACATCTCTACCAGAGCACAGCATTCCAGATGCACAAGAAAAGCATGACAAGATGCAAGTTGGACAGTTAGATTCATAGAATCATAAAATATCCTGAGTTGGAGAGGACCCACAAGGATCTTCAACTCCTGACTCTGCACAGGACTACCAAAAAATTAAACCATATGTCTGAGGGCGTTGGCCAAATGTGTCTTGGTATACTTGTCCTTGGGGATGCTGACTGCTTGTGGGGACACTGGGACCACTGGTGCCTCTACAGGCCAGTCCCTGGGGATGCCAGGACCTTTGGTGTCCCCACACCCTTGTCCCTGGGGACATTGGGACCCCCACAGCCCCAGGACTTCAGTCTCTGGCAAACAAGGGGCTCCCCATCTTGGGGCAGACATATTGTTCCCTGTCTGGGGAGGCATACTGTCACCACCTTGGGGATTCCAGGACCCCCACTGTCCCCATCCCAGGGTTCCTACAGGATGAGGGACCCTAGTCACCACATCAACCATCCCCAGAGAAATAGGAATCCTATTCTTCTGAGCCTTTGGTCTAATTGAAGTGTTATAAAATAGCAAAGCAAAAACATACTAGCAAACAGATAAAATTCTTCTTACTTTTTTTTGGTTGAAAGCTGCATTTTTTATATTTTTTTAAAATTTGTTACCTTAAAATTCTTTTCTGTACTGTTTGGAATAGATATTTTTATTCCTGTTTCTATATTTTACTATTACCATCAAAAATGTTTCCTTCCCTAGCTGGAATTCATTTACCAAATTCATGAATTGGACACTTCTCACAGAAATTGTTTTCATAAAATAGTTTTTTTCTTGTCTTCTCTAAAAGAAAAATAAAAGATGAGAAATATGTAATTTCAAGTTTTGAAGGGGTAATTATAAAGAGTATTTTACTTTATTAATACACGTTTTAATAATGAAGCTTTTAAGTCTATGAATAGTATAGTTATAGCAACAGAAGTCTTCTCCCAGTGAAGTAAATGAGAAAATTATACCATGTTTGATGGGTTTTGGTTAAAGCTGAACAACCTCACAGCTTGTTTCTGGAAAAACAAGGTATTTCATGGAACGAAACCAATGATCTTTTGCACTGTCACAACTGCATGACAAAAAAACGTATTTAACATGTCTATTTTATTTGAATGATAATTTAGAATACATAGAACATACATATTCTTTGAAAAATTATCTCATAAGTGCTCACATCCTGACAGCATGTCAATTTCCAGTGGAATCAAAGCATGTCATTCTGTTTATTTAACAGAAATTTATTTTGTACACTGCAATGATGTGTACTTTACAGGTGTCTATGAGTATCCTTTCTATCTCAGGTATTCTGTAACAAGAAGCTGAAAGGAACCCTCTTTATATCACAACCACCTTTTTCCTATCTGACATCGCAGACAGCAGCATATTACAATGCACAGTGCCATGTTATAATGCCACGTTAAGAGAAAAACTCTCCAAATAAAAGGAGGTGATGCACCATCACTTCACTCCAACCATTTTATAATTGCCGCCTCTTGTTCTCCTACCAGTGCATTGCTTTTGATGTATGTGCTGTTGCTGTCACGGTGATCTTGCAGCTACAGCCTGTTCCCACTGGAACTGCAGCCCCTGTAGGCTGTATCACATGCAACAACAGGCAGACAGATGTCTGGCTGACGTGACACCTTTCTTTTGATTTTTGTTGCTATTTTAGAGTCTTATGGTAGTTTCTTATCTCCTAGCAGCCGCCTGAGGAGAGGCAGTGGGCTATCAACTGCAGGGGCAGTTCTTCCCTGTTACACAGCCAGGTCAGGGCTTAAGCTCTTAAATTTTAACATTTAGCAACAAATCTGTCTTCCATTTCTCTGATAGCCTCATTATTTCCTAGAGAATAAAATGTTGTTTTCATGTCTTCTGCTTGTTCTCTTAATCAAACTGTCTTTTGGAGGTGATCAATCTGCTTTATTTTTTGTCAGGATGGTGCAATTTTTAGACTCGCTGCAAATGGTCCACAAAAGTGCTAAGATTATCATTTTCAAGGAAGCATGCTGATACTAGGCAATTTGCATGAACCTTTGTCCCATGAGTCAGGGCAGAGACTACTTCCCATCTGTTCACAAGTAGGAAGGAATCAGTTCAGGCTTTGGCTTTCAACCTAGCAGATGTCTCAGCTGCTCTCCATCTCTCATGCATTGCAAAGGACAAGAGAACAACAGCTGGGCCAATTGAAAAGGTATTTTTATTCTAGCTGGGGAATAAAAATCTGCTGTTCTACCTGGTGGAACTGAAACAGAAAGACAAGCAGAAACTACTGTGCATTACAAGAGGCATAATATCACTGGGGAGCAAGTCCTGCAGAATAGGATTAGGAGAAAAGATATTTCGAGTCAGATATATAGCTCTAAAGAGGCACTCCAAAAGCTCAGGCAGATGCTGGTTTCTAAATTGACTTCCAAATATGGCTTATTTAGGACTTAACCCATGGAAGAAGTATGCCAGAAGTGATCTTTTCCCCACAGAAGATGCTGAGGGAACATCGATTTTCATAAAGGAAAATATTTCTTTAGAAAGGTTTTGAGCTTTCATAACAATGAAAAGAACTGTCATGACTCAACCCACACTCAATCATCTACAACAAAGCTGGTGAAGACATTCAGCTTCAGTATTATATTATTTTGCTTTTGGGGACAGCATACTTCAGATAGAATATTTAATGAGAACAGCCTTATTTAACTGATCAGATCCATGTGTCTTTCCATTAAGGTCTTTCCATTTGGTTCAGTCACTGGTCTGCAGCATATGATTTCTCCAAATACCTTAGGATTAGAAAGTGATATATCTGTTTCCAAGAAATATATATATTTTTTTCATAACAAGCCTGATGTATCACCTCCTTCAAACTAATAAAGTAGCTATGTGTGAATTTTGTATAACACTGGGGTGTATTTTTTTTATATGTTTTGTGCTTTGGAAAACCTTTTCCTAACATTCATATATTAAACCTGTGTTTCTTACACATATTTTTAAAATCATGTGGCTAAGAAAACTTCAGTCCAAAGTTTCACCTATCCTCTAGAATGCTTATTCTTTCTATTCCAGGGTGAATTATAAGCAAACAAAAGGAAACTTTTTCATTGCCTTTGAGGAAAAAGCGGACTCCTGGGTACCACAGCTGCTTTAGGAAAGCAGTTTCGGTAGGCTAGCTACCATGCCTATGGTAAAAGTGACACAAGTAGTTGGCAAAAGGAGTAAGTTTGCTTTGGTGTTGCAATGAAAGGACTAGGGCACAGTGCCATGGATTGCTCTAAGTGACTGGAGATTCACAGTTCACTTTCAACAAAGCAATGACTGTATGGAAATCAAATTTGGAAAGGAACATATTTCTGTACAGTTAGATTTAATCACAATCTGTAAATTCAGAGCTTGAATTTACAAAGACACATAGATGTCTAACACTCCTGATCTGTTTGATTTAAAATTCTGTGTGTGGTATCACAGTCTTCCAAAATTCCAAAAAATTGAACCAAGATTTCTGTATTTCATAAGTCATAGGTAAAAGTACCGCTTATTGAAAATTCAAGTTTTCACACTCTAGAGAAGTGCTGAATACCTAACATTTTGAAATGAATTATATTTTGCAAAAACGTCAGGTTCCAAATCAAATATTCCATGGTAGATCAACACTAACATTGCCAACAAAAGTGAAGTGCAAGATAACAAACTGCCTCCAAACACTTTCATATTTTCAGTCAAGAATGTGAAGTGAAAGAATGTTAAAAGACTATTCTATGAAGTACTCTTCTACATTTAATAACCAAACAGACTAACAAAGTTTTAGCTTTGAAATTAAACAATGTATAGTAATAAGAGTGTATAGAACTTATGCTTTCTGAAGGGGAGAAGAGGGAGGATGAGTCATGAATCCAGTAACATGGATAGGTCAGTATCTCAAAATCCACTAAGAAGTCAAAATGACAAAAAGTCAAGTCTTTTTGACATTCAGCAAAATGCAACTATAAAATTAGTTGTCTTGCCTGCAACAGAGAACCTTAGCATGTCCACATGCTCTGCCATGGGGCATTAACTTACAAAGTCATTTTACAAACCATCAAGTCATAACTTCTCTACCTCAGACTGCAACCTCAGATTCCCCTCTAAATGCTTCTTACCTTTACTTATAGCATCTGAATACCACTGAACATCCTTTGAAAGAAATAGAGAAGTTCAAATAGACTGCAAGCCCACAGCAAAATTATTCTTTCCTCCTGTTGAATGTAGTGATGAAATCTTCCATCAATTCAACATGCTGGAATCCAGTTCCTGTGGCTTAATTGGTGAGAAAATTAGTCTTATTTTCACAGTATACCAGCAGCTACAGATGCCAGAGCTTTCAGTATTCATTATGCCTGCTTTCCTTTGGCACCTTTTATGCTGCACATTCTTGTTCCAAACTTGTTTGTGGGTTTCAACCACAATGGTACAATGGTATACGTTTACTGGCATACCAAATGATCTTTGAATATAGTATAGCTTTACTTTCACAATATGGAAGGGAAGGGAATTTTGCTTTGCTCTTGCAATGTTTTTCTGGCTATGTGTTTTCCAGTATAGGTACCAAATGCCCAAAGCAACATCTGATTATCACAAGCCTCCTATTGATCTCCATTAAGAGAATGCTATATATCTGAACAGCTGTCCTGGTTCCAGTTAGGACAGAGTTAATTTTCCTCCTAGTAGCTGGTAGGGTGCTATGTTTTGGATTAGGATGAGAAGAGCGCTGATAACATGCTGATGTTTTAATTGTTGCAGAGCAGTGTTTACACCAGGCCAAGGACTTTTCAGCTTCTCGCTCTGTCCTGCCAGCGAGCAGGCTGGGGGTGCAGCAGGAGCTGGGAGGGGACAGACCCAGGACAGCTGACCCAAACTGGCCAAAGGGGTATTCCATACCATCTGACGTCATGCTAAACAATATATAGGGGTGGCTGGCCGGGGTGGGGGGCCGGCTGCTCGGGGATAGGCTGGGCATCGGTCAGCGGGTGGTGAACAATTGCATTGTGCATCACTTGTTTCTTACACATTATTATTATTAATACTATTATCATTATCACTATTATTATTATTGTTATTATTATTTTCCTGTCTTAATAAACTGTCTTTATCTCAACTCACAGGCTTCACTTTCCCGTTTCTCTCCCCCATCCCAGAGAGGGAGGGGGGAGGGTGAGCGAATGGCTGTGTGGTGTTTAGCTGCCAGCCAGGTTAAACCACAACAGTCCTTTTGGCGCCCAACGTGGGGCTCGAAGGGTTGAGATATCGACAGATTTGACCTGAGTGTGTTAAACTAAAATTGGTATAAGTATTGGACCTGCCTAATAGGTGCTAGTCACCATGTTGATTGCCTTAATCTCTAGACTGTTGTGCCTGTTTTCCAAATTGAGTTTTATAGCACGTTACTTTCTGTATCTGCTCCCTGTTGCACTGTTTATCCTTTCCGGGCCCTGGTTTAAGATTGTTATGGTACTGTGGGGTGTAACAATGGCTTATGAAATGATGAAATTTCTGGTCATGACTCTAACCTGGTATTTGTACTCAGCACTGTCGTCGACTCTATACTTTGGAACCCATATCTCGGAAACTATTAGCAATTACACCTATTGCCTTTTTTCGTCAGGGAGGCATCTCCTGTCAGCTGTGCAGGAAAGGTATCCCTTCAAGGAAGAACTTGTATGTCTACCAGGCAAATGGACCACCATGGAGAAGGGAATTCAGTACCTGAGGGAATTAGCCATACGGGAAGTAATTTATAAAGACCTAGATGACGCACAAACATCCACAGATCCAGATGAAGTCCAGTGTACACGACCCATGTGGCGGAAGTTTGTACGGAATGCACCATCATCATATGCCAGCTCATTGGCAATAATAACCTAGAAAGAGGATGAGGAACCCACAATGAATCAATTGGCTAAACAACTCCAGCAGTACGAAAGAAACCTCTCCTCTTCCCTACAGGCCTGTGTCTCGGCTGTGGAGAAACTCTCTGAAGAGTTCCACCAACTTAAAGAGAATTTATCTTCCCCTCCACCTGAACGAACCAGTGTCCACCAGCTAAAAGAGAATACTTTGGAGAAACTATTTGAAGAGGTCCACCAACTTAAAGAGAATTTATCTTCCCCTCCACCTGAACGAACCAGTGTCCACCAGCTAAAAGAGAATACTTTGGAGAAACTTTCTGAAAAGATCCACCAACTTGAAGAGAGATTATTTTCCTCCCCACCTGTACAAACCAGTGTCTCAGCTATTAGGGGTAAATGTTCATCTATGCAAGGAAGACAATATGGTGGGCACACACACCGCGCCACCCTGTGGTTTTACCTACGTGACCATGGAGAGGACATGAGAAAATGGGATGGAAAATCTACCTCGACCCTAGAGGCACGGGTACGTGAGTTGCAAAAGAAAACAATTGGGAAAAAGGGGTTCTCTGAAAAGTTTGCTGCTCCAACTTCCAGCTGGCAGTCCTTTAAACACAGAAACGAAGATTCTGACCAGGACTAGAGGGGCCCTGCCTCCAGCCAGGGGAAGGAAAGGGACAATCGAGTTTATTGGACTGTGTGGATTCGATGGCCTGGCACGTCAGACACACAGAAGTATAAGGCTTTGGTAGACACCGGTGCACAACGTACTCTAATGCCATCAAGCTATAAAGGGCCAGAGCCCATCTGTATTTATGGTGTGACGGGGGGATCCCAGCAGTTAACTGTATTGGAGGCTGAAGTGAGTCTAACTGGTAATGAGTGGCAAAAGCACCGTATTGTGACTGGCCCAGATGCTCCGTGCATCCTTGGCATAGACTATCTTAGAAGAGGATATTTCAAGGACCCAAAAGGGTTCCGCTGGGCTTTTGGCATAGCTGCCTTGGAGACAGAGGACATTAAACAGTTGTCTACCTTGCCCGGTCTCTCAGAGGACCCTTCTGTTGTGGGGTTGCTGAGGGTTGAAGAACAGCAAGTGCCAATCGCTATCACAACTGTGCACCGGCGGCAATATCGCACCAACCGAGACTCCCTGAGTCCCATCCATAAGCTAATTCGTCAACTGGAGAGCTAAGGAGTGATCAGCAAGACTCATTCACCTTTTAATAGTCCCATATGGCCAGTGCGAAAGTCTAATGGTGAGTGGAGACTAACAGTGGACTATCGTGGCCTGAATGAAGTCACACCACCACTGAGTGCTGCAGTGCCGGACATGCTAGAAATCCAGTATGAACTGGAATCAAAGGCAGCCAAGTGGTATGCCACAATTGATATCGCTAATGCATTTTTCTCCATCCCTTTAGCAGCACAGTGCAGGCCACAGTTTGCTTTCACTTGGAGGGGAGTCCAATATACTTGGAATCGGCTGCCCCGGGGGTGGAAACATAGCACCACCATTTGCCATGGACTGATCCAGTCTGCGCTGGAGCAGGGGGAAGCTCCTGAACACCTGCAGTACATCGATGACATCATTGTGTGGGGTGACACTGCAGAGGAAGTTTTCGAGAAAGGGAAGAAAATAGTCCAAATCCTTCTGAAAGCCGGTTTTGCCATAAAACAAAATAAAGTTAAAGGACCCGCACAAGAGATCCAGTTTTTAGGAATAAAATGGCAAGATGGGCGTCGTCAAATCCCGATGGATGTGATCAACAAAATAACAGCTATGTCTCCACCAACTAGCAAAAAAGAAACACATATTTTCCTAGGTGTCGTGGGGCTTTGGAGAATACATATTCCAAATTACAGTCTGATTGTAAACCCGCTCTACCAAGTAACCCGTAAGAAGAATGCTTTTGAATGGGGCCCTGAGCAACAACAAGCCTTTGAACAAATTAAGCAGGAAATAGTTCATGCAGTAGCCCTCGGGCCAGTCCGAACAGGACCAGATGTAAAGAATGTGCTCTACACCGCAGTCGGGGAGAATGGCCCCACCTGGAGCCTCTGGCAGAAAGAACCTGGGGAAACTCGAGGTCGACCCCTGGGGTTTTGGAGTCGGGGATACAGAGGATCTGAGGCCCGCTATAGTCCAACTGAAAAGGAGATATTGGCAGCATATGAAGGAGTTCGATCTGCTTCGGAAGTGGTCGGTACTGAAGCGCAGCTCCTCCTGGCACCCCGACTGCCGGTACTAGGCTGGATGTTCAAAGGAAGGGTCCCCTCTACACATCATGCAACTGATGCTACATGGAGCAAGTGGGTTGCACTGATTACTCAGCGGGCTCGAATAGGAAACCCCAGTCGCCCAGGAATCTTGGAAGTGATTATGGACTGGCCAGAAGGCAAATACTTTGGGATATCATCAGAGGAGGATGTGGTCCGTGCTGAAGAAGCCCCACTGTACAACAAGCTACCAGAAAATGAGAAGAAATATGCCTTGTTCACTGATGGGTCCTGTCGTATTGTGGGAAAGCATCGGAGATGGAAAGCTGCTGTATGGAGTCCTACACGACAAGTTGTAGAAGCTGCTGAGGGAGAAGGTGAATCGAGTCAGTTTGCAGAAGTGAAAGCCATTCAGCTGGCTTTAGATATTGCTGAATGAGAAAAGTGGCCAGTTCTCTATCTCTATACTGATTCATGGATGGTAGCAAATGCCCTGTGGGGGTGGTTACAGCAATGGAAGCAGAACAACTGGCAGCGCAGGGGCAAGCCCATCTGGGCTGCTGCATTGTGGCAAGATATTGCTGCCCGGGTAGAGAACCTGGTTGTAAAGGTACGCCATGTAGATGCTCATGTGCCCAAGAATCGGGCTACTGAAGAACATCAAAACAACCAGCAGGTGGATCAGGCTGCTAAGATTGAAGTGGCTCAGGTGGACCTGGACTGGCAACATAAAGGTGAATTATTTATAGCCCGATGGGCCCATGACACCTCAGGCCATCAAGGTAGAGATGCAACATACAGATGGGCTCATGATCGAGGGGTGGACCTGACCATGGACACTATAGCACAGGTTATTCATGATTGTGAAACATGTGCTGCAATCAAGCAAGCCGAACGGTCAAAGCCTCTTTGGTAAGGAGGACGATGGCTGAAATATAAATATGGAGAGGCCTGGCAGATTGATTACATCACACTCCCTCAAACCTGCAACGGCAAGCGCCATGTACTTACAATGGTGGAAGCAACCACCGGATGGCTGGAAACATATCCTGTGCCCCATGCCACTGCCCGGAACACTATCCTGGGCCTTGAAAAGCAAGTCCTATGGCGACATGGCACCCCAGAGAGAATTGAGTCAGACAATGGGACTCATTTCCGAAACAACCTTATAGACACTTGGGCCAAAGAACACGGTATTGAGTGGGTGTATCACATCCCCTATCATGCACCAGCCTCTGGAAAAGTTGAACGATACAATGGACTGTTAAAGACTACACTGAAAGCAATGGGTGCTGGGACATTCAAAAATTGGGATACACATTTGGCAAAGGCCACCTGGTTAGTCAATACAAGGGGATCTGCTAACCGAGCTGGACCTGCCCAATCAAACCTGTTACGCACTGTAGAAGGGGATAAAGTTCCTGTAGTGCACGTAAGAAACATGCTGGGTAAAACAGTCTGGGCTACTCCTGCCTCAGGAAAAGGCAAACCAATTCGTGGAATTGCTTTTGCTCAGGGACCTGGATGCACTTGGTGGGTAATGCAAAAGAATGGGGAGGTCCGGTGTGTACCTCAAGGGGATTTAATACTGGGTGAGAATAGCCCATGAGTTGAATTGTAGTATGTTAATTATTATATAATACTGTATGTCATCACTACCATGATTGCTATATATCATAGATAAAAATAGTGATTAATTAGAATGTATTGGAAAGAGTGTAACCTGAGCATGACATAAATGGTATGGAATAAGGGGTGGATATCTGTCCTGGTTCCAGTTAGGACAGAGTTAATTTTCCTCCTAGTAGCTGGTAGGGTGCTATGTTTTGGATTAGGATGAGAAGAGCGCTGATAACATGCTGATGTTTTAATTGTTGCAGAGCAGTGTTTACACCAGGCCAAGGACTTTTCGGCTTCTCGTTCTGTCCTGCCAGCGAGCAGGCTGGGGGTGCAGCAGGAGCTGGGAGGGGACAGACCCAGGACAGCTGACCCAAACTGGCCAAAGGGGTATTCCATACCATCTGACGTCATGCTAAACAATATATAGGGGTGGCTTGCTGGGGTGGGGGGGCCGGCTGCTTGGGGATAGGCTGGGCATCGGTCAGCAGATGGTGAGCAATTGCATTGTGCATCACTTGTTTCTTACACATTATTATTATTAATACTATTATCATTATCACTATTATTATTATTGTTATTATTATTTTCCTGTCTTAATAAACTGTCTTTATCTCAACTCACAGGCTTCACTTTCCCGTTTCTCTCCCCCATCCCAGAGAGGGAGGGGGGAGGGTGAGCGAATGGCTGTGTGGTGTTTAGCTGCCAGCCGGGTTAAACCACAACAACAGCACACTGATATGTTCTTCCACCTATCAGAGAGACGGGGTGATAGCCAGCTGATGACAACTAATAATGATTCCACAAGATGATATCTGTTACATATGACACCATCTGTGGGTCACACAAGACAAGGAGGTAAACCCTATGCCAAAGATTGTAACTATAAATGGCATGTTTAGCCTAAAGAAACATCTTCCAAGCATCTTTAGTATCTCTGAGGTCTTCATAAACTTTATTTTATAACAGCTTATAAACATTTATTTCAAGCCTTGCAGTATTTGAATCACTGCTTCAAAGCTATAGCAATATAGTAAGGTTTGGATTATTTTCTTGCTCTGACTAAGCAAAGAACATTTCATAGTCAGCTGAAAAGGGGTGAAAACTTTCAAATTGTACTTAGATGCCTAAGTCACACTACAACAAAAGTCAAAACACATGCAAAATTTATCTCAGCAAGACAAATCTAAAATGATACAGGAAAATCCAAAAAGGATTTCAATAGTGTTAATGTGGTGGAAGTAAGTAAATGATCTCACTGTCTTCTCTAGAAGTTGTTATTTTCAAGTATTCCAAAAGTAGGAAAAGAAGTCAAAAGGATTGGGACTAGATGCTAGTAGCCAGCACCATGAGTAACTGTGGTCTTCACAGTTCCTCTCACCTGAGTTGCCATACTGTGAGGCAAGAATGGTTCACCTGCCAGTGAATCTGTTCCTGAACCTTTGCAGTCCAGAACATTTAAAATGTTATTACATCTCAGATGTTTTAAGTGACTATGAAGGAAAAAAAATTTCCAAAACCAAATTAACCAGAAGAATGGAAGAGCGTTTTTTTCCTTGGAACTCAGACTGCTCATGAATATGAAATTCCTTTTTGGTGATATTTGGTAGTATCCCAACGTACACTGCTTTTAGAAAACTTAGGCAACCCAGTCGGCCTTTTTTTTTTTTTTTTAATTTAAAAATTCACACTGCTCACACCATTCTTTCTTCAAGCATCTGCCCTCCAGCTCACTTCAGTTGCTACTAATGACAATAGCGAAGTGAAATTGAGTGCAGAAATCTGCTTTCAAAGGAAGAAAAACAATTAGTAATTGCCTTGGATTAGAAAATTCTCCTTGACACATATTCTGAAGCAGCTATATTTTTATTTATCACGAGCATTGATAATGAGAGTCATCATGGACTAATTGTGGCCTAATTGTAGACTACTCTTTCTTTCTTCCTTTGAGAGAACCATCTATAGAAAACAGTCCACGATTTCAGTACAATAGTCACAAGTCCCTAGCCCATCTATAATCATAGCACAATATGCTTCTGTAGTCAGACATCTCTCCAGCTGAAATTCCCACCTTCAGCAGCTTTATTGGCTTATATAGATATCAATGGATTATGTAGAAATCTGTGTTCAAGCTGCAATTTATGAACTCGGAAGTGTGATCACACTGATTCATTGAGGTAAGAACTCTGGGCCAGAGCAGAATGGGAGTTCTGAAGATTTCTCTCTCTCTTTTTTTTTTTCTTTTTTCTTTCTTTTTTTTTTTTCACAAGAAGCAGAACTGTATAGTCATTTAAATGAGCCAGCCATGGGACATCTCCAAGTTCTTTTTCCTTCTGTAAATACCTGAAATGAGAGAGGGAGGGAAGACATCAGCTTGAGTTCTTTCTGGCTGCCAGAATGCAGACAGCATTTCAATACACTCTTAAGTGGAGAAGGGTTTTAGAAACTGCTGAGCATTACCCACAACAGCTGCAAGATTGATCCAGAGCCTCAATGTTCTTGCTTCTCATCTCCTGTGATCCAGAGGGGGAGTCCAGGGCCATATCTAGCACACCAAACACTTCCACTTTAAATCTACTAATATAAAGCATATTTTCCAGAAGAACCTAGAAAATAAATGACAATTGCTAGGATTTCTGTTGTGAGCAGAACCCACTCTATGATAGACTTTTCCAGCACTGTTCCCTGTGTTCTCACTGAGGAGTTCAGCGGCTTCAGCCGACAGCACAAGGGCTGTAGTTCATACTTTAGTGACATCAAAGAGGCAAAAGTGACTCCAAACTCTGGTTCAAAGTACTTCTAGTAGCCAACAGCCAAGTTTGAGATGAAACCTGTAAAGCTATCTGTAAGTTTGTCATTATATGCAGAAGACTGACTACAAAAGACATGTTCCCCCAGACAGCAAAATTAAATGGGCCGTGTTTTTTTTGTTTTTGCAGATTCTTCTTTTTATGTACACCACAGCAGTTCCAACTCATAATTCTCCTTTTGCCCATGTCCTCTATTTCTTCCTTCTCCTCCTAGTTCCCTTCTGCAGATGCAAAAAAACTAGGTGCACTAACTAGTGCCTTGTCTCCCTTGTAGCTTTTGTTTCTGTGGAAATTTATCTACAAGATTGTTGCTCCCATTTTGAATTTCACTGAAAAATTAAAGCTGGATAAAAAAAGTAAGGGAAATGGGCATCGTAAGTGCACAAGCTTAGTTTCTTAGCTAACCATAAAAACTAAAGTTTCTACAATAGCGAGATGTATTCAGCCAACTCAATCACTCTCTAAATAGTAGGGAGTAATTCTGGTTGTGAAACCTTGATTAAGCAATATGTCAGTTCAACAGGCAGATTTTTTTTCCTGTGTCTTTGTCTAAAGAGAGATTTCTGGCGAGTATGTGTGCTGGGCATGGATTTTTTCCACATCCTCATAACAAATTCTAGGAATACAACACTGTCTTGTTTCCCACCCTTTCCCACCCCCTTTTGGTTGACTTTTCAGGGGTTTTGTTTGCATTTTAAGGAATTCATATTTCATTGATTTACACATTGTTAAGCTCTATTACATTGTTCTTCCTAATTAGTGTTTTCTTCCTACAGCTTCAAGGCAACCAAACTGAAGTTCATTTTTAAAGCAGAGGTTTATATAGCAGAAGATTCACACGACTTGGACAATTGATACCATATTTATCTGAACAGTTGCTGTTTCAGTCAGCAATTCCTGAAACACCGGGATCACAGGATTCCTTTAATGTAGGTTTCTTCTTAATACAGTTGAAGCAAATCTAAAATCTTAGATAAAATGGATCAGCATTTTTATCCAAGTTGTAGGGAAAGAAGGACAGCTATTTAACTATCTGTTTTGATGGCCGGTCTGCTAAGTGACTAAAAAGAAACTATAGCAATAAAATTACTGAAGTGTGCTGGTACAAAAGAAGAAACTTGTTATTTCACTAAAGACAAAAGCAACACTTATCTCCGTCCTCTTTTCCTAGCTATGTCATTCTGTTACATGTTTTTTAGACATCAGATTATCAGATTTTCAGTAGCTAAAACACAACTGCTTACAGCAGTAAAACTGAGGCTGAGCCTACAATGGAAAATTCAGTTTTTCTTTGCAATTGGTTGGCATTTGTGGTAGGTTTTCACAGCATTAATATTAGTGCCTTTTCAAAGTGCCTTAAAAAAAAGTTCTGACAGTGTAATTTTACCAGGAAAGTGGGTGAGGTTTTAAAATATGAACAGAGAATCAATTTAAGTAAAAATAACAAAGGGGCCAATGGTCTGGTAGAAGCTACAAAACTTTAGTACAGCAGTCTCCACTGTTAAATAACACTAATATAATAATTGTTCAGGCATAGTTCTAGAAATTCATTACTTTTCCATTTCATTAAGTGTATCTCTACGAACCATAAACACACATTTGTGAAGCACCACTATATTATAGACCTACGGATGGGCATTCAGTAAACCACCCTCTGTGAAATTAAAAAAAAAAAAAAAAATCACCTCAACTTTTTGCTAATTTTAATATGTAATTGGCCTAGGAGAAACAGTTTCTACAGACAAGCTGATTTAAAAAGCAGAAAATTGAACTATTTAGAAAAGTGTTTTGTCCAGTTAGACTAGCTCATACATACAGTAAATCTCAAATTTTAAAAAGGGACTTATTGTTTGGAAACAGAGCAGGGATTTTAAAGTGTTTGTCCATTTATACCTCATCCTTGGATATAATTATTCAAAATACTTAGATAAACATCCTAATATGATTTACGATTCTTACTGGCAAGTTGCTTTGGTTCTTCATTTTAGTTTCATGTTTTAGAAATAGAGAAAGACCAGTATTTACTTAACACACATGTATTCTCACTCACATACACCGGTTTGGGCCATCTGTATGGCAAAATAAGTAAACTAAGAGCTCTGAGATGGAGAATTAGTCACACTAAAATTGAAATTAATTTTGTTTGTTAGACATGTGCTGCTTTCAAGCTTAAAAAAAAAATAAATCTATTGTTAAGTATATGCAGTTATATATACGTGCCAAGAATTCTGCCTGTTTCTTATGGCTGTGGACATGAAGGACCATTTTCTCCTTCAGCTTTACCTAGTTAACATTGACTTAGCTTATTGATTAAGAAATGCGGGAAAATTATGATCTCATAAGTTTTACATACAGAATATGTACAGATAGAAATGATAACCTGCATAAGGCCCATACAGAACAAACATTCTTTTGACCAATATGCAGGATTTACCAAATAAGTTCACAGCTAAAAATGTTTAAACAACTACTACTATTAGTTCATTAAACAAAATAAATATGTGGAGGAAATTTATCGATCCTGTTGTATCATTTGCTATCTTTATCAATATTCCTTGTGTAAAGCTCTCTTTAGGTGGCTTGCAACATTGTTCACTAGAATATATATGTGATTTTTTTTTTTTTTGACCGTATTTATGTAAAAGCATGCCCTGTTAAATTCTTTCTCTTTCAGCTTTTAAACTGAGGAAGATAGGAAAAGGAAATTATTGTTTTGGTAGAAAACTACTCAATGTTTAAAGAGTAGGAAATTCCCAGAAATGTTTTAAGCACACATAAATTTTCATAGTAACCATAAAAAAAGCCAAGAAAAAGCTGAAGAAAGTTACCTGAAGGCAAGTAACAAGCGAGTGTTTGGAGGAAGGGAGTCAGAATGGAAGAATCATAGAATCACAGAATCATTAAGGTCGGAAAGATCATTGGGTCCCACCATCCCCCTACCACCAATGTCACACACTAAACCATGTCCCTATGCACCACGTCCAACCCTTCCTTGAACACCCCCAGGGACAGTGACTCCACCACCTCCCTGGGCAACCTGTTCCAGTGCCTGACTGCTCTTTCTGAGAAGAAATGTCTCCTAATTTCAAACCTAAACCTTCCCTGGCACAACTTGAGGCCATTCCTTCTAGTCCCATCACTAGTTACCTAGGAGAAGAGGCTGACCCCCAGCTCCCCACACCTTCCTTTCAGGCAGTTGTAGAGAGCAATGAGGTCTCCCCTGAGCCTCCCCTTCCCCATACTAAACAATCCCAGTTCCCTCAGCTGCTCCCCATAGGACTTGTGTTCCAGGCCCTTTACCAGCTTCGTAGCCCTTCTCTGGACTTTCTCGAGCACCCCAATGTCCTTCTTGTAGTGAGGGGCCCAAAGCTGAACACAGTACTCAAGGTGCAGAGTCACCAGAGCAGAGTACAGGAGGACAATTGGACTACATTGGCTAACAGAAAATACTATGTTTAAAATGGTGCAGAGAGGAGTACAGAAATCAATGTTGAACGGGATCAGGTAAAAACCTCAGCAGACCCTTCTGAGAAACAGTCATAGCAGAAGCACTGTAAATGATCTATAGCAAGATTGCTTGCTAGTAAGCATGGACAGAATAGCCCTGTGCTGAACAATGCTTGAAAGCAGAAGACAAGGTAGGGAAAAGAATTAGCCAAAAACAACAACAAAAACTAGAAACCTAGTCACTTATGAGGAAAGTGATGACGATAAAGAAAACAAGGAGACTATAAACAGGCAAAAAACAAAGATGATGTGGCACTACCCATGCACATCACATTTCTACTCCTAACAAAAACGAGAATTGCACAGCTGTCTACTGTAAGGATATTTTTTGGAGTGTAATCTGGTTAACATATGTTCATAGAAATGGGGAATCAGTCACTCTTTTTCCCCAAGTAAGTTCTTTCCTTTGAGGATTACTGTTCTGCCCACTGCATTATAGTTATGTGCTCCAATGAAGATCACTTTAAATCATCACCTACAAAAACTGTTTAGCTTTTTGGTAATTTGAGACTAGCTGTTGCAAAAAAAATGGAACATCCTTGTATGACAGAAAATACTCCTCACATAGAGGAGACGGATTCATTGCAGACAAGGCAGAAGAACAATAGACTCACTATTAAAGAAAGGCATAAATAATTGAGAATGTCTGCAAAGGGACTAAGTTCTCAGAGAATCTGGCTTTTAGCCACTTGTAAATTAAGTGCGAAGAGCACAGAAATAAGAGCAAACAAACCTGAAATTATCAGGAAAAGGAACAGCCAAATACTAGTTCCATTCAGGCAGTCAGGATATTAGCCCTAGCTCTAGGTGAATCATAGCACAGACATTTTCTATGAGTTTGTAACAGCAGACTACAATCTTGTTTCACTGCATGACCTCTGTGTGTGTGTATATATGTGCATACGTGCACGCAGGCCTGTGCACACGTATATTTAAAATCAGGCATACTTCAGCATCTGGTACATGAGTATAGGGCACTATTCATAGTCTCCATTTGGGGGTAACCACAGAAAGTCCAGTCTGGAGGAACATGTTCCACGACATCTATGTATTCAAGCCCCTGTGTATCTTCATACATTGTGTTCACAGCTCCCTAGCCTCATGCAAGGCCTCCTATACTTCAAGGCCTCACAGCCCTTTTCTTCCAAGAGCTGAATCTTGGAAGTTTCCAACACAAGGCTCCACCTGCTGGGACCCTCACCGCTCTTAAGCTGCAGGAAACTTGAGACTCTCATTTCTCCTGGAGTCTAGACACCTTTTGCTGATGCTATGAAGAAAAAAAAAATAAAAATCCAGACAAATTTAGGACAGTTCTGCCTTTCTCAGGAAGATCTGCCCACTCTGAGAGTGGGCAAGCCCATGTCTGTAAGCACCTTTCCCTCTTTTTTTTTTTTTTTTGCCTCCCAGATGGGTTGTAGGAGGAGAGAGGAAAAAAAGTGAAAGAGAAAAAAGAACAGCAACCAGTACCATCTCTGGAGGTGACACATTGATCCTGTCTGTGGGCCCCTCAGCCCCATTTTCGCTTTCTGAAAGAGTAAGATACTCATCCTGCTTTATCAGTGTAAACCCCAGGGGCAGAGAGCTCACAGCCTGTGCCCTGTGTAGGACATGCAGGTCCTGACAACTTACCTGGTCCACAAGCAATAGTCCTTCTTACTCCACAGAGTTACAGCTCATCATCAGCCTTGTTGCAAAGCTCATAGCCCTGAACAGACTTACAGAAAAGAGGGATATTTTGTTCCCACCACAGTAGCTCAGAACACTAGAGATTTCAGGTTATGTTCACATATCAGTCTGTGCCACTCATTCTTCCCTCTATCCTACAAGGACTAAAACTGCCTTGCTAAGAATCAGAAACATATTCACTTGCTGCAGCTGAAAACCAACTCAGCCACGAGTCACAGACATCAGTCAACCAGGGTCTCTTGCTCCAGTAGAGGTGATCCCCGTTACTCTCGTGCCCTACCTCATTCGTATGCCTTTGTCTCAGGTTTCCTTACAAATATTTGCCCTTGCACAGTGAACAAGAGTTCTGGGGAACCTCACTCAGGGTCAACCAGTCAGTCAGTCTCTCTCACCCATACATCTCCTCTCTTCTTCCCCTCCCTCCCAGCTAACATAACAGTATATCTCACCCCAAAGCTCAGCAGGGTTTCTGGCTAGAAATCCATCACGCCAGTGGAGCTTGTCCTTTAACACT
Organism: Anser anser; assembly: GCF_964211835.1. Classification (NCBI taxonomy): domain Eukaryota; kingdom Metazoa; phylum Chordata; class Aves; order Anseriformes; family Anatidae; genus Anser; species Anser anser. The sequence goes on along the minus strand of NC_139723.1, from coordinate 36,741,828 downwards.
TTTCTGACTAGCTGCTGCCAAGGTGTGTTATTTAAGATAAAAGATTAAACAGGGATGAAAATGCCCTTACTAAAGTCATTGCAAATTTTCTGGGTGGCATTTATGTAGAAATCCAAGTTGGACCTTTTCCTTTAGAAGTGTGCTTAATAAAGAGGTAAATAACACATATCAGAATACAGACAGGCACTTTTGTGCATGTCCCCCCGATGGCATCTTCTGCCATCAGTTACCGCAAAATGCAGGGACATGCCAGAAGGTACTCCCAGAGACACAACCCTCACAACAACCATTTTAGATGTCTTTTTATAGTTTGAGAAACATTCAGCAGCTACACTGATTTGCATTTTAAAAGTCAGTATATTCTCTAAAGAGTGCTTGGTTTGCTTAAACTCTTCTGTTAAAACAAAATAAAAAAAAAAAAAAAAAAGAGACAATAGCTCCTCCTTTGAAAGGATACCTTGAACGAAAGAGGAAACAGCCTTTGTCCCATCTAAAATGTCCAGTTTTACATAAAATAGTACATCATCTCTGTCACTTCAGCCCCATGCAGTTTTTGGAAAATAAATCAAAAATTGCTGAGCTTCCATTTTACAAGAGCGGGTGGAGCTTACAGTGGTGGTCAGGCCTTGGCAGATCTCTGTTACTGAAAACTAGATGGTGTGCAATGATGGGAGTGATATCTTAGTGTAACCACATGATTTCCTGTGGTTTCTATGTTAATCCCATTTCTTTCATTGGCTTTTTTTTTTTTTTTTTTCCCCTCAATGTCTCTGTTTGTGTGTGTCTGTTAGTTTTGGTCTTGTTGCACACTTCTGTAAGTGTATGCGAGATTGATTGCTTCCCTTTTCTCTCAGTCTGGCTGTGTTTCCCTGTCTTTTTGTTGCATTTTTTTCTGACCATAATGATGTGGTCTTTCTGGAGTCCATGTACCACTTTCCACGAAGTTTAGTCATTACTTGTTAGAGGCAGCCCACTCACCCCAGTCTGTCATCCTGTTCACATTCATGCTCCTAGTATAACTGCAAAAAATGCTAGCATGCTAGCTCTGTGGAGCATGAATGAGAAAATAAACTCTTTTTCCTTTGCTCATGTTCATCTTACCTTGCACTGAAAGATTTACTTGCCCTTGGAAGGGGCCATGCTGCAGCATAAATCCTTTTACTAAAAGCAGCCCTAAGTAAAGTACCATTCCTCTGCAGGGAGATCCAGCACACTCCAGCCAGTCATGGAGTGACCTGTGGCAAAGTTGTGTTGCTCCTTAACTTAGGCACCCAGAAAATGTGTGGTTTCAGATTTTGTGAGGTTAATCAACCTGCTGTCAATACGCGGGAATCCGTTTCACACATCACGTACCTGTATCACTCCCTAACTTGTCAGCATCTCATTGTTTAATATAAATGCTTATTTCTGAACTGTTTCAAAACTGATTATTGTCATTGTTTCGAAGGTAATACTTTAATTCACTCATTAAGTTCAGACACCTTTACCATCAGTGCATGAATAGTACTGCCAGGAAGGGTGGCCAAGACAATCTGCAAGAGCCAAAGACTTTTTCCTATGTGACTTCCACACCTAGCCTACTGCCAAGAGTGATTTAGGTCATACTTACAGTAGCAAGCAATTGCACCAGTTTACACTGGTATGCTTAATAATTTTCTTTGTGTAATTCATTACTGCAACCTCTAGATGAATGACAATTTAAGCCAAACATGTTTTTATTTAAATCTCTGTACTGCTGATGTAACCATTTTGGGTTCGGATATGGAATCTTCTGCTCAGGAAAGACTGAACTTTAGTTACTCTCATAAATGTCAATGGCTGGCAAACAAATTTTGCCTAAATGTGAGCATTAAATGTCTCTGGGCTGTGTACAGCTCAGATGTACCGCCGTAACTTTTACATTTTTTAAAGAGAGGCTGGAAAACAAGGAGAAGACAGAAAAAGCTCCCAGTAATAGCACACAGGGAGTGTGTCCAGCATGGACCAAGTACCCAGCTGTGGCAGTAGATGCCTGAGGGGACTTAGGCCAAGGTTCCCCTACAAGGATTTTGTTTTATCTTATCCTCAATTAAGCTTAAAAAGACAATAAAAAGCCCAGCGTGAACTGAGATTACAGGAAATAGATGTTCAGAGAACCATGTTTGCCTTGCGGGCTCACGAGCTCGTTGTGATCGCTCTGCGGTCCATGCACAGAGCACCTCCTCCGTGGCACAGCGCCGCGCTCCTTCCTTCGGTGGTCAGCAGCAGGAGCTGCGCCTGCTGGGCCCTGCTGGCTGCTCCTCTCCTCCTCCATATCCGTAATTATAACCTGTTTCTGCAGGTCTCTCCTCCCACTCTTCAGGCCATGTTTTCAAGCTCGTCCTTTCACTAGCAATGTGTACACCGAGGAGCACCACCCTAAGAGCAACTGTGAGCCTCTTGGGCTGGATCCAGGTTGGATGTGTTTGATTCGCCGCTCCATTGAGCTTTCCCTTGGCAGGGGAGGATGAAGCGGGCTTATGGGCTCTAGCCACTTCCCTCACAGCCTCGAGAGGAAGGCGTGTGCTTGGCAGTGTGGTGCAGGTGACACACCAGCAGGCACGCTGCCCCAGCCGCCTCTGACGGACAAAGTTGTTCCCTGGGGCTACGGAGAGCTGCAGACAAACTGAGGCAGCTCTCAGTGAAAGGAGACAGGGAGCCTGCTGTGAAACCACAGGGTCGCTGACCAGCCCTGGTGCTCGTACAAGGGATGTAAGCAACTCCTCAGGAACCTGCTGCCAGAACGGAGCACACAGCTGCAGCAGCCCCTGGTCCTCCACAAGCATGTGGTTAGGTTTTCACACTGACAGCTATACCAGCCCCAAATACAGTCCCACAATCAGAATAATCTGTAAGCGTCTCTCAGTTCTGAAATCCAGCACTGTGAAGACTGGAAATCGAGCAACTTACAAAAATTTATATTATTCAGTGTGTATATTTTCCAATTCTTACATAACATTCCAGAGATATACTTTAATTATGACTTTTACATTTTAGCTTCAGTTTTACTTTACGTAATTATAATGGGTATATCCCACACACAGACTATGTATTTTGCAGATGTGAAATTTTGTTATTATAATGTGGAGGGGAAATGGTTAAACTAATTGACAACATAATGTGAAGTAGTTAAATTCATCAGATACACTGGAGGTTTGTTATTTTTACATCTTGTTTTCCAAGTTATCACTAGTATCATTTTCATAGCTTTTTTTAAAAAAATATGAAAAAGCAGATTACTGAATATACAAAATAGTTCAGAGTAGTTGCCTGAATGCTGTTAAAAACAAGGTTAGCAAAAGGTAATACTTATAGGAAAATTACATTAAGGACATAAGGGACTAAAGTATGTCTGCAAATTACCTGCAATATCCCAATATAATCACATTTTTACTGGGAAAAAATGTACTTCAGCAACTACTATTTTTACTTTAGTTTTTAAGACCTCAAATGTAGAAAATAAACCAATGTACATACAAGTACTCACAACATATGGTGGGTATTCCCTTGCTAAGGTTGTGCAGGTATCCACTTTTGGAATATTATTAAAGGTTATTGATATAGTACGAAAAAGGTCCAATTTTTTCCATTATCCATCTGTGGATCCTCCTCTCCGCAAATTTTCTGTGACCAAGTTAACTTTAGCTTTATGACAAGCTTTCTAGACAGCCTACAAACAGTGTTATCAGACTCATCTAATGCAGTGCCCAGTTTATGGCAAAGGGTCAGCTACTTTCCTGCAGCCAGGTAGTCCATCAGCACAAACCCCACAGCAAGCTGAGTACAAAGCCTTTATGTTCAAGTTATGACCGTAGCATATGAGACACACCTGCAGTGGTCCTCAGTATGGCTGATTCTACAGTGATGCCTTTGACTGTCCCATACACTTTCCAGACATAATTACTACATTAGAATTGTTTAACTTGAAGTGGATTGTTTACTGCACATCAGCACAGCTAACCAGATAGTGTAAACAATGGCTACGTTTCAGAATAGAGTATTCTGAGTAATGTTAAGGAAAGCAAGCTGTTATGTAGTCTGAACTGAATTGTTTATGATACACTAGACATGGTCAAGAACAATTTCCACAAATAAGAAGCTTTCTTTTCTGATGACTTTTACTGGCAAACTGATAGATATAAAAGAAGAGCCTGAAATAGATACCGCTGCATACTGAGTAATCCCATTAACTTAAAATAGAAATACCCGCACTTTTAAATTATTTTTTTATCTTCACATTTGATCAAATTCAGCAGTGCAATGAAATGTCAAAGGCAACACAATGCTCCTGGTTGCTTGGGTCAGCTAAGAGCAAAACGGTTCTCTTTTTCCAAGTTAGGTTGTTGCAGCCAACATAGTTCTCTGTGATCTGTCAGATCATATTGCTCCCTGCCCCTTCAGACCTCTGTAATACCTGCTGTATGTAGGGATCAAGAGTGGGTACCTCTTTCTGCTTTTCTGACTCACACATACACAAGTCAGAAGAGGTTTTCATTAGTATCTCAGAATATTCTTCTTTCTGATCCATGTTGCTTCTGGTATGTTCTGCTTTGAGTTGGGAGTTTGTACTACATAGATACTAACCCCTTACAGAGCTATGTATGAGTTCCTGTGATTGACTTTGTTTATTTATACAGAGCTGGTAAAAACAAGCAATCAAGTTATTGGTTCCTTACTGTTATCAAGGTGCAAAAGAGATTTAATTGATCTTGTATTACAAGTTGAAGAAGTTTTTTTGGTGGTGGTTTTTCTTTGTCTGTTTTCACTAACAGTTATGCTTAACTGTTTCAAACTTATCCAAACCTGAGTTTAAATTGTTTAAATTTTCCAATTTTTCTAGGTCAGTGTTTTGCATTGCCCTACCTCCTATCATCAGGCACAGAAGAGTGGTTATATATTCCAGTTTTTATATTTTTTCATACGCAATTCAAAGGAAAAAATGTGTGAACAAATAAAACAGGATATCAAAGCTCCTACCACTACAATAACCCTGACAAAAACACACTTTCAGGCCTACCATACAAAAGCTCTTCAGCACTGTAAACATTTTGTCACTACAAAGAGCAATACTTGACCACTTTTTGAAGACAGGCAATCCTATCTGAAAGAAATGTAATACTTTTTTAGACTCCCACTTAAGCTTTGTACGTGCTATGATTGTCAGGTCTGTAATTCCCAGCATGTCCAGCTCTGCTCTTGAATCAACAGTAAACAGTGTTCAGGTGGCAGGAGGTAGGTTTTGTTCACTAACAGCCTTGTGTTATGTCCTTCATGTGCTCCCACATCTACATGTGCTCTTCTGGCTGTGAGTTCAACCCCTGAAAATATAATTTGCACGCAGTGTGTTACAGCCTGAAGCTGAGCACACTGTCTTATCCACACAGAACTGATCTTATGTGAACTTTCTTTCCTCATAATATAACTCTATCAAATGGGGATCAGATGTAGTCCTGGCAATAAGCAAAGACAAAATACAGATCTTACACACTTGTCTTGATTTTGGAAACTGAAATCAATAGAAGTTGTCCAGTGGTCTAGAACAATAATCACAATTAATAATATAACCCTAATAAAATTACTTCATTTTATTTGCTTAGATTATTGAACTTCCTGTCATGATTCTACAGAGATGAAATTTTCTTTTCAGCAGAGGGCTTGTAGATTTAGAAATCCCTTTCCTAGAGAAATAATGGGCAGGATTTTCATAACTAATAAGGAGAAAATGGACCTAACTGAGCCATTTCCCAGGAACCCTGCTCTGGTACTCCAGAAGGATTTTAGAAATATGCACTTCTTTCACTTTCAATTTTTGAAAGGAAAATGGCAGGAAATGACACAATCATTTAGGTTTCAAGAAAATATTTATATTTCCTCTTGTTACATCTGAAAAATGAATAGTGCTTGTTGACCTAGCCTCACTCAGCACAGGCAGGTCTTTCTTTCTAATAAATTTGCTATCAAAATATAGATGGTAGCTGTACATCTTCATGTGCAATGGAAAGACACTTTCCCTGGGTGCACGTTATCTAAACTGTGTTAGCTGAGTGGAACTGTGGAAAACCAAAGTCCCGTACACTGAAAATTAAAAGCTGTCCACACAATCTCTGGCATATCCAGCAATTGATATACATGCTTGACAGGACAGGGAAAATAGCTTTATGGTTACTTATAGGTAGATTGCATTTCAGCAGTGATAATGATTCGTCATTAATCCCTGCTCTTAAAATCTAGCTGCTAAAATGAAAATGTATGTTGGCAACACTCATAAAACCATTACATGGGAGGCTCTCCTATTCTGCTGTGGGAAAATCAGTTCAACCATCAGTCACTGCGTAATACCTTGGTTTTTAATAGCTCTATTGTCATTTATGACAAAGTGGTCTAAGCACGTTAGGAAGACTCTAGGAAGAGGTAATGAGTTTTACTAGAGTAACTGATATACTTAGGTACTCAACTTACTGAAAAGGATTTACCAAATAGCTTTATGAAGAGGAATTAAACTACCGACCAGTCCTCCTCCCTTTTCCAGCTACTGATTGGCATGCTAAGACAGGAACAATCCATGCATGCCCAAACAGCCATTGAAATTGATTGCAGAAAGGGTGTTTTTCTCTTGGTCTTGGTGGATTTCTATGTTTTTTGTTTTCTTTCACTCTGTTTTGGGAGGAAGAGGAGGACTGAATGGATACGGTCTTCAAGGGAGATTTGAAAAAGACTGTAAATCAAAAGGAAATTGATTTATTTGCATGCTGCCAGTACAGAATCATCAGATATGCCCCTGCTGTACTTCTTCACAAAGAGGTGACGAAAATGAGATTGTTAAAGTTGTGTTTGGCATAATCCACAATTGTTTCTCTAAATTTGAAAACTTATAGTTGAAATTGTCAAGGAACAAATATACCCTCTATTTAGTTTTCCCCACATGAAACAAAATGCCCTGTAAAATAACCTCCATCACAGTAGACTTTTGGCAGCTGAGCTTCCAGCATGACTATTTCATTGCAAGAAAATGCACCCAGAGTTACTGAACAGTGTTGCTGGGAAGAAAGCAGCATAAACCAGCTTTCTGCTCTTGTGGTGAAGGCAGCCAGCCACATCCCAGGCTGTAGTAGCAAGGGTGTAGCCAGCAGAACCAGGACAGTGATATTTCTCTATTAGGCACTAGGGTCAGCATCATGTATGGTGAACTGTGTCCAGGTTGTGTCTCACTAGCATAAGACCAACATGGCTATACAGGAGCAAGTCCAGCTGTCTCCAGGATGGTCAGGAGGCTGGAGCCCTTCACAAGTGAGGACAGGCTGAAGAAGGTGAGATTGTTTGACCTGGAGGAGAGAAAATTCACAGGAGACCTTACTGCTGCCTACAGCTGATCCCATTGGAGGGCAAAGAGAAGATGGAGACAGACTTTTCTCAGAGGTGCAAGGACAGGCAGCAGTAGGCAAAAGTTTCAACATAGGAGATTCCAACAAGATTATTTTTTTTTTCCATTGGAGAACATTTGAATACTTGAACAGCTGCCCAAGAAGCTGTGGGATCTCCAACCTTGCAGATATTCAGAACACAACTGGACACAGCCCTGAGCAACATCATCTAACCATATCTCCCTACATGCCCTCTAATTTTTGTGATTCTGTGTATTAACCAACATGTTCTGCTAATGTTTCTGAGCACATATAAAATAAACAAATAAATAAATCCTCTCTTGATCTTTCCTGATGATACATCATTTGTATGTTAGCGTAACTTCATACTTCACAAACACTATTTTGTCCTATAATAGGAACTAATGGGTCTTATCCAGGGTTTTATTTTTATTTTTACATCGTGACAGCCATCTAAATATAAAATTATAATAGTGAGCTGGCACAAAGACTTTTTATTCTGAGATTTACAGAGACCATGGCTCATGCTACAGTCCAGAGGGATGGGGATGCCTGTAAGGTTTATTCCATTTCACTATAAACCCTGTATCTTGGTTATCAGCACTAAGCAGCTACAAAGGGCTTAGCAAGAGCTGCTGATCCTATTCAGGATCTGTTCAGTGCTGAGCCACAATGTTTTTCAGTGCTGTGGCCATGCTACTAGTAATATTGAAGTTGTTACTCAAGAGCTGAAGTGTATTTTCCTCCACAAACTACAAGGATAGTAGACATACTGTATATGTCTCTATTATGCAGACGTAGATTCAGCCTCCACAATGAAGGTGTACAGTAGCAATTTCCAGTGGACATACTGAAATAGCCACTTTGTGCTTGCTTACATTAGGATTTTATGCTGTTACATGTCCAGTTAGAGAAACATGCCTGTATACACATGTCACAGCAGTGACTGCTTCAGGTAATGGCATCATGAGTTTAGTTTATGCAGCTCTGCTTCAGGTAATAGCATCATGAGTTTAGTTGTATGCAGCTAACTACATCTTTCTTTATGTAAATGCACTGGTTTCTTTTTGAGAAAAAAAAAAATCTTTTGGTAAATATGAGGTTGAATAGATCAAGAAACATTTCAAAGCATGTAAACTAATACCCGTTAACATACAGGTATGCATACTTGTAATGCTGTATAAGATTAATAAAATGCATTAACTAGCAATTGTGAATAATTATTTTCTAAACACTGTAAGCTTTCTAATCTTGATATACCATTCTGTAAGTTATTTCTACATTATCCGTGTGTTTTAGGCAAGATCTTTCTCAGTCTATGGCTTAAACTTCAAGACAAATTTATTGAATTGTGATTTTATTATTTCTGTCTGCTGCTATGCAACTAAGAACACATCAGCCAACCAGTGCTTACTATCAATCAAATTCCACAAAACCATTCCATTATCACCTCTGAACTCCAATTTTAATTGTTGTATAAATAAGCATTCCTCTAATTTAATAACTGCTATTTTCTCGATGGCTAGAGAGAAACTCAGGAAAAGTTGAAAACATTACACCATATGGCAAATTTAAACTGTTATAACTGCTGGTGTAATTGTGTCACCAACATCTTATGATGCTTCAAGGGAAGAAGCTGCATTTTTGTACACAACCAAGTCTTTTGGTTGTCTTTTGAAGTTAACAATAATGGAAGTTGTTTGTCCACATCTATAGTAGGAGCTACAATGACTACAAATAATACTTTTGATAGGGTAACCCATAAGCTTAGGTCATAGGGATAAAGAGACACACAAAAAAATCACAGTTCTCAACTGTTTTAAATATCTGATTGTTAAAATTCTTTCACTGTATATTTTGCTACCTTGGCCACTGCAACATGTCTTTTTGCTTCATGACACCTGGAAATGGCCCTTTCTCAGGGAAGTAAAGCTTTGGAACAAGCAGACAGGAACATCTGAGTTTTGAGTCACAAACAGAAGAAAGAACTGCAGTAAAGAAACTAAGGCAGAAATATCTGAAATGACAAAGAAGGAAGAGAAAAAAGTGATCTTATGCCAACCGTTTTTAGGAAAGGAAAGCAGAAATGTTATAATACAGTCTCCTGACACTGAGAAATCCAAATGGTAAAGAGAGGAAACATCTCATTTTATATAACTGGCAACTACACAGTAATGTTTTATGGCCAGTCTATATAGGTTATGAGGCAACGTTCAAGACTCTGACAAAAACTGTCTAAAGTTTAAACAAATATAAAAAGCAAAATAAAATAGTTAAAATAAAAGACCCAAATCTCAACCAGTGGTAACGCCTAGCCAAAAACAGAGTGACAGAATAGAAATGGTGCTATTAATGGTAATTCTAATTCCTCCTTTATGAGACTCACCCCGTGACTATCAGGCAAATACCAGGAAGAAAGCTACACTCTGCCATGTCATAAAGCCTCTAAAAAAGCATGTTATCACCCATAATAATATTACAGTTCTTATAGAACCTATTAAAGGACAACAACCAACGATGTTGCTTCTCAAAACCTATTTTATTAAAAAAATGACTGCACATGTATTAAACATCAGTGTGGCACACTACCAATTCGTTCTTGATATGTTCAGAAGTTTGGAGGCTGATTCTCAGTTATACCGAAGTAATGCTGCTAAAGTTGATCACAAGAAACCAAGGCCACATGGAATCAGCTCATAAGAATGGGAACCTCCAACTACATAAACTTTGTAAATTCATTTCTTTTTCTGTGACAAGGATACTGTGACTAATGTCACAAGATTAAAGTACCATAGGTCTGCTTTGATTTACATTGGAGTCTGAAGTGATCACCAGAATCAGACACAGGATTACAAAGATTAGGAACTCACATAAGTCTTTCTGCTGTCTCAAACTGGGGACAATTAAACATACTTTATGATGCAATGTTCCCACTCCAGCCTTTGTCATTTTTTCTCCACGTGGAATAGACAGTAAAAAATCTTTTTTCCCCCATGGCCTCATAGTGTGCAAAGCAGTTCTTTGCTTGGATGTTAATATTTAATTCTCAATATCAGTTCTCCAAATTTAAACCTATAATACCGATTTAAAGAGACAAGGCAAGATTTTTAAAACAATCTACCAAAAATGGAGAATCTCAATGAAAATCAAATCCATAACATGAAAGTATAGGCTAATTCAGGCACTGGTTATCAAGGTGCCAGAACAATGCTGCACCAAATCCCACAACTCCCCTGGAGTTTTTGCACTAGCCTAAGTAACATGCTGGGAGAAGTTACAGCACCAGTAGCTTTCCCTCTATATAAAACAGATGCATTTTCTACTGCCTTGTTGTCTAAGGCACAGCGACTTCAGCATGGGCCAGAAACCTATGCTTCACAGATCCTGTCTTAGCACTGATGATAAGTGTTCTTTGTATCTGCCTTGAAAAGCCCTTAACCTTTCACTCCCTTCTGTTCCTGCTAGACCATGGAGATAACAATGCAGACCTCTGAAGTCATGATGGGGGTTGATTAGTCTGTGTGCCAAAAGGGGAAAAAGAGAAATTGCAATGAAGTGTCAGCTGCTTGCATCGTAACACTGACACAAGAGCAGGAGCCATGGCAGCCACAGTTATCGATGCTGCAGAAATGACATCAAATCTATATTTTAAAAATAATAAAATAAAATCCAAAACTTTGCTGCAGAAAGTAGATCTGAAATTCTGTAGAAATCCAGAAGCACTGAAAATAGGATGTAAATTGTAGGAAAGAAATAGCTTTGTTTTCATGAAAGATGTAACATTAAATAACATTAACATGTTATTTACAGACTAAGCATATTTCAGTAAGCCAGGATGAAAAAAAATGAGATTTTGTGTCAAAGAAATTTTTGGTCATGGCCACACACCCAGTCATGTTGTAGATCAAAGGTTTTGGGATTCTTTCCTGCAGTCCTTGGGATCTATGGGCTGCTTCTTGGTGGTCACTGACAAGGGCTGACAAATTTGTTGATCTTTGCACCAAACTAACTGAGTGTAAATTCCTAGCAAATGGTCTACAGATCATAACAAAGCTTACATCTCCCAAGCTAGACCTCTTGAAAATGTCCAGTGAAATCACTGCTGACATGTGTAGTTCTAGTACATCTGTATAGATCTCCAACCTGCAAAATCCCTGTGTAACAATCCCATCAGGCCCACAGGTCCAGACCCATTTAGTACCCACAAGCCTTTCTTCTGGAAACATGGGTAGTAAAAGCTGACTAAGCTATGATTCTCAGAATTATTTATTTTATTTTATTTTATTTTTTTGAAATCAAGCTTTATGTATCTCTTCAGAATACAAAGCAAGCAGAGCAAAGAGAAAATAAGACAAGTTGTTTTTATACATTTTTTCTTATTAACACCAAATTCTTTTCTATAAAGTCCATCTCTGGTGAGGGAGAAGTCTGCTTTGCTGCCAACTACATCAGTTGTTTGATGGTTCTTTTTCTCTCTCTGCTAGCACAGCTGTACTTCTGGATCCCAACCCAGAATCATAAAGCTGTAGAATGATTTGGTTTGAAAGGGACCTTAAAGATCATCTAGTTCCAACTCCCCTTCCAAGCCAGAGACACCTTCCACTGAATCAGGATGCTCAAAGCCCCATCCAGTCTGGCCTTGAACACCTCCAGGGATGGGGCATCCACAGCTTCTCTGGGCAACCTGTGCCAGTGCCTCACCACCCTCACAGCAAATAATTTTGTCTTAGTCTAAAAACCCTCTTTTAGTTTAAAACCGTTATTCCTTGTTCTATCACTACATTTCCTTGCAAAGAGCTTTCTTGTAGGCCCCCTTTAGGCACTGGAAGGCTGCTATAAAGTCTACCTGGCTCCTTCTCTTCTCCACCTGAAATAGCCCAACTCTCTCAGCCTGTCTTCGCGGGAGAGGTGCTCCAGCCCTCTGAACATCCTTGTGGCCCTCCTCTGGACTCACTGCAACAGGTCCATGTCCAGGCCCCAGAGCTGAACGCAGTGCTCCAGGTGTGGTCTCACAAGAGTGGAGGAGAGGGGGAGAATCACTCCTCTCAACCTGCTGGTCACACCACTTCACCTGCCTTTGAAGGCGAGCTCAGATCCTGCTAGCTGCATGGCAATAGCAGACATTTCTGTGCAGGTCCAGCACATGAGAACATATACAGCAGTAACCACTGCATGGCTCTTGCAGAGCGCACAGAGCTATGGATTTCTGTGGGTACTTTAAAGCTAGCTCACGTTGTAGCTAGCTCAACACCAGTTGCATCCAAACCTCTGACTGCAGTGGAGAAATAGCATCAGAGCAGTTCTCACAAACATACACCCCACACATTGCTGAGAACAGGCTCCCATCTCAGCTCACTGTTTGGGCCAGCATTTTGCTTTAAGGGTCATAACTGAGATAAAGGGTCATAACTGAGATATAAAAGTCTTAAAATCTCATCTGGAGTACGACAGCTTTACTCCCTCATGCCTATCAAGCGTCTTCTCTCTGTCCTTATTTGGCTTTCTTTCTCTGCAGTAGCCTTTGACTTAAACTCCTCGCAGTTAGATTGTTTGCCAAACAAACTAACATAAATGTGCTATTTGCAAAAATTTACACATTCTACTTCTTTGTCCACAGTGCATAAGTATATTTGCTTCACTAACATCAAGAAATACTCATTTCAAGAAGAGTTTTTAAAGATTGCATAAGATTTTCTACAGAAACCAATGTAATAAGCGAGAGTCTGTACCAGAGTGATGCAGAGCTGCAGATTGGCCTGAGCACAGCTGCATTAGCGCACAGATCCTCTCTTTCCCATCTCATTAATATTTCAGGTCATTCCACAGTGAACACTTATTCTTATGAGGCACAGCAATGTGCCAGAGACTGCTTTGTGGACTGGAATAGTACTGTTTCCATTCAAAGTCTGGTCCAGTTTCTCCATGGAAAGTAAAAGTGAGCTATCACAAAACCGAACTGCCAGCATGTCTTCAGAAAACTTCTGCTGGACTTTGAGAGTGCTAAGGAAAAATCCTGTGCTGCGGTATGGCAACTGGTGTGAATTTCCTCTTTTTGCTGTAATGAAGTTAGCAACATCCACAGATAGATTGACTTAAAGTGACTGCCCAGCAGTATTAAATTCCCCTTAACAGACTGACTTATCCCAGTGGTTTACAAAAATATCTCTTTGGAATGCCTCCAAACATACCAGAGATGCTGGCAAGCTCAGTCCCCAGAATAGTCCTCAGCTAGCGACTTCCAAGCTCCACACAAGAATCAAATTACCTCACTTGAACACCGGTCTACATTCTTTTTTTGGTTGAAGACATTACCTCCCTCTTTCAGTGTAATTACGAAGAAAAGTTGTCTTCTTTTAAAATAAAATCAAATCCATAGTGTCTGAAGACAAACAGACCCCGGTACAGGAGAGAAATCCTAGGCCAGAGAGAGAAACACTGTTAATGCAGCTTCATAAATATTGACAACACGTTGCTTTAGGCAGTATTGATGCAACAACAGCAACATTTTTTGTATGCACCCTGTCATTACCTTTGGTTAATAGTCTGTAAATTTGTGTTAGCTTTGATCGAGGTGCCCTTGTACAGGTTAAGAAGTAGCAAAAGCCAGTAGTACCTCATGACTTCTGGAAAATACCGTCCCTTCTGCCCACTCTGTCTCAAAGGTTACTGCCCCCATGACACAGAGAAGCAGAGCTGTGCTTGTATGCCAGCAGTGACAGGTTGTAGCCCTGCTCCTTTCTTTCTCATCATGGAGCTGAGTTTGGAGCTCTCACTGCCTTCCTGTGAACTGTGATAGCCGCAGTGATGAGCCACCCCCTGCCCCACTGCCTCTGCCACAAATAGCTGCAACCTTTAACCGATGGACAGGACAAGCAGCAAAAGGAAATAAATAGCACCACGTGCCACAGCGAGAGTCAGGGCCTCAGTGTGGGTGAGTCAGCACAGCCCCAGCTGTACCAGCTATGGCGCTGGCTTTGCTCCTCCATTTACAGGCTGCAAGCCAAAGCACAAAGGGAATACTTCCCAACGGCCTTCATTGTTATACTGAGTGCAAAATAGCTATATTTAAGGCTTTTTCTTAAAACAGGCAGCATGCTGCTTCCCTTCCCCACTCCATGAAATGTTTCACAAGCCAGGCAGCACCAGGACTGTTTTCACGGTTCTTGTGTGTTCAGGAGTGTGGCCTTTACTTCCTGGCAGTACATCAGATGTTATTTCCACTGTGGTATTTCAGTACTGCTAAACCATGCTTGCAAACATCCACTTAGACTGTAAGTCATTCTATGCCATTTTATGCCATCTTTTAAATGTTTCTTTCCTTCAATCGATCATGCAGATACGTTTTTATTTACATTAACTTCTAGGAATATTTTTTCATTGTACAAGCACTTTCAGAGATACTTCTCTGTGAAGGGGGTGGTGGTTTTTCATTGATTCTCACTGCTGATATTTCAGTCATCCAATTAGGAAAAAGGAACAATGCAATGTGACCTGCACACCAAATAGACAGACTGACTGAATGCTTGAAATACACAGTCTGAAATTCATGCAAGACTGAAATTTGTTTGCATAAGCTGTTGTAAGAACAATGTAAAAACTTATCTTAGTAGAAATCAGTTTTGTCAAAAAAGACAAAGATAGGCCAAAGTCATTACACATTTTATTCACAACAAAGATTACAGTCAGTGATTTGTTAGTATTAGGTAGCTTAATCACTGTTTAATGCTAAGAAAGAACATTAAACCTCGGAAAAAAGTTTAGGCATTTTTTCTCCTGAAATTTTCTAGAGCTTTCATACTTATCTTACAGAACAAGAAACTTCCTCACTTGTCTTCAGAGCATGGGAGTAAAAAATGAGACTTGTGGGGCTTGAGAAATTTATTTGCTATCTACAGATCATAAAAAGACATTCTTACCACATTTATAAGACGCTTTCCTCCACACAGTCTGGTTAATGATAAAAAGAATATCCCAGAAACAAACAAACAAACAAAACCAAACATTTGCTCTAGTGATTCTTATCCAGTTATAAGAGATCACATGTACTATATATTGTTCCAATGCATTTTGAAGCACCATTCTGCTAATGCAACCTGTCTCTTTTTCCTATGGGAAGATTCACTCAACTACTGTCAAAAATTTTACTTGTTTTTATATTTAATTTTTTAAAAATTGTGTCCATATGTGTATATTGTAACTCCTACAATATTTGATAAAATGCAAAGCAAAACCAAAATAAAATACATTCCTGAATTTTCTTTCTTTATCAGTGTGCTAAATAAGCCTTAACAATTCTCAATCTCTAAGCAAGAGCATAATCAAACTGGCCTTTCTCCATTCCACCAAGTCCATCAGCCCAGGTTGAGGTTGGCATACTCCGGTAGGGGTCAAGCAGAATTCGGAAGCAGCGAACAACGAGGATTCCCAAGAAAATAAATAATAAAATCACAAAGGCAAAGGTTGTTTTCTGTTCCAGGGTCCTGCTGGAATCTGATGTCATGTTCCCAGATGGCACCAAAGTGGCACTGAATATCTCTCCATCCATCGTCCAGGGAAGCTGAAACGAATAATCCCACAGTCTCCTTCTTTTCATCATTAGTTTGCTGAGGTCAGAGTAGAAGCCATTTAGATGCACTTTGTTATCTGTAGGGCAAGGGGGAAGCAATGTTAATTGTGAATAGCCCTTTTGTTTAGTTCAATGCAACTTTCTCCTAGTGGAGAAAAATGAGATGGAAAAGGACTTGACAGCAGTTCTGCCTGCCTCTGTGTCACATAGGAGAGACATGTTAGAAATCCCGTACTGCTCTGTTGGCATAGCAGAATTCAGTCACTGATATTACATGTCACTAGACCCTGAGCTGGCAGGAACCTCTCCCTCCTACCATATTATTTGGACTGGGGTAGAACATTTCTTTCCTTGAAGGGTAAATGAGGGTTTTAATCACAGTGTTCCAGTGGGTAACCTACAGAAACGGCAACTGGGAAACAAATTGCATTCCTTGCTGCAGGATGGACGAACTGCAATTGATACCACTCTACGTGGGGGACTAGAAAGACAAGTGTATTTATGGCTTTATACACAGTGACCAGAAATGTTCTGAGGTGGGATGGACCAGGATCTGATGCAGGACAGTAAAATGCATGTGTCTCCAAGGTGGAAGGCAGCAACCCAGTGTTTGTAACGCTGCAGCATTTATAAGGAAAGGGCATAAATAGTGTTTGAAATGAGAGGAAAACATTTAGGAAGGCAGTCTAAAACAAGTCAAATACTAATGCAGCTCAAGGGCAAATGTTTCCTCTTCTTACTTAAAATCACGATGAGGTTTACAAATATAGTTAGCAAGAAAATGTCTTTTATATCACCTGCTCCATGGCATCAAGAGAATCACCAAGATTTGTGACTGAGCTTGGCTGTTTCTGGACAGAAGAGCACAGGCTGTGCTACCGCTGGCCTGGCACTTCTGCTGCTGTGTCTGTCTGTCTGGGTGTCTGCCAGCTGCTGCCTCCTCCTCCCTCACACACTGGGTTTTCCTTCCAGTAAGAAGGAAGCACGGCTGGATGCCACAGCTTAGGCCTGGTCATCGACACTACCTGAGAAATGACCTCGGGAAGAGAAGTGTTGAAGGTCGAAGGACAGCACTGTCTCAGTTGAACATGTTCCGAAGAAATAGGAAAAGAGCACAACGCAGTGCACAAGTATGCACAAGTGGAACTTGCAAGTGATTGTGGCTATTCTGTCACTGGACTTGGGTCAGTAATTAGTTACAAGCATGCCTCAGCAAAACCAGTTAACAGGTATAAGTGGATTCAGAAAGCATAGTCACACTATCATTTTGATGGTATTATTCTAAAAAACATACCTCAAACAAAATAAAGTATTAAAGCAACAAAAATATGGGAATTGCACAACTGTTATTGCCTGATTCAATTTATGAATGAAAGGGTAGCAAATTTGAAATTTTAACTTCTCATCTTTTGAAAGCATGTTTCATCTACCAACCGATAAAAAATGCAGACTATCTAACAGTGAGCTAAAACTTAAGGAACACCCAGTTTAATAAAGCTGACTGATTTTTTTTATTTTTTTTTTTATGATACCTTGTGGAGGAAATAATTCTGATGATAAACAATCTTGTTATAAAAGAAGAAGAAATATATAAATTGAGACAGGCATGTAACATGGTGGCAGAGATACTACAGTGAAAGTCAAAAGCAGTGGTGACCCCTTCTTAAAGCCCTCTGGTATTTTGACTACAGAAAACTGTAACACTCACACATTATGTCATGGATTTCCATGTCATTTAAGCACACACTGTCAGCTATATGCATATTATACACACTTAACACTCTTCCCTAAACCTGCAATCACAAGATGCAGTATTCCATACTTGCTCTCACAGATCTGAGTGTTTTAGGAAATGCTTTCCTGACATTTTTCTAGGCATTGTTTCAATGCTGCAGGTGACTGTGGGAGAAAACAACTGTCAGGAAAGATCAGCTTTTGACATGCTGCTTTTAAATGTCAAACTTTGAATACACATAGACTCAGCACACAGTATCTTTCCAGTTTTTGAAGAAACTTGACTTCAGAGAGATATGTGCAATTAGGTACTCAGTGATAATCAAATACAGTTAATTATTTTCCTTTAGGCTCTGTATGGGCACCTATTCTGGATAATACAGATGCTCATTTTCATACTCATTTCATGCTCATTTTCATTTTCATACCATTAAGTGCTACTCATTTATTTTAGGAATGGGAGGATGTCTGATAGTTTTACGCTTAGCAGCTTTTCACACTCCAAATGCTAATCTTTATGCTATAGATTATAAGTGGGAAAATAACAAGACTACATTGCAAAGCTGAAAGGAATGTATTTCCCAGGCTTTGGTCTCCAGACAGCGTTCTGAGTATGCTCATCACTGCATACAATTATAAGGTTTTGGGGACAGGCAGTCTGTCTACATAGAAAGGCACTATACTCAGCATAATCAAAACCATTGCCCTGTTTGGAGCACTTCTGCAAGCCAGAACTTTAGTGATATCATCGACTGTTTCCTATGCATCAAAATGATGTTTAACTGTCTCTACAGATACAAGTACATAGGTACTTGAAAACAGAAGTTAACCAGCTAATGACATTAGTTGGGTGTTATTTCTAGGCACAAGTAATTAGTTAGACTTGGAACAGGCAGCAGCTGGTGGATGGTGCAAGGGAGACCCTGAGCCCTCCATCTGCTTCCCTGCCAGTCATTTTCGGTTGTGTCAGGAGAGCTCCACTGGAGCTGGGCACCAGAAACTTCTTCCAACAGAAAATGTTACCTATGTAGGAGACCACACAGAAATGGTAACATAACTTTAAAGTGTATTTTCTTGTATAAGGATCTCTGCAGTCCTTGTAAGAATTCCGCCAGCTGGCCTGAACTCCATCACACCTCTGTGGTACAGATTGAAGGCTGACGGGGGAGACAGGAGATTTCTTTTCAGCTTGTTCCAATCACTCAGAAATGATCCAGGTTATCGTATGGGTGGAAAATCCTCAAGGTTGTTTAAAAGTAGTTGATGTAACCAAGATTCCTCTAGGTGCAGACCCACTTTTTTTTTTCTTTTTTTACATCTCAGATAAAATTGATAGAACAAACAGATTATCCTTCACTTAAGAAAAAAATAGGCCTGCTTTTACGGTTTTGTTTTAATGCAGGGATGCCCTATTCAATTACTTTCTATAATGGGTTCCTTGCAGATGTGACTAATCCTTTGTTTAATAAGTACACAATTGCAAATCACTCTATCCACATCAGGTTGTTATTATAATTTCTCCTTGCCAGTGTGCACACATCCATTAGGTACTTCAATTATAGATCTCCCTGAGGTGGTGCTTACATTCTAAGGTACTAAATTTGTAAAGTAATAAAGAAACAGAACTGAAATTGCATATTATTAGCAACATTGAATCGACATGTTAGTCCTTGGCACATCCCAAGACTTAATATCTTTCATATAGTTTCAACCCAGAAGCTGACCTATTAGCACAAGATCTGGTCAAATGTCACCAAAAGACAGCTTTTATTGTCAAGCCACTAAGATTTTTGAAATTAAAATGACATTGAATTAGTTAGTAGAGCTATCTACACATTGGTATGAAAGACACAAATTCACAGGACTCTTGAGAGTTAAAACTTTTTCACAGTACCTTTGACTGGTCTTTTAGGGCTTTCTGCATTTCACTTGTTTCAAAGATGACTTTACTTGAAAATTGCTCTATAGTTAAAGGATTTCCTCAGGGCTCATATTTTAAAGCTTCTTACTTTGAAAACAGTAGGACTAATGGAAAGATAGGCTACAAGATCTGCAGCTCTAGAAACTTACAATTAAATTTGGTGTTGTTCTGTTGTTTAAAGTGCCCTTTCTTTACTACCATATACAACATAAATGACGTTTTGTGTCAACACTCGTATATGTACATTCTTCTCATGAAAGCCTTTTATGTTTGTGAAAAGTCACAACCAAAGAGACTGTAGGTAATCACATTCTCATTGTGCTGAGTAGAATCTCACTTCTACCCTTTTCACAATTTCTATATCCTACCTGTTCATAAACTCTCCAGTGATCCTGTTTGTGTGGCTGGAGTATGGCACAAACACTCTGAGACACAAGAGAGGCTCTGGAAGTGATCTTCAGTTGCCAAAAGTTGTCCCAGCGTAGCTTGAGGTACACTCGGATTAGCATTACTGGCCCTTCATCTTTCAAAAGAGATGCAGAAATGCTAACTCAAAAATCTATTGAAGACATCCAGACTAAAATGTGACATACACAGTCTATGTGTACATGGATTTAAAGTGGGTATTTCAATTTTTAGAACAACAACAAACATTAAGAATGAAACATCATTTAGTGGTGGCATCTGTTTATTTCTATTTCTTGCCAGATCCTTCATTGCACTGTTCTGTCTATATCACATAAAACAAAAAGAGAGGCCTTTGAAACAAGCAGATTGAAAGGAAGAATCTGACCATCAAAAACAACTCATGGGGATATATGGTTTAATATATTTGACCTGTTAACTAGACCCAAGGCCAAGTATACTGCTAGAGTTCTGCTGACTTAATTACCATCTTGTCCTTTTCTTGTTCACTCGAGATTTACTGGACTAACGTGTAAGGGCAAAATGTGGTCCTGTGACTGCACTGGGTGCTTTACAATGTATGCCTGATATGTAGGTATCCTATGTTAGTGGAGCAATTGGGTTTCCATTATGAAATATCCCATGGAATGTAGCAAGCACACAACTGTGCCAAGCCTGTGTGCATGATTTTCCTATACCACCCATACTAGTTTCACTGATTACTCACTTCCTTAGCTACAAAAACGCATGGCAAGTTTCTTCAGGCTCAAACATCTGTACACAAACTATTTGAGTGAAGATATTTCCATGTGCCCACAGCTCAGTTGCTGTGCCTGGCATTTTGAACCTGTTGTAAATAAACTGAACTCGATTACAGAAAAGAACAAAGCTAAAAAATTAAATGACGTATGCCCTACCCTTGTATTCAAATGTGCCTTATATGCATTTGTACTTCATCCTGTGTAGTAATTTGCAACAGCAACTGCATACTTTACGAAGACGTATTAACAATACCCTATTTTGGCTATACTTCATCCTCTTTTTTACAAATTTGTTATCAAACTGACATTGCCCTTCCCTGCAGACACATATCTTCATTGTCTTTTCAACAGCTTTTAAAGACTTTGTGTGGGAGAAGACATTCTTGGTGTGCCTTTCAGCTATTGGCATTATTAAAGCAACTTGGTGGGGTTAACTTTAGCAATAAAACAAAGATAGAAATTGATTGGTTCTTTATTTCTGTAGATTCTCTCCAATACCATGCACCTCACTTTTATTTAATGCACCATGGAATGCTTAAAATGAATCCTCACCTTTAAAATATTAATGCACACACATAGTATAAGATGTGAGGATGATTTATACATGAAAAAGTCAAAGTTACTCTAAAAGCTTGAATTATTCACTGCATTTGCTAAAGTAATTGCTAGCTTTATGAGATACTACCTGTGAAGATCTGAATGCATGAATCTGTGAAACACCAATGTGTTTATACCATCCAGGCACCTGTGCAGTGGTTTGAAATATGCACCCAACAGACTGTTTTCCTTCCTCTCTATGCCCTCTTCTTTTTAAAAGAGGATATACAGATACAAAGGCATCAGTATTGCAAGTCTTCTCCACAATGAATATTTAAATGTATGGTAATAATAAAATAACCAAAAAATGCTAAAGCCTTAAAAACGAGTAACATGGTTAAAATCCTTGTAGTCTGGTTCCTATGTGAATCAGCAGGTAGAAAATTTTTATAGTCTTAACAGTCATAAATCCTTAAATAAATAAAATAAAATAAAGCCATTTGCAGCTCGAAAGGACATGAAATGGATTTTATATTACCCTTTCTTACATCTGTAACATCTGTAAATGATATACTGTAATATACTTTCTAGAAAGAAAACAAAGAATGTGCAACAACATAATTGGTGTACATATTCATTTAATTATTGTAATTTTTTCATCTGCTGTCAGTATTCCCAACCTGCTATGTAGGATGTAACAGTGTTAACCATGCATATGCAATATAGAGGTTATAACTTTTTAAAATAAATAAGGAAATTTAGGCAAGCAATTTCTGTGAAACAAATACCTTCATCTAGTCCAGAGAGAACTTGACTCTTTTCCCACTGCAGCAATTACAGGTAGTTACAAGTTGTATCTTTAGTTTCCATTCTTCTGTACATTTCTTGTATTTCTAAGCATAAAGGATCAGGACTACCAAGGAACCAGTGAAAACCCAAGATAAAAAGCTGCCTTTTAAAGGTTTATAGTTTATCACAAAAACAAAACAAACAAACAAACAAAAAATCAACGAAACATCTCCCCAAAAAATGGAATGAGAATCCTACTTGTGTGTTAGAAATAATTAGTTGACAATACTGTTGTTCTTGAAAGTGAGGCTATAATTTCAGTTCTGCTTCAGCAACTCTTCACTGGATTCTGCTTCACCAAGTACAGCAGTAGCCTCACAGGCTGTCTGAAACCATCTTCAGCAGAACATTAACATTCAAAAGGCGTACCATAAATAAATAAATAAATAAAAAATCACAGGGTATTCCCATACCTTTGCAAAATCAGAGCTATAATCTGCTAGCATTTCTCTCTTCTTCTTCACTGATTGTTGTCAGCAATCTTTCTTTTTAATGGCAGTAAACTCTGCATTTATCAGACAATCTGAATATTTATTACAATTTGTGATCTTCAAATGCATTAACCTTTACATAATGATTATAAATTGCAATTTGAAAATAAGATTATACATACATGAATTAACACTCATTAAAATGTAATCATGTCATATGTATTCCTGTGGCATATTTCTTTAGAAAATAAACTGACCTTGCAATGGGAGAGGATACACTCCATAGCATTTACCGCTCAACTTTTATCTAGACATTTTGGCCCTGAGAGTTGTTCTTGTTTCCACCCTACTGTCCTTGATATAGCTGTGTTTTATTTTGAAGGAAAATAACTAAAATAAGAAGGTTCCTGTTTTCCTTTCCCATGGGAAAAAATAAAGTCAGCTTTAGAACGTCTGTCAAATAGACAGATTAAAACATGTAAGTTTTTGTTTGTTTGTATGTTTGTTTCCCCCAAGTTTCTACTTAAAAGCAAGCAAACACACATGCACACAGAAACCTGAACCATTTTAGGGTGACAGAATGCCATTTGTTTTGATCTTTTACTGGGAATTTAAGTTTTTATATATTCCATACTGTCACAGAGCAAGAAAAGAGTATGGTATATTATCCTCTTCTTATTTTTCCATGAGGCTTCTAATATGGAAAATAGATTTGAAACTCAAATCCCACCTATCTCCCTTTCTCTGTCCCTTGCAGTTTTTTTCCTGTTGAAGCATCCTTTATTTTAGATCATTAAAGTTTCCAGCTGCATTGTGGGTGGCAGGCTTAACGGTGTGTAGTGTGGGACCATGGTTTTGTGCATATAATAGGGCAAAATATAGTTTCAGAGAGGATGCAAAGCTGCCACCCAGAGTAACACAAAACAGAGACGGACATTTTATGGACACCCACATGGACAATCAGAGACCCCTATACACCCATGAGGGGGTCTGTCTTAAGCCCATTCACAGCATGGCTTCTCATGCTTTGCAAGCAATAAACAAAGAGGAAAGCACCTCCTCTTGCTGTCTAGAGAGGACTTTCCAGTTCCTTGTTCTTCCTTGCACACATGCATGTCAGCTTTGATGCTGTGTTCTGCATCCTCTGAGTCCCTCAGGATCTTGTGCCTCTAAACTGGATTCCAAAAAGGTATCTTAAGCCCTCTTCTACACTTCCTTTAGTCCCACCAGAACTTCTCATTTTGTGACTTTAAAGAGTCAAACTTTATTTTCTCTTTTATTTCTTTGGGGATTTTCCACTCTCTCAACCTAAAATCCAGTAGATAATCTATATTTTATCCACCCCATTGCTATAGCAAGCAACTGCTAGAAGGGTATTTGCCAAGGTTTAGTAGCCCCTCCTCCCTCATGGTCTGAAAGGTTCATGACAAGACTTGATAAAAGAGGCTGGATTACATTCCCAGAAAATTTCATGACAGTGATTTCATAACATTAGGCAGAAGTTTTGTATTTTGCATTTAACTTCATTCACATAATAAAAAGTCTCACAGTCTCAACAGTACACTACTGTAGCACCACTGCTCTGTGATCCAGGCAAGCTGGTGGGCATTAAAGGGTACACCTTTTTGTTGCAGAGAAACTCCTAATCACCTGCGTCCTTTTAAACTGTCCTCACCATGATGCATGTTTTCATCCACCCAGCTTCAAGAAGCTTAGCAATTCTGTAAGAAAATAAGGAATGATTCATTTCTTACAGGAAGACACATTATAAGAACACAGATATGTTATCCAGCAACAAGGGAACTCCCATAGAAGAGGAGGTTTTCTCCTATTGTTCTGTATGTGTTTTATTGGATAGAAGGAAAAAAAAAAAAAAAAAAGAAAACAAGTAATTGTGGGATCCAGGTGGTTAACATATAAAAGTTGGGTGCTGCTGCCAGATAGTGTAAGCTGGACCACTGAGGAAGTTTCTGCAGTGCTCTTGCTAGGGTCTGCTCCCCAAAAGGTACACACAGGAGCCAGGAATTGAGTGCAAAAGTCCTGGGGTGTGTCACACAGGCCCACTGCTTGGTCAAAGAGGGAAGATAAGAGGACAGCATAGAGAGTTCAAGCAGATATTAGTCAGTTTCCTATAGTCCACTTGATGCTGCTTTAGGCTGCTATAGGTTTTGAGTGAGACTTTTGCTTTTATCAGACACTGTAAGTCAGTCTTCCAGGGGCTGCAATGAGTGTATAATATGCAACCCCAGGGACTACAAGTTCCTACGTCCTTATTTCATTTGAAAATAGAATGCTGAGCATATGCCTTTGAAAGGAAATAGCTTTGACTTCTGAAATAAATATCAGAAACATTGGTATTTCAGGTAATTTCCTACTGCACTGGTAACAAGATGCATTTGCATCTCCAGTTATTTAAGAGGAAAGTTCCTTTCCTGCTCTTCAAAGAAAGTTTTTCTCAGCCAGTACCATTAAAATATTTTCCATAGCCCTGACTTGCTTTGCTATAAAGCTGTGCTTCACCCTTAATAACTTCTTGAAATAGGAGAGACTTGAAAATAATTATATTTGGTATTCACATGGGCTTCAGTTCCAAAATCTGTATTGGTCCCAAAAGGTGTAAACAAAGGCAAGCTTTCAGGAAACAAATGGATTTTGATTAAAAGTCATAAATGCAATCATGAGGCATTCATCGCAACTCTCTGGGAGACACTCCAGCAGGCTTTTTAATGTGCCTCTGCATCCACCTACAGACCTGTCGCTGGCTCTCTGGGTTGGGTACTGCTGAGTGCAGCCTGCACCGTGCTGTGTTGGCAGAGGCATGCTATGGGCTCAGAGGGAGATGTCCCCCTTGCAGGCCCTCTACCATCAGGTTGGGTAGGTGCAGCCTGCTTTTTCCTGCAGGATGTGCAGTCCCAGGTGATTTTGCTGAGCCACCTGTGGCCCTTCTGGCCGATGCCACCATGGGGCTTCCTGCACCAGGCTGGGAGAGGTCAAGCAGAGGAGAAAATCATGAGCCCCTTTGGCCTCTTCTCCCCAAGAATGGGGAGTATGCCTGGTGGGTTCAGTCCACGGGTCACGTGTTAAGTTGCTGACCTCACTGAATCTCCCTTCTTCCTGCAGCTGGCATTAATTGCTGCTGACATCTGGAGGCATCCCTCCCCATGACACGTGTTTGGCTGGATGAGCAAGCAGGGGCTGTCAGGGGCTGTAAACATCCCGAGAGCAGGCACAGCATCTGGCCAGTGGTCCCTGGCAGGACATTGAGATGCCCAGCCCTGCTTTTCCTCCCATGCCCTGCAGCGCTGCAGCTGGGGCTCCCCTACATCCACTGCAAAGGACGTTTTGAAAAATAAATCTGCCCACTACATCCATAAGTCCGCTCTGGGTTCGTTGCACTGTCTTATCAGTGCAGTTCCTTGTTTTGTCTATGCAGGGAGAAGTGTTCTTCAGAGGGCGTGCAAAAGTGCTTTGCATAGGTAATGCCAAATAACGGCGTAGTTCAGATATTTTCTGAATAGATGCGGTAGGTGAGCAGCATGACTCCTGGGGCTAGGCCAAGCCCAGCCGGCCTGCCTCCCCGGCCTGCCCGTTCTGCCCCCTCCCACCTCTGTCGGTGGCGTTTTCTGTGGTGGTTACTTCAGCCCTCGCATACGTGTTTGGTCTGGCACGTTAGAGCTATTGTTGCAGGACCCAGTGAAATTAAAATATATTTTTTTAATGAAAAATTTGTAAAGGGTGCCTCAATCTGCAAAGCGATATTTACTGGTGCCAAGGCAAAGCGGGAAGGGTAAAGCACTCAGATATCTGAAGGAAAAGTCGTATTACAACTGAGATTTACTCTGGAGACTATGTAGCATCTCTGCTCACCAGTCCCACTGTAAAAGCGGTTATCTTATGTTTGTATCTACTTCTGTAATATTTAACACCAACCAGTGCAAAAAGATCAAATAAATATGTGAGCCAGGAGTCTCAGCTTGGCCAGAGAAAGCAAGAAGAAATTTTGTTTTGCATTCAGTGTAAATATCATTCGTATTCTGACCACCAATGTCGACAGCTGTTTATATGATCCTAATCTGCAATTACTTCTGAATGTTTTTTTAAGGACAAGGTGAAAACAGCACTCCTTTGTGCAGGGAGAGGCTGCTGCACCTGGAGAATTAAGGGGGAAAAAGGAACAAAGATAAGTTGTGGGGTTACAACACCTTGTCAGGAGATGCCTAAAGCATCAGCATGATATATGCAGTGGAAAATCAAGCTCTCACATTCCTGTTTGTGTGTTTTAGTTTTATATGACTGTGCCCCATGGGTCCCCTTTCAGGATCCTGCTTAGCATCTCCCTTACGGTTTTGCCACAAAAGCTGACAAAACCTGTCCTGCTTCAAAACCCTCTGAAGTGCAATTGAGTCACTCACCTCTGATTGACATCAGAGGCTGGCAGGAACAGGGATCGGCCACCATGGGTTTCAGCGTAATACCTATGAAGAGCCATAAGCCGTCATCTTAAGGAGGTGGCATTCAATACACTAACAACCTAGTACCTCAGAGTCCGTGTTTGCAAATGATATTTCACTAGTATTGATTTATATTTCCTTCATTTGTATTCTTTAGTTTGCACTGTAGGGATAAAAAATAATTAAATAACAATCCCCAACATCATTTACATAATTCATCATAAAAACAAGATTTCAAAGGGAATTGACTTTCTTTGCATTTTTCTCTATTTCCCCATTTTGTCTTAATGCAGCCTAGATGTGACACCTGACACAACATGACAGCATTTCTGCTGCCAAAAAGCCAAAGTTTTATAAGAACTTCTCTTCTATATTTGATTTACATAGGGAGCCATGTAAAATTCTGATTGGGTCTGCATGTAAGAGAGTACTGGATATCTTAAGAATGGCAGCTTTAGAAAAGCAATGATTTAAACTTCTACCTTGCACAGACACAGCAGAATAGAAGTGTACAATTAGTTCTAACTTTACTCCATAAGTTTGCTAGCCATTAAACATGCAATGTGCAATTTTACTACTCTGATGCTGAAAACTAAGAGACTGAATGAGGATTTCCAAAAACATCACTGGAATACTGCAATTACAATTTGGTATAATGCAGCTCAGTAATGTCAGTAAAGGAATATTTTTTTAGCTGATACACATTAAAATAAACCCAGAATAACATCACTGAACAGATTTTATTGCTTAAGAAATTATAAACCCTACCTTATATTCCCATCCCCATATTAACTAGCTTGCCTTAAAAGTCATCTCAGAATAACACAGAGAGATTTTGGTATAACAAGTTTGAAAATACGTGTGAGACTTTAATGAGCATAACACTGGCTTTTTTGCTATTTGATTTTGTCCTTATTTTCAATAACTTTGCAGAACTGGGAGCTACTGATGAGAAGCAAGAGAGTATTGTCTCAGCAGAGGCTGAGTGTAACTGTGATATAACTGCTGACCTTTAGAGAAATTTGGAATGATGAGTATCTTTTTCCCATTCAAGAATCCTGCTTCCATTACAAAAGCTGCCCCTTCTCACACTGATGTCATCCTTTGAAAGTGTGTCATGAAAGGAAAAGGTAGATCCCTTAAACAAACCCTTACAGATAAATTTCTATACAATGTGCTACAGAATTCCAGCTGAGGAAGCTGGTAACGCCCAAGTGATTCTTATCCACTGATTTAGTTAAGTTAGGGCCTTAAAGGAATGAAAGTCATCCTGCTGGCTAACCCAGAAATGCCAAAGGTGACAGTGCTTTTTCAGTAAAAACCACAGAACTTCCATAATGAATGCTTCACACTTCCAGCAGAACAACAAGTCAAACGGACACAGATGAGATGGATCTTTTTTTCCCCACAGCTAAAGGTATAATACCACAATTGATATAATATGATACATAAGTTATACACATTTATATCAGAAAATAACACAATATAATATTAATTAATTTATGTAAATGTTCATAAAACACTTATCCAATGTAAGGGAATACTATATACACAAAGGCTACAAAAAATACATTTCAAATGTAAGCATAATGAATTTGACGTGACAAAAGATTAATTGTGCAATTCTCTTTTCCAAATAGCATAATAACTAGCATATTGTAATTCTACCTCTCACTGTCCTGTCTCATGGAATTTATAATTCTCTGAAACTAAAATTAGTCTCTTTAATTAGAACTCAAAGCATGTGAGCACTCACAGAGACACACACACAGACAGACAACAGAGTTATTTAATACTGCAGTTAATTTACAATTGAGATAAGTTCACGTTTTTCATGACTGGGGCAATTGTTTTAGTTCTATTTTAAGAGTTGGTAGCAAATGTAATCATTTTCCTTTGAAAGGTCCTTTCATACATTAATCACAATTAATCTGAAAAACTCTCTACAAAAGGTGGTATGCTCTTGAACTGTGACAAACAAAGGAAGAGTATGCCAGGTCCTCAAATGTACATTGCAAAATGTATTTCTAAAGCAATAAAGCTTCCGTTTGCATTACTGCATTTTTACGTATCAATAAGTTTGCCATCTACAAATAGAAGGTGTAGAAATACACCTGAAAATTTATAACCTTCAACTTAAACTATATTATAACTGCTAACATATCAACAAAATCCATATACATTCCTATTTTGTAATGCAGTTGATTGCACATCCTTCGCTTTGTTTAGGTTGGTATTTCAATAACCTGCAAAGATCTCAAATGACACAAAATTTTCAGCCTTCTTCCTTTGCTTTGAAACAGAAATTACCAAAATCACAAACAAAATTAAAGTTATTTTAGACAGGTTTTGCTAGGCAGCATAAAAGAAATTACAGCTCCCCCTTTTCACTCCCTCTTACAATTTCATCAAGGTTGCCCACATCCCTTGGTACTTTACTCCCTTGTAGCCACTAGACAAGAAGAATTGATGACCTTTGTAGCCAGCCTTGTATCTCCCTAATTCTTGCTTCAAGACAGC
This sequence comes from Anser anser, assembly GCF_964211835.1. Classification (NCBI taxonomy): domain Eukaryota; kingdom Metazoa; phylum Chordata; class Aves; order Anseriformes; family Anatidae; genus Anser; species Anser anser. The sequence goes on along the minus strand of NC_139723.1, from coordinate 36,712,253 downwards.
CATTTCACGCTGCGGCATAGTCAGTGTGCAAGCTATTGACAAAAAAGGGCAAACTCGCTCCCCCCACAACTTCCAACTCTGAAGGTTCCCACCACACACTTTGCATCAGACACAGCTATTGTGCAACTACATCATAAATCAGGTATGGAAAATTCAACTGGAAAAAAAAAATGAAACAAAGCAAAAAAAAAAATCTCATCGGATCATTTAGCATCTCAAGAGATGGGCGCAGAGGGAGGAACAGAGGAGCAGGACTGTCTCTTTTCAGCAGCAGCTCATTATTAGATTTGTTTAGCTGGAACTTGAAACTGCATCCTAAGCCTTCCTGCAAAGCTGGGGATGATAATGACTCCTCAGTGACCTCTCCTTAGAGACAGACAAAGAAGGAGATTCAAACAGATGGGAGGGTCCACGGGTGTGCCACAGCTGTGGCTACCTCTAGTAGAGATATGCAGTAGGATTGTAACAGACCCAGGTTGGAAAGGGAGGGAGTTGCAGATGGACTGGGGTGATTTCAGCAGGTTTGCAGAGGAGCTGCATGCATGCTGTGAGAAGCTGTAGGAAGAGATAGGGAGGAGAGGCTGTAGGGAAGAAGGCTGAAGAAGGAGAGCATTTGAAGGAGTTAAATGGGAGTACTTGAAGGAGTTAATTGCAAAACCACAGTTTCGGTTAAGTGTGCCTGAGAGCAAGAGGGGAGTCTAATGGCTGAGAGGAAGGAATAGGAGTCTTCTGTGCATTAGAATGCTTGGGAAGAAGTCACAGGAAAATAGCAGTTAATGTGCTGTGTCTATAGGTGCAAACACAAATAATACGCAGTATGATACTAAGGTTGTAATCATGCTGCAAGCTGAAGACATTTCTGGTACTGCAACAGGTTTATTATGGTACACGACAAGACTCCCAGCCATCCATACTCCCACTGCTCTACACTGTCTGTACACCCCATGCCGGCACCAGCAGTAACACTGCCAGCCATGAGGTGCCCTGGTCCTGTGGGAGCTGTCTGTACATCTGCTGTCACCCAAAGGCTAAGAAGATGGAAGCTCACTTTTTCCTTGAGGCCCCATTTTTCTTAGGTTGTCATGATAAGGCCACACATATGAAACTGAGGGGAAAACTCCATTTGGGAGATGGCTTCTCTATCGTGAAAAATAGCTTTCTCGTGTTTTTAAATTTAGTATGATATACTAAAAATTAAAGCCCTAGAAGGTTAATTTCTCCACTTAAAGAAAAATAAAAGGAATATCTGAAGGCTCTCCTTGTGTTTTCTACCCTTCTCAAATTGTTTTAGTGAAAAAAAAAAAATCTATTTGATACATCTGACAAGTCAAAGATTAAAAACAAAGCAAAAAAGAAAGGGACAACAAGCCTTGTTCTGGGAGATCTTTTTTTTTGTATCATAAAGCTGCAAAAGATGTCCACAATACTTTAAAAAATATATTTCAATTCACTTAAACAGTTCTGATTAGTCCCAGCCACTGGATGATACAGTGTTTTGAAAGTCAGCTTCCAGCGTCTTGACTTTCAGCATTGTAACAGGCAGACTGCAGTCTAGTGAAAGGCAGGCTCAGATAAGGTACTGGGGGAGCTCCCAGCTGTGGCTGACAGCCATGAACACTGAAAATGCTACCAAAAGAGCATTTCTTTGCTTTCTGTCACACGGCTTTCATCAGCACATATGTTTATCAATAAAGCTTTCTGATGACATTAGAACTTTGTGGCCCTTAAGGCTTTCCAGATGATAAAACCACATTTAAAATTAATTTAAAGTTCAGATATTAAATAGTATTGAAACAATTGCGAAGCTTATTAAAGAAACTGACTTAACAGAACTGGAGACTGAAAGTTTTTATCTCTCATAATTTCCAACAGTACAACAGTATCTCTCTCATCCGGTCTATCCACGTATGTTTCCTCTAGCTTGGTGGTAAATCTGATGGGGATAAAAACAGTTAATATTGATTCATTAACTCCTTAACCTCTAACTCAGTCTTTTATTGCCAACAAACAGCAAGAAAAATGAGATATTCACCAAATCCTTACATGGCTTCAAATAGATAACTCTGTTTTTTTATTCAAAATAGAATATTCATTAGACTGCACACAGCATAACTGATAGCATGAATCTCTCAGAAGCCAATATTGCTATTAATGCCAGTCAGTTAGTTTATTTGATAAATTTAGTCTTTTTTGTGCCAACAGAAATTACTTGAAATATTTCCTTTGAAGGAATGAGGAAGAACAAATCACAATTTAGCTGTGCCAGGTCACATTTACTAGCCTCTTCTCCCTTACTCAAAGCACATCAAGAGTAAAGATTCTTCCCATCTCTGAGCAGCCTACATGCACTAAGATCACTCCTTTGAGGGCTTTGCAATTACTCATTCAAAACAACAAACCTATTAATCTTGCTTCTCATTTTCTACTTATACCCAGTCATTGTGAAAATCTGTATGCATAGACCTCCCTGTCTCACCCTGCTATTTTATCTCCCCTACCACCTAAGGAGTGCAGGTCTCATCAGAAAGCGTTAATGAAGCTGCTGTCCTCTGCAGGATTTTACTGCTTTGCAGTCACATCTACTTCTGGTACACACAGGCAACATCCACTTAGTTTATGCCTCTAGCAGAGGACCAGTGTAAAACCGCTGCAGTCAAGTAATTTTTTTCAAGTCACCCTAACCAGATTGAGAGTAGCCACTCTGTGAAACAGCTGATCCTCTGCATTCACATTTGAGAGGCAACGAGGGTGCCTTCACAGCACTGACACTGCAGTTCACCTTAGGTACTTGAGCTTTCTCAGAGTAAGCTGAGAGTACAGCTGCACTGGTTGTACTTCACCTGAACCCATACTCCTTGCTTCTTATTAAGGCAATGCCCGTACACAAAAAAAATACAGCCTTGTTTTGCTGTGGCTGCAAACACTGTTCATATTAGAAACAGCTGCAAAATCATCTATTTCTCTGGGTTGTTCTGCTTTGCTTCTTACCTAAGTGTCTTTCATTTCAATGAGTTCTACAGTGAGCTAACTACTGACCTATATTTTTTCTCTTAGCTTTAAATTTAATGTCTCTAAGTTTCATCCAATCCTTTATTACTATTGAAAGGGCATATAAAGACATTCTCATTGACTGTTTTTCAGTTCTGGTTTAGAAAGTCTACAAGTTTCTTGGTAGACTTCAACTTCATTTTTTTCTGCACATAATCTGAGCAATATGTCACAAAGAGAAGGCTTTTTCTGTGAGAAAGGAAGGAGACTCTATTCTGACAGATCATTTATAAAGATCTGATGATATAATGAAAAACTCTAATGTTTTGTAATGTATGTATCAAGTGTCTTCATATCATAGATTGAATTTAATTTTACTTTGTCAGAATTTGATGTCCTGAAAATTATGTTGATTCTGCAGATACTGCATTTCCCAGTGAAATGCATTTCTTTGAAAATTCTCAAAAGCAACAAAAAAGTGCTTTAATATTTTTACATTAAAAATACCAAAACTAATTATTCTTTAAAATATAAAAATAGAGATGAAAATCTCATTGTCCAATTCACAGCCTATTCCCAGAATTACAAACAAAACTTGAAATTGTGGTCTTTTCAGTCCCATTATTTGAAACCAACATGAGATTTTCCTAAGGCAAGCCCAACTACACCAAAATTATTCTGGCAGATGTTTGTCTAATATTTAACAAAGAATGCTTCTTCTCCTCCTCCTTCTCCTTCATTTTGTGAGCCACTAGTGTGCATCAGGATCCCTACTGAGTGCTTATTTCTGCATTTTGATGGCTAGAATCTTCATTATTCTTTAAGTGGAAGCTGAAATTCTCGCATGGTCAGATGCCAGTAGGAATAGGGCCTTAATTAAAACATCAAATAGCCAAAATTAAATTGCAGGAGTTGGCAGCATTGTCTTAGCTTGCTGAGAAAGAAAAGCAGGCAACTTTTTGTGTAGCTGGAACCTCTCAAGTGATGTTCTGACTCACACAGACAAAAACCACATGACCATATTTTGAGAACTTCTCTTTGCACCTTAATCTAATTTGGCAGTCCTGGGGCTCAACTGGTTTTCTGAAGAGCAGTATCATAAATCACTGTCATTACTGTCTTTACCCACCAAGAAGCACAGACCCCATATTGTGAAACTGTGTTACAATGCTTCTTCAGATGTAAGTTTGTTTGGAAGTGTTCTGAGCTCCTAGATGTCCTTCATAGTGACACATGCTAGCTCCACACATTTTTATAAGGAAAATCTGTGCACTTCTTACTATTAATCATTGAATCTGTGACAGGCTTAGTTTAAGGTGCAATTGCAATGTTTTCGTGAATAACATCATATTTTTCTGCTAAGATAAGGTATCCACTGGATACCTGGGGATAGGTTGTCTGTTTTGCTAGATTCCTCATGTCCAAAAGTAACAAGGTAAAATAAAATAACTTTTTGGCTTGTCCGATGCAATTTTGAAAATGTACTTCTGGAGGGGTAAATAATTTGAAACAGGACTACAAAAGGTTAATTCAAAGGTAAGAGTGGAATAAATAAATACAAGGAAAACATAATGCATGTTCATGGACCTGAAAGGTTGAAGGAAAGTAGATGCAGATGGAAAGTGATATGGAAATAAAAAATAAAACAAAGAGATGTGAGGATTCCTTGGAAGAAGAAAGAAATAAAATAAGAAAGGAAATGGCCACAAGTGAGAAAAAATGAAGAGAACATGTGTTAGAGTTTTCATTCAAATCTACTTTTGCTAGTAACTATGTGTTCCACATTCAGATACTTCATGTTTCAGAAAGGAAAGGTTGACATTTTCTCAAGTGTTGTATTGTTGTAGCACTTTTTCCTAGAAATCTACCTGCCAAAGCAAGAAAAGTGGAGCCTATCTTTAAGGAACATATCATAGTTTCCTGTGAGCTAGGGGCAGGGAAAAAAAAAAAAAAACCTACTAAATATAAAACCAAGACGTTCATCTGTGCTCATAAATGCATTGGGAGACAACAGTAAAATAAAATACACATGGTCTTGAAAATGTGATGAAGAAGATTATGGAACTTAACTACATGGGCATCATCTCATCTGCAGACAGCTGCTGAACCAGAGGGCTTTCCATACCCGGTAGTAAAGAGAGAAAAGGGCTTGAGAGAGAAAACTGATCACAGAGTCAAAGAAAAATAAAAGACCAAGCAAAGCAAGAAAAGAAGTTTGCTGCTCTGCTGAGAAAGGAGCAGTTACAGAAATCTATGTAGCAAGGAAGATAGGAAAGGAAGCAAACCCTGGTAAAGCAGAGACTGGTGCTCAAGAAAAGAAGAACTGGGCAGGCAAAGTCTCAAGAGAGACTGAAACACAAAATGGTATTCTGAAAAATGATATTGTTGAAATCCTGCTAATAAAGAAGGAGATGTCAATAGTAACTGTGTTGACAAAGATGAGGAAAGGAGAGAAGATTCAGGTTATCTTCCAGAGAAACCAAACACTCCTTGGAGGAAAAAACAACAACAACAAAAATAAAATAATAAAAAACTGAGACCAAGGTCAACTGGTTGTTCTACATTTGGTTTCTTAAAAGATGGTTATAGAAGGTGATAAGTTTTATCTTCTCAACAAATGGACTGTACCTAAGTCCCTTAAACTCATACTGATACATCTAGAAGAACAGCTAAGAAACAATCTAAAGTTAACTCGTTTTTTCATCTTAGTGCACACGCCATCAGCAAATACCCTTACAGAAATAGAATGACAATGGCCTTTCACTGGCATAATGTTTGGTGAAGAATGAAGCTGGGCATAAGTCCTAGGGTAACTGAGCATCCTAGTGTTAGTCGCATTTCTTCTCCGGTCTACATATTGGAGATAGAAAGAACAAAAAAATCTGAAATATAGCATACAAATAAAGGAGAGACAGAGCACAAAGATGCTTGTGAAGAGAAAAGATCTCTAATATAATTTCTAACATAATTAGAAAGAAAATATGAGGATATAAGTAACTGAAACAGGATTAAATTTTGCAAGTAAGAAACCTCTATCATGCACATGGGGATGAATAAACTTCTGTTTGAAGCTGAGAATTCACTAACAAGGGAAAAGAAAGACATGGGTGTATACACCTGATCACAAGATGAGTGCAAGCATGTGCTGCAACTGAGAAAAATGTTATTCTGACTCTGGTATATTTAGGATCCTAGTGTTTGCAATAAAAATTGTGAAGCTGTGACGTAGGTTTCCAATAAAAATTAATCTGCAATATTCTGGAGTATTTATAATATTTTATTTTAACAGTTAACTACAGTACTTGAATACAGTACTTTTACCATGTATATTTAATGCAGATTCTTCTCCAGTTAAGACATATAGCACTTAAATTAGGTTCTCGGTGTCCCATTTTTGGGCTATCCATCTCTATAGACCACAGATGAGGTACTTATTCCCATGAGCTCTTGTTGCTTATGGGTGAGCCTAGCATCAAAAGACAGTTCAGCTGCTTATTTGAATAATAAAACTAATCTTACTGACATCTGTGGGGAAAAGAAGTTAAACAATGAATCAGAAAAAGCTGTGCAGTAAGTCTAGTCAGTCAGTTGCCACACCAATTTTTCATTATTTGCTACTTCTTCAGAAAGTCCATGTAGCTATGGAAAAGCACAAGATGACTGGAGGAAAACATGGTTTTTATTTATTATAGATAGGTGAGAAGAACATTAGCATTAGGGGACAGTGGTAATGGATTGATAGATGCTTTCTTGGAGAATATTATTTGATGTAACCCATGTGAATTACTGAATTCCACAAACGTTACATGTGATCCCTTGAGATTATTCTCTTTCTCTGTCATTGAAGCAGAAACTTACAATATAAATAAATATGAATATATATGCATATATACATATATAATGTAAATATGATATATCTTGGCTTCACAACTTTCATGTGCTATACTTTTCTTTTTTTCAAAATGCAAAATTTAAATACTAAAATAATGTAGATGCCAAAAAGCTGAGATTTTTCACAAGTAGATCAATCTACATTTGTCTTTGTCCATTTCCTGCACCGATTCACCTTATTCATTAAAAGTACAGCAGTATCTATCCAAAACCAACCCTAAGTCTATTATAAACATCTTCTGAAAGCCAGCCTCTCTAGTTACCACATCCAAGCTGCCTCTGCTTAATAATAAACTATTCAAATCAGTTGAAATTCAGATTGTAGTAGTTTAAATGTTAAAAATAACCTAACATAAAGTTGAAGATGAGATGCAGATTAGTGCATTCTAATTTTACATTCATTATTGCAGTCAGTGAAGGACAGATCAAAAATTCTGGAACACGAACATGCTAAAAGTAAACATTTTTTGGTTGCATATTGATTGGTTTTGTTTCTTTTTCATACCTTCCCAATTCAAAATATCTGGATAATATTACTCCCAAATTTAGAATTTCTTACTGAAATTTATATGAAGCCACCAACATTGATTTTCTAATGACAAACAGTGAAGATATTTCTAAAAGAGAGTAGGATGACTTCTTTGTGAAATTGTTTCTGGGATGAAAGAAAGCGTGCATGAGAGGGCATACACAGGTTTATTAGTATAGATATACAACCAACTGAATCTGTCAACCCATGATGACACAAAATTTTGTCAAAATAGCAAAATTAATACAAAAATTTATTTGCCTCCATATATATTTTGTAAGATTCCTGCAAAGCGTACTTTTTTCCCAGAATTCCCTTCTGTGGATGGAGAATTTCAGACTTTTTGGCCTTCGTTCCTGTTCAAGACCACCTGAAGCTCTGACATCTGAAAACACACTGCGATAGAATGTGATTCCCATCTTCCCCATAGCTCTCCTCTTTGGCATGTCAGCAAGGGCACATGGATAGATTTAAAAAAAAAAAAAAAAAGAGAGAGACAGAAAAGTACTTCTTTGGCATGCAATTAAATTTTAAATTCTGTGTGATGGGCAGGGTGTTCCCTCTGGGGAGATCAATTCTCAAATACATGATGGCTGGCACTTTTCCCATAAGGATGGTATTAGAAATAGGGTTTCCTTGCAACTGCTCTGGGATCACACAGCTTCTGAGCATTTCTCTGGAATAGGCAAGTGGCGCATGTTTCCTTGCCAACTGTGCTTGCATCCAGGTGTTTCCTCTTGTTCAATGACTGTATTGTGACTGTTTGTTAACCATGACTTATATTTCCACAGTAGTGACAGATGGGAGTAAATGCCATAGATAGCGCTCAAAACACTCGGTTTTGTGTTGTTTCCCAAGAGTCAACACTGAAGGAAGTGGAAGTTTTGTATCAAAGTTTACATTCCTGGACAGGAATAGGCATGGAGTTAATAGGAAGAGAAAATAATCCAACATTTATTTTTTGCTTAACAGAGAAATAATTCGCTAGGTCAATGACTAATCTCTAAGCAAAATTACCAGATATATCTAGTCAAGTGAAATGAATGAGCTATCAGTAAACTAAATGCATACTAATGTCTAATATCTTTGCAAACAGTCACAGCACTGAGACATTAAATAGACCTGCCTTTTCCCATGTCTATTTCTTAAAAATACTGAAAATGGTGATATTTTCTTTTCTGTCTAGTTCAAAATCAAAGAAAATAAATTCTCTGTTGTATATGACAGAGAAGAATTTTGAAAAATTTTTACATTATCTGACATGGGAGAAACTCTGTCAATGTAGCAAGGCTAACATTGTCATAGCAGTTCAGGGTCAATGTTAGAAAAGAGAAAAATGATATTGATAAATATGGCTAGAGGAAGTAATGGGCATGAATCTTTCTCTGCTACAGCCTCTATTTAAGACCTTATAGGAAATAAATAAATAAATAGATAGATAGATAGATAGATAGATAAATAAAAAAATATATTTCCATCATTTTCTGCAGGAGCTTGAAACAATGAGCTGAATACTCCATTGGTATAAATTAGTTATGCTTTCTGGATTTCATATGGACTTAAGCTACCTAAGAATCTACAGGATGGCATTCTGGACTGGGTCAAATTTGAAATACAGAGGATTATTTAAAATAGCTGGGTTTAATTAATATCTTTTATTTAAAAATACCCGTGTACCATTGTTGATCCAGTATGTTTCGATCTCCTTGGAAACACACGCTAAAAAATTCCCCTTAAAAATAAGTAAATAAATAAATAAAATCCAAGAAGAAGAAAAGAACTATAAACATGTCTGTGGCCTTCGAAAGATCTGAATGCTTAAATCAAAGAAAAACCTACAGAAATGTTTCCCTCAGGGAAGGAATGATAAAGAGTTGAAATACTCCCTGCAGGTGAGATCTGTCATCCTGTGGAATCATCTCTTCAATTTTTTAATTAGAATTTTTCATTTTGTTTAGCCAACTAAAAACAATTTTACTTACAAGACCTCCATGGCCAGAGTAAAACTTTCTGCCCAAATACTTCCAGTATTTTTATGTTTCTTTTGACCAAAACTTACTCTCTGAGCATTTCCAAATAATTTAAGAGAAACATTCAACAGGATTTAACTATATTCCCTTGCAAACTACAGTAGAACTTTTTACAATTAGTTGGTGGTGGCTCCAAGCTCCAGACAAGGGAATAGATCCAAGTAATTTCCAAGGTGTTGCTTCAGAGGTAACATTTCCTGAGGAAAACAATCTCCAAGACATAACAGAATCTTAGGCATAAATAATGGCATTGTTGACATTAAAAGAAGCTACATATACTTTTTTCATTACCATTGCTGAGCTTTCCTTTTCAAATTCATGGCTGACAAGGTGATCCCAGATTTTAGGGCATGGTTAGCATTTATTTGTCAGATGGCAGAGAACTTGCCTCCCTAACGCTGGCTGGTGGAGGTCATTTATTTCTTACAGGACCAGACCCCACGTTGCCCCTGACAGGAGTCCATCATGTGGAGATGTGACCTGTTACTGACTGAAGGATGCCTGAAGCACATTGAGGAACATTTCTCCAAAGGCTTTGGTTCTGTAGCCATGGAGATCCTTGGGAATCACATTTTTGCATTCCAGATCTCCCCATTTTATATTTATCACTAGCCAAGGCCTAGGGATAAAGTAGTACATTAACTTTTTTTTTTTTAAAAAAAAAACAACAACTGTATTTGCAATAATGAAACCAACTTTGAAAAATGAAAAAAAAAAAAAAGATTATTAAGTTGCTTGGCAATTAACTAGAGATCTGCTCTGCTAGCTGCCACATCTTCCCCCTAGGTTAAACTACAACAATCCTTTCTTAAACTAAGATGGAGTCACTTTTGCCCTAATTGTCTAAAATGGTGTGCAAGCATCATCCACTGGAATTTACTGGGTATCACATTTTTCAGTGGCTTTCCTTAAAGAACAGGCTGCAGATTACCTCCTCAGGAAAAGAAAAAAAAAAATGTTTGTCTTTTATTCATGGAGAAAGAGAGGGAGAGAGAGAGACTTATGTATACATACAATTTTTGTTTTAACCTTCAGACATGTTAAGTCCCATACATTTGCAAAAGAACAAAGTGGGATGATGAGGTGAAGGGCTAGAAAATACAGATGACAGTTGAATCTCCTATTAGCAAAAGTCAGGTAGTGCTATGAACTGACTTGTTTTGGCTGTAGGTTTCCTGGCAGAGAACATACAGAGCTGGCTTTTGCATAGCAAATCTTTAAGAGAGGTCAAAGTGACCTTCAAACAAGCAGGATACAAGTATTTCTTTAAAGTAGATCCATGATGGGTTTTCTTGTCAGAATAATAGCAACAGCACATTAACTCTATTCAAGCTGATAGCCTGCGGTCTGCCTCATTACTATGACTCAAACATTGTTTGAAGTTGTAAACCAAAGAAAATGAATGGTTATGTTTCACCAGGTGTCAAAGGCCCCAAAACTAACTGCAGTTTGCCACTTTATGTTGGCAAGAGTTGTTCTAGTAAACTAAAATGAGTTAGGATAATGTCTGTACATTAGCAAAAATGAAATCTAAAGTCCATATGATGCCTTCTGCTTTCCTTGTACACTCCAGCATGTTCAAAGTCATCAAGCCTCTAAGCAGAACCTGTACTGGAACAAGTGGAAGAGCAGTGATTCTACATTTGTCTTTATATATCTTTGCTCGGATATGAAAGCATTAACAGTACCTCTCAGGTCAGAAGTAATAAGGGAGAACAGTTATTGCCCCACCTAATGCAGTCTCAAGCAACCCAATGTGACACTTTAAGGACAAGTCATTCTTGCTGTGCCAAAACACTGTGTGCCAGCACTAGTTTGGTTTAACAGAAGATGAATACAACAAAACCCAAGTCTCCTGCCAATCTGCAGAAACTGCCTTTCCCTGGGAGCCAGTGGAGCCAGGAAAGGTTGTGTCATAGTGTAGAACTGTTCTACATGGCTCTAGGAGGTAAAAAAAAAAAAAAAAAAAAAAAAAGGCAAAGCTTTCAAATACGAAAGTTAATTTTATCCTCTTTATATGTATATATTTTTGCATAGTTGCCCTGGTTCCTGCTGGGTTAGAGTTAATTTTCTTCCTAGTAGCTGGTATGGTGCTGTGTTTTGGATTCAGGAAGAAAATAATATTGATAACACACCAATGTTTTAGTTGTTGCAGAGCAGTGCTTACACTGAGCCAAGGACTTTTCAGTTTCTGAAGCTGCTGTACCTGCGAGGAGGCTGGGAGTGTACAAGGAGCTGGGAAGGGACAGAAAACTGGCCAAAGGGATTTCCAATACTGTATACTGTATGGTGTCATGTTGAACAATAAATCTGGGAGGATTGGCCGGGTGCTGCAGGCTGCCACTTCTTGGGGATGGAACGGGCATTGATCAGCCTGTGGTGAACAATTCTATTGTGCGTCACTTGTTTTCCATATTCTATTATTCATTTATTTATTTAATTAATTGTTCATTTATTCATTCCTTTTCTGTCCTATTAATCTGTCTTTATTTCAACCCACAGGTTTTACCTTTTTTTTTTTTTTTTTTGATTTTCTCCCCCATCCCACTGAGAGGGAGTGAGTGGATGACTGTGTGTGCTTAGGTGTCAGCTGGGTTAAATCACAAAAATAGTATTATGAATAGTTTGTAAAATATGAAATCAAAGCAGTAAAACCGGAAGCAACCAGACTTTGGTTGATGAAAGGACATTTGCTGCTGTGTTTTGCCCAAGTTTCTGTAGCTCGGCCAGCTTCATTTAGAGGGGTGTGATAAGACAGTACAGTTATCTATCAGCTACCACAGGTTACGTCAGTGGTGAATAGATTAGGGGAATTCACTGTGAAGGAAGCATCAGCAAATTGGTCTTTAGGCTATGTTTGTATTAGTAAATAAGCAGAATCAAAGAAGAGTGAATCAAAGAGTAGAATCAAAGAAAGAGCCCTGCAGTGTGTTTAACCCCTAGCACACCCATGGGCATCACTCTGTCATATGCCATACTGTGCTCTGCATCATGATGCCTGGCAGCGACACAAGTGAGGACCAAAATCAAGAAGTGATTTGAATGTGACCACTGTGGTCAGGGCCAGGGAAAGGCTTGAGAAGTTATTTGAGGACTGAGAAATGAATAGGCTTGTGTAGTATGACCACAGAGGATGGGATACAACAGCTCCAGTGAAATTTCAGGTTATACATCCTATGTTGCAGCAAAGTGGTTGCTGTGCTCTTCACACCAGGCTCCCAAACAGGGATCTCTGAATAGTTCTCCAAGTGTCTGTCCTTGTCCGACTGTCCCTGAAAGCCCTTCCTCCTGCCTCCTCCTTTCTGACAGTTGTTCTCTCTGGAGTCTGCACATGCAAAGGAGATGTGTTACTAAACTTCTGTGGCAGTAAGAGCAGGCAATATATACTTTTCCTCTGTTTCTCCTAGACTGTCCCCGAGGTGGTTTCTCCCATTCAAAGCCATCTGACCGTTTTTCATGCCCTTCCCCAGCAATTTCTTATCTTTTTCTTGCACCATAAATTCTCTGTCAAGTCACCAAGTTCAGACTGCTTACTTGTGCTTTAGTACCAGTCCTGAATTTAGCCTTATTTTCTTTATCCCATGACCCATTTTATTCATTCTGATACCTTCTGAATGCCTGCTGGTACCTTTTCCTTCAGCAGTCCTGTCTGATGGATGTGTTTCCACAAACATTTATGTAGTGATAATTTACTAGGCATGGACAATATTTTCATCTGCTTACTGAGCAAGTAACTGACAATTCCGGACAAGTCCATAATGATTGCCATGTAGGCCAGTTTAGGGAACTGGCACAGCTGAAAATCAAGAGATAGATTTCAGTACAACAGACAGGCTCCAGCAATTCCCCCCACAACAAAATGAGTAGAGCAGGGTTGCCTCCTGGAGTTCATCCTGCAAATCTCATTGAAAACAGCAACTATTTCTTTACCTGATCCTCCAGTAACAAGGCTGCCTCCCAGCCCACCAGTGAATCTCCACACAGAGTTCAACCCTGCAGGAATCTGAGACCGAAGGGAAATCAGACACAACCTAGAGCACAGGTCTGGGGGTTGGAGTTGTTCTTTCACTTAGATGCTTTCTGGCTATCTTGTCAGATTACAGAGAGAAAGAATGAATGGAAAGCACCCGGCTATTTGGTATACAGGGGTGAAAAAACAAGTATTTCAGGTGTGGGAAACTTGATAGTAGGAGGCCAAAGGGGTGAACATGAGAAAAGAAACAGCAGGAAGCCAAGGAGGCATTTGTTTTCAGAAGAGACAAGAGAAATAAATGATACTACACAAGAATATGTGGTCATGTGGGTACAGATATCTCCCTGTAGACTGTGTTAGAGTTGCAGGAAATAAATACCTAATAGCTTCTTAGTCACTAACGAGTAAGAACTAGAACATAGACTGGTGAATATTTTTATTTGTTGTTGTCTGTTGGTTTGTTTTTTTTTCAAGAAAATAACGGAAGAACTACTTGAAAGCCCATTGTCTTATTCAATCTCCAGAGAGTTTTAGAGGATTTTGTCAGCAGCTCTCTTGTGATATAAGATCAAAACAGCTATGGTGGGTCTGGCTAAAGATCCCTCTAGCTATGCATCATATTTCTGACCCTGGTCAGAAGCTGATTCCATATGAAATAACATAGGAGCAGCTCAGCACACAACGAAACTTCTCATGCTGAGGCCTCCCATTTTCTAACAGACGTAGTTTAGAGATACAGTTGTGTCTATATCCTTGTGATTAATGACATTTTGTACTTCTCTATTAAACTCTTTTTGAACTTATTTACACTTCTGATTTACCAGGATTTAGTTCCTCAAAGAATACTTGTTCTGAATCTACAGCTGATACGCAGAGCAATGACCTTGGTTAATGTCCTTTTTTTTTTTTTTTCCCACAACATATTTGTGTGAGCACAAAACTTTATGACACATTTTTATTTCAACCTTAAAAAAATCTATAGCAACAGTTTTTCCTAAAGTAGTGAAGTTTTCCACAGTAATCCCTGTGATTTTAACATATCTAAGACCTTCAACAGTCTGCATCTCTTACCTCTTGAGCACAAATAGACATCTTCCTTTAAGAGGGGAAGGGACTGGACTGGCAAACCTGGAATATGGCCATCCCATTGACTCTCAATCTGGTCTGGAAAGTATGTTCATACACTTTTGGTAATGGTGCCAACATAAGAATCTCTTCAAGAACAGAGCATTTTTCCCTTCAGAAAATGAACTGAATCAGATACAGAACTTGTCTGCACAGATTCATTCCTGCTCATCTCCATGTGTGGCATTAAGGTCAATGGGAAAAAACAGGCTTCTGAAACAGAAGCATTCACACATTCAATTACTCAGAAATAACTGTTGTGTTTCCAATTCACATCCTACATCAACATTCACTTGTAGACAGCACAGCTTGTAGCAAACAGAAAAGGAAATGTCTGCCAACATTTTCGCTGGGAGAGAGTATTTCCAGAAAGAACAATATTTCAATTAAAGTAGATGTATTAGTAACATTATCACAGAATACAGAACAGCTGAGGTTAAAAGGGGCCATTGGAGAACATCTGGTGTAGCCACCCCGCTTAAGCAGGGACACCTATAGCAGGTTGTCCTGGACCATGCCCAGGTTTCTTTTGAAGATCTCTAAGGAGAGAGACTCCACCACCTCTCTGGGCAACCTGTGTCTGTGCTCAGTCACTCACACAGCATAGAATTGCTTCCTGGTGCTTAGAGGGAATCTCCTGTGTTCCAGTTTGTGCCCATTGCCTCTTGTCCTGGCACTGGGCGCCACTGAAAAGAGCTTGGCTCTATCCTCTTTGCACCCTCACTGCAGGTATTTATTTGCGCTGATAATATCTCCTCTGAGCCTCCTCTTCTCCAGGCTGACAAGTCCCAGCTCTCTCAGCCTTTTCACAAAGGACACATGCTCCAGTTCCCTCAACCATCTGCGTGGCCCTTTGTTGGACTTTCTCCATTATGTCCATGTCTGTCTTGTACTGAGGATCCCAGAACTGGGCTCAGCACTCCAGGTATGGCTTCACCAATGCTGAGTAGAGGGGAAGGATCACCTCTTTGCAATTTGTTACCTAAAGATTCAGTAGAGTCAGTAAATATGAAAAGTAAAGTTCAGCTATTAAATAGACTGAAACCTTCTCCATTGTACCTCCCTCCATCTGCTTCACATTCTTTCCCTGCCTTTTTTTTTTTTTTAATAATGAATGAAAAGAACAACATTTTTCCTACTTCTATTAAAAAGGAAAAAAAGTGAAATATCAACTAAACAGAAAGTTGCAGTCCATCTCTAGCCTAAAATTCTGTTTAGTTCCTCATGAGTGATGTTCTGCATTCATACTTTCTCTACACACACCTGAGCTGAGTGAGGTTCTCTCTCAACACTGTTAAAAAGCACTTCTTTACAATCACCAGCAGCCTGCAAAATATTCTCAATAAATCATGTAATGCAGTGCCCTATGAATCACTTCAAGGGTTATTCTCTCTCATACTTATTATATGAAGAATACACATAGTTTTTAAATATCATAATCTAAATAGAATTTAGAAAGATATTTTTCTCTTGACCCTTTTTGGGGAGTTTTTATATAAAACTGTGGTTTTATAAAGAGTCTGCCCTGTACATAAGAACATAGTTCTGATGGCTGCTTAGCCAAGATATAACTTGAGACACATTACTATTCCACAAAATAAAATAAAATAAAATAAAATAAAATAAAATAAAATAAAATAAAATAATAAAAATAAAAGACTTCACACTTACTCCCACCCTTATTTATAAAGAATTATACAAGAGTACTTCAGAAAACACCAAAATTCAGGTTTTCTGTCAATGCTTATTTAAAAAAAAAAAAAAAAGTTAAAATAGATAGAGTTTGGTTCAAAAACCAACTAGACAAAGGTCTAAGTGCATCTGCTCTGGAAAGCCTCAGGTTGTATCTTGTTCACTTGGTAGATTTGAAGTGTGGGAGCCAAACACCAGCAGGAAATGGGTGTATATTATAAAAACTACCCAAAAATAAAGTTTTTAAATCAAACATTTACTAGACTAGGGTCTTGTATGTCTCCTGTGAATACTGTACTGTGGTGGCTACTGCATGAAGAACACTGCCCTCCTCTGTAGGAAATCAACATCTCCATAGCTGCTAACCTGGCTCTTAAGGCCTTCTGAGCAACAGTTCCTTACAATATTTGAAGAACTCTTCAAATGTATTACAAAAATAAATAAATTAATAATAATAATGGAGAAAAACAGTCTGAGGTGTTAAGCATGTATCTCTGAGTGCCAGATCAACCCTCCTCAGTGATGTTAAATGCCAAAGACAAAGGCAGAGGGCCAAAACAGCAAGCAGAATTGACCAAGTTGTTCTTTGGAGTAAGGGCGGAATGAAGCTTTGTCAAAGGGTAGAGGAGCTAACATGTCCCTAATGGGATCCAGTGAGAGGGTGACAGGCCTACCACAGCAGTGAGACTTCCTTAAAATGAATGTAAGCCTATAAAACCAGGTGAATAGAATTAAAAGAAGAAGTGGAGGTGAGGTAAGGGAGCATCAGTTAACCAGAGTAGGCTGAGGGGAAATTAATAGAAAGACAGATTAGGATGGTTGAAATGATACAAATCAGGAAATGAGAGTTAAAATTACAGCTGAACAAATCTGTTAGATGCCTAGAAATTATTTTTTTCTTGTGCTCTGGTGCTTGTTAAAGTTGCCTGCAGATAAGTGTTTGACACGGTAATCAAAACAGAGAAGAATTATAGAAGCGTCCTTGTTAAGAATAATAACAGCAACAAATAAAACCCAGATAAACAACAAAACCAGCAGTTCTTTTTTTTTGGAGACAGCATAACTAGTGCAAGGCAGCTGGGAGTCACAAAGACAGTATGTCCACATTATGTTCACATATATCACATCTTACCTTGTCTTCATTTTAAAGTTTTCATCAGCTGTGCCTGCAAAGTAGCACCTACACCCACCCACGATAAGCTGTTATAAAACCTTCTCCACTTGGCATCAGCTGGAGCAGAGCATGGCAGGTGTATGTCAGCATTCCCTTCCAGTAGGTGGGAAGAAGCCCCCAGGTATACATGGCTGCGTTGGCTACAGTCACTGGCACCTCGTGTGTTTTCCTCTGCTGTCTTGGCACTGATATCCCTGGAGTGGATAATTACAGGATTGCTTTCACAGTAGCTCATCTCTCTTGGAGAAATACACAGAAGAGAATACACAGCGACAGACTGCACATCCAAAATTTAAAATGCCAACTGCCTTCAGTCCAGCACCTCTCATGTGTGACTCAATACTTGAGGAAAAACAGACCTCTGAAGACTGAGAGATGCTTTGCCTTGATCCAAAAGCAAAGCCAAATAGATTTTTTGAATGTGTGTGAAAAGTGTGAAACCTTGTCAACCTCAATGTTCTTATTCAACAAATTCACACAGAAGTACAGCACTAGGGCTGTCATATGAATAGTGCTAAATACATGCAAAGAATGAAGGAAGTGAACATAAGCATTTGCTCCTTGGGAACTTGCCATCACCAACACACTGGTATAGTCAAACTGAAAGGGATTGATGTCGCATGTACAAGCGATCTAGCTTGCTCAGCAAACAGCTCCCCAGCCCATTAGAGGAATGTCAAACCTTTGGGTTATTTTAACTGTAACCTCTCACAAATAGTATGTCTTCACTGAATGAAGTAAGATAAAGAAGGAAAATCTTCAGTGCTTTAGGGTACTAAGACTCAATGGGATGACTGTGAATAAATAGATGCACAGATACACCTTCTCTCTGTTGTGATACTTTTGCAAGCAACAATCACTTTTATGTAGCTGCCTAGGCAGAGTGTGCAAAACCACATGGTGTCTGTGGTTGCTTACTAAAGTTTCCAGAGGACTGTTGTGTTTTCTGCCTCTAAGCTGCTTTCCTGCAGTGACTACTGCTCTGAGGATGTGTTGGATATATAATTACATTATTTGCTAGCAACTTCCCTCTCACTGTATGAGCCTAAGTAAATTAAAAACGATGCACTGAAACTATATTATTATAACTGTTTTATTCATACCAAGTTATTAGGAATTTGCTAGAATTTACAATACAGTAGCAAATTTCTTATTATGTGCTCTGAACTACTTCAAAAAAATCAACAAAAATAGGCCTTTCTTTTGAAAAGTAAATTTATAGGCAATCAGGCAACTCTGCAGTTAGAAGGATGCTATGTTGTCAGAGGCAAGAAGTTCTGCTCAACTTCAGCCTGAATATGTGTCAACCCTGACCGGAGAGATCTGCTCTCACAAAACAGTGTTTACTCAGCCCTTCTCTTTAATACCAGATGAGTTCTGTTAGCACTAACTAGAAGGGTGACTTTGATCACAGCCTGAAACACTAGCAAGGGAAATTGTTTACAAACTCATGCTTTCATCCAACAGAAATGGGAGAGGCTTCTGCACCAAGAAAATAGAGAGCAAATTGCAGGTAATATAAACAGGCAGCAGTGAGAGGTAACTGAAATTAGCAAAGCAAATTAAAATCATGCATTCATACACATGATTCTATGCAACTATTCTATGGACTTTGCTAGTACTGCTTCACATGCATAGCTATTCCTTATTCTGTTTCCATGCATTGGTCTAAACTTTGAATATATATCTTCAAACATTCTTCACCCAGCATTAGACAATTCTCCAAAAATAATGAACAAAAGCAAAATCCCTCATGCAAGGTCTTCGAGTGTTAGTTTGGATAGTCTCAGTGGCAAGGAAGATACTCTGATACAAGATACAGGTAGTGTCATCAAGAGTAGCTAGACTTTGCACCAGCTCTCTCCCACCTCTCCTTCACATACAGAGTCCCCAAAACACAGCTCCAACTTCATGCTTTCCCTCATCCTTATCATTATACCATCATAAATGAGGTTTATACACTTCATTCCCTTCTCAGCATTGTTCTACATACTTTGTCACCACTTAGGTCTTCCTCACCTTCCTAAGGCTAAAGTACAGTTTTCACCATGGGTGGATTCCTATACAACTAATGAGAAACTTCTAAATCTGCCCAGAGTAAGACATGGCATCTACAGGTCATGTTTCTTTTGTTTCTTGTTTGTACTTAAGAATCCAGAAAACATGAAGTTTTTCAAAGTTATTTGCCTACTTATTTGTCTGTCACTCATAGTAAAAGAACCTGTCGTCACAGATCCATGGGATTTGTGGCACCTAACCTTTTCAGAGTAGAACACTACCACAACACCCTAGCTTTAGTAACAATTTTAATTTCTTAGATTTAGCAATTTATCACCAGATTTTGTATGTCTGGTACTAGTGTGTTGAAGGGAGCTGGAATGTCCAAGGGAATAAACTCTGCAAAGGAGTTTACAGGAGATACAAAGGACTGCATGTACAAGGCAGAGAGAGAGCCATTTTGATCTTAGAATCATAGAATCTCCCGAGTTGGAAGGGGCCCACAAGGATCGTTGAGTCCAACTCCCGGCTCCACACCAGCCAAAAATCAGACTGAGTGTCTGAGAGTGTTGTCCAGATGCTTACCAAAATTTGACAGGCTCAATGCTGTGACCACTGCCCTGGGGACACTCTTTCAGTGCAACCACCCTCCCAGTGAAGAAAACTTTCCTAGTATCCAATCTGAACTTCTCCTAATTCAGATTCAGCCAATTGTTCACCCATCGTATTATGTCCTTGGC
This sequence comes from Anser anser, assembly GCF_964211835.1. NCBI lineage: Eukaryota > Metazoa > Chordata > Aves > Anseriformes > Anatidae > Anser > Anser anser. The sequence continues at coordinate 36,692,113 of NC_139723.1, read as the reverse complement.
TAGCTGTGTGATGGGCATTTTGTCCAGAAGGATACTGTGAGAGACAGTACCAAAAACTTTGTTGGTAGACAAGAGTATGTCTACTGGCTTCCCTTGGTCAACCAGGCAGGTAACCTTGTCATAAAAGGAAATTAAAAAATAATAATAATAACATTCCCCTTAAACAGGACTTTCCCCTTGTGAACCCATGTTGGCAGTGACCAGTGATTCCATTGTCTTTCAGTAACTCCCAGAAAAACCTTCTCCATAAAAAGAGATACTGAAGTGAGACTGACAGGCCTCTAATTACCAGAGTCTTCTTTCTTACCCTTCTTGAAAACTGGAAAAACATTTACCACCTTCCCATCAACTAGGACCTCTCCACATTTCCAAGACCATGGAAAAATATGTGAGAAAGGTCTTGTGATGATGTCAGCCAGCTCCTAGAGTACCCAGGGATGAATCCCTTCTGTAGAATTTATGGCGTAACTGTTTGACCTATATAGGCAGACTTTCTAAACCTGTTACTCTGCAGTATATCTATTTTTACTGCTTCTTGGATGGCATAGCTACCATTCAAAATCCCATGACTAATCATAATACATTTCCTTACACAAAATACAACTTCCTGCACTTTCCCAAGGACATGTGGTAAAAATCACCTATTGTTTGCAACAGTTGTTTCTGCAATTGTAAGAGTTAAATCATGAAACTTATCTTTAAATACTATGCTTGATACTTAAAGAAAATAATAAATTAGAGTGCATCTCATTGCAGTTGAATGATATGCTTTACACAGCCTGTCTCACATTTGTAGATACAGCAAATGATGAGAGTTTAATTAAACTTATATCTTACATGTACTCATTTTCTCACAAGCAAAAGTAATTAATCCAATTTTAGCATACGAACAAGGCAACATCTATTTGTTTTTGTTACAGAGCTGAAAAGAAGGAATTTCCTTCCAGTATCCTCTTAGATGAGAAAAGTGTTTTCTTCCATTAGGAAATAGTCCTAAAAATTCAGAGTACAATTGACTCAACTGCATAAGATGTAGAGCATGCACCTGTAGATACTCAAAATGAGCTTTTTCCAGTGAAAACTTAAACCTAAGAGAATTTGTGATAGAATACAACAGAAAGTTGAAGGAGAAATTTGACTCAGTGTCTCAATGCATTGTTCACAACAAAATTTCTACACTAGTTAATTTTAAGCTTGATTTTTATCAAATATATGCTATTTTCTTTGATCTACGAAAAATAGATTAAAATAAATTTGAGAGTCTAAATTCATCATTACTAGCACTATGTTTAAAATAAAAATAAAAAAATCACTTGCACTCCTGTCACAGTGTATGGGAAGCATGTTTTTGTGATTAAAAACTCTGACGTAAAACAGAATTCTATCTCTTTTTGCATTGAAGAAAGCCAACTTAACCTTAGAAAACTAACTCACTTGCTCTCCCCTCGATGATATGAGGTACTTCCCTATTTTACAGAAAAGTCCATGGATACATTCACTCATACTTCTAGAATGCCAAGACACTTGGAAATCACTTTTTCAATGAGAAATGTTTAAATTTGTCTGTAACCTTTTTAAATCTACATTTACTTTGATTCCAGTTTATGAAAAATGATTGCATTAGTTCAGAAGCAGCAGCTGAGTGTTTTTGCATCTGTCATTTGTCTTCAGCACTGTGTATTCACAATTTAATTACCAGGTCATAGTCTGGCTACTTTACAAAGTCAACTGGCTAGCATATCTAAAGCTTTGACAGAATTCTACACAATGAGATGATAAATCAAAACAACTGGCATTTTTTCCTTTTAGGAACTGCAGCTCTATACACCATTACTTTTACATGAATAGTTTTTCCTTAATTGTATAACTATGGATGGAACAGAGCCATAAAGTCAAAGCCAAATGGCTCCAAGATTCATGATGTCAAAATGTGAGGCTCTGATAGATTACAGACAGACTTAATTGTGGCTGTGAAGATCCACATCAGAAAATTAACCACGTCTGAAGCTATGCTATTCTGGTTTTCAAATCTTTTAACAACTTTTGATAGGTTACAGAATGGTCTCATCTTTCTATTTGTTCCAATGTCTGTTAAGGGGAAGAAGAAAATAAAGTTTTTTATTGTTAGTTTGTTTTTTAACCACTTGGTCAAATATTAAATGTAATTGTAAACTAGACCCATAAATTTCCAGCTTTGACAGTTAATAATGTTCAGAGATAAACTGATACTTTCCATATGCAAAGTTTACATTATGTTATTTTGAAAAAGAAAAAAAAAAAAGACTATTTTTACAAATTTGCTGAATGATTTTTACTAAAATTACAGTTTTCACAGGTTTCTATTTATACAATTTCTTCAGAAACCTACTACTTGAAAATCACTCACTGAAAAACCATATGCAAGGATTAACATAAAAGGCAACTTGTAAACTTCATTAAACGTACATACTCAATCACAATTATGCTAGAGCTCTCTACTGCAAGACTTGCATGGATGCTCTTCTAAAGCTGGCCAAATTCAGCAATAGCAGACACACCCAAGGAATTTTTAGAGGGATTCAGGACTTACACTGTATTCCCATCTGCTATCTCAGTTATACTCTACTACTTCCTGCATTCAGTGCATTGAATAACTCTAAAAGACGATGAAGCTGTTCTACCTTCTTTGTTTTAGCTGTTCTCCGTTCCTCACTGAACATCCCTACTTCTCTGATACATCCTGATTTCCATCACATCCTTTGACTTCATTCCTTTCTTTGCCCTCTTTTGCCATGTCTCAGTAACTTGCCCAAACTGAGCAGGTGTCTAAAAATGAAGATTGAATTTGGAAGGCATTTCTGAAAACCTGTTGTTAAAGAAGAACATCCTAGAAAGTGTATAGGCTCAAAAGTGATTTGTTTCTAATTTCAGATAAACTGACAGTCCACCTAAATAACTTGTATCTGCTGTTTCTGCAGGCCCTACATACCTTACTCTTCTCCAGAGATAATTAGAGTAAATCTGAAGAAGGTAGCTGGATGAAATTTATCCAGAGTAGTTTCAACGGATGGGTAGAGAGTTCTACAGCTGAGGTATTTCTAACAGAATGGTGCAGTTCTGAATGATGAACGTGATGAAAAGGCTGATGTTGAGCCCAGAGCAGTAACTGTTCAACTCAGTCTAGCTGCAACCGAAACAGTGTGTGAGAGCAGTCCCAGGTAACTTCAGCTGGCTGTGAGTAAAGAGAGCTTATTCTGCTAGGAATATTATGTAATATAGATCATTTTCTGCTTAAAATTAATAAGTAATAATTATTTGCTCTTATTCATCACTCCTTTAACTTCAGTGAAATCAAATCATTTGCAACAGGACCGAATTTGACCCCAGCACCTATTTGGAACATACACCTCATTTTGACTTTTGCAGTCTCCTGAGTCATGTATATTCATGACCTACTTAGCAGGTCAACTTAATGAGGTATGAGTGGAAAGGGAGCACAAGCAGCCACATTTTTGCAACCTGTACATTGACACAATTAACAAGTGTTTTAAAAAAGCAGTGCCAAAGGCTTCACCACAGAATAACAACCAGCTTGAAAGTATCCAGAGACTAAGTATGTTTCCGTGTTTTTCCTTCTGTGGTCATCTGTACTAACTAGAATAAATTTAGCACAGGTAAACCTATCTCTGCTGCCTTCCCATGTGCTCTTTGTTTCACGCTTTTGTAACCAGGTTCCTCTGTAACCACTGGTTCCTCTTTCTGAGGTTATACTTTCTACTACTGAGAAAAGTGCACAGCTTCCTTTCACAAAGCATTCCACTTGGACTTCTGCTGGATAACTGGTATGCAGGCTGCAGGCATTTTGAAATAGATGGGGTGTCCTGCTTCTGCACAGAGTGTATATTCTAATTATGGGAACATAATCTCTAGGTATATCAGGAAAAAGAGGTAAATAAGAAACGTAAAAATATTTCACTCTCTCCTAAACACTCAGCTTGTCTCAGTCTGTTTAGATGATCTGACCCAGACTGGAAGGCAAATTAAATGCTTGCACCAAAACTCTGAGAAACTTCATTTCTAAGCTTTGGCTTCCCAGATTTTCAGTCACACAGTCTTGTCAGACTTTCATAATTAATTCATTCTGCTCCAGGCAACCTCTCAGCCCACTGAAGTTATCAGCATGCATGTGATTATTTATGGGGCTATTCCTCAGCTGAGGTCATCATTTTTTTTTTCTTTTAGTTTTATTTTTGTTTAATTTAAACTTTTTTTTTCTTTTTTTCTTTTCTTTTTTTTTTTTTTTTTTGTGAGGGTTACTTGTTGTGGAATTGGACCAAACAGGAAGAGTACATTTATTAAATAAATAAATAAATAAATTTCCTAAGCCTGTTGATAATAACAAACACCCCAAACAGCTGCTACAAATGGAAAAGCTCAAGAATGGCCAGTAGGAGTAACGTGATACAGAAGGTGTCTAAGTGACCACACAGTGGTGTTTTAACAGGATGGCTGTTGACATAGCAGTTTTGGTTTTTGTTTGTTGTTGTTTTTCCCTAAAGAATACTAATCCGAATTTAAAAAATGAATATATATATATATATATATTAAACTTTACTCTTATGTACTAAAATCTCACTTGCAGGAAAAAACAGAAAAAAAATCTTTCACTAACTCTTAGTACTGACATCACATACATAATAAAGAATTTGAGCCCTCTACTTGCCAGCAGGAGCTAGATCTCATTTTTTAAACAATTTCGCTAAGCCCTGAAATTATTTTTCAGCCTCAGGAAAAAATAAATTAATAAAAATTTAAAAATCCCATATTCTTCCTGTAGAGAAGATCCTTGTGCTGATTTTTTCCTGAAGACTGATCCACCTCTTACTAGCATGTACAGATCCTTTCAAGTTCAGCCTGAATTTATCACAGGTCTGCTAATTAGTATTCTCCATAACATCAATTAAAATGCTATCACTGTGCAACCTACAAGTGCCTTAAATGAATCACTGCCTTAACTTGTACTAAGCAGTATATTTAAACACTTAGCATTGAAGGGGCTACACAAAAGCAGCAAGTGTTGCTGCTTGGTAGGGTATCAGGCAAATAGCAGAGCTAATAAATAGTCCCTAACATTTTTTTAAGATTCAGCCTTAATTCTGTCCCAGGTAGATCACCTTCAGTTTAATTCAAGCTGTAAAGATTTGGCTTTATCTGTTTTTTTATTGTTTTTTTTTTTTTGTTTTTTTTTTTTTTTTTATGTGGTATAACAGATAAGTATGTATTTTGACATGCATACAGGCACTAAAGGTTTTTAATCGGGACGTCTTTGTCAGGGTCATGAAAAAGCTACTATGCAGTGCTGAGAAGCAGTGGTGCAATTAGCCTCAAGTAACTGAACTGACCACATGCTGATAGTGAAGGAGATTACAGTATCATTATAAAGGTGTGCAGCGAAAACCAGTGTCACCAATGTCATAGCAGAGCATGCAGTCATTGTTACTCTTCAGCATACCTACAAGATGCAGACCATCTCTCACAGCCTGACCTTCTGCAGCCTGCTTGGTACAGTGCCATAACTTTGACGGCAGTGAGGCAGGAGCTATAATAGAAGCAGGTCATACCACGTTATGTTCTTTCTACAGTGTGATTATCAACATATATTTCCTGCTGAGACAATTACAATTTCTTTGAGGCAAGTATCTCCAAAACATCATGATAGTACTGAAAAAAGTCCATGGTAATGGAAAAAATTACTTTCAATGCTGCTTGCTACAAAATCTATAGTAAACAAAAAGATGAACTGTAATTCCAAATCTGGAGATAAAGTACAGCAACTCTGCTTTCCTTATATAGCTGTTTTCCCTTTTTTCTGCGTGTAGCCTCCATCTTCAAATGAGGGAGCTTTCCTGAGCTTTTTTGAGGGAGCTTTTTTTTTTCCTTATGACATCCATTCACAAAGCAGCAGCAATTATTTCTGCTCTGTATTTACAGTGGTGACAAGCAGCTGAGAATTGCCCTTACATGTCCAAATGTGTTCATTTGCTTCACTAAGTTGATTTCAGCATAAATTTAACACAGGATGTCAGTGTCCTACCTGTTGAGCTTTCTCTCCTATCATGACCCTATTGGAGCAGACTGTGAAAAGCTGAAATTTATCTTTAACTTGCTCCAGAATTCATTCATGCAGCTCAGACTCTGAAAAGGGTTTTCACTCAAATAGGAAGTAATTTATCTATTATTTTTAGCTTTGCAGAGCACACTGTAGACATTTTTGCTTTCCCTGGCCTCTTAGGGAAGAAGCTGAACTCCTGCTCTTTATGTGAGGATGTTATTTTTTTTAAATGTAAACATGCAAGGGAGAAGAAAAACAGAATTTCATCTTCAGTTTTAATTCATTAAATTAATTAATTCAGCACACACAAACCTACTGATAATTTCATGTCCTCTTCTACTTTTTATCATGTAGGATACAATCACTCTACAATTACCTTAAAGGAGGCTATAGCAAGGTGGGGATTGATCTCTTCTCCCAAATACTAGTTTATAAAACAAGAGGAAAAGGCTTTAAGTTGCACCAGAGGAGGTTTAGGTTGGATATTAGGAAAAAATTCTTCACTGAAAGGATTGTGAAGTATTGGAACAGGCTGCCTAGTAGTTGCGTCACTGTCCCTGAGGTCTTCAAAAAAACATGTAGATATAGTGTTTAGGGACATGTTTTAATGGTGGACTTGGCAGTCACAGGTTAAAAGTTGGATCTGATGATCTTAGAGGTCTTTTCCTATCTAAATGATTCTATGATATTGCAGCAGGGAATAAAAGGGCAGCATTTAATATATTATACACTGCAAGCTGAAAAGACATTAAGAGCAAAGATACCTGCACTGAACAATGTGTTCACAGAATCATCTAGTTTGGAACAGACCTTCAAGATCGCGAAGTCCAACGATCAACCTGACCTAGTCCCATCACTAAGTCATGTCCCTTAGTGCTATAACCACATGACTCTTAAATACCTCCAGGGATGGGGACTCCACCACTTCCCTGGCAGGCCATTCCAATGCTTGACCACCCTCTCTGTGAAGAAATTCTTCCTGATGTACGATCTAAACCTCCCCTGGAGCAACTTGAGACCTTTTCCTTGTGTCTTACCATTTGTCACCTGTGAAAAGAGACTGACACTCACCTTGCTACAGACTTCTTTCAGGTAGAGAGCAACGAGTTCTTCCCTCAGCCTCCTTTTCTCCAAACTAAACAGCCACAGCTCCCTCAGTCACTTCTGTCTTGTGTTCCAGTCCCTTCATCAGCTTCATTGCCCTTCTCTGCACATGCTTGAGTAACTCAATACACTTCTTGTGCTGAGGGGCCCAAAACTGAACACAATATTTGAGGTGCGATCTTACCGGTGCTGAGTACAAGGGGGCAATTTTTTTCCTAGTCCTGCTGGCCACACTATTTCTGATGCAGGCCAGGATGCCATTGGCCGTCTTGGCCAGCTGAACACCCTGTTGGTTGACGTTCATCTGGCTGTCAACAAGCACCCCCAGATCCTTTTCTGCTGGGTTACTTTCCAGCTACCCTTCCCCAAACCTATAGTGCTGTGTGGGGTTGCTATGACCCAAGTGCAGGACCCAGCAGTTAGCCACGCTGAATGTCATGCGATTGGCCTCAGCCCATCAATCTAGCCCATCCAGATCCCCCTGCAAAGCCCTCCTACCCTCAAGCAGATCAACAGTCTTGCCTAACTTGGCATTGTCCATGAACTTACTTAGGATGGCTCAATCCCCTCATCCACATCATTGATAAAAATGTTAAACAAAACTGGCCTCAATACTGAGCCCCAGGGAATGCTATGGGTGACCAGCTGCCAACTGAATTGATCTCCATTCACTACAGCTCTTAGAGCCATGCAATCTGTCCAGTTCCTCATCCAGAGAACCGTACACCTGTCCAAGCCATGAGCAGCCACTTTCCCAGGGGAACACTATGGGAAACAGTGCCCAACATTTTACTAAAACCCAGGCAGACATCCATAGCCTTTTCCCTTGCCCACTGAATGCATCATCTTGTCATAGAAGGAGATCAGGTTAGTCAGGCAGGACGTGCCTTTCATAAGCCCATACTGGCTGCATCTGATCATTTGATCGTCCTGTATGTGCTGTGTGATGGTCATTCAAGATATCTGCTCCGTAACCTTCCTTGGCATTGAGGTCAGACTCACAGGCCTAGCAACTCCCTGGATCCTCCTTCCTGCCCTTGTTGACTGGAGTCTCATTCAATAAACTCCAGGCAAATGGGACCTCTCCAGTTAGTCAGGACTGCTGGTAATGTATTGAAGGTGGTTTGGTGAGCTCTTCCGCCAGCTCCTTTCAGTACCCTTGGATGACTCCCATCCAGCCCCATAGACTTGTGAATGTTCAAATAATGTAGTGGGTCACTTACAGCTTCCCATTAGGTTATAAGAGCTTCACTTCACTCATGATGACAAACAGAAGTCCCAGTATCATCCTTTTAGCTTTTGATACTAAGAAGTTAAGAAGTCCCCCCAGTGAAAAACCTCATGACCTCAAGAGTCAGATACGTGTGTTTTTTTTTTTCTTCCCATCAAGGTGTTCATCAGCTATATTAAAAACAAGTAAATCTTTATAACATCTTTATAATATTTTCCTCTAGGAAAAACATTTATTCAACTAAATTACAGAGTAAGCCAATTAAGGCAAAATATATTACTTGGAAATAGACAGGCTTTCACTGGGTACAAATATGAACTGGCTTAACAGTATTGCATATAAAAATGTCCTTTGAAAGCATCAAGAAAGGTAAAAGCAAAAGAATACAAGCTGAAAAACTGTTTAAGGCAAACAAAAAGTAATTGTTTATTCTTTGTTCTTAAAAAAAGTATTATTACCAAAATATTCTCTTCACAATTACTTCCGTATTTCTGCATAAAGATTTACGATTGTGTGAGCATAGATAGAAGGAATGAAGCCATGAAAAAAATCAGAGAAGACTAAAAACTTATATGATAAACAGTGAGCCCATGACATCAAGAAGGCATTTAAGACTTATAAATGTTTAGAAAATGCAGAATAGCAAAGCAAGTGATATACATCTCACTATTTTCCACATCCAATTGCTGACAACCATAACTTGATAGAAGAAATTATACTAATTCCATATAAAATGTGTGGTTTGGAAATACTGTAGTAAATGATGTTGAAATGCAATGCTAAGATAATTTCATGTGTATGTGCTACCTGATCTAAAAGCCACTGAAGCAACTTGAAATCTGCTGTGTGTTTTAACTGGAGATGATTTCATCTCTGCTACAGAGAAGCTATACATAAAAAAGAAAAAGATGCAGCTTGGAAAATGAGATTTCAAGAATTATTTAGCCCAGACTCGAACTAACTGGGCATGGATTTGTGCTGTTTTTCAGCAGTTCACTGTTACATGTTAAAAAAACTACTCAGCATCAGTCCTGAGAACGAACGAACTTACACCAAACCTCTGATTGTGAAATACCACTTAAGCACAGGCCCCAAGAAAACATCTAATACAGAAGTTGTCTCTCTAGATTGAAATGCACATATAACATACATATTATGCTGTCAACATGTTTATATTACTAATGTAATAGAAGTAGCTAAACAATGATCCCCATCTTTAAAAAAGTACATTGAGTAACTGAAATATTAAACATTTCAGAAATGCCTATGAAGGTGTCAAGTAATAGCACATTCCAATTTATAAACTGTGATGTTATTTGTCTTATTTATAAATATATCTGTTTGTTCTGATTTCCTCTTTTATGAATCATATTGGAAATCACATGGTTATTAAAAATTGGAATTGCTCATTTCCACTATTGGAAACTACCTCCACATCTTAAAAAGTAAAATACAGTTTACAGGTAGATTAGAAATCTGTGCGGTATCCCCACTGAGAATTAGAATATGTAGTTTTCACCAGAAACAAAGCCAGTATTCCTTAGTGTCATGGATCAGCCTTCTTTCAAACGGTCCTGGGTGGTAGATGTTGTTTGTACATTCCTGCTAGAGCCTTGGCCGCACTGTAGATCATCTGTCGACGGGACATGCCAGTGAATACCATGTGCCAATCAGTCCTGTTGACATTCAGTATATTCTTCTCAAGCACTTCGCCCACTGTCACCAACAGGCCTGACCATCTCAGATTGTAGTCCTGAGGAGTGAGACTCTTAGCCTGTGCAACATTTTGAGAAGTGATTATTGAATGAGCATGAAATGAGTAGTTTTGTTTCTGTCTTCACCAATATTAGCAGTAAACTTTCTTACAATAGGACTACATGGCAAATAAAAGAATATCAGAATCCAAATCTCATACTACCCTGTAATTTTGCAAGCCGATTACACTTTTTAGATTTGTGTCTATCATGATCCAAGTGACATCTGAACAATTTAAATGTGAAGCACATTTGACGGCATAAAGACATTCTGCTATTAGTATGAAGTAGTTTTCTCTTTTGAAGTAGCCAACAGATGGAATCAGCATCAATACATATTCATACAGTAAATTCTTACTCTCCAAAGATTTATTTTTTTTAATGGTTAAAATGTCCTTTTGGAGTAGACAAGTAACAAGAAAACTGAGCTTGGCTCAGGAAAGGAAAAAAAAGGAAAAGAGGATTGAGCTATTTGCATGAGATCACAGAGTGTGCATACACTGTAATTCCCCGAGGCTGGATGCAGATGGGAAATAGTGGTGTAATTATCACTGCATTTATCTGTTCTCATTCTCACCCCAGACAACCACCTCTGGCCACTCTCACATATAACGAAGAAAATTTCAGCCTAAGAAAGGCTCTTCTTAGTATTTCTTCATAACATTGCACAATGGGCCAAATTCTTCATACAGCTTTTGTTTTGACAAGTAACTGAGTTAGTCTGTTTCCACTGCATGTGCAGCAGACCAAAGTTCAGCAGTGTGTTCCAGCCTTCCTACAACTGCTGTCTTGTGAAGTAACAGTATATATCACAGAATCACAGAATGTTAGGGATTGGAAGGGACCTTGAAAAATCATCTAGTCCAATCCCATATATAAATTTGTTAGAATATACAATCTGATCCAAAAATGGAAATAACTCGTTGCTCTCCAGAGGTACAGATCTTCCTTTGTAAGGAAAAAGCAAATTCAATATTTCTTATTAATCCAAACATATCGGCAGTAAGAAAATAATTTACCTGACAGTAGGGACTGAATATCTGTTATGGTATCTCCATTATGATCCACAATTGCACATAACTTCATAGACAAATTTAGAATTTTTGCTGCTAAATATCAGGTAACATCAAATGAAATATAAAAAATTAAATGCCTAGTATTTTCCCATGTTCTTGCAGTTTCTGCTTTGACAAAAAAAAAAGATGACATCTGACCTCTTAACGGAAAAAGCTTCTCATAACAAGATCTCAAATTCACCTTTTTACTATCTCAAATCAAGCAATATTTAAGAGTTATAAACAGCCACGAGTCTCTAATTATGTGCTCAGAAAACGTTTATGCCATTGGTAAAGACATTAAGAATTATATTCTAATTCTAAAAAGTTTTATTCTATGCAGATGCTTTTATCACTACTTCTATTACAAAAACAACAAAACACACAGCTAGCAATTTAATTGCTTTTCATGTATTCTGTTATACCTTTTGTACTGAAATAATATCTATCTATATAATATCTATCAACCAATGCACATTTCTTCTGTGTTTTCAGTCTGAAATATCACTGTACGATTACTGTTGTTTTTTTCCTCCACTCTGTAATCTAGATTTTAATTACAGATATTGAACTGGATTCATACAAAGTTTCTCGCACATTCCTGAGAGAAACTGGAAGAGACATAATGGGAATAAAGGTAACAACTGGTGCACACACACAGTCAAGAGCCCAACAATTTGCTACAACACATCATCCATATATTAACTGAAAAGTATGTTTACCTATGAGAAGACATTACTCAGAAAGTTAAACTATCAACAGTACCTTTTAAATGACAAAACATTGTTCTGTAAAACAAAAATGAAGGAAAGCTATCATGATGTTGTTATTTTTTTTAAAAATCAATCCCACAAATGTCCACTCTAATGGAACTGGTATTACACACAAAAAATTAAACAATCACTATTTGTTTTCTCAAAACAATCCTCTGCAGATCAAACTCCAAACAGTTTTGTTTTGAAATTCTTCACAGAAACATTAAAAATAATTTGCAAACCAGAGTTAACTAATGTATGACTCATATCTGCAGTCAGGCAACATGCAGTGACTGGAGTTTGGAGTAATTCCCAGTGTGGCCCAAGTAATGTAAGCAATCTCATGAAAAAATTCTGTTGGTTTAAGAACTGCACAGTACTGGGTTATTTTCAGTGGGATGACCCATGGAATTTCCAAGACTTAAATCCTTCTATTTCAGAAATTTTAAATCTTTGTGAGAATAGCACATTCAGAAGAGGAAATCTGTCTTGCTTTTAGGTAAGAGTCTGTATGTTGTGGAATTAGGTCCGTGCACAAATATGAAAAGGTATCTGCAATTTATTAGAAATAAGTTTTAGGAACACTAACCAATACAGTATGCTATCCTATCAGTATGCTGGTAATTAACAACATAAAATATCTAGGTTTTATGAGCTTTATTAAAAATGGAGTGGTCTCAGTTTATATACTTGTGCCTGAATGAAATGTTAGATTCTTCACTGGTTTGGTAACATGTGCACCTGTGCAGACACTCCACTATTACACAGTTTTGTTTACCTCAGATGAAACTCCAATACATACATGAAGTAAGTTAAGAAAAGGAAAGCACTCCTTTCCTTGGGTAAGAGTGCTTACTGTATGTACTTGGTGCACTTGCTTAGTGCATTCTTGAGCTGCAAGGCTTTCCTGTATGACCAGGGAAAGTGTGAGTATTCTTATTTTATCTAAAGATTGGTAAGGTTTATTTTTAGTCGCTGAACCAGATTGACAGACGTAGTACAGTGATTAAAATTATATTCCCTTTTGAGGGAATATTTTTTCTCAGTTAGTTTCTTTTTGGTTAATATTTCCTCTTAGTTAATTTCTTCTTGGAATATTTCTTTTTGATTAATAGAAAAGTAAAACTAATGCTTCCATGTGCCATATACTGCAGAATGAGACTCCTGAGCAAGTATTACTTTGCCACAAATGCCTACAGATTTTTAGGAAGTACTTACCTATGACTTAGAAGCGCTTTTTATCCTCATTTATAAAGAAAGATTTAAGTGGAGCAACAATAAGAACTGACATCATAAATGAAATCAAAACTTAAGTCTTATGTCTTGACTGTTAATCCAACACCGGTAAGAAACCTGAACACTCACCTGCTGAACATATTGTAAAGGCACTGGTGTTGCTTGGGTAAAAGCTTCCAGATGAATTCCATGAACTGGATCCTCAATAATTAAACATCCGATGTCGAACCACCTGCAATAATATGCAAATTAATTCACTTTTTAGTACTATGTATCACTTGATTGAAAATTTCTTAGTAGTTGAATTACAACTCAGGTATTTTACAAATTCTGCTACATATGTAACTGTATGTAATGAAGTTTCATTGAAGTGTGTTGCATATTTTAAATAAAATTTGTATACATCATCTTTAGTGTATGTGTAACTATAGTGCATGAGTATGCATGTAATAAACATAAAATAACTAAAAGTATATACAAAATACATGAAACAGATCAAAGAAACACAGAAAGCTGAAGGAGAGGGGGCATGAACAGATATATTCTACTTATTATGTTACAGTTTTCATGCAATCTTTGCAATAATGCTTCTAATTAAAATAACTTTCCCTAACAATCAAAAACCTTAATTCTCATTCACGTTCTATATTCGGAAGATTTTTCTGGGTATATCTAATCTTACTACAATCACTTAAATGATTTAGTCAGAAGAACAGTTCTGCACCTTTCATAAAAAATGGTGCCTGCTGCAGAAGGCACAGTAAAACCACTGAAGCAGTATCAAAAATGTTTCTCTATCTAGCTTGCAAAAAAATTAAGCAATTTCTCCCTATCGAACTTACAACACTGATACAAAACTAAGGGCAATGCATCATCATTGCCTCGCTGTATTCAATTACCAGAACAGTTTTACAGTTGAGCTGCCACAGGAGAAACATACTTCACGGAAAACACAAACAAAAAAGCAAGGCCAAAATCATAAAAGATTTAGAAAGCTAAATATTGCAGCTGTTGTTTTCCACATATTATACATGTGTCTACATATAAGTTAAATTTTATACTTTAAAGTGTGGGAAACAAGAATGTTGTTATGAATAGAAATGCAAGACTCAAATTTAACAAATGACTGTCTGGGGGGTGACAATAGCTTAATGTCAGAGCAAGAGTGCAGTAGACTGAGACGGGAAGAAGTACTTCACTTGCACCCTCTTTTGTAGGAGGAAACAGAGCACTGGAATGCCCTGTGATAGAGCACTACTCTCACTTGCAACTATGAAAGACTTTGTTAAGGATAAAGTGCTCTCAATTTATATAAAAAAAAAGTTGTTAAAGGGAAAGATAACAAAATACTTTGCAACTTATTCTGCAAACAGTATTCAGAATGCGCAACTGGAAGGGAAGTAATGTCCTTCAGCTCTCTGAAAGACCACTGAGAACTGGGTGGTTACTTGGAAACACTGCTCTCCTTTCAGATATTTGTAAGCATGATATCAGCAGAACACAAACTCTATCCCTGATACTGAAGTGCAACACCACAATGCTCACTTCAGAATTATTATTTATCAATTATTAACACCATGATCTATTATTTCATTGCAGAAAAAATAGGGCCAAAAATTGTTCAGATGTTTTTTTTGTAACAACATGCAGGGAAACTTTCAAAGTCACCTGTTGGATGAAGCAAGCATCAAATTATTCTTTGTTTCTACTGTAAATAATATTGAAGATTACGATGTTCTTGGGGCAAGTATGGTGTGGACAGAAAAGCTAGCATTCTGTTCAATGATATTCCTGGGCCAGCTCTTTCATTTCAAATATTTTATAGAAAATTCTCAGATTTAGGAATGAGTAAATTCAAATGAAGAGAATAGCAATTATTCTGAAACACAGACCTTGTTGTCACAGTTACTCCTTTGTGTAAACATAATAAAACATCTAAATTGAACTAGGTGGAAATAAATGCTAAACAAAAATTAAAATACTTCCTAATTCTCTTTACTTTAGAAAGTTCACCATTCATCTTCCACTAAGGATACTAAATGTACCTTCAAAAATGGAGCAAATGTGTGTCAAAAAATGAATCAAAGCCCATTACACGAACAACAGTGCAAAGATGAGAAAGAAAATTATTTAAGATTGCATCAAGGAAACATGATATTGTCTCATTGTTTTGGAAGATAATTATAAAACTACTTCAAGAACTGTCTGTCAAAAAGCATGTTATGAAGTCAAGTTGTAATGAATGCACACACACAAGAGTAAGGAAGTCATTAGCCAGATTTCAACTTTTACAGCTCCTTAATTTTGTCAGTTTCGTGTAACTTCATCGTGCTTTTGTAATGTGAATCTTGATAAAGCTGA
Source organism: Anser anser (assembly GCF_964211835.1). Lineage (NCBI taxonomy): Eukaryota > Metazoa > Chordata > Aves > Anseriformes > Anatidae > Anser > Anser anser. The sequence continues at coordinate 36,676,526 of NC_139723.1, read as the reverse complement.
CAAGGATCTTGTCTATTCAGCTCTAAAGATGTCTGGCCAAAAAGCTGAACAACCTCACCAAAATCAAGTCTGCCAAAGCAATACTGAAGACAGACTCCCTCCTGTCTTCTGCTGAGAGAGTGATAATGCTAACAACTTCTTATAGTAGGCCCCTTTGAGTCAATAAAGAATATTCCCCGCCCCCAGCCGCCAAGAATAGGTATAAGGTTCTCACTTGTCAGGAAGCAACTCCTCAATGAAGTTTTCCACTGACACAGCAGGCTGTTTTTCATGTATTACTCCTGTCCGACGCAAGCTGTCTATCCTTTCTTGGGCTCCCTAGAAAGTAACATAAGCTGTTACACAACAGTCTCTGACTCACATCATAGTACAATACTTGCAGATGAATACAAAAAGAACTCTTCAATGTACTTTTCAAGTTAAACAATATGAGAGATTTGGAAAAATTACTCTTATTTCAACATTAAAAAAACAGCTCATAGGGGAATCCTCAATAGTTCCAAAAACTGTAAGACTAATTCAATGTTTTTAGTTTGCTATTTTTCCATGAAAAAGACCTACACTAGTATACAAAGAATTCCTAATCTGTAACTGCACCAAGTTTCACTGTCAGCTAAGGCATAAGAATATATTCCTTTTACTTACACTGCCATTTCTGCAGCTTTTAGATCCTTTATCAATGTTGTAAGACCAAAGGAGAATCTCTGTGTTGTGGTACCCCTCCAAGTAAGATCTAGAAATCACCTCCCCAAATCTGTTATCACTCTGAGGTTTTAACAAAAATAGTACAAGTACACAGCAGTAGCCAAAGGGAAAAAAGAGGTACAGCAGGTAAAGAACATATACGTTATCCCCCTTTACCTCAGTATTAAATTGTATCAGTTAATACATAGGTATGAGGGTAGTCTTAACTCAGCTGTGAACACTGCCCCAACAGTTAGGAGAAATTACTTAATTGAGAATAAACGAATGATTTGCTTACATTTAAGAACCAGAATACTAAGTAGTTTTTTACAGCATTTTTGGTTATTGGCCAGGTGGTGGTTCCACCTATGTATAAATACTCAACAATCATGCAGTTTAAAATCTGGTGAAACACCCTTTGCTAACCATTTCTTTGGGCCAGCACAGCTGTTAATGAGGCTGCACAGTTAATTCTTACCTTTTAAGGGTAATATAGATCTGCTTGGGAAGATCCCTGTGACAAGTGTTGATCAAACTATCTTTGAACTACAAAATTAGTGCAGAGACAACCTCAGCCTCAGAGTCTCCTTTCATTTCTAACATTCCCAAAATACTGTGCTAGTAATAGCTGGAGAACAAATGCCCGATATACTTAGAAACTAGAGCAGTATCACAAAGTATGCTAGATGTGATGGAAACAAAAGACATTATAAGGAAATTGATGAAAACATTCTTCATCTGCGATGAAGGCGTTTGCAACAAGAAGTAAAAACTTGTTTCAACAAACCACTTGAAAACATTTAACAATCCAGATCATAAAAAAACAAAGGTTCACCTGTACTACAAATCGACCTTCCCTTTACGGGAAATAAGGTTGCTTTGGGTGAACGTTTCCACAATCTGTCTTTGCATTGGAGAAACATTAGTGCAGTTACATATCAACTTACTTTTAAACCTGCAGCATAGCCCACAGGTTGGGGTGCGATGTTAGACTGTGCAGCCTCTCCAGTAACAACAGCCATTCCAAAGACTTCTTGAAAAGCATCTCGAATTGCTGCAACTTTCACTTCTTTATTAGAAGTAACCACAATGTCCAGTTCTCCACCAGTTTCTGTAAAATACATATAGTGTGGGTATTTATTTCTCCATGTTCACATTATAAGCTAGTTCAAATAGGTCCTATATCTTAAGAATACACTTCAGTTGGTCTTCTCTTTCCCATGAACTGCACAAAAGCTCTTTCATGAAGCAGAAGTAACTGAAACTAGAAAGTAAGAGTTAAATGAATAGCTAAGAGATTTATGGATGAAAAAAAGACAACGGGAACTGAGAAATGTTCAGTACCTGAAAAAAAGCAGACTCCTCGTTAAATATGACAGTCCATGGATTTAGAAGAGTTACTCAGACATCCATTTCTAAGGATGTTTTGATATTCAGGGAAGCAGTAAAGAATGTTGGTGTGACACAGAAATTTGTCCTTATGAAAGAGACCAAGAACACGGATTCAGTTAACAGAATCAGTGAACAAATGTCAAGTTACAGAAGTTTTAAAAGAAAGGATTGCATCACTTTCTAGTGGTCCTTGGACTGCAAATTTCAGTATCATCTTGTTGTTCGTCTTCCTCCCTACAATTTTATATTGATTATAGATTAAACATCTATGGATCAAAAAGTTGTCAGTATTTCCAAAGAACTTCCATATGAAAAAGACGAGTTTCATAAAGAAGGGCGAGTTTTCAGTAACTTTTAACTGCTTGAGCAGGGGGGTTGGACAAGATGACCTCCAGAGGTCTCTTCCAGCCTTCACCACTTCGTGATTCTGTGACACATCAGGACATTTCTAGGACAAGAGCAGCAAACTAATAAAGCCTTTTAACCTGTTATCACCCAGGCCCACTGATTGTAGAAAAAACAAGCTGCACCTGTGAGGAAAAAAGAACAAAGTCCAATGATTTTGCTTGCGCCCATGAGCTTCAACAAGCCTTAATTGCAAGGTGTTGTACCTGGGTTGGGGCAGTCCCAAACAGGAGTACAGACAGGGAGAAGAACTCACTGAGACCCGCCCTGGAGAGAAGGACCTTGGGGTTCTGGTGGACGTAAGGTTCACCATGAGCCAGCAGAGCACGCTTGCAGCCCAGAAGGCCAACTGCATTTGGGATGCATCAACAGAGGAGTGACCAGCAGGTCGAGGGATATGATTGTCCCCCTCTGCTCTGCCCTTGTGAGGCCCCACCCGGAGTACTGCATCCAGGTCTGAGGACCCCAGCACAAAAAGGATGTGGGGCTGTTAGAGCACGTCCAGAGGAGGGCCACAAAAATGATCAGAGGACTGGAGTACCTCTCCTATGGGTGACTTCTTTGCAGCTTTTCAAAACTTAAAGGAGGCTTATAAAAAAAGAGGGAGAGCAACTTTTTGCTTGCGCAGATAACGTTAGGACAAGGAGGAATGGTTTTAAACTAAAAGAGGGTAGATTTAGAACAGAGGTTAGGAGGAAATTCTTCACGCAGAGGTTGGTGAGGCACTGGAACATCTTGCTCAGAGAGGCTGTGGATGCCCCATCCCTGGAGCTGTTCAAGACCAGATTGGATGAGGTCCTGGGCAACCTGATCTAGTGGGTGGCATCCTTGCCCATGGCAGGGGGGTTGGAACTAGGTGATCTTTAAGGTCCCTTCCAACCAGAGCTGTTCTGTGATACTAAACAGAAGATTCCACTTAACTACACATGCTGATAAAGCCTGCAGTATTTATCCTGATCTAAAATAAAATCCTCCAAACAAAGCTTTAAGTTTAAATTTTAAAGGAAAGAACAGTTTATTCTTTGGCTCATATTACTCAGCAGACCTCAATTACAGGAAATACCTTCTTTTTATGAAGAATTGCCAGAGGTATGCCAGAATAGTAGTAAAACTTTTTTTTTTTTAAATCTTATTATATATTAATTAGTTTACTGAATGGAATTGGATGTACACAATGAACTCCAGTGCAATTATTTTCCACATAGCAAAAAAACAGGCCAATAAAAATAGGGAAATCACTGAAAATATCTTTTTTTCATTGGTTCCTTCTTGATAAAAATCAAGTTAAGTAAATGTTCTTAAAATTGACTGCAGGCTTTTGCTGAAGCTAGCCTTGTTTTGCATGGCCTAGGGATAGAAAAACTGCTGATGAGCTTTTTAGGCAACTGAAAACTAACCCAAAACGTATCTAATAATACGTTACTGCATATTAACTTAAGAATGGTAATTTTGACTCACGTTTGTATTCTGCACATGATGAATTTAGATTATGTGCTTTTGTATTAAGTATCATCATGTAACAAAAGCATTTATCTTTTTTCACCACAGAAAATACAGAAAGGAAACAAAGGTAATATATGCATTAAAAGAAAATTTGTGACTGAGTCTGTCACATATTATGGTGATACGGAAATAGTAAAATCTAACGTGTAAAAATTTGAATGTATTGGTGTATATTTGAGACAGAACTGTCACATCCAGTTAAGGTCCAGACCCTGTACATCAAATTGCATTGCACCCTGCATGTTACTGAAATGCTGGTTCCAAAGACAATTAGAGATTCCCTGTCCTCTTTTGTTCTAAAACTATTGCTGTCGGATTTTTTATGCTTATAAGGTGACCAAGCGTTTAATGTGCAGAGATATTCCATTCCAGTTGCTTAACTCAGACTGAGATCTTTACCCTGAGCCACTGAAAACAGTTTAGCTGTTTTCAAGGAAGAGATTACAGAAATACTGTTTTTTCACATGCAAATATTCTTTCGACCACCTCATCTACAAGCTTTGGTACTTTTAGGCTTTGGCATGAAAAATCTGAAATTTGTTTGGAATTGCAGCAACGGAGAGCAGAGAGAAGGGGGCCAATTTCTGTTGACAGCATGACTTTTGTTGATTCCAGAAAACATTTCTAGAAAAAGGTAAATACTAAGTTTACAAATTTCTGCCCTATTTCCACAACTTGCAACTACAAATGAGATGTACACAGCTGCTTTCCCTTCCAGCATGACTTCAGAGAACTTTGCGACAACCATTGAGCTTCCATTCTCTAACAGAATCTTACAAGCAAAGCATTTTATTAAAATGACTTCCTCCTCTAGGTAATGCTGTTCTGTCCAATGAATATTGCATCAAACCGTCCAAACTGTCAGTGGATTCTGAGAGATTCCATATTAAAAAGGGACAGTCAAGACTGATGGAAACCTTAACTACAGTTCCCCTAATTGCGCATCATCATCATTTACTGTACATTGCCTCCTGCTACTCCACTCAACAGTTTCTCAATTACTGGCTGGCCTTCTCACTGACTTCATATCCCTCTATCTCACCACTAATGAATGAACTGCTGGGATATATTTACTTAAATTTAAGATGATTAACTACTTTTACTAATCAGGACATCTTCCCCTTTTATTTGACATATTGTCCACTGCATTAGTGCAAGACTGCAGCAATATAGTTAGCCTGATCACAGAGTCAGTTCAGCTGAAAAACAGCTCCAAAAAACAAAATGCAAAAAATATTAATAGTTATTTCTCAGCCACATCAGCTTCCTGATCAGCTTGACCTACATTCAGACAAAGGGCAGTATTGGCACAACAAAAGAGGGAGGACTGCTTACAGAACTGCTGGAAGGAAGAGGGGGGGGAAAAAAAGGATAAAAAAACAAACCACCACCCTGGATAAATCATGTCTTCTGTTCCATATTTAATGAAATAGAAATCTCAGGTCACTATATGTGGCATAAAATGTACTTCAGTAAAACAAAAAACGTTGAATACCATAAAGTTTCTCCCTCCTAATAATTTTCAAACTAATTGAAATGCAATGCTTTTCCTTCATGGCTCAATGCCCAGCAATACTTCAGACCTCATTAGACTGTTTTAAAATTTTAACTTTCCTGCTGCTTTAAGTTTGCCAAATTTCCTAAAAATAGTATAAATACTAGCAGAGTAAAGTGGAGCAGGTCAAAGTCAGAAGAAAGCCTCAAAAGCCATGTGAATACCTCTGTCCTTTGCCTCTCTGAGTCTGTCCACCTTTCAGCTTGTTTTAATTTGAATATGGTACCTTATACAATACTAGTATTTAATCATGTGATCTAATAGGATTGATACTTAAAGTGTACTTTAAACTCTGTAACACTTAAATGCAGATATAGTGGGAGAAAAAAAAGTATGGAACTCAGGGATTATAGACAAGTCCTCTTAATCGGTTTTATTTTTTTCTCCTCATCTTCCACAATTTGTATTAAAATTATATTACTATGCCACTACATGAACTATAGTGGAATACAAATGCCAAATGAACCTCAAGACATAAAGAAAAGAAGCCAGGTTCCAGAGTGAGTGATTCATTGGAAAATACACTTGAAAAACCACTACAATGCTGTGGCTTTGAATTAACATACCACATATTTAAATTCTTTACTCTGAGGGTGGTGAAGCACTGGAACAGGTTGCCCAGAGAAGCTGTCAATGTCCCATCCCTGGAAGTATTCCAGGCTGGATGGGACTCTGAGCAACCTGGTCTAGTGGGAGGTGTCCCTGCCCATGGCAGGAGGGTTGAAACTAGGTGATCTTTAAGGTCCCCTCCGTCCCAAACCATTCTATGATATACAAACTTCAAGTGTATAAGTAGCATGCTATTACGTTAACCTATTATTTACAAATATTATGTAATGGTTTGTCACAAATACTTACTGATATATGGAACCATCCCAGGATCCAGTGTTGTGATCATGGACTCCACTGAATGTTTGGTTTTATCAAGAACAGACTTCACCATGGGATTCTCAGCTACACCCTGAATTCAAGCAAATAAGATTTCCATATTTATCTTCTATCAGGATGCCAAGGTGTTACAGTTTAAAACAAACAAACAAAAAGTTCCCTTCAAAAATCAAATATTAAGCTGTTTTGTGTTTTTCTTATCACATCTACTCCTTTTAACATTGCATCTCACTCCTCAGCATATATGCTACAGGAGATGACTATCACTGCATGACTCTAGTTAGAGCATACACTTCAAGTATTGTCTTCACCATCCTCTTCTGCATTAATGAATTACCCAAATTGACTTAAAAAGAAACATCTCCATCAGGGAGATAGTGTGCATAGTGTGCAACACACCTGATCTGGTCCTGTTCTGGGACTGGAATCCGTAAGCATTTAATAAGGTTGTAGATTCCCAATGCTAACTATAAGCACCATCAGAGTATGCAGCTAGATTTAGACTATGCTAACTTAAGCTGAAGAACTCTCTTTTCTAACCTTCGTAAAGACAATAGGATCTATTTTTGTATTGTCCATTACTAAGAAATATTTCTAGGGCAACTGAGCTGAAAGTCCTCAATTTATAAATAGATTCTAAACAATACTGGAAAAATGTACTGTACTCTCCAGCCAAATCATAGGTGGAGCTGCTGACAGACTTCAAAGTTGATTAAATATAAACACAAACACTGTCCTGTGTCTTGCAAATAGTCTTAATGAATGTCTGTATCTCTTTAGAAGTTTACTTAAATCCAAGAAAGATTATAGGGTGAAAGAAGAGAGACAACAATGCTTAATCTGCGAGGGATAAAGCACTGGAAACTGTAACATTTATAACTTTATAACACCTGTAACATTTCTTTGGTAGACAGGCTGCTTTAAGTCTAACATTAAAAATGGAGATGCTTACATTTTCTTCTCTTCCGCATAAGCATTATGCAGGAAAGCACAGTGCATGCACTTTTTTTGGCAAGTGCTTGCTTAATAAGTAACATGTATTTCAGTGAACTGCAGAATCAGACAAGCTTTAATTATCTTAGAATAACTTCTGCTCAGCAGAGCTTCTTTTCCACAAATACAAATGCTTTCTATTTCTTTGTTGCAAACTTAAAGGAAAAAAAAGGCACGATCCTGCATCTACTGAGATAGCACAGATACTAATAAGGATTGTTTTACCCACATCTCACACTGAAATAACTCACTGCTGAGTTCAGGTACTCTTCTCATCACTGTGGAGAACATTAAGCCTGACTACAGAATTTGGTAAAGAAAACAAAACAATTTCTAATGCTAGCACAATGAAACTTTTTCAAGGCAGAGCCCATGGTAGCCACTTCTTTCCCATGTGTACAACCCCAGACACTGTTCTGAATGGTAGCATCACTCAGTAATATGCAAATTATTGTGATTTCTCATGTATCCACAGGATGCTGTCATGAGCAGGCCAGTAATATTCCGTCTTCAATTCTCTCATAATTTGAGGTTTGTCTGCTTCAAGTGAAGGAGAAGTAAGAAAAGAACTGAAGGAATGCTATAAGATCCTCAGAAACGCTGCCAGTAGGAAGTTCCAGTTCTGGAGTCAAGCAGTACTTCATAGAATACCCCGAGTTGGACGGGACCCATAAGGATCATCAAGTCCAACTCCTGGCACCGCAAAGGTCTGCCCAGAACTACTTCTCCAATTGCTTCCAGGTTGGCTGCCTAACTAATAACTAATACACATCTCCTGCAGGTAATCAAGTTCCTGAAGAGCAAGAAACTGCTGCTTCTGCCTTTGCAGACTGCCTTATGGTCATTGGCCTATCACAGAGCAGGGAGAAATAATCTGCATTTTTCTATCAGTGCAAAACATGAAGTTACCACAACACTGCGAACCATAACGTAGTTAAATTTGGAGTTTCTACCAAGTCATTGCTAAGTCAACATAAATCCAAACAGATGTGGAATCTTCAACACTGGAAGACTGCAAATACAAATCTCTTGAAAATTTAGGTATTGATGTCCTCTTTGCTTAACCAGTCAAATACTCTAGCCACAAGATGCAATGACTGCATTAGCGTCTAACTTTGCTTCTGACACATACAACCAATCTTGGAATATATCTATAAGACTCCTCAACCAACTTTGACAGATCCAGGGAACTGAAGCAGTCTCACTCAGTTCCAGACCATCAACTTGTTAATCTTAGATTGTCACAATCTTGAGTATTACCTAACTTGAAGGGAATCTGGAAGAAAGGTATAAACGTATATCTTAAGAACACCTGAGAAAAAAGTAGTTCAGACTATATGCAGAATAGAAATAAGGGTAACTGCTGCAACTACTATTTTAGTTCTCCAACAGGGAATCCAGGACGCATTTCTATAGTAATTACCAGTTTGTCTCCTAGATTCCAGCTCATCTTCAGAAAACAAAGTCTGATGTATGCTGACAAACATCAAGAATTTGATGGCTTCATTGTAATTAATGATTCCTTATTCTCTGACCTAAGAAGTCCTCAAAAAGAGGCCACTGAGCACATGGACCACGCAGAACATTTAATATGTCAATAAATATTTAGTTTTTATTATTGATGTCAGATAGTGATTTCCTCCAAAAATGGAAACAGGACACCTTTTGAACCTTCCTGGTAAAAAGGCAACAGTAATAGGGATGAGATTGGCTTTTCTGATAATTTGCAACTGCAAGCTCTAGTACTTTCAAAAGGGCTACAAAACCATGCCACAAGAACAACGTTCTCCCCTGGAACATTACCTCTATTGCAAATACAAAAATAAAGATGATGACTGAGAGAAGGACATTATTATTTAAGGGAAGAGAAAACACGTATTTTCATAATCATGATAAGACATCTCTCCCTGAAAAGGGCAGCACAACACTCTCTCTGCTCTCACTGTAGCGATGGAGGTTTAATCTGGCGCTTCAAAGCTGTATCACTGTGAAGTTGTATATTCCTTGCTGGCAGAGTTTGCCATCTCACAACTTTTTCTCCCAGCTTTTTACATTCAAAAGAGCTTGAAAGTCCCTCCAAGACTCTACATTCCCATCAGGACATTAGTCCTCTTGATCTTTCCTTCAGGTTTGGCATAAACCAGCAAAGAAGATGGTGCTGCTCTTGAGGATGGGGTTCAGCATTTATTAAAAGTCCTTGGATTTTGCCACCATCTACACAAAGCTACTTATACATAGCATTTTCCAAAGCTTCAAAAAGGTTACAGACTAATAAATTCCACTTGTGGATGTTGCTGCCTATTTCCTCAGAATTATGAGACTGCTCCAAGAGCAGCTACTCTTCAGTATATACTCCACATTTTCTAGTAGAACAGAAAAATCGTACAAGATATCTTAGGCATTTCTCTGGTAAACTTTTCTTTGGTGGAAGAGATTTTATTGGTCTCCCCTTGAAGAGACTTGTCTGTTACAGAACAGGCAGGACTTGCATCCCAAAGAAATCAAATCCACTTCATTAGGGAATTATAAAAAAAGGAAATAAACAGTTCTGTTGAGGTAAAACAGATTATCGTTTTTCTGCATCCAATTGCTGTGAAGTACAAAGCAGCTTTCAGATGTTCTAGAACGTCACCTGATTTAAGAATGGGTGACAGAACCTGTTAGGCATGCAAGTCTTCCTGTCACAAAAACTAAAATTAACCTAGAACACCTGCATTTATGCAGTCCTTCCTCTTCTATGCAGAGGAAGAGAAAAAGCATTAACTTCAACAAACATCACTACTAAAAATGACCACCTTTCACATGACACCTGAGGAAAGACAGGATTCATATTAACATACATTTAAAGAATAAGGTGTGTTCTACTGCAGTCAGTAAGAAGTCGTAACTTCTTGTGAAAAGTAACAAGAGAAAAAAACCTTACCTTTATAAACCCCCACAGTCCTCCAGCAGGTGCTCCACCCTGAGTAGCAGACACCCTGGGGTCTTCATGCTCCTCAGGAAAAGTGATTGCAGAACCACTTCCAGTTCCAGAAGCCAAAGGGGACGAGAAAGATGCTTGTTGAGTAATAGGATCTGCCAAAACACCTTGTAAAATGGAGAAATAAAACACAAGTGTTCATTTATTCTACTGCATTTAAATGTTATACTGTAGCAACATGCATTGTTTAACAGGAAAATGAGCAGGAAGAATTTAAGAATACTGGGCTGTTTTGCTTCATTTCTTTACGGCCCCAGAACAATTCTGCTTGTTAAAGGTTAGCAGATATAACTACTGTAAATGAGTTCAACAATGTCCACTAATAGAACTGAGACTGCCTGTACGTTATGTATAAAATTAAACAATGTTTTATTTTCATTAGAGCTTAGTTCAATAGTTGTGCTTTTTATTGTATTCAAATTTTCATAAGCCCTCAGTTGAGGAAAAAGAGGATGGGTGTTGCTCTCTGAATAAAAAGACAGGAATGTTCTCATACATAATAAAAAGAGAGGTAGGAAAATTTCTAACCCTGAGTGCTGGAAATTAGTAGCAATAGAAAAAAGAGCGAACAAATGAAAAGCTTTACATATTTTTAAGGAAAAAAAGAAAAAAACTCAAACAATAGAAAATTTTAGCTTGAGCCTTTACCCCGTTACTCAGGTCTATTTTAACAGATTTTCCAACACAGGCGTTAATCAAGAGTTATTTTTATCTTACATTGCCCAACAGATAGGTCTTTTTAAACATTTTCCTAATACAGAACACTTAAAAGAGATATCACCAGTAACAGTAAAAGCCTGGCCCAATTGCAAGTAAACAGCCAAGTTTCCATTCCACTAGCAGAAAATGACATCAGTAGAGCAAGCAACTACAGAAACTGCTTGCATGGAAGGTATGTATTTTTAGCTGTCCTAATGAAATTTAGTGACTTGAAACAAGAAAATAGAAGCTGGTGTCACGGGATGAGCAGTTCACTACAGATTAAAAAATAAAACTAGAATATAATATGAGATTACAGCCTGCAATGTCATACCATACTGCGGAAATATCATGCCTGTACTTGACCCTCTGTCCTGAACAAAAGATACGTCTCCACATTCAGTCTGATTCTTCTGCACAAGTTAACAAAACCCACATTTCTCAAGGATTTTTTTGCAAGCCTGGATGCTAGTAGACCTCCATGAAAGGGGACTCTGTTCTAGACCATGACTGTATTTTAAAGGCTACTCTCCGTTCTTCTGAGTGCGGCTACATTAATTAAGTGTACCTAGAATAGTAAGAACTTAAACTTGCAGGACTCTAGCAGAGCAGGGAATAAAAAAAACCACCACCCAGGAGGTCAACGCCCTCCGCGTCTCACAAACATGAAAGCATACAAAAAAAAAGGGCAAAAAAAGATACCTGTGACCGGAGGTGCAGAAAATGATGGCATCAGTGGGCTCTGTGGTGCTCGACCAGCATGACCTCTGGTAATGTCATAGGTTGAAGACATAGAAAATCCTGAAATAGGTGGACCAGTGGGAGGTGCAGAAAGACTAGAGCCAGCTGTAGAGCTTAATGGAGGAGGTGTAGAGAACTGGGGCAGGGAGGTACTAAAAGCTGAAGGGGCAATAGGAGGTGGGGCAGGAGTTAAAGGTGGTGCAATAGTAGAAACTGCTGCGGAAGGTACAAATGGAAGAGAAGCCGAAGTCATCATAGGAGGAGGAAGTGGAGACACTGCAGCTGGCATGGGTGGTGAGTGTGCTGGAGATGATGACATGCTTGGTGTAGCAAGGGGACTGGACAAAGCTAGGAGAGAGAAAAAAAAATGTATTTTAGTAATATCAAGCCTTAACCTCAGAAATTCAGTTACAGAGTTGGTCAGATAACTTTAAAAGCAAGTTTTGAGCAAGTTTGCTTTTTTCCCTTGAAAGGGAATGTTAGTTTTGCTTAAGTTTGCACACAACATTGATTCCACTCATTTTTTGTGACAGTATCATGTAATCCATGTCCCTTTTTCTTGCATTACCCTATTTGCCTTAAGCTAAAAAAGAAAAAGATGAGTCAACATTTGTCTACTGAATGGACAGCTGCTGAAGGCTGCTGCAGAAATTTCTAGCTAGCACCGTTCTTCCTAAGTCAATGCTTAATCAACAGGACTTAAGGTGATGCAGGAAGTGTCCATCTTCAAGAAAAATCAAATGTATACTCAACTTAGATATGGGCCTAGGGTAGTTACTTCACAGGTGTCAATCTGTAAGGCATGCTGAACACCAGACAGACCTGTATTCCTTGGTATCTAGCCTCATAAACCCTATGCTTTCTCTGTTTCAGTCTGGCCCCACCTGATCCTTGGATAAGCCACTTTTGCTCATTAAGTCAAGGATAGCCAGAAAATTAAGTTAGAAAAACAAAAACAATTTATTTTGATAGCAACTGTTGGATCAGCTCAAGCAATTCATGCACCTCAGCCTAAACATGATCAATAGTTAAATGATATGTTGAATTACATTAATGCACTGATCTCATACCCCCCTCTCAGTGAAAAAATAATAAAATAAAAAATTGAGCAAGCACCATCCAATACATGCACATTTCTTTATTTATAAGTTACTTTCTTGTAGTACTGTACTAGCATATCATGTACATTATAAAACAAACACAAAATTATAAATTTTAAAAGGATGAGATAAAGATGAATGACATTTTTAAAACTTTTTTTTTAGTAGTAGTACAAACATCTTTCTGCTCTAAAACTTTTTATTATTAATATATTATTAATAACTATTAGAATCACAGAATGGTTTGGAAGGAACCTTAAAGACTATCTTGTTTCAATCCACCTGCCGTAAGCAGGGAAACCTTCCGTTAAGTAAGGCTGCTCAAAGCCCCATCCAACCTGGCCTTGAACACTTCCTGGGATGGGGCATCCGCTTCTCTGGGCAACCTGTGCCATTGTCTCACCACCCTCAGTAAAGAATTTCTTCCTCATGTCTAATCTAAATCTTCCCTACTTTAGTTTAAAGCCTTTAACACTTTACTTTTTACTACACTTCCTGGTAAAGAGACCTTCCCCAGCTTTCAGTGGGCCCCCTTTAGGCACTGGAAGGCAGCTACAAGATGTCTCCAGAGCCTTCTCTTCACTAGGTTAAGCAACCCCACCTTTCTAATACCATCTTTTTAAGTGAGATGCTCCAGCTTTCTGCCCATCTTTGATCCTCCTCTCAAGTCCAAGTATTAATATAGTATATAATTCTACTTTTAATACTTAAATTTGTGTTTTTTTTTTCTTTAGTGTGAGCAGTGTGATTGAGTAAGCCTCATTATTTTCTGAAGTCTTGGTCTAACACTGTGATATAGTGATTAAAAGGTTTGGTTCTATGCTCAGTTTAATCTGAAGCTTGGATTTACTATCTGTCATAGCTGAAAAAACACCTCACAAAGATCCAAGTAGATGGTAGATGTAGATCCAAGTGGAGGAAGTGCATCATTCACTGTGCTTTCTAAATCATGATTCTTCTTTTCCATTCCATCCATTAATTATTTAAATGTTTTCTTCTTGAAATTCAGCTAGTAAATTCATATAAGCTAATCAGAATGCAAACTAACATTGCACTTTCATATTTTTAACAGATCAGTTCAAAATCCACAGAAACTCTTTCTGTTGAAGATTTTTAAACAAGTTAGGAACTTCTCTATCCAAATTTATGTGTACAGATATGAGAGTTTTCACAGGTACATACTTGTATTACTTTTCAGCAAAAGCATCACATAATAATGGAAACATTCCCAAACAGCTATTTTCAAAATGCTCTCTCCGTATCATGAGTTTCTAACAAAAAGCATACTTTCTCATTGCTTGCTAAAACTCCTCCTTCACCTCTATGGGATACATTACTTTTTTCTATTAGATTTTGAAAGTATCTGCTAGGTAGCACAATGCTGATATTGTCATTACAGAAAAGGTTAGAAAATTTGGAAAAGTTGTCTTATCATACCAGAAAAACATGCAATTCATCTTTAAGCTCAATAACTCTTTTAAGCACTTTGCCACAAGATAACCATCCAACCCTTCTATCATACAAAAAATGTCGCTGGTCAACCCTCATCTCACTGCAAATTATTGTAAAGATTCTGCTATTTAAAGGCTGTTTTTATAAAGTGAACCACATCAATAACATCCTGTAGCACTTTGCACTTCTGGCTCCAATTTCTTTGCTGCAATAGACATGAACAATGCAGTGAATAAATTTCACGTTTGGTGATACTTCTGTAACCTTACGCTGGCATCTGTTTTTTAACAGATGCCAAAAGCTGCCAAAGCAGCCAGCCATTCTATCAGTGGTTACTCTTATGCAGTTGTCCCATAAAACTGTGTTTTTACTAAAGAAGTAATTTACTGTTGAGTTTGTATCTTCTACAGCACATCTCTCCTTTAGTGGTTCACAATGAAATAGCTCTTGTATGTCATTATTAAAACAGAATCTAGCAAACACCACATGCTGAGACATGCTAGGAACAACCGTACTTTCAGCCAAGTGTATGGCAAACCTCCCACACTGCGTAGTTTGTTTCTTCAAATCTTCAGCAATGTTTTCTATACATCTTCCAACAGTATTTGCTGACAATGTGCTGTCACCGTATTGTTTTCCAAGTATTATTTCAGCCATTTTTACCATCACAGGAAGAACATGGGTTTCCCCAATGGTACGTAGCTTTTTGTCTTTCACTGTTAAAAAAGAAGCCTCTAAAGAGGCTTCTAAAAATTTAGTATTAACTGTAGTGAAATTTTGTACAGTACTGGACTGAGTACCATATGACCTGAAATGTTGCCCAAAAAATTGTAAAGTTTAGTCTTCATGTTCTGGATGCTTAGCTTTTAAATGTCTTGCTAATTATAACGGCTTCATGCTATCACTAGCTAATACCAAAAGGCATAATATAAACTTAGGGTAAGGTTCATCCCTAACAGTGGCAGCTACAAAACCGTATTTCAAATAATCCCGAAAATTTTGAAACTTTTTTGGACAACTTCTTCTTTGATCTGATTAGATTGTCATTGTTTTTACCTCACAATGTGGCTGACAAAGAGTTCTTACAATGTGCAGAAGCGTCATCTCTGTCATTTCCTTGCTGCCTGCTTGTGTTCACGTTGTTAGCATTATCTTCAATCTGTGGTATCTTTGCTGGAATCTTTCTAAAACACTTGCCCATTTTGTGAGGGTTAGTTTAGTTAAACTAGGTAATACAATCCACAATTCCACTAAACCAGACACACAATGTTGCAATACACTGAAAGCAAGATAACAAGAGAGGCTGCTACTGTCAACCCCTCTGTGTTATGAACACCCACTCTTCTGTAAGGACACCTCATATACCATACACAACTTGATTGTCTGACATACTGGATTATTCACTCGGGTTGGTGGGTGTCAAGGCATATATTAAATGCTCAAAGAGCTTAATTGCTTTATTTTTAAGATAAAAATAAACGTCCATAAAAGTTTGAATGTTTTCTTCTCACACCCCAGTGAATTGTCTTGCGCACCTTGTGAAGTAAGCACATAGCACTTTGGAGACCACTGCACAAAATACCAGACGTGTCAGAAAAACAAAATATTTGGTATTCAGCATATGGTGTTCAGATCCTTTAAAAAAATTAGATAAAGTGCACATATAGCTTTGACTTCCACCCACAGTACTAAAAAAGTGATTACTTTTCAGGTTTACTACTATAACTCACTTCTATGCTGATCTTCTAACCGTGCATTGTAGCATAAGGTACTATTTCTTAATAGTTGACCACATCCTTAAAAAACACAAGTGTACCCACTTAACTTTATAAAAAAAAGTTTCAATAAAAAAAAAGTTTAAAATATTGCGTCAAATGTGCATCAGATAAGCACACTTCCATGATTAAGAAACAATTTAAATCCTTCAAATTAGTCTGGAGAAGAGCACTGTAATTATGCTGATTGCAATATTTTTGGATGAATGGCTGTACTTCAAAACACATGAATAAATGTGACCAAGTTGCAAAACAAGTTTTGGTACCTAATGAGACAGGTGTAGCACAGGCAGCAGTAGCCCCCACTGTGCTTGGTGGGGGTGTGCCAGGTGGAGTTGTCTCTATTCCACTCTCTTCCATCATTTTCCTTCAGCTACAAAAACCTGCAAGAAAAAAATAAAAAGCATGCTTTCAGCAACAAAACAAAAAAATTTAAATTAAAATGAGAGGGTCACAACACAGTGATTTATGTTACCCAACAGAGTGGAGAAATCTCAACTCTAGGAAAAAAGGAAAAAATTCTCTGCTCTCAAGTACATAATTACCTAGTATGTCTTATTTCTCCTACACCTTACCCTTATTTTTAGCACTGTAATAATATGTCAGACACCGAGCATCTTTCTAAAAATCTTACTGTGCATGCCCACTTACTGTGTCTAATGCATACTAATGGCATTTAGATGCGTAATACTACAGATATATACAGGTATTTTGCTGCATTATTGAGTGGTAGCAATTCAAAGACCTGTTATTTTCTGAGCCACGGCTGGATAGGATGCAAAACATGACCGGGACAAGACAGAGGACCAAAGCCTCCCCCTGCTGGCAGCAAGAGAACCAGGACTAAACAAGAAGCTGTAACCACCTCAGGCCTAGGAACACCAGCAGATGCTGCTGAGCATCACACCTGGGGCAAAGCACCTGGCTGAACGCTACGAGCAACAACATCAGCATGGCAGGGAACCAGCCCAGAAGCTCCTGACTCTGTGACCTGTGCTCTAACCAGCAGCTCACCTACCTTAAGAAGTACTTTGGGTCAGCAGAATTAACCCCCAGAAAAGCTAAATGAAACCAGCCAGGATTTATTTCAAATGCGGCTAAAATTACATGGAAATCAATTAAACTTGAAAAGTTATGAATAGTACACTGAATATAAGATTTCCAGTACAGCCAATTCCTGTAAAATCCGTGTATCGTACTACTCTGGTAACAATGTCAGAAACAAAGACAAATGACAAATTCAGCTTTTATTTTGAAGACCAAGTTTATCTTGTAACGCTTTTAAGTAAACCTTCAAAATATACCACTACTGAAAAAGTAAAGCTATGCATTCACTTAAAAGTTTAAAATTAATGTATAAAGCTGTAGGACAAGAAAAGGAGAGGTAAAAAATAAATAAATAAATAAAAATCAAGACTCAAGAACACCTGGAGAATTTTGTTCTTCAGTGCAGAGGCAGCGAACAAAAAGCCCTGCTTCCTCCCAGGCCTGGTAAGCTACACAGCAAAGATTTGTATCACTCCCTGAAGTAACATTTCTTAAGGAAATTTTAATAAAATAAAAATCCTACATAATTATACATATGAAAAGCTGAGACACTCAAATATTTTCCACTTTAACCATTACGTCTGCAGCTACTGAGGAGTGCCAGATTATTCCCTTTACAATTTATAGAGGAAAAGGCGTAGATAGTGTGTTGAGTAAGAATACCCACATTTATATAAAAGTAATTCCACATGCAAAAATACATTTCTTCCTCTCTCTCAAACAAAAAAAAAGAAAAAAAACTATATCCTCACTGCCCCACTGTTGTTTTAAATGCACAGACAACACTAAGTTTATTTTTTTCCTCCATATTAACTCTTATAAGCAAACTGAAAAATCCCAAATGTAGGATGTAAGTTTTAGTCCTGTCAGGCTTATAACATATCTCCAAAAGCAACAAAAGCATCAAAATCATGGGAGGAGAAATTCCAGACCCTCTGCCAAACCGCTATGCAAACTTTGCATCAATGATTCGGTATTAAATGAGCCTAGCCTCAGAAAGCCAATAAGCATGTATATAATATACAGACAGCACTCTTCATGAAAACTCTTATGATGGGAAGACTTCAGTTTCTGGGGACCTCTTTAATCCATTTAAAAGCTTCACTTTAGGCAGGATGGATGGGTCAGTAACTGCTTGGTGGGGAACAGACCGTCCTTACAGAGTTAGCACATCCATCTCATCGTCCCTTTGAAAGGAACTGCACACAGTCTCCCGTTAAACTTCACTACGCAGAGGAATTTGCAATGATAAGATTTCTGTCTTTTAATCAGGTTACGTGAGTTTACATTCCATCCGTGAAAGCACTTCGAAGTCATCCTTCTTCCAATTATACACTGCAAAGCCAGAAAGAATTTTCCATTGTGCAACTGAAGTAATCACTGACCCAAACCTCCTAGAAACATCTTATTTCATCGAGGCTCCGCTGATCTGCTGCTTGAATGCAGCTAATACCAAAATTAAATACCGTGGCCATGCGGAGTGACTGAAAAGTTTCCACGGGGCCACTTCTCAAAAACTCCACACAGAACATTTTTCAAAGCCAGACAGACATCGGAGATTCAGGAAGGGGGAGGGGAGGTGGGGCCAAAAAAAGATGCTGACGAAAAAAAGAAACCTGAACTGACATCTGGAAAACTAGGGATAAGCAGTAATGTAAATAGACTCTGTAGTTGCTTTTCTCTACTGCCTTTAAAATAAAGGAACTGCTACAGCACCTGCAAACTTGCAGCAAAAATTGCAAGTCAGTTCCTGAAGTAGAATGATTTAAAAAAAAAAAAAAAAGGAGGGGGCTCAAAATTTGAAATTTAAAAAAAAATAAAAATCAGTGGTTTCACGTTTTCTTCCCTCACTGGGGAGACTCTGCAGGACAGCCAACCATCTGCCAACCCAGCCTGGCCAAAGACAGAAGCTCAAGAGGGGAACCCTACCAGCCGTGGGGTTTGTTCCCATTCCCCTGGGCTCCACAGCTCTGGGTGTGCACCACCAGACAACGTCCCCAGTAGGCCGGATGCCTTCCTGATGGTACCCCGTCACAAGTATACTGCTCTGCCTCCCTTCTGTCTGCCTCAGATTTTATCCTCTGACCCGAACACATCATATACTCCTTCATATATTGCCCACTATAATCCACTGGGATTTTTGCCAATAACTGGGGAAAAGACAACTTCACCCCACCTCTGGGTGGAAAGGCAGACATTTCTTTATTCCTTCACATAACACACAGCCAGGGCAGCCTGTAATATTTTCCTCCCCCTCTCAATTCATTACTTTCACTCTTGTCTTTTTCCGTCTACCCAATCCCCTGCCTTTTAGCTTACACGTGTCTTCACGTTTTCTGTGAGCTCCTACTCCCCGATACCCCACTGCCCCAAGACACTCTTTTGCACCCAAGCAGCTCTGAGAGGGAAACAGACCGTGAGCACGCTCTGACTATGAAGAACACAAGATTGAGAAATGTCACACAACAGTCAAATTCACTGTGAAGTCCTGACCTGGCAGCCTGCACAAATAACAGCTTTCTAAACACTGAATTCTCAACATAAGCCAGTCATAGTTTGCATGTGCTGCACGCATTAACATAATTTAAAAAAAAAAAGTTAAAGAGAAAAATAAAAGATAAGACAAGAGAGAAGGGAATGCGCAAAAGGAAAGGAAAAATACAACAGATGTAATTGGAAGATAACAGCTCATCATGTCAAAAGAGTCCAGCATTACATATAATTAAAACTAATTCTGCAGCATGTATGCGTTAGCACTTGAATCTAAATGGCCTGTCTGAACACAGTTATATGTGAGAAATTGGGAAGCAAGCAGTATATGAGAAATGTGTAAGAACAGAAAACAAAATACAAGGAATCCACAAACTTCAAAAATAATGTCCTCAACAAAGTTTCCAATGAGGATTTCCAGCTTCCCTCAGAGAAGCTGCAGTGCAGCTGTTTCCCAGTAAATCCTACAAATCCTTAATTACTGCTCGAAATGGCCTGTCTTTTAGTGATTTCTAAAAAAAATAAAAATAAATGTTTAAATCATTATTTGTACTACAAGCCAAAACCAATTTACAATCAGTAGCCCCTGAAAACTATGCTTCATTTCTTAACGATATAAGTCTTTATAGAAGCTACAGTGAGGTTTTCTGCTTTTTACATAGACAGTTTTTATTGCACCTAACTTTCTACGAAATACTGTTCATCAAAGCCAGCCATGTTGCAAATCTGCAAGCCAGTCTGTTTTGCCAAAAAATAAATGCTAAAGTGCATCCTACTACGTTCTTTACTTCTCCCCTCTCCTTGATCGCTCCTTTATGGTCAGCAAATATTTTTCAAGCAAATATAGTCATGTAATGCAACATGAATAGACAGAAAAATGACTTCAAAAATTAATTTAAATACACAGACTTTTATATTCCTTCCTGCAAACTGGAACACTGTGCATTACTAAGCTGAAGAGACAAAGGAGAAACTCTGAGACAAGCAAATTGGAGTACGTACAATTAGTTGAAAATTACAGCAGTACTGCCATCTACTGATTTTTGACCAGAAGCTGCTATCACAAATTTGATAATCTCACCACATTTCATTGGAAGAAAACCTTTACTTATGCTTATACAAAAGCAAAATAAGTGATACAGAAAAGAGAAAAAAAATACACCCCCCCCCACATTCCCAGTGACCAGCCATCCTTAAAATAACTCGTATAAGGAGAAGCATTACTTCTGCTAGGCTTCCATCTTTTTTTTGTTTGTTTGTTTGGTTTAAAAGAAATCTTTTTCAGTATTAATAGGATGCATTAGGGAAGACGCTTAATCCTTGCATTACAGAGAGAAAGTGTGCCACATCTGCAAGGCCTGTCCTTAGCTGACTGGTAACTGTATTTTACTGATTCTCACCAGATGAATCTCAGCCATTAACCCAATTCCCAAATGCAAGGCCTGTGTATGCTGACGGAAAATCAGGCTAAAGCTCTAACTGAAAATTTTAACGGAGCTGATGTTAAAAGCAGGAACTAAACCATTCGATTTAGAGACTAAAAGGCTGAGCTGGGAAATTAATCATCTTTTGACTTAAGTTTAATATGAAGTGATTACATTTGCTTTAATATTTCAGCAATAATCTTAATGACATAACCATACTTCAAAAGCATTCTTCAGGTTATTACTCTAATATACAGAAATTGACAGTTAATGATAAGATTACCTACAAATGGAGATTAGCAAATTTCACATGGATAAAAACACATTATCCAGAAATCAGTCATACTTTAGTGTTTATACTAAGGTCTTATTTTTAGTCATTCTTAATTAACCCCTTCTTGTATTTCAGTAGATACTCCTGCTAAAAAAAACACACAACATACTCAAGAGCTCGAAGGGGCAAAACTGTTCTCCAAGCAGAGCCTAAAATGAAAAAAAGTACAGCTGGAATACTGAATTCAAACACTATTAAACTTCTCACCTGTACATCACAATAGGTATAACTATTTTACTTAAAGTCTGAAACACACTATGTGTGGTTACTCACACTAGTAATGGCTAAACACGAGTTGACAGCTTTCCAGAATAAGCAGTAGCCATTTATTTATTTATCTGAACAAATCAACTGTTTGGAGTCATACACCCAAAGCAAACACCACTTCAAATAAAATGGTACATCCTAGGTTGTATTGACTGAGTCACAGGCACATACTTCCATTGAACAGGACATAAACCCAAGGGGGAAAAAAGCCCAAGAACTCAAAGATTCAAATAAAATATTAGAAACAGAACAGACTGACTGACCAAGGAGAAAGCAATAAAAAAAATGACAAAAGATGAATGACAGCCTATTAAAGAGGAAGTTGATGCTGGTTGAAGGCAACGTACTTTCAACACAAGAAGTTAAAGTTTCATCTGAAATATTCCTCACACTGGTTTATTCTACTTTAGAGAGGCAGAGAGAGCCAGGGATAAGACTTCCTTCAGAATCTGCAGACAGGTCCTTGAGGATATACAAAGCCTCACTGAAGCCAAAGGAAGGGCATACAGGGATCACCATTTTAATCACCTGGTGTTAAATGACTTGTCCTGAAGCCCAAAGCTCTGAAGAGAGGCAAGCAAAGGGGAAAAAAAAGAATGACCTGAACCCTCCTATAGCCATTTTATGTCCATAGCATAGATAACGGCAATCAAAACACCCACATCAACGTTTCACTTAAAAGAAAAAAAAAGCCTTTACCGATCACCAATCAGAATCCAGTGTGCCTCAGACCTATCACATCACCAAGGCGGAACAAAACGCCAGGCATGCCAGCAGTGGTTGTCTCTAATTTGAGACTACTTACAGACAGGGATATCATAGTTCATACATAACACTTAAAAAAAAAAAAACAAAAAGGAAGTTCCACTCTGAGCAACTCTGAGTTCGTTTTTACTCTTCCAAAAGCTTTCTAATCTTCTGTAAATTATTCCGTCTCCCAGATTCTCACTACCACTGCCACCCCTCTGGATTTGTTCCAGACCACATGCACTCTGACCACTGAGGCTTTATTTTTAAATATCACAATGCCTGTACAACACCGAGGACCTCTGATCATTGCTGACCAATCCTACTAGTTTAGGACAGGATGTTTTACCTGACTACATTACACCATCTAAAAGAGACAAAAAGCGGTAAGCGTGTATGTCCCACCAACTTGCAGCAACAGCTACACCGCATGATGTGATGTAACAGCTCCTGCACTTACAGAGTGGTTTTTTTTGTTTTTTTTCCCCAAAAAGAAATACCTTTTTCATGAGACAGTAAACATACATCGTATAAATCGCGGGTAAATCCATTTATCAGTGCTCCCGCTGCCTACAGCGACCCCGCGGCACCTCCTGCGGCCAGCCCCGCACAGACAGCGGGGAGATCCCCGCGCCCGGTCCCACCACCACAGGCCGAAACCACGCAGCCCTACCCGCACCAGCGATCCCAGCCCCCGGCCAGGCACGAACCCACCCCGGGGGTGCCCTCAGCAGCTCCCAGCCCCCAGCCCCGTCCCGCCCGCCCCCGGCCCTACCGCCGCAACCGGCACCGGCGAGCGCGTGGCAGCGACGGCAGCGGCGCGACCCCGCCGCCCGGCCCGGCCCAGCCCTGCCCAGCCCTCCGGCCACTCCCTCCCGGCTGCCGGCTGCCAACGCGGCCCCCCCAGCCCCGCGCTGCGGGCACCCCCCGCGGTCCCGGCCCCCGCCGCCCAGCCCCAGCCGCCGCCGCGCGGCCTCGGGGGGAGCCCGCGCCCCGCGCCCCGCCGGTACGAACGGGGCACGGACCCGGGCCGCAGACGCCGCCGCCTACAACTCCCGGCGGCCCCCGCGGCGCGGCGCACGCGCGCTGCCACCCGCCCGCTCGCCCTGGCCCCGCCCAGCGCCACGAGCTGCCACGTCTCCCGCGGCCGCCGCCCGGACGGAGGCCCGCCCCTGCATGCCCTACAAGATGGCGGCCGGGGGGAGGTTAAAGGGGGGGTTTAAAGGGACGGCGGGAGGGACCGCCCCTTGTGCCACGTTCAATGGCGGCTCCGAGCGGCAGATGGGAGACTTTGGTTTTACTGCTTCGCCTTAACGCTCGTAATGACGCTTTTTGCCGGCTTTATGCGTGCAAATAACCCTCCCTGCCTTCTCACTACCAGGTAAAAACCGGCGTGGTGGACTTACTTACGGTCTGAGCACGCCGTTGGGCACCCTGGAGTTCAGATTAACAGGCTTCTCTCTTTTTGCTGGGAGATGGCCGTACACAACCGTGAACAGCTGTATGATTCAAGTACGTGGACGATGTGATGTTAAGATACATATTTGAAATGCTTCGTTGCTCGCTTTTATCAATACCGCAGCATGGACTTCCGTGTTTAGCCACAGAACTGACATAAACTAACGTCGATCTGACCCGGCTCAGTTCAGAAATGCCAGAATGAATAATCAACTGACAGACTGTTAAACAACAGACTAATACGAAAACGTAATCTTTTGTGTAAAACAACCTAGTATAGTAAGGGTTTGTAAAAAAGAAGTGGCTTTAATGATGAAGGAAAACTATAAAGTGCCAGTGCAATAGAGAATTGACTGAGGAATTCGGAGCAATTGAACCAAATGAAGCTTAGGAGTAACTTACTAACTTTTCAAGAACCATCATTATTTGCTCCATGTTATTTCAGTAATGGAAAGATAACCAGCCACGTGTGTCAGGGGGACTAATTTTATCTATTCCTTGGCTGTATCATTCCCCCTTTTGTCTGAAGCAGATTGTCAAGTGGAAAAGTGGATGGAAAAACGTAGTTTTTCTTACAAGTACTATATGCAAAATCCTCATAAGATTGAAGAGTCAGTTCCCTTCCTATTGGTTCAGAGGATGCTTTTTCACTTTGCACTAGGCTCTGAGAACTTGCCTTCTCACTTTTTTTTTTTTGGTGGTTTTATTACTGTATCGTGTGTGCAAGATGCGTTTTGTGTTCTGTCTTCCGTGCCTCAGAAAGCCAAATACTCCATATCCACTTGAGTTGAATTCGCCCTTGTCTTTGGCTGGAACATTCCAGTATTTTAGCTGTTGCTAAATAAAAGGACATTTAGTCACTCCCTCATTTAGCTAAATGGAAGACATGCCGATCATTTTTCAGCATGGTATGTGATTATTTGAAAGTTAAGTATAAACCCATCAAAAACTGCTCAGCATTCATCGTGACATTGCTGAGATCACCAAGTGCATTGATTTGTGTAAATGAAGATTTTGCATTCCCCATTCTTAAGAAACCATTCAGAATTGTTTTGTTATATTGACCTCAGTCTGGCCTCTACCAACTCTGTGGCAACCAGCTTAATTAATAGCATGTTCTTGAAACAAGTTCTGTAATACAGACATAACTCTTGATTTTCCTTAATCCATTTTTTTTCAAAACTGCTTTGCAAACTTAAAATGTATCTTCATAAGTCTTGTCATTCCCATTATTAAATGATACAGTGAACACAAATGGTTATGATTACCTCTATAAAGTACGTAACAAAAAAACAAACAAAAAAAAAAAACAGCCCTGGGGTAACTATCAAATAAATGAATAAAATAGAAAAAAGTTTGGGAAACTTTTTTTTTCTCCTCTTTTTAATAACATTTTTTTCTTTAATTTGCTCCTGTGTAAGCATAGTCTTCAGTGTTCTGATGACAGTGGAGTTTTGTAGTTATGCAGATATCTTGTGGAAATAAAAAAATCAATAGCTGCAGCTGTATGTAAAGTGCTTCAAGAAACAACACCTCTTGGTGTTGACCATGACTCGAGGTGTACAGGTAAAGGGATGGTCTAGCCAGCGGCATCCCCTGTACAGTGTGGCCTGCCAGACCTCAGTGTCAGAGCTTCCCTCGCCTCCCGGTGAGCAGAGGGGCTGTGAGCAGGGCAATCACAGGGACACAGGCTGTGACATGTCTTGCAATGTAGAGCCAGAATAGATGGCGCAGGCGGAGTTACTCTCCTGCATTTCGGAAGCAAGCAGAGGAAGCGATCTTGAAGAGTACTTATCTGGTGATTGTGTCATCTGTCTTTTATGTGATAGACTGTAATTGAGGACTAGAGCCATAAGGGGTTTGATGTTAATTCCTTCACTGCAGCAGTAGAGTGCCTCCCGTTTTAATTGGGATAACCATACTCCTCAGGGTCATGTTGTTTGGTTCTCCTTGCTCCTCAGCTTATGGGAAGCTTGAAACATAATCAGTTAAGTATTCAGAGGATATTTTAAAATCCATTACTTAGCTTATTTTTAAGCTCAGTGAAAGCTTGATAAACATGGCCTTTCTTTTATAATAAGTTTGTTTACCTTCCTGCTGGGTAGAGGGAACTCCCGTTTTTTTCCTTCTTTTTCTGCCACTGTTTACATGAATGGTTCTTCAGATGCTGGTCAGGGGAACATGTTACTACAATGTTTCATTAGCAGCCTCAGCCTATATTTTCATTTCTAGCAGAAACTTTGAAAATTGTCCCTCTGAATTAGTGCATGGTTCCCCAAGGTTCAGTTAACGTTCTTGGGGAGGAGGTTCAGCCATGAAGGATTAACCAGGAAAGGTTGGTCAGATTGAGAACTTCATTTAGGACACATAATATATTGTTCTTAGACCGTTTATGTTAATGGTAATTTGTTTTGCATTTTGGCAAGTCCATGTGCTTCTATTACATAATCATAAATGTATTTCATTTTATATATATATATATATAAAAGTTTAATCTGGAATAAAACTGAGGTTTTATGCAGGGTTAGCCTCTGGTCATTTGACTTGCAAAAATACTTCTGAAATGTAAAGCAAATGCAGAATGATCTCTTCCTAAATTTGCAGAGCACCTGAAGTACTGTCTGTGAAGTGTTTGCTGCTCCTCTCACTTCCATGGGTGTAAATTCAAATGACAGAGATGTCACTTTAAAAGCGATCATGCTAACTATTTCTCTATATGTTTATGCTAATGAAAAAGAAAACTCCTGCGTTTTTCAGTCCCTGTATACCATTTCTGTAGTGTGTGCGTAGAATATGCAACAAGCAAAAAACAGCCAATAACTGAGAACACAGCAGTGTGACCTAAATCTGTCTGCAGTCAATAAGCCTGTTTACGTGAGCTAGCAGCTGTGTGACTGCATCATGTGCTAGATGCAGTTGAGAATTTTACAGAAAAAGAGTTGCTTTTCAGCTATATGAAAATGAAATCCCTGAACCAGTTTACTGCTGAGTTACATGAATGCTAGAGCTGGCAGAGGCAGGAAGACGGAAGGCAGAGCCACCTCAGTTTGGATCTAAATCTGTTTAAGCTGTTACAGAACTCAGACAAAATAAAACAGATATTTCATTTATGGTATCTTTCCACTGCTTTATTGTAGGAATCTTCAGTTTCCTTGGCTTTTGTGTTTTTATTTTGATGAGTCAATTAAAAGAAAAAATAAATTATTAAAAAGTGTTTTTTTTAAGATCATAACATGAAATTATATAGAACAGTTTAAGGCAACGAGATATATTGAAATATCAAATACCCTTGCTGGAGTTGCAAAAATGTCACAAGGGAGATTGACACAATGGTGTGAAGTTCGTTCATGGGAAATCAAATAATAGGTTGTCTTTTATTTGATATGTCCTTTATGTCCTTCCTGTAGAAGTCATGGCTAAATGAGCATGCAAAACACTTCCTTAGTCCTATAGAATTGAGTCAGGGCGAAGATGCAAGAAAACAGCAGAATCAAATCAATTCAAATGCAAAGAGTGAAGATACAATCCTCACAGTGATGGAATTAGCCTCTGAAGTGTCTAAATTGTGACTCTTTAATTTTCAAGGTAGTAAGCTATTCAAAAATTGGTATGCTTTTGGTTCAGGAAGGCACAACTACTGAGATGTTCTTGATGTTAAACCACAGTAACTGACATGCTAAAAGCAGGTATCTTGAAAAGTAGATTAGGTTAAAAAAAAAATCTTTATGAAAGTAGGAACATTTGAAAATGTGTCTTGTGAAACTAGCTCTTGAAACAATCAAGAGAGTCAGTCAAAATGGATATGATGGAAAAATACTGATCATTCACTTGCACAAATACATAAAACAGCAAAATAACAGTGCCTTGAGGTCAGAAACTTTTTTTTTTCAGAAACTACATCAACAATCAGCTAAGTGTAGAAGTCAAATTCTTCTAAATGCTTCTATATTAATCCAAAAATAATTGTTCTCGGGATCCTTAAAATCCTACAGTTTCATTCTACAACATGTTATTTTGAAGTTGTAACAGATATATTATTACGGGTCTGCCCAATTTAGTCTCTCAGTAGCTAACAACAGCAGTGAGCACACCTGTAGGAGGTGCACCCAGGTAGAACTGCTCAGCATGACGGCAGAGCTACTGGAGGAGGTGGGCAGGCTGAGGAGCATCAGGGAGCCTGTGAGGAGATCAGCTGATGGAGTAATACTCTGCCATTCCAGGGGCAGACATGTCAACCATTGTCGCACATGATACAAAGGACCCCTTATTCTCTCTCCACCAGGTAGACAGTGGTGGCTTAAGAGATAAGGGGGAATGGAAGCTGGTTTCTGCTTGGGGGTGGCAGGTGAATCCCCTCTCGCCTACCTTGCCTTCCCAGCTACTCTTACACAAGAGGTGTGTGGCTCTGGAACTTGAAGGACGCAGAGACAATAATGTGGACGATGACCCATCCAGGTTGGAACGGTCACCATGGCCAAGCCACCCCCACATCATGACCACCTCCATTAAGAAAAAACAAGACGTTGTCATTGGTGACTCCCTTCTGAGAAACACAACCTCCCTGTGGGCTTGGTGAAAGATTTTACTAGAAGACTTCCTAGCCTGATACAGCCCTCACATTATTAGCTATTCTTGATTTTTAATGTAGGCAGTGATGAAGTTGCAAAGACAAGTCCAAAGGCAATCAGAAGAGACTCTGGGGCCTTGGGATAATTACATAAAGGATCAGGAGAATAAATACTGTTTTCCTCTATCCTTCAGTAACAGGGACTGACATTGAAAGAAACATGCAGATGCAGCTTGTCAATCCGTGGCACAGATGAAGCAGAGGCATTTAATGCCTTCTTCGCCTCTGACTTTAAAATCCGTGATGAGCCCTGGGACCACAAGAGCACTGAGTGGAAAGACCATAACAGCAAGAATGATAAAGAGCGTGATTTGCCACTCCAGCTGGATACATATATGTCTATGGGGCCAAATGGGATTCATCCCAGGGTACTCAAAGAGCTGGCTTATACCATCAAGAGACCTCTGAATTATTTTTCCAAGGTCTTGGGAATCTGGGGAGCTCCCAGGCGTAAGAAGGCTGACAAATGTTGTCCCAGTTTTCAAAAAGGGGAAGAAAGAAGACCCTGGTAATTGCAAGTCTGTCAGTCTGTCTTCAGTGCCTCTTAAAATTATAGAGTAGGTTTTTCTGGGAGTTCCTGAAAAAAACTTGAGAGAAAATGCAGCCACTGGTCACCACTAACATGGGTGGGCCACAGGAAAGTTGTGTTTGATGAACTCAGTTTCCTTTTATGACAAACACAGCATTACCAGCTGGTTGAGGGAAGAGTATGTACCGCTCTTTTCTGCATTAGTGCGGACACACCTGGAGTACTGTCTGCCACAAGGGTAGGGACAGAGACACCAAGTGTGTTGTTACAAATACTCAGACATTTTCTGCAGTTTTCATGGCTTTATTTGCTTTGTCTAAAAGCCTTAGACTGCTGTGAGCCTTCCTGTTCCCCCCCCTCTGCCCCCCCCCCCCCGGTTGCCGGCGTGTGCCCCATCTGCTGGCCCAGCCCCAGCTTGGCCAGCTCCTGGGGCACTGTCCTAGTGTCGCCGGCGGGGTGGCCTCTTTGCGGGTGGGGCAGAGTCCTGGCAAGTGGGGGCCCTCCTCTTTGCAGCTCGCCAGGGCCCCCTGCGTCTTTGGTCCCTGCCCTGGCCGGCAGTGGAGGGACCGGCCACAGCCTCCTCTGGTTCCTCCGCTGGCACTTGTTGATTTCTAGGCTCAGGAACCGGGACGGATGGAAGGCGGCTCGGTCTCCCGTGGAAGGCAGCATTTGAGGTCCCAGGGAGCTCCTCTGCGTTGGTTCCCTCCGAGCTCTCTGGGCCAGCTGATGGTGTCCCCACCGATGTGGCAGTGTGGCTGGGGACTGCTGCAGGGCTCCCCTCCTGTCCTCCAGCAGTGCGGAAGGCCCCCAGGCCCAGGATGTTTTGGGCCTCCCCGCTGCACCGCTGCACGGCGGTGGCAATGAGCCGCTGCACGAAGCCGGCCGTCTGCCTTCCCAGGGAGGTCCTCAGGAGCAGGGTGAGGGCCCCCTCGTCCAGGCCAAAGAAGCGCAGGCCTGAGATGACGTTGCGCTGCGCTTCTGAGGCTGCCCTGCCGTCATCCCCGAGGAGCTGCCCCAGCTCGTGGCGCAGCCAGGGCAGCAGGGGCTGGAGCACAGCAGGGTACAGCCGGAACAGGGACGCCCAGGCGAAGGGGTGGAGGCCGCCCACAGCGGCTGTGGGCAGTGGTCCTGCAGCCTCTGGTCGGGAGGCTGGGTGGGCAGGAGCTCCGTCTGCCTGCTGGGTGGTGACTGGTGCCTCCGCAGGTGGTGGGATGACGAGCTCCTTGAACCTGTTGTCTGCCCGCACCGAGTGCACGATGGAGCTCACCCTCCTCTTGCAGAGGGGGCACTCGGGCTTGCTCTCAGCCCACCGCTGGATGCATTCAAAACAGAAGCGGTGGAGGCATGGCACCACATAGCTGGGATTCACCCAGCTGTCCAGACAGATGGGACAGCGGGTGTCCAGCGCCGTGGCCATGCTCTCCACCTGCTGAGGTGAGCTGGGGAGAACTGGCGATGACGAGCCGCTCCCTCTCACCGGCGCTGCAGCAGCAGGTGTCACGCTGCAAAAGGCAGAGAAGAGGCCATGGTCATCGGCTGAACCGGGGGCGGCTGGAAGAGTTGTGCAGGTCCCCCAAGGAGGAAACCCTTCCAGCTGCCCAGGGCCCAGGGGAAGGTGTCCCCACCGTGCTCACCTATGCTGCTGCGAGCGCTCCTCCTGGGTCTCCCGACGGCCCGAACGAGGCAGGGCCGTGGAAGAAGCTCCGATGGCTCTGGGAAGGGCACTGAGAGCTGCTGCAGCAACTCCCAGAGCACGACACCAGCACCAAGGCCAACCTTGCTCCTCACTCCAGACCTCGCGTAAACGCTCAGCTGGAGTGCGGGCACTAGCCAGCGGCGTGGGACTCTGCGCCCGCATATGAGCAGCGAGGTCCACGCAGTCACAATCCGTCGCTCCAGGCTCTCACAGTGCGTCGCTCGGAGCCATCACAATGGGCCGTCCTGCCCCGCAGCGCTCGCTCTGGCAGCGCTCTGGTCCCAGCACATGCGTCTGTGTCTAGCACAATGTCACTTACCACTCTGCCCCACAAAATTGTTTGCCTTCATCTTGGCATCGGTGTTATCCACCAGTCACTGCAGCCTTGGCCGTGTCTTCCCAGTGCACCATCAGATCACCCTGGCCATGGCAGACACCTCCAGGCCCATAAAGCAAGAGCGTCCATTCCATAAAACCTCGTGCCTGCCTTTGAAGCTGCACGACACAGTCCTCACACTGCTCTTGCTACACTCCAGCACAGCTGGCCAGCCCTCGCGTTGCCCTGGTTCTCCCCACAGCAGGCTAATGGCAGCCCTTGCCTTGCCCTCAGGAATCTCCTTGATTTTGACCCTCTCTGGAGGGAGCAGGGCGTTCCCCTCTGCTTAACACCCATCAGGCCTCATCCGGGCATCGTGTCCTCTTTGGGGTCCTGGGCGGGAGAGACATCGACAAGCTGGAGGAATTCAGGGGAGAGCACTGATGCGGTGGGGCTGGAGCACTCGCCCCATGAGGAGGGTGTGGGACCGGGACTGGTTCAGCATGGAGCAGAGTACGCTTAGGGGCACAACGTGGAGCCTGTGGGAATGGGATGACTGCAACGGGGACGAGATCTTCCCAGCAGTAGCTGGCAGGAGGAGCGGAGGCAGATCTGGGCCTGGAGAAGTCCAGGCTGGTGATAGGGAAAAACAGAGAAGTCCTCCCAGGGTTCCAAAGGACACTCAAGAAGTCCTGTCAGGCTTAGGAGTGGGTTTTCTAGCAAGGTGGTGTCACCCCTGAGCATGGAGGTTTTCCTGACCCGAGTGGAGCCAGCCCAGAGCACAAGGGTCACAAGCCTGCAAAGGGACACATGCGGAAGTCCAGGGAGGGAAAGCGTCGCCAGTGTGAAATGGAGACAGGGTTTCCAAATGAGCTCATTGCAGCCAAAGCATGGCTCAGAGGCTCTGTGGAAGCAGAGGGCCCAGCACTGTTGGGCTCTCTCTCCTCAGGGCCCAGAGCCGCTAGGAGAGCGCACGTCTCTGCAGAGTTCAGAGCAGGGCACAGGGCCCATAGCTGTCAAAGCAGGGGACAGAAGTCCGAAGGCCCCGTGTTGCTCCAGTGAGGGGAAGGAAGTCCTCAAAGACCAGGGACAGTCCCATGTGGCTTGAATCGGGGCTCAGGAGCCCTGCAAGAGCAGAGGGTGAAGTGCCATGGCAAAGGCACCATACAATGCCATAGTGCCAGGAGTGGTGAGACATGAGGAAGTAGAAAGAAGTCCAGCAAGAGCAAATGACCCAACTCAGAATTGCTTAACTCAGTGCCAGTAAGCTCTTAATACCACCGGGCTTCACGGTGCTCGAGAAGGGGAAAAGTTCCTTTGAAAGAGCAGAGGACCTGGCTCCTTCTCCTGTGGAGCAAAATGCAACCAGAGAGCTCAGGAGGTGCAAATGAGGGCAAAGAGGCTGTGCAAGAGCAGGCAGAGAAGCCCCACAGCGCTCTGCTGAGGACAAAGATGCCTTGCAAGATCAGCGTGATAGGTCCAATGGTCACTGAGCCTGCAGTGGAAGGTGGCTCTGCAAGAGTGGAAGGAAAGGACCCATGCTGCTCAGAGCAGGGCTTAGAGGCCTTGTGCAAAGTTTTAGTGTGGAAGACAGCTAAGCACCTCACAGCTGTTTGCTCATTGCCTCACAGTGGGGTGGTAAGTAAAGTAGAGTAAAAGTGAGAGAAAAAGCAGTCCTTGTCCTTAAGGGTGACTTAAATGTCCCAGTCGTTCACTGGATATGCACACAGCCGATACAAACAGGTTTAGGAAAATCCTGTAGGACATTGATGATGCCATGGTTTTGGCTGGGATAGAGTTAATTTTCTTTGTAGAGGCTCAGATGGTGCTGTGTTATGGATTGTGGATGTTGTGGATTAAAATAGTGCTACTAACACACTGACGTTTTTAGTTGTTGCAGAGCAGTGCTTACACAGAGCCAAGGACTTTTCAGCTTCTCATGCTGCCCTGACAGCAAGGAGGCTGGGGGTGCACAAGGAGCTGGGAGGTGACACAACCAGGACAGCTGACCCAAACTGTAAAAAGGGATATCCCATACCGCATGGTGCCATGCTTAGTAGTAAAAGCTGTGGTAAAGAAGGAGGAAGGGAGGGACATTGGAAGTGGCAGTGTTTGTCTTCCAAGAAAACCGTTATGCGTGATGAGCCCTGCTTTGCTGGAAGTGGCCTAACACCTGCCTGTCAATGGGAAGTAGCAAATGAATTCCTTGTTTTGCTTTGCTTGTGCAGGTGGCTTTTGCTTTACCTAGTAAACTGTCTGTATCTCAAGCCGTGAGTTCTTCCACCTTTCTGATTCTCTCCCTCATCCAACCTGGGAGAGTGAATGAGTGGCTGTGTGCTCTGACCTTTTGTGGGATTTGCTGCTCCAGCTGGATGCATATCAGTCTATGGGGCCCAATGGTGTGAGAAACAATATGCAGCCAGTAACCCAGGCTCAGACCATGCAGGCTCACAGTAATAAATCCAATACCATTAGATTCTGGAATACTATCTTTAACAGACTTGTCATCTCTTGCAGTCCCCAGATCATATCTAGAGTGTTATTTTTTAATTCTTCAACTATGACTGAGTTATTCACAATAGCCTTTTCTAATTCACCCATCCCTAACCAATGGATAAACCACCTCGCCAAACTGTGAAATGCCCCGTTCCTTTTCACTAGAGGATTAGCTGGAGTCCACTTAATTCTGCGTATATGGATCCCAAGGGGCCTTTGGCTTTGTATGTCTGCATTAATAGATACATTTGGAATTATTGCCCCCAGGGTACAAGCTCTCTTACATGTTAGGGGCAACACTTTCCTGGCTTTATTACCACATAGCCAATACCACCCCTTGCCATTCAGGACCAGCCATCAGGTTACAGGATGATTCCCATGTTGTGTCTGGTGTGCATTATATACAACACCATTCCTATAATTACCATATTCAGTACAGTATGGATAATTCCTTACCTCCCAGGTAACATTCCCACACCCAGGGTCAGTATTATTGCCCCCTGAATTTCCATTAGTATGAATAATGATATACATACTAACATAAAAAACAGAATTCCCTGGAAATACTACGTAATCCAACCCTTTTCCCCAATTACACATGGTATTCGTTATTCTTCCCTAAGGAGAAGTTAAGAGTTAATTTACAGCTTTGATTCACAAATTCTCCTAATTTTTAACTCTCAAGGTTCTCCTATAGGGACAGTCTCTCGGGTCTCAGGGTCAACTGATGCCTTCACGCAGGTGTAATGAGTGTAATGAGTCCACCTTTTCTCCCAAATGTAATGAGTGTAATGACTCCACCTTTTCTCAGCTGTTCTTATGGTCACCTCAGTAGTCAGGAGTACTTGGAATGGTCAGTCTCACTCAGGCTATAGCTTTGATTCCCTCCATATTCATATCAGAACCCAATCTGCTGCTCGGAATGGATGGATCAGGACTTCCAAGGGTGGGGTATGGGCTAACAATCCACTTGTCCTGAGAGATGACAAAGAGGACGACAGCCCAAGTATATAGTTTTTAAGGAAAGCATCTTTTGTCCTGAATTAAGGTAATTCACTCCCTTTGCCCAGGTACAGCAATCCAAATAATATGAAATATGATGAAACTCCTTTTCATCAGAAGAAAAACTTCTTTTCTTGGTGCTGTTTGCACTCAGAGAAGTGCCAAAGTAAGCACTTTGTTCACAGGAACCAAGTTTGCGGAACTAACTTAGTCAATTCCTTCTTTACTGTCTGATCTGCTCCACCCTTCCAGAAGAGGAAGGATGCCAAGGAGTGTGAAATTCCCATTTAATTCCTAGAGTCTGCATTAGTCCTTGCAATATTTGTGATGTAAAGTGACTTTCTTGATCAGAATCAATATTTTCAATGATTTTCAATATTTTCGAAGCTTGTCCCTGCTAGGATTTAGGTTGCAACATAGGTAGCTTTCTTTGCCTGCCATCCCTTTGTCTTTTCTTCCTCTCCCTTCCATCCTGGGCCCAACTTCCCCTTAAAGTTTTCTTCCTTTATCTCCAAACCTTGGCCTCACTACCTGGTGCACTGTGAACACTATTAGTTTTGCTCTCTGCTTTTCCCTCTCATCTTCCCTCCTGACATACACCTTCTGGTCCTCCCACAGGAGTGTCTCCAGTGACTGTTCACTCCATCCTCCCACCTTCTGGAGCTTTTTCTCTGTATCTGGCCAGGCTTTAATCACAAAATGAACTTTCAAGAGCCCTTGGGCTACAGGGTCCTCAGGATTCATCTGCGAGTACTTTCTCATTATGACCCTAAGTCTCTCATATGGTTTCTGTGTTGTGGGTTGTTATTATCCCAGTTGGATAAGCAGCTATTTCTGCTCTATCAGAATTACTCCCAGTCTGGGGGGGTCGGTTCTTTCCCATTCTTGCATAGCTGCCTGCCGAATCATTCCCCTCCTAAACATCCTTCTCCAGTGAATAGCATACTCAAGATTGACTGCTAGGGTCGAGGTGTATTTTCTATCCCACTTCCTCCTGTCCTTCTCCTAGCCACTGAAGTAAAACCACAGGGTGGCATGTGGTGTGCATGCACCGTGCCTCTCTCTTGAGTAGAGGAACTGCTGCTCCTACTAGCTGAGACACAGGTCCCTATGGGTGAGGAGGAAGGCATCATTCTCTTCAAGCCACTGAACCTCTAGATTCACTGAGCTCTAGAAGATTGCAGGGGCTGCCTGTGCTGCTCTTGTTGTCTTCCATTGTCCAAGGCCAATTTGCAAATAACTTAATAGTATTTCTACAGAAAAAAATTCTTCATCTGTGTGATTGATCCCTTCACTAGAAAGCCCATGGATAAGAAGACAATACTCAAAAATGCAAGAGCAACCAAAGGCAGAATTGTCACTGTTGAGGACCATTACCATGAAGGTGGCATTGGAGAAGCGGTATGCGCTGCAGTAGTGGGTGAGCCTGGTATCACAGTCAACTGCCTGGCTGTATCTCACGTACCACGAAGTGGGAAGTCAACTGGGCTCCTGAGGATGTTTGGCATTGACAAAGATGCCATTGTGCAAGCTGTTAAGGTGGCAGTGTCCAAATCAAGAAATGTGGAGTAGTTTGAAGCATCTTGTGCTATGTTACACAAAAACAGTGTTCGGAGAAGTACTGAAAGCTTAAGGCAGGCAAAGGTGCTTTATGTAGAGTTTTAATAAAAATAGCAGCTTAAAAATGAAAAAAAAAGAAAAAGGAAAAAGAAAAAAAGAAAAAAAATGCACCCTGGACCCAAGGGAATGGTGTCAAGCTGCGACAGGGGAGGTTCAGGCTGGATATCAGGAAGAGGTTCTTCACTGAGAAGGTTGTTACGCACTGGAACAGGCTCTCCAGGGACGTAGTCACAGCACCAAGCCTGTTGGAGTTTAAGAAGCATTTGGACTGTGTTCTTAGTCATATGGTCTGAATTTTTGGCTAGACCTGTGTGGTGCCAGGAGCTGGACTCAATGATCCTTATGGGTCTCTTCCAACTCGGGATATTCTATGATTCTATGATAACGTGTTGGGACAGTTCCTCCACAGCCAAGATGCAGGCCCACAGGGAGGAAGAGAGATTTTCTTTACGTTGGTAGGGTTGTTGGGCCACTACATCCACTGCTGGTTCCTCTCCATCCTTCCAGCTCATTGGAGCCACCATAGCAATACGTTGGTTTGAGTATTCCAAGGATATTTAAAATTCTCAAGAACTTTGTAGCTGGGCAGGGACAAAAGAAAAAGGGGAAGGAGAAGGGGAAGGTGCTGTTCCTTGTCTCCTGCAAAGGTTGGCTCTCCGAGGAGAAAAGTCTGATTGTGAATCAGCAAAAGAGATGGTTCCTCAAGTACAAGGATGATAGCAGTGCTCTGTGCAAACACTGGAGAAGGTTCATGACCAGTGCTTTTATCATATCCTCAGTGAGTGTTGCACAGAACATCAAAGAGATAAAACTAAAAGCAACCTTAAGCCAGACCCCAGAGGTAATACACAGTAAAACAGGGAGTATAAATGGCAAGTAAGGGCTACATAACACAACTTGGAGAGCAAGTAAATCAACACTGTGACTGGCAACTATGAAATGAATATAATGCTCCTAACAAATCATAAACAAATATCCTCTCTCTATCAGGCTCTGGTCAGATTTATGCCAAGTCTTTGTGCCCCACGTTCGACACCTGGAAGACTACTTTAAGCCAGAGGGCAGCAAAGCACCATGTAGCCATTGGCTCAGTCTTCCCAGAGTGGAATAGGGGCTGAAATGAAAGAAGTGAAAATAACAGAACTCGTGGGCTGACATAAGGACACTTTGAAAAGTAAGTAGGAAAAAAAGAAAACAAAATTATAAAAACAAACAAAAAAAAGCGATGCCCAAAACAATCGCTCACCGCAAGCTTTGCCACACTTCTCACAGAAGCCGTCCCTGCAGCTCCCATCTGCTTCCACAGCCTTGCCTTGTCAACCCAATACACTTCCCTGCTCAGCATTGCTCTGCCCAGTGCCAGTTGCTGAGGGTTTTATTTGTTTATTTTTTTGGAGGGGTAAACTCTTTACAAGGGAGGGCAGTGATAGGAGAAGGGGTGACGGTTCTAAGCTAAAAGGGGGTAGATTTAGATTAGACTTAAGGAAGAAATTCTTTGCTCAGAGGGTGGTGAAGCACTGCCATGGGTTGCTCAGAGAAGCTGTGGATTCCCCTTCCCTGGAAGCGGACAAGACCAGGTTGGATGGAGCTTTGGGCCTCCTGACATAGTGGAAACTGTTCATGCCCATGGCGGGGCACGGTGGGAGGGGCAGTGTGACTGGATGGTCGTGAGGGTCCCTTCCAACCCAAACCATTCTGTGATTCTATGGTTCCAAGGTGGTGTCCAGCAGGACCCCAGACCCTTCCCAGCAAAGCACTTATCCCCAGCTGGACAGCTCCCAGCAAGTGCTGCTTCCTGGGGTCGTTCCTGCTCAGGTGCAGGACTTTGCCCTTCACCTCGTTGAACTTCTTGGGGTTCCTGCCTTGGCCGGACACAGCGTAGCTGCAGACGTGCAGGCCTGGAAATGGGTAGCATGTGTTTTTGGGGAAGCAACTCAATAGTGCCTTGTACGTGGGGAAAAAGCACGCCAGCACCAACACCCCAGCTGGCCCTGCAAAGGGCTGCATCGACGTACCCTTCTCCCACCTGTCTGAACCCATTGGCCTTCGGGTCCAGCGGACACACAAGGAAGCGGTGGGAGTATCAGGAGGAAAAGGGGGAGAAAGCAGCGAGGGTAGGGACAGGGACACCAAGTGTGTTGTTACAAATACTCAGACATTTTCTGCAGTTTTCATGGCTTTATTTGCTTTGTCTAAAAGCCTTAGACTGCTGTGAGCCCTCCTGTTCCCCCCCCCCCCCCCACCCCGGTTGCCGGCGTGTGCCCCATCTGCTGGCCCAGCCCCAGCTTGGCCAGCTCCTGGGGCACTGTCCTAGTGTCGCCGGCGGGGTGGCCTCTTTGCGGGTGGGGCAGAGTCCTGGCAAGTGGGGGCCCTCCTCTTTGCAGCTCGCCAGGGCCCCCTGCGTCTTTGGTCCCTGCCCTGGCCGGCAGTGGAGGGACCGGCCACAGCCTCCTCTGGTTCCTCCGCTGGCACTTGTTGATTTCTAGGCTCAGGAACCGGGACGGATGGAAGGCGGCTCGGTCTCCCGTGGAAGGCAGCATTTGAGGTCCCAGGGAGCTCCTCTGCGTTGGTTCCCTCCGAGCTCTCTGGGCCAGCTGATGGTGTCCCCACCGATGTGGCAGTGTGGCTGGGGACTGCTGCAGGGCTGCCCCCCTGTCCTCCGGCAGCGCGGGAGGCCCCCAGGCCCAGGATGTTTTGGGCCTCCCCGCTGCACCGCTGCACGGCGGTGGCAATGAGCCGCTGCACGAAGCCGGCCGTCTGCCTTCCCAGGGAGGTCCTCAGGAGCAGGGTGAGGGCCCCCTCGTCCAGGCCAAAGAAGCGCAGGCCTGAGATGACGTTGCGCTGCGCTTCTGAGGCTGCCCTGCCGTCATCCCCGAGGAGCTGCCCCAGCTCGTGGCGCAGCCAGGGCAGCAGGGGCTGGAGCACAGCAGGGTACAGCCGGAACAGGGACGCCCAGGCGAAGGGGTGGAGGCCGCCCACAGCGGCTGTGGGCAGTGGTCCTGCAGCCTCTGGTCGGGAGGCTGGGTGGGCAGGAGCTCCGTCTGCCTGCTGGGCGGTGACCGGTGCCTCCGCAGGTGGTGGGATGACGAGCTCCTTGAACCTGTTGTCCGCCCGCACCGAGTGCACGATGGAGCTCACCCTCCTCTTGCAGAGGGGGCACTCGGGCTTGCTCTCAGCCCACCGCTGGATGCATTCAAAGCAGAAGCGGTGGAGGCATGGCACCACAAAGCTGGGGTTCACCCAGCTGTCCAGACAGATGGGACAGCGGGTGTCCAGCGCCGTGGCCATGCTCTCCACCTGCTGAGGTGAGCTGGGGAGAACTGGCGATGACGAGCCGCTCCCTCTCACCGGCGCTGCAGCAGCAGGTGTCACGCTGCAAAAGGCAGAGAAGAGGCCATGGTCATCGGCTGAGCCAGGGGCGGCTGGAAGAGTTGTGCAGGTCCCCCAAGGAGGAAACCCTTCCAGCTGCCCAGGGGAAGGTGTCCCCACCGCGCTCACCTCTGCTGCCGCGAGCACTCCTCCTGGGTCTCCCGACGGCCCGAACGAGGCAGGGCCGCGGAAGAAGCTCCGATGGCTCTGGGAAGGGCACTGAGAGCTGCTGCAGCAACTCCCAGAGCACGACACCAGCACCAAGGCCAACCTTGCTCCTCACTCCAGACCTCGCGTAAACGCTCAGCTGGAGTGCGGGCACTAGCCAGCGGGGTGGGACTCTGCGCCTGCATATGAGCAGCGAGGGCCACGCAGTCACAATCCGTCGCTCCAGGCACTCACAGTGCGTCGCTCGGAGCCATCACAATGGGCCGTCCTGCCCCGCAGCGCTCGCTCTGGCAGCGCTCTGGCCCCAGCACATGCGTCTGTGTCTAGGACAATGTCACTTACCACTCTGCCCAACAAAATGTTTGCCTTCATCTTGGTGTCGGTGTTATCCACCAGTCACTGCAGCCTTGGCCGTGTCTTCCCAGTGCACCATCAGATCACCCAGGCCATGGCAGACACCTCCGGGCCCATAAAGCAAGAGCGTCCATTCCATAAAACCTCGTGCCTGCCTTTGAAGCTGCACGACACAGTCCTCACACTGCTCTTGCTACACTCCAGCACAGCTGGCCAGCCCTCGCGTTGCCCTGGTTCTCCCCACAGCAGGCTAATGGCAGCCCTTGCCTTGCCCTCAGGAATCTCCTTGATTTTGACCCTCTCTGGAGGGAGCAGGGCGTTCCCCTCTGCTTAGCACCCATCAGGCCTCATCTGGGCATCGTGTCCTCTTTGGGGTCCTGGGCGGGAGAGACATCGACAAGCTGGAGGAATTCAGGGGAGAGCACTGATGCGGTGGGGCTGGAGCACTCGCCCCGTGAGGAGGGTGTGGGACCGGGACTGGTTCAGCATGGAGCAGAGTACGCTTAGGGGCACAACGTGGAGCCCGTGGGAATGGGATGACTGCAACGGGGACGAGATCTTCCCAGCAGTAGCTGGCAGGAGGAGCGGAGGCAGATCTGGGCCTGGAGAAGTCCAGGCTGGTGATAGGGAAAAACAGAGAAGTCCTCTCAGGGTTCCAAAGGACACTCAAGAAGTCCTGTCAGGCTTAGGAGTGGGTTTTCTAGCAAGGTGGTGTCACCCCTGAGCATGGAGGTTTTCCTGACCCGAGTGGAGCCAGCCCAGAGCACAAGGGTCACAAGCCTGCAAAGGGACACATGCGGAAGTCCAGGGAGGGAAAGCGTCGCCAGTGTGAAATGGAGACAGGGTTTCCAAATGAGCTCATTGCAGCCAAAGCAAGACGCAGAGGCCCTACAGATGCAGAAGGCCCAGCCCCGTTGGGCTCTCTCCTCAGGGCCAGAGCCCCTGGGCGAGCACACTTCCCTTCTCTGTGGGGTTCAGAGCAGGGCTTTCGAGCCCTGTAGGAGCAGAGGGCCAGGTGCCGTGGTGCTTGATTTAGGGAAAGGGCAACATAAAAAGCCATGGTTTCACACTCTTTCTCTCATGAGTCTTTCACACTCATACTGTGGTGCCCAGAACTGCACAGAGTGCTGGAGGTGGGGCTGCACCACCGCAGAGTAGAGCGGGACAATCACTTCCCTTGACCGACTAGTGATGCCGTGCTTGATGCACCCCAGGGTACAGTTGGCCCTCCTGGCTGCCAGGGCACACTGCTGGCTCCTGTTCAACTTGCTATCAACCACAACCCCCAGATCCCTCTCTGCGGGGCTGCTCTCCAGCGTCTCGTCGCCCAGTCTGTACATATAGCCAGGGTTTCCCTGTCCCAGGTGCAGGTCCTGGCACTTGCTCTTGTTAAACTTCATGCGGTTGGTGATCGCCCAGCTCTCCAACCTGTTCAGACCTCTCTGCAAGGCCTTTCCACCCTCAACAGAGTCAACAACTCCTCCACGTTTAGGATCATCAGCAAATGTGCTCAAAACACCTAGTCCTACATCCAAATCGTTTATAAAAACATTGAAGAGAACTGGCCCTAAAATGGAGCCCTGGGGGACCCCACTGGTGACCGGCCAGCAGCCTGATGTGGAACCATTTGCCACACATCTTTGAGCCCTACCCATCAGCCAATTATTCACGCATCGTACGATGGTTTTGTCCAGGTGTATGCTAGATGTTTTGTCCAG
The DNA here is from genome assembly GCF_964211835.1 of Anser anser. Classification (NCBI taxonomy): domain Eukaryota; kingdom Metazoa; phylum Chordata; class Aves; order Anseriformes; family Anatidae; genus Anser; species Anser anser. The sequence goes on along the minus strand of NC_139723.1, from coordinate 36,634,697 downwards.
TAGGATCCCATGGGAAACTGTGTCAAAAGCTTTACTGAAATCCAAAAAGATCACATCAGCTGGTTTCCCTTGATCGACTAGATGGGTGATCTTATCATAAAAGGAAATCAAATCTGTCGAACAGGACCTACCCCTCGTGAACCCATGCTGCCTGGGACCGGTGACTGCATTGTTCCCCAGGTGCCCTTCAATAACTCCCAGGATGAACTGCTCCATAATTTTACCAGGCACTGATGTGAGACTGACAGGCCTGTAGTTACCAGGGTCCTCTTTCCTGCCCTTCTTGAAAATTGGTACAACATTTGCCAGCTTCCACTCAACTGGGACCTCTCCAGATTCCCAACACCGTTGAAAAATAATTGAGAGAGGGCCCGCGATGATGTCAGCCAGCTCTCTAAGCACCCTGGGATGAATCCCATCTGGACCCATGGACTTATACGGATCCAGGTGGAGCAGCAAATCCTGCACACGTTCAGGGTGGGTTGGCAGTTTATCGTTCCCACCGTCATGGTCCTCCAGCGCAGGGCACCGGGGGTCCCAAAGCCCATCATCAGCGTTGAAGACAGAGGCAAAGAAGGCATTAAACGTCTCTGCTTTGCCTGTGTCCTTGTCTGTGAGGTGACCATCCCCAACAAGTAGTGGACCTATGTTTTCTCTGGTCCTCCTTTTTCTATTCATATATTTTTAAAAGCCCTTTTAATGGTCTCCCACAGAGCTGGCCAACTTCAACTGCAGTTGGGCTTTGGCCGCACAAATTTTCTCCCTACAAGTGTGAACAGCATCCCTGTAGTCCTTCCACGTTGCCTGACCCTGCTTCCAGCAGCCATGCACTTTCTTTTTATGCCTAAGCTCCAGAAGAAGATCCGTGGTCATCCAAGCCAGCCTACTGCGCCGCCTGCTTGACTTGCGATGTTTTGGAATTGCCTGATCGTGTGCTTTTAGGAGGCAGGGCTTAAAGAATGACCAGCCCTGATGGACGCCAATGCCTTCAAAAGCAGTTTCCCAGGGGACCTTGCTGACTAGTTCCCTGAGCAGCCTGAAGTCTGCTCTCCCCATATGCAGGGCTGAAGTTTTGGTGGCAGTTTTCCTCCTGTCACCAAAAATTTTAAACCCAACCACTTCATGGTCACTATGACCAAGACGGCCACCAGTTGCCACACCCCGCACAAGACCCTCTCTGGTCTCCAGCAACAATCTAGGAGGGCACCTTTCCTAGTTGCCTCCCTTAGCACCTGCACCAAGAAGTTATCATAGAGGTGCTTTAGGAACCTCCTGGACATGCTTGGGCCGGCCATGTGGTAATGCCAGTTGACGTCTGGCAAGTTGAAGTCCCCCATTAGGACAAGGGCAGCTGATCTCGAGGTATTTCTTAGTTCCTCAAGGAATAATTCTTCGGCGTTGTTGTCCTGGCCGGGTGGTCTGTAATAGACTCCCACGACGACATCCCCTTTAATTGTTTGTCCCTTTATCCTTACCCGGAGGCTCTCAACTTTGCCATCACCAACGGCAAGCCGCACACAGTCCAGCCCCTCCTTTATGTACAGCGCCACCCCACCGCCTCGCCTGCCCTGCCTGTCCCTCCTGAGGAGCCTGTAACCATCCATTGCAACACACCAGTCACAGGACTCATCCCAACAGGTTTCGCGTATGCCGATGATGTCGTAGCTGTGGGACTGGGCCAAGACTTCTAGCTCATCCACTTTATCCCTCATACTGCGTGCGTTTGTGTAGAAGCAATTCAAATGTGCTTCATTGGACGCAGCACCTCATGGAGCAGACCGAAGGACCTCACTAGCCCACGGTCCCTCTGATTCTAGCGCACCATCCCTTAGCTTATCACCGGCGTGCCTGGTTTTATCCCTTTCCACCTTCAACTCTAGTTTAAAGCCCTATCTATCAGCCCCACTAACTCCTGGGCAAAAATCCTTTTCCCCCTCTGAGAGAGGTGCATCCCATCTGGTGCCAGCAGGCCGGGTGTCACGGAGACCTTCCCATGATCAACAAGCCGAAAGTTCTGCCGGTGGCACCAGTCTCAAAGTCACGTTTTGATGAGCCAAGTCTGCCTGTCAACATTGATCGTAGGATCGTAGAATCATAGAATATCCCAAGTTGGAAGGGACCCATAAGGATCATCGAGTCTAGCTCCTTGCACCACACAGGTCTACCCAAAAATTCAGACCATATGACTAAGAGCACAGTCCAAATGCTTCTTAAACTCCAACAGCCTTGGTGATCCCTCCTATCGGAAGGACAGAGGCAAACACGACTTGTGCCCCTGATCCTTCAACCAGACACCCCAAAGTCCTGAAGTCCCTTTTGATTGCTCTTGGACTTCTCCTTCCTACGTCATCATTACCAGCCTGAAAAACCAGTAGAGGGTAGTAGTCAGAGGGCCGTAGCAGGCGAGTGACGTTCCTGGCAATGTCTCTTAGCCGAGCCCCAGGGAAGCAGCAGACTTCCCCGTGGGTTGGGTCCAGACGGCAAATCTCTGTCCCTTTCAGAAGGGAGTCCCCCGTGACAATAACCATTCCTTCTTTCGTGATAGAAGATTGTTGTGTTTTAACCCGGCTGGCAGCTAAATACCACACAGCCGTTCGCTCACCCTCCCCCTTCCCTCTCTGGGATGGGGGAGAGAAACGGGAAAGTGAAGCCGGTGAGTTGAGATAAAGACAGTTTATTAAGACAGGAATATAATAATAACAATAATAATAATAATAGTGATAATGATAATAGTATTAATAATAATAATGTGTAAGAAAACAAGTGATGCACAACGCAATTGCTCACCACCCGCTGACCGATGCCCAGCCTACCCCCGAGCAGCCGGCCCCCCACCCCGGCCAGCCACCCCTATATATTGTTTAGCATGACGTCAGATGGTATGGAATACCCCTTTGGCCAGTTTGGGTCAGCTGTCCTGGGTCTGTCCCCTCCCAGCTCCTGCTGCACCCCCAGCCTGCTCGCTGACAGGACAGAGCGAGAAGCCGAAAAGTCCTTGGCCTGGTGTAAACACTGCTCTGCAACAATTAAAACATCAGCATGTTATCAGCGCTCTTCTCATCCTAATCCAAAACATAGCACCCTACCAGCTACTAGGAGGGGACAATTAACTCTGTCCTAACTGGAACCAGGACAGATATCCACCCCTTATTCCATACCATTTATGTCATGCTCAGGTTACACTCTTTCCAATACATTCTAATTAATCGCCATTTTCATCTATGATATATAGCAATCGTGGTAGTGATGACATACAGTATTATATAATAATTAACATACTACAATTCAACTCATGGGCTATTCTCACCCAGTATCAAACCCCCTTGAGGTACACACCGGACCTCCCCATTCTTTTGCTTTACCCACCAAGTGCATCCAGGTCCCTGAGCAAAAGCAATTCCACGAATGGGTTTGCCTTTTCCTGAGGCAGGAGTAGCCCAGACTGTTTTACCCAGCATGTTTCTTACGTGCACTACAGGAACTTTATCCCCTTCTACAGTGCGTAACAGGTTTGATTGGGCAGGTCCAGCTCGGTTGGCAGATCCCCTGGTATTGACTAACCAGGTGGCCTTTGCCAAATGTGTATCCCAATTTTTGAATGTCCCAGCACCCATTGCTTTCAGTGTAGTCTTCAACAGTCCATTGTATCGTTCAACTTTTCCAGAGGCTGGTGCATGATAGGGGATGTGATACACCCAGTCAATACCATGTTCTTTGGCCCAAGTGTCTATGAGGTTGTTTCGGAAATGAGTCCCGTTGTCTGACTCAATTCTCTCTGGGGTGCCATGTCGCCATAGGACTTGCTTTTCAAGGCCCAGGATAGTGTTCCGGGCGGTGGCATGGGGCACAGGATATGTTTCCAGCCATCCGGTGGTTGCTTCCACCATTGTAAGTACGTGGCGCTTGCCGTTGCGGGTTTGAGGGAGTGTGATGTAATCAATCTGCCAGGCCTCTCCATATTTATATTTCAGCCATCGTCCTCCATACCAAAGAGGTTTTGACCGTTTGGCTTGCTTGATTGCAGCACATGTTTCACAGTCATGAATAACCTGTGCTATAGTGTCCATGGTCAGGTCCACCCCTCGATCACGAGCCCATCTGTATGTTGCATCTCTACCTTGATGGCCTGAGGTGTCATGGGCCCATCGGGCTATAAATAATTCACCTTTATGTTGCCAGTCCAGGTCCACCTGAGTCACTTCAATCTTAGCAGCCTGATCCACCTGCTGGTTGTTTTGATGTTCTTCAGTAGCCTGATTCTTGGGCACATGATCATCTACATGGCGTACCTTTACAACCAGGTTCTCTACCCGGGCAGCAATATCTTGCCACAATGCCGCAGCCCAGATGGGCTTGCCCCTGCGCTGCCAGTTGTTCTGCTTCCATTGCTGTAACCACCCCCACAGGGCATTTGCTACCATCCATGAATCAGTATAGAGATAGAGAACTGGCCACTTTTCTCGTTCAGCAATATCTAAAGCCAGCTGAATGGCTTTCACTTCTGCAAACTGACTCGATTCACCTTCTCCCTCAGCAGCCTCTGCAACTCATCGTGTAGGACTCCATACAGCAGCTTTCCATCTCCGATGCTTTCCCACAATACGACAGGACCCGTCAGTGAACAAGGCATATTTCTTCTCATTTTCCGGTAGCTTGTTGTACAGTGGGGCTTCTTCAGCACGAACCACCTCCTCCTCTGATGATATCCCAAAGTATTTGCCTTCTGGCCAGTCCATAATCACCTCCAAGATTCCTGGGTGACTGGGGTTTCCTATTCGAGCCCGCTGAGTAATCAGTGCAACCCACTTGCTCCATGTAGCATCAGTTGCATGATGTGTAGAGGGGACCCTTCCTTTGAACATCCAGCCTAGTACCGGCAGTCGGGGTGCCAGGAGGAGCTGCGCTTCAGTACCGACCACTTCCGAAGCAGATCGAACTCCTTCATATGCTGCCAATATCTCCTTTTCAGTTGGAGTATAGCGGGCTTCAGATCCTCTGTATCCCCGACTCCAAAACCCCAGGGGTCGACCTCGAGTTTCCCCAGGTTCTTTCTGCCAGAGGCTCCAGGTGGGACCATTCTCCCCGGCTGCGGTGTAGAGCACATTCTTTACATCTGGTCCTGTTCGGACTGGCCCGAGGGCTACTGCATGAACTATTTCCTGCTTAATTTGTTCAAAGGCTTGTTGTTGCTCAGGGCCCCATTCAAAAGCATTCTTCTTACGGGTTACTTGGTAGAGCGGGTTTACAATCAGACTGTAATTTGGAATATGCATTCTCCAAAACCCCACGACACCTAGGAAAGTTTGTGTTTCTTTTTTGCTAGTTGGTGGAGACATAGCTGTTATTTTGTTGATCACATCCATTGGGATTTGACGACGTCCATCTTGCCATTTTATTCCTAAAAACTGGATCTCTCGTGCAGGTCCTTTAACTTTATTCTGTTTTATGGCAAAACCGGCCTTCAGAAGGATTTGGACTATTTTCTTCCCTTTCTCGAAAACTTCCTCTGCAGTGTCACCCCACACAATGATGTCATCGATGTACTGCAGGTGTTCAGGAGCTTCCCCCTGCTCCAGCGCAGACTGGATCAGTCCATGGCAAATGGTAGGGCTGTGTTTCCACCCCTGGGGCAGCCGATTCCAAGTATATTGGACTCCCCTCCAAGTGAAAGCAAACTGTGGCCTGCACTGTGCTGCTAGAGGGATGGAGAAAAATGCATTAGCGATATCAATTGTGGCATACCACTTGGCTGCCTTTGATTCCAGTTCATACTGGAGTTCTAGCATGTCCGGCACTGCAGCACTCAGTGGTGGCGTGACTTCGTTCAGGCCACGATAGTCCACTGTTAGTCTCCACTCACCATTAGACTTTCGCACTGGCCATATAGGACTATTAAAAGGTGAATGAGTCTTGCTGATCACTCCTTGGCTCTCCAGTTGACGAATTAGCTTATGGATGGGACTCAGGGAGTCTCGGTTGGTGCGATATTGCCGCTGGTGCACAGTTGTGGTAGCGATCGGCACTTGCTGTTCTTCAACCCTCAGCAACCCCACAACAGAAGGGTCCTCTGAGAGACCAGGCAAGGTAGACAACTGTTTAATGTCCTCTGTCTCCAAGGCAGCTATGCCAAAAGCCCAGCGGAACCCTTTTGGGTCCTTGAAATATCCTCTTCTAAGATAGTCTATGCCAAGGATGCACGGAGCATCTGGGCCAGTCACAATACGGTGCTTTTGCCACTCATTACCGGTTAGACTCACTTCAGCCTCCAATACAGTTAACTGCTGGGATCCCCCCGTCACACCATAAATACAGATGGGCTCTGGCCCTTTATAGCTTGATGGCATTAGAGTACATTGTGCACCGGTGTCTACCAAAGCCTTATACTTCTGTGTGTCTGATGTGCCAGGCCATCGAATCCACACAGTCCAATAAACTCGATTGTCCCTTTCCTCCCCCTGGCTGGAGGCAGGGCCCCTCTAGTCCTGGTCAGAATCTTCGTTTCTGTGTTTAAAGGACTGCCTGCTGGAAGTTGGAGCAGCAAACTTTTCAGAGAACTCCTTTTTCCCAATTGTTTTCCTTTGCAACTCACGTACCCGTGCCTCTAGGGTCGCAGTAGATTTTCCATCCCATTTTCTCATGTCCTCTCCATGGTCATGTAGGTAAAACCACAGGGTGGCGCGGTGTGTGTGCCCACCATATTGTCTTCCTTGCATAGATGAACGTTTACCCCTAATAGCTGAGACACTGGTTTGTACAGGTGGGGAGGAAAATAATCTCTCTTCAAGTTGGTGGATCTTTTCAGAAAGTTTCTCCAGAGTATTCTCTTTTAGCTGGTGGACACTGGTTCGTTCAGGTGGAGGGGAAGATAATCTTTCTTCAAGTTGGTGGATCTTTTCAGAAATTTTCTCCAAAGCATTCTCTTTTAGCTGGTGGACACTGGTTCGTTCAGGTGGAGGGGAAGATAAATTCTCTTTAAGTTGGTGGACCTCTTCAGAGAGTTTCTCCACAGCCGAGACACAGGCCTGTAGGGAAGAGGAGAGATTTCCTTCGTACTGCCGGAGTAATTTAGCCACGTCATTCACTGGGGGATTCTCCTCCGCTTTCCAGGCTAGTATTGCCAATGAGCTGGCATATGATGATGGTGCACTCCGTACAAACTTCCGCCACATGGGTGGTGTACACCGGACTGCATCTGGATCTGTGGATGTTTGTGCGTCGTCTAGGTCCTTATAAATGACTTCCCGTATGGCCAATTCCCTCAGGTACTGAATTCCCTTCTCCATGGTGGTCCATTTGCCTGGTAGACATACAAGTTCTTCCTTGAAGGGATACCTTTCCTGCACAGCTGACAGGAGACGCCTCCAGAGGCTGCGAGGTCGTGCTCCATCTCCAATTGCTTTGTCAATGCATGCGTCCCTAGCAAGGGATCCCAGCCGCCTGGCTTCCTTGCCCTCTAATTCCACATAATTGGCTCCCGTGTCCCAGCACCGGAGCAGCCAGGTGACAAGCTGCTCACCTATACAGCAACCAAAATCTTTTCGCACTTCTCGTAGCTCACGCTGGTATAGAGTCCGGGTAGTTACTGTTGATTTTTCGACATCCTCATCCTCATCTTCAGTCTCCTGCACCTTTGATGGCCCAGCCTCGTCTTCACTATGCCCAGACTTAGCAGAAGACTGTCTGCGTTCTAAACGACCTGAGCCTCTATACCATTTTTTCACCTTGTCTACAGGGGCAACTTGCACTGCTACAGCTCGTTTCTCTAACCCAGACACAGGGTCTGCCAAAGGGGTTGGAATACCCTCTGCGGGGTCAACTTGCACTGCTACAGCTCGTTTCTCTGACCCAGCCACAGGAGTGGGAGCAGCTGCACGAGCTGGAGCTGCTGCAGGGGCTGGAGCGGCTGCGGGAGCTGGAGCTGGAGCGGCTGCAGGAGCTGGAGCTGGAGCGGCTGCAGGAGCTGGAGCGGCTGCAGGAGCTGGAACTGGAGCGGCTGCAGGAGCTGGAGCGGCTGCAGGAGCTGGAGCGGCTGCAGGAGCTGGAGCTGGAGCAGCTGCAGGAGCTGGACCTGGAGCGGCTGCAGGAGCGGGAGCTAGGTTGCTAGTAGCATCAATTGCAGCTCGATAGGCACAAGCCAGACCCCAGCACGCTACAGTGATTTGTGTCACTTTGGAACTGCCAGAGTCATGACACCTTTTTTTCAAGCATTCTGCCAGCTTTTTAGGATTTTGCAGTTGTTCAGGGGTGAATGTCCAAAACACTGGAGGTGACCACTGCTCTAGAAACCTGCCCATATCCTCCCACACTCCCTGCCACTCGCAACTATCCCGCCTCAAGACAGATCTCCGGATGAGATTCCTAAGTAGTTGTTTAACCCTCAACAAAACCTGAAGCGCATTCAGGAGACATAACAACAAGAGCAGGCTGGTCTGAGTATCCCAAGGATATTCAACATCTCGGAGAAACACCGTAACTAGCTCGGGGGATAAGAGAGTGGTGAAGGAGAAAGGGAGAGTGAACAGGTAGGGAAACATGTCTTCCCCTGTCCCCTTCACAGACTGTCTCCCTAACGAAAACAGGCAATAGGTGTAATTGCTAATAGTTTCCGAGATATGGGTTCCAAAGTATAGAGTCGACGTCAGTGCTGAGTACAAATACCAGGTTAAAGTCGTGACCAGATATTTCATCATTTCATAAGCCATTGTTACACCGCACAGTACCATAACAATCTTAAACCAGGGCCCGGAAAGGATAAACAGTGCAACAGGGAGCACATACAGAAAGTAACGCACTATAAAACTCAATTTGGAATACAGGTACAGCAGACTGGAGATTAAGGCTATCAACATCGTGACTAGCAACTATTAAGCAGGTCCAATACTTATACCAATTTTAGTTTAACACACTCTGGTCAAATTTTGTCGATATCTCAACCCTTCGAGCCCCACGTTGGGTGCCAAAAGGGCTGTTGTGGTTTAACCCGGCTGGCAGCTAAACACCACACAGCCGTTCGCTCACCCTCCCCCTTCCCTCTCTGGGATGGGGGAGAGAAACGGGAAAGTGAAGCCGGTGAGTTGAGATAAAGACAGTTTATTAAGACAGGAATATAATAATAACAATAATAATAATAATAGTGATAATGATAATAGTATTAATAATAATAATGTGTAAGAAAACAAGTGATGCACAACGCAATTGCTCACCACCCGCTGACCGATGCCCAGCCTACCCCCGAGCAGCCGGCCCCCCACCCCGGCCAGCCACCCCTATATATTGTTTAGCATGACGTCAGATGGTATGGAATACCCCTTTGGCCAGTTTGGGTCAGCTGTCCTGGGTCTGTCCCCTCCCAGCTCCTGCTGCACCCCCAGCCTGCTCGCTGACAGGACAGAGCGAGAAGCCGAAAAGTCCTTGGCCTGGTGTAAACACTGCTCTGCAACAATTAAAACATCAGCATGTTATCAGCGCTCTTCTCATCCTAATCCAAAACATAGCACCCTACCAGCTACTAGGAGGGGAAAATTAACTCTGTCCTAACTGGAACCAGGACAAAGATGTAGTGACGCGGGGGGTAGGCTGCCTTATCTTTGGCACCCCTTCCAACCGGGATGGGCTTTCATCTACATCGTTGTTTTGACCGTCAAGTTCTAGAGCCTCATACCTCCTACGGAAGGGTAGTCGGGAAGGTGAGGTGGGCAGGGAGAGGGCTCACCTACCACCCCGAGCAAAAACCTGCTTCCATTCCCCCCCCTTGACCTAGGTCCCCTCCTACTGTCTGGTGGGATGGGGGAAACTTTGTCTTTTGTGTAGTGGCTGCCTGGTGGGATGGGGGAACCTTTGTTTCTTGTGTGGTGGCTGGCTCGTGAGTCTGTCTCAGGGTGGGTAGAGTATGCTTCCACCAGTCAATTTCCCTCTCTGACTCCCTGATGCTCCTCAGCATCACCTCCTCCCAAAGCTCTGCCACCAAGCTGAGCAATTCTTCAACCTGGGCACACCTCCCACAGGCATACCCACCGCTGCTGCTGTCAGACACTGACAGAAGACTCGGGCACACCCTGCACCCAAGACCTGGATGGCCGCGTGTTTCCCCAAGACCTACGTCTGGGTAGCCACGTTGGTAGCTGTGGCTGGAGAGGCCACAAGAGAAGTAGAGGCCATGGCTTTCTGCTGGGTGGATACCATGGCTGGGCTCTTCACGAGCAGGATACAACCACTGATGAAAAAGACCGTTAGAAAAGACCGTTAGATGGGGATTCCACCACTTCCCTGGGCAGCCCGTTCCAAGGCTTGAGAACCCTGTCCATGAAGAAATTCTTCCTAACAGGCAAGCCTGGTGCAACTTGAGCTGCACCCTACGCATTGCACACTGGCTCAGCTTTGGCCATCAGCGGGTCCCTTTTGGGGGAGCCAGCTGCGTCCCACTTCTGACAGAAGCCGTCCCTGCCGCTCCCCTTCATGGCCTTGCCATGTCAACCCAATACACTTCCCTGCTCAGCATTGCTCTGCCCGGTGCCGGTTGCTGAGGGTTTTATTTGTTTATTTTTTTGGAGGGGTAAACGCTTTACAAGGGAGGGCAGTGATAGGAGAAGGGGTGACGGTTCTACGCTAAAAGGGGGTAGATTTAGATCAGACTTGAGGAAGAAATTCTTTGCTCAGAGGGTGGTGAAGCACTGCCATGGGTTGCTCAGAGAAGCTGTGGATTCCCCTTCCCTGGAAGCGGACAAGACCAGGTTGGATGGAGCTTTGGGCCTCCTGACATAGTGGAAACTGTTCATGCCCATGGCGGGGCATGGTGGGAGGGGCGGTGTGACTGGATGGTCGTGAGGGTCCCTTCCAACCCAAACCATTCTGTGATTCTATGGTTCCAAGGTGGTGTCCAGCAGGACCCCAGACCCTTCCCAGCAAAGCACTTATCCCCAGCTGGACAGCTCCCAGCAAGTGCTGCTTCCTGGGGTCGTTCCTGCTCAGGTGCAGGACTTTGCCCTTCACCTCGTTGAACTTCTTGGGGTTCCTGCCTTGGCCGGACACAGCGTAGCTGCAGACGTGCAGGCCTGGAAATGGGTTGCATGTGTTTTTGGGGAAGCAACTCAATAGTGCCTTGTAAGTGGGGAAAAAGCACGCCAGCACCAACACCCCAGCTGGCCCTGCAAAGGGCTGCATCGACGTACCCTTCTCCCACCTGTCTGAACCCATTGGCCTTCGGGTCCAGCGGACACACGAGGAAGCGGTGGGAGTATCAGGAGGAAAAGGGGGAGAAAGCAGCGAGGGTAGGGACAGGGACACCAAGTGTGTTGTTACAAATACTCAGACATTTTCTGCAGTTTTCATGGCTTTATTTGCTTTGTCTAAAAGCCTTAGACTGCTGTGAGCCTCCCTGTTCCCCCCCCCCACCCCGGTTGCCGGCGTGTGCCCCATCTGCTGGCCCAGCCCCAGCTTGGCCAGCTCCTGGGGCACTGTCCTAGTGTCGCCGGCGGGGTGGCCTCTTTGCGGGTGGGGCAGAGTCCTGGCAAGTGGGGGCCCTCCTCTTTGCAGCTCGCCGGGGCCCCCTGCGTCTTTGGTCCCTGCCCTGGCCGGCAGTGGAGGGACCGGCCACAGCCTCCTCTGGTTCCTCCGCTGGCACTTGTTGATTTCTAGGCTCAGGAACCGGGACGGATGGAAGGCGGCTCGGTCTCCCGTGGAAGGCAGCATTTGAGGTCCCAGGGAGCTCCTCTGCGTTGGTTCCCTCCGAGCTCTCTGGGCCAGCTGATGGTGTCCCCACCGATGTGGCAGTGTGGCTGGGGACTGCTGCAGGGCTGCCCCCCTGTCCTCCGGCAGCGCGGGAGGCCCCCAGGCCCAGGATGTTTTGGGCCTCCCCGCTGCACCGCTGCACGGCGGTGGCAATGAGCCGCTGCACGAAGCCGGCCGTCTGCCTTCCCAGGGAGGTCCTCAGGAGCAGGGTGAGGGCCCCCTCGTCCAGGCCAAAGAAGCGCAGGCCTGAGATGACGTTGCGCTGCGCTTCTGAGGCTGCCCTGCCGTCATCCCCGAGGAGCTGCCCCAGCTCGTGGCGCAGCCAGGGCAGCAGGGGCTGGAGCACAGCAGGGTACAGCCGGAACAGGGACGCCCAGGCGAAGGGGTGGAGGCCGCCCACAGTGGCTGTGGGCACTGGGCCTGCAGCCTCTGGTCGGGAGGCTGGGTGGGCAGGAGCTCCGTCTGCCTGCTGGGTGGTGACCGGTGCCTCCGCAGGTGGTGGGATGACGAGCTCCTTGAACCTGTTGTCTGCCCGCACCGAGTGCACGATGGAGCTCACCCTCCTCTTGCAGAGGGGGCACTCGGGCTTGCTCTCAGCCCACCGCTGGATGCATTCAAAGCAGAAGCGGTGGAGGCATGGCACCACATAGCTGGGGTTCACCCAGCTGTCCAGACAGATGGGACAGCGGGTGTCCAGCGCCGTGGCCATGCTCTCCACCTGCTGAGGTGAGCTGGGGAGAACTGGCGATGACGAGCCGCTCCCTCTCACCGGCGCTGCAGCAGCAGGTGTCACGCTGCAAAAGGCAGAGAAGAGGCCATGGTCATCGGCTGAGCCAGGGGCGGCTGGAAGAGTTGTGCAGGTCCCCCAAGGAGGAAACCCTTCCAGCTGCCCAGGGGAAGGTGTCCCCACCGCGCTCACCTCTGCTGCCGCGAGCACTCCTCCTGGGTCTCCCGACGGCCCGAACGAGGCAGGGCCGCGGAAGAAGCTCCGATGGCTCTGGGAAGGGCACTGAGAGCTGCTGCAGCAACTCCCAGAGCACGACACCAGCACCAAGGCCAACCTTGCTCCTCACTCCAGACCTCGCGTAAACGCTCAGCTGGAGTGCGGGCACTAGCCGGCGGGGTGGGACTCTGCGCCCGCATATGAGCAGCGAGGGCCACGCAGTCACAATCCGTCGCTCCAGGCTCTCACAGTGCGTCGCTCGGAGCCATCACAATGGGCCGTCCTGCCCCGCAGCGCTCGCTCTGGCAGCGCTCTGGCCCCAGCACATGCGTCTGTGTCTAGCACAATGTCACTTACCACTCTGCCCAACAAAATGTTTGCCTTCATCTTGGCGTTGGTGTTATCCACCAGTCACTGCAGCCTTGGCCGTGTCTTCCCAGTGCACCATCAGATCACCCTGGCCATGGCAGACACATCCGGGCCCATAAAGCAAGAGCGTCCATTCCATAAAACCTCGTGCCTGCCTTTGAAGCTGCACGACACAGTCCTCACACTGCTCTTGCTACACTTCAGCACAGCTGGCCAGCCCTCGCGTTGCCCTGGTTCTCCCCACAGCAGGCTAATGGCAGCCCTTGCCTTGCCCTCAGGAATCTCCTTGATTTTGACCCTCTCTGGAGGGAGCAGGGCGTTCCCCTCTGCTTAGCACCCATCAGGCCTCATCTGGGCATCGTGTCCTCTTTGGGGTCCTGGGCGGGAGAGACATCGACAAGCTGGAGGAATTCAGGGGAGAGCACTGATGCGGTGGGGCTGGAGCACTCACCCCGTGAGGAGGGTGTGGGACCGGGACTGGTTCAGCATGGAGCAGAGTACGCTTAGGGGCACAACGTGGAGCCTGTGGGAATGGGATGACTGCAACGGGGACGAGATCTTCCCAGCAGTAGCTGGCAGGAGGAGCGGAGGCAGATCTGGGCCTGGAGAAGTCCAGGCTGGTGATAGGGAAAAACAGAGAAGTCCTCCCAGGGTTCCAAAGGACACTCAAGAAGTCCTGTCAGGCTTAGGAGTGGGTTTTCTAGCAAGGTGGTGTCACCCCTGAGCATGGAGGTTTTCCTGACCCGAGTGGAGCCAGCCCAGAGCACAAGGGTCACAAGCCTGCAAAGGGACACATGCGGAAGTCCAGGGAGGGAAAGCGTCGCCAGTGTGAAATGGAGACAGGGTTTCCAAATGAGCTCATTGCAGCCAAAGCAAGACGCAGAGGCCCTACAGATGCAGAAGGCCCAGCCCCGTTGGGCTCTCTCCTCAGGGCCAGAGCCCCTGGGCGAGCACACTTCCCTTCTCTGTGGGGTTCAGAGCAGGGCTTTCGAGCCCTGTAGGAGCAGAGGGCCAGGTGCCGTGGTGCTTGATTTAGGGAAAGGGCAACATAAAAAGCCATGGTTTCACACTCTTTCTCTCATGAGTCTTTCACACTCATACTGTGGTGCCCAGAACTGCACAGAGTGCTGGAGGTGGGGCTGCACCACCGCAGAGTAGAGCGGGACAATCACTTCCCTTGACCGACTAGTGATGCCGTGCTTGATGCACCCCAGGGTACAGTTGGCCCTCCTGGCTGCCAGGGCACACTGCTGGCTCCTGTTCAACTTGCTATCAACCACAACCCCCAGATCCCTCTCTGCGGGGCTGCTCTCCAGCGTCTCGTCGCCCAGTCTGTACATATAGCCAGGGTTTCCCTGTCCCAGGTGCAGGTCCTGGCACTTGCTCTTGTTAAACTTCATGCGGTTGGTGATCGCCCAGCTCTCCAACCTGTTCAGACCTCTCTGCAAGGCCTTTCCACCCTCAACAGAGTCAACAACTCCTCCACGTTTAGGATCATCAGCAAATGTGCTCAAAACACCTAGTCCTACATCCAAATCGTTTATAAAAACATTGAAGAGAACTGGCCCTAAAATGGAGCCCTGGGGGACCCCACTGGTGACCGGCCAGCAGCCTGATGTGGAACCATTTGCCACACATCTTTGAGCCCTACCCATCAGCCAATTATTCACGCATCGTACGATGGTTTTGTCCAGGTGTATGCTAGATGTTTTGTCCAGTAGGATCCCATGGGAAACTGTGTCAAAAGCTTTACTGAAATCCAAAAAGATCACATCAGCTGGTTTCCCTTGATCGACTAGATGGGTGATCTTATCATAAAAGGAAATCAAATCTGTCGAACAGGACCTACCCCTCGTGAACCCATGCTGCCTGGGACCGGTGACTGCATTGTTCCCCAGGTGCCCTTCAATAACTCCCAGGATGAACTGCTCCGTAATTTTACCAGGCACTGATGTGAGACTGACAGGCCTGTAGTTACCAGGGTCCTCTTTCCTGCCCTTCTTGAAAATTGGTACAACATTTGCCAGCTTCCACTCAACTGGGACCTCTCCAGATTCCCAACACCGTTGAAAAATAATTGAGAGAGGGCCCGCGATGATGTCAGCCAGCTCTCTAAGCACCCTGGGATGAATCCCATCTGGACCCGTGGACTTATACGGATCCAGGTGGAGCAGCAAATCCTGCACACGTTCAGGGTGGGTTGGCAGTTTATCGTTCCCACCGTCATGGTCCTCCAGCGCAGGGCACCGGGGGTCCCAAAGCCCATCATCAGCGTTGAAGACAGAGGCAAAGAAGGCATTAAACGTCTCTGCTTTGCCTGTGTCCTTGTCTGTGAGGTGACCATCCCCAACAAGTAGTGGACCTATGTTTTCTCTGGTCCTCCTTTTTCTATTCATATATTTTTAAAAGCCCTTTTAATGGTCTCCCACAGAGCTGGCCAACTTCAACTGCAGTTGGGCTTTGGCCGCACAAATTTTCTCCCTACAAGTGTGAACAGCATCCCTGTAGTCCTTCCACGTTGCCTGACCCTGCTTCCAGCAGCCATGCACTTTCTTTTTATGCCTAAGCTCCAGAAGAAGATCCGTGGTCATCCAAGCCAGCCTACTGCGCCGCCTGCTTGACTTGCGATGTTTTGGAATTGCCTGATCGTGTGCTTTTAGGAGGCAGGGCTTAAAGAATGACCAGCCCTGATGGACGCCAATGCCTTCAAAAGCAGTTTCCCAGGGGACCTTGCTGACTAGTTCCCTGAGCAGCCTGAAGTCTGCTCTCCCCATATGCAGGGCTGAAGTTTTGGTGGCAGTTTTCCTCCTGTCACCAAAAATTTTAAACCCAACCACTTCATGGTCACTATGACCAAGACGGCCACCAGTTGCCACACCCCGCACAAGACCCTCTCTGGTCTCCAGCAACAATCTAGGAGGGCACCTTTCCTAGTTGCCTCCCTTAGCACCTGCACCAAGAAGTTATCATAGAGGTGCTTTAGGAACCTCCTGGACATGCTTGGGCCGGCCATGTGGTAATGCCAGTTGACGTCTGGCAAGTTGAAGTCCCCCATTAGGACAAGGACAGCTGATCTCGAGATATTTCTTAGTTCCTCAAGGAATAATTCTTCGGCGTTGTTGTCCTGGCCGGGTGGTCTGTAATAGACTCCCACGACGACATCCCCTTTAATTGTTTGTCCCTTTATCCTTACCCGGAGGCTCTCAACTTTGCCATCACCAACGGCAAGCCGCACACAGTCCAGCCCCTCCTTTATGTACAGCGCCACCCCACCGCCTCGCCTGCCCTGCCTGTCCCTCCTGAGGAGCCTGTAACCATCCATTGCAACACACCAGTCACAGGACTCATCCCAACAGGTTTCGCGTATGCCGATGATGTCGTAGCTGTGGGACTGGGCCAAGACTTCTAGCTCATCCACTTTATCCCTCATACTGCGTGCGTTTGTGTAGAAGCAATTCAAATGTGCTTCATTGGACGCAGCACCTCATGGAGCAGACCGAAGGACCTCACTAGCCCACGGTCCCTCTGATTCTAGTGCACCATCCCTTAGCTTATCACCGGCGTGCCTGGTTTTATCCCTTTCCACCTTCAACTCTAGTTTAAAGCCCTATCTATCAGCCCCACTAACTCCTGGGCAAAAATCCTTTTCCCCCTCTGAGAGAGGTGCATCCCATCTGGTGCCAGCAGGCCGGGTGTCACGGAGACCTTCCCATGATCAACAAGCCGAAAGTTCTGCCGGTGGCACCAGTCTCAAAGTCACGTTTTGATGAGCCAAGTCTGCCTGTCAACATTGATCGTAGGATCGTAGAATCATAGAATATCCCAAGTTGGAAGGGACCCATAAGGATCATCGAGTCTAGCTCCTTGCACCACACAGGTCTACCCAAAAATTCAGACCATATGACTAAGAGCACAGTCCAAATGCTTCTTAAACTCCAACAGCCTTGGTGATCCCTCCTATCGGAAGGACAGAGGCAAACACGACTTGTGCCCCTGATCCTTCAACCAGACACCCCAAAGTCCTGAAGTCCCTTTTGATTGCTCTTGGACTTCTCCTTCCTACGTCATCATTACCAGCCTGAAAAACCAGTAGAGGGTAGTAGTCAGAGGGCCGTAGCAGGCGAGTGACGTTCCTGGCAATGTCTCTTAGCCGAGCCCCAGGGAAGCAGCAGACTTCCCCGTGGGTTGGGTCCAGACGGCAAATCTCTGTCCCTTTCAGAAGGGAGTCCCCCGTGACAATAACCATTCCTTCTTTCGTGATAGAAGATGTAGTGACGCGGGGGGTAGGCTGCCTTATCTTTGGCACCCCTTCCAACCGGGATGGGCTTTCATCTACATCGTTGTTTTGACTGTCAAGTTCTAGAGCCTCATACCTCCTACGGAAGGGTAGTCGGGAAGGTGAGGTGGGCAGGGAGAGGGCTCACCTACCACCCCGAGCAAAAACCTGCTTCCATTCCCCCCCCCTTGACCTAGGTCCCCTCCTACTGTCTGGTGGGATGGGGGAAACTTTGTCTTTTGTGTAGTGGCTGCCTGGTGGGATGGGGGAACCTTTGTTTCTTGTGTGGTGGCTGGCTCGTGAGTCTGTCTCAGGGTGGGTAGAGTATGCTTCCACCAGTCAATTTCCCTCTCTGACTCCCTGATGCTCCTCAGCATCACCTCCTCCCAAAGCTCTGCCACCAAGCTGAGCAATTCTTCAACCTGGGCACACCTCCCACAGGCATACCCACCGCTGCTGCTGTCAGACACTGACAGAAGACTCGGGCACACCCTGCACCCAAGACCTGGATGGCCGCGTGTTTCCCCAAGACCTACGTCTGGGTAGCCACGTTGGTAGCTGTGGCTGGAGAGGCCACAAGAGAAGTAGAGGCCATGGCTTTCTGCTGGGTGGATACCATGGCTGGGCTCTTCACGAGCAGGATACAACCACTGATGAAAAAGACCGTTAGAAAAGACCGTTAGATGGGGATTCCACCACTTCCCTGGGCAGCCCGTTCCAAGGCTTGAGAACCCTGTCCATGAAGAAATTCTTCCTAACAGGCAAGCCTGGTGCAACTTGAGCTGCACCCTACGCATTGCACACTGGCTCAGCTTTGGCCATCAGCGGGTCCCTTTTGGGGGAGCCAGCTGCGTCCCACTTCTGACAGAAGCCGTCCCTGCCGCTCCCCTTCATGGCCTTGCCATGTCAACCCAATACACTTCCCTGCTCAGCATTGCTCTGCCCGGTGCCGGTTGCTGAGGGTTTTATTTGTTTATTTTTTTGGAGGGGTAAACGCTTTACAAGGGAGGGCAGTGATAGGAGAAGGGGTGACGGTTCTACGCTAAAAGGGGGTAGATTTAGATCAGACTTGAGGAAGAAATTCTTTGCTCAGAGGGTGGTGAAGCACTGCCATGGGTTGCTCAGAGAAGCTGTGGATTCCCCTTCCCTGGAAGCGGACAAGACCAGGTTGGATGGAGCTTTGGGCCTCCTGACATAGTGGAAACTGTTCATGCCCATGGCGGGGCATGGTGGGAGGGGCGGTGTGACTGGATGGTCGTGAGGGTCCCTTCCAACCCAAACCATTCTGTGATTCTATGGTTCCAAGGTGGTGTCCAGCAGGACCCCAGACCCTTCCCAGCAAAGCACTTATCCCCAGCTGGACAGCTCCCAGCAAGTGCTGCTTCCTGGGGTCGTTCCTGCTCAGGTGCAGGACTTTGCCCTTCACCTCGTTGAACTTCTTGGGGTTCCTGCCTTGGCCGGACACAGCGTAGCTGCAGACGTGCAGGCCTGGAAATGGGTAGCATGTGTTTTTGGGGAAGCAACTCAATAGTGCCTTGTACGTGGGGAAAAAGCACGCCAGCACCAACACCCCAGCTGGCCCTGCAAAGGGCTGCATCGACGTACCCTTCTCCCACCTGTCTGAACCCATTGGCCTTCGGGTCCAGCGGACACACAAGGAAGCGGTGGGAGTATCAGGAGGAAAAGGGGGAGAAAGCAGCGAGGGTAGGGACAGGGACACCAAGTGTGTTGTTACAAATACTCAGACATTTTCTGCAGTTTTCATGGCTTTATTTGTTTTGTCTAAAAGCCTTAGACTGCTGTGAGCCCTCCTGTTCCCCCCCCCCCCCCCACCCCGGTTGCCGGCGTGTGCCCCATCTGCTGGCCCAGCCCCAGCTTGGCCAGCTCCTGGGGCACTGTCCTAGTGTCGCCGGCGGGGTGGCCTCTTTGCGGGTGGGGCAGAGTCCTGGCAAGTGGGGGCCCTCCTCTTTGCAGCTCGCCGGGGCCCCCTGCGTCTTTGGTCCCTGCCCTGGCCGGCAGTGGAGGGACCGGCCACAGCCTCCTCTGGTTCCTCCGCTGGCACTTGTTGATTTCTAGGCTCAGGAACCGGGACGGATGGAAGGCGGCTCGATCTCCCGTGGAAGGCAGCATTTGAGGTCCCAGGGAGCTCCTCTGCGTTGGTTCCCTCCGAGCTCTCTGGGCCAGCTGATGGTGTCCCCACCGATGTGGCAGTGTGGCTGGGGACTGCTGCAGGGCTGCCCCCCTGTCCTCCGGCAGCGCGGGAGGCCCCCAGGCCCAGGATGTTTTGGGCCTCCCCGCTGCACCGCTGCACGGCGGTGGCAATGAGCCGCTGCACGAAGCTGGCCGTCTGCCTTCCCAGGGAGGTCCTCAGGAGCAGGGTGAGGGCCCCCTCGTCCAGGCCAAAGAAGCGCAGGCCTGAGATGACGTTGCGCTGCGCTTCTGAGGCTGCCCTGCCGTCATCCCCGAGGAGCTGCCCCAGCTCGTGGCGCAGCCAGGGCAGCAGGGGCTGGAGCACAGCAGGGTACAGCCGGAACAGGGACGCCCAGGCGAAGGGGTGGAGGCCGCCCACAGCGGCTGTGGGCAGTGGTCCTGCAGCCTCTGGTCGGGAGGCTGGGTGGGCAGGAGCTCCGTCTGCCTGCTGGGCGGTGACCGGTGCCTCCGCAGGTGGTGGGATGACGAGCTCCTTGAACCTGTTGTCTGCCCGCACCGAGTGCACGATGGAGCTCACCCTCCTCTTGCAGAGGGGGCACTCGGGCTTGCTCTCAGCCCACCGCTGGATGCATTCAAAGCAGAAGCGGTGGAGGCATGGCACCACATAGCTGGGGTTCACCCAGCTGTCCAGACAGATGGGACAGCGGGTGTCCAGCGCCGTGGCCATGCTCTCCACCTGCTGAGGTGAGCTGGGGAGAACTGGCGATGACGAGCCGCTCCCTCTCACCGGCGCTGCAGCAGCAGGTGTCACGCTGCAAAAGGCAGAGAAGAGGCCATGGTCATCGGCTGAGCCAGGGGCGGCTGGAAGAGTTGTGCAGGTCCCCCAAGGAGGAAACCCTTCCAGCTGCCCAGGGCCCAGGGGAAGGTGTCCCCACCGCGCTCACCTCTGCTGCCGCGAGCACTCCTCCTGGGTCTCCCGACGGCCCGAATGAGGCAGGGCCGCGGAAGAAGCTCCGATGGCTCTGGGAAGGGCACTGAGAGCTGCTGCAGCAACTCCCAGAGCACGACACCAGCACCAAGGCCAACCTTGCTCCTCACTCCAGACCTCGCGTAAACGCTCAGCTGGAGTGCGGGCACTAGCCAGCGGGGTGGGACTCTGCGCCTGCATATGAGCAGCGAGGGCCACGCAGTCACAATCCGTCGCTCCAGGCACTCACAGTGCGTCGCTCGGAGCCATCACAATGGGCCGTCCTGCCCCGCAGCGCTCGCTCTGGCAGCGCTCTGGCCCCAGCACATGCGTCTGTGTCTAGGACAATGTCACTTACCACTCTGCCCAACAAAATGTTTGCCTTCATCTTGGTGTCGGTGTTATCCACCAGTCACTGCAGCCTTGGCCGTGTCTTCCCAGTGCACCATCAGATCACCCAGGCCATGGCAGACACCTCCGGGCCCATAAAGCAAGAGCGTCCATTCCATAAAACCTCGTGCCTGCCTTTGAAGCTGCACGACACAGTCCTCACACTGCTCTTGCTACACTCCAGCACAGCTGGCCAGCCCTCGCGTTGCCCTGGTTCTCCCCACAGCAGGCTAATGGCAGCCCTTGCCTTGCCCTCAGGAATCTCCTTGATTTTGACCCTCTCTGGAGGGAGCAGGGCGTTCCCCTCTGCTTAGCACCCATCAGGCCTCATCTGGGCATCGTGTCCTCTTTGGGGTCCTGGGCGGGAGAGACATCGACAAGCTGGAGGAATTCAGGGGAGAGCACTGATGCGGTGGGGCTGGAGCACTCGCCCCGTGAGGAGGGTGTGGGACCGGGACTGGTTCAGCATGGAGCAGAGTACGCTTAGGGGCACAACGTGGAGCCCGTGGGAATGGGATGACTGCAACGGGGACGAGATCTTCCCAGCAGTAGCTGGCAGGAGGAGCGGAGGCAGATCTGGAGAAGTCCAGGCTGGTGATAGGGAAAAACAGAGAAGTCCTCTCAGGGTTCCAAAGGACACTCAAGAAGTCCTGTCAGGCTTAGGAGTGGGTTTTCTAGCAAGGTGGTGTCACCCCTGAGCATGGAGGTTTTCCTGACCCGAGTGGAGCCAGCCCAGAGCACAAGGGTCACAAGCCTGCAAAGGGACACATGCGGAAGTCCAGGGAGGGAAAGCGTCGCCAGTGTGAAATGGAGACAGGGTTTCCAAATGAGCTCATTGCAGCCAAAGCAAGACGCAGAGGCCCTACAGATGCAGAAGGCCCAGCCCCGTTGGGCTCTCTCCTCAGGGCCAGAGCCCCTGGGCGAGCACACTTCCCTTCTCTGTGGGGTTCAGAGCAGGGCTTTCGAGCCCTGTAGGAGCAGAGGGCCAGGTGCCGTGGTGCTTGATTTAGGGAAAGGGCAACATAAAAAGCCATGGTTTCACACTCTTTCTCTCATGAGTCTTTCACACTCATACTGTGGTGCCCAGAACTGCACAGAGTGCTGGAGGTGGGGCTGCACCACCGCAGAGTAGAGCGGGACAATCACTTCCCTTGACCGACTAGTGATGCCGTGCTTGATGCACCCCAGGGTACAGTTGGCCCTCCTGGCTGCCAGGGCACACTGCTGGCTCCTGTTCAACTTGCTATCAACCACAACCCCCAGATCCCTCTCTGCGGGGCTGCTCTCCAGCGTCTCGTCGCCCAGTCTGTACATATAGCCAGGGTTTCCCTGTCCCAGGTGCAGGTCCTGGCACTTGCTCTTGTTAAACTTCATGCGGTTGGTGATCGCCCAGCTCTCCAACCTGTTCAGACCTCTCTGCAAGGCCTTTCCACCCTCAACAGAGTCAACAACTCCTCCACGTTTAGGATCATCAGCAAATGTGCTCAAAACACCTAGTCCTACATCCAAATCGTTTATAAAAACATTGAAGAGAACTGGCCCTAAAATGGAGCCCTGGGGGACCCCACTGGTGACCGGCCAGCAGCCTGATGTGGAACCATTTGCCACACATCTTTGAGCCCTACCCATCAGCCAATTATTCACGCATCGTACGATGGTTTTGTCCAGGTGTATGCTAGATGTTTTGTCCAGTAGGATCCCATGGGAAACTGTGTCAAAAGCTTTACTGAAATCCAAAAAGATCACATCAGCTGGTTTCCCTTGATCGACTGGATGGGTGATCTTATCATAAAAGGAAATCAAATCTGTCAAACAAGACCTACCCCTCATGAACCCATGTTGCCTGGGACCGATGACTGCATTGTTCCCCAGGTGCCCTTCAATAACTCCCAGGATGAACTGCTCCATAATTTTACCAGGCACTGACATGAAACTGACAGGCCTGTAGTTACCAGGGTCCTCTTTCCTGCCCTTCTTGAAAATTGGTACAACATTTGCCAGCTTCCACTCAACTGGGACCTCTCCAGATTCCCAACACCGTTGAAAAATAATTGAGAGAGGGCCCGCGATGATGTCAGCCAGCTCTCTAAGCACCCTGGGATGAATCCCATCTGGACCCGTGGACTTATACGGATCCAGGTGGAGCAGCAAATCCTGCACATGTTCAGGGTGGGTTGGGAGTTTATCGTTCCCACCGTCATGGTCCTCCAGCTCAGGGCACCGGGGGTCCCAAAGCCCATCATCAGCATTGAAGACAGAGGCAAAGAAGGCATTAAACGTCTCTGCTTTGCCTATGTCCTTGTCTGTGAGGTGACCATCCCCAACAAGTAGTGGACCTATGTTTTCTCTGGTCCTCCTTTTTCTATTCATGTATTTTTAAAAGCCCTTTTAATGGTCTCCCACAGAGCTGGCCAACTTCAACTGCAGTTGGGCTTTGGCCGCACAAATTTTCTCCCTACAAGTGTGAACAGCATCCCTGTAGTCCTTCCACGTTGCCTGACCCTGCTTCCAGCAGCCATGCACTTTCTTTTTATGCCTAAGCTCCAGAAGAAGATCCGTGGTCATCCAAGCCAGCCTACTGCGCCGCCTGCTTGACTTGCGATGTTTTGGAATTACCTGATCGTGTGCTTTTAGGAGGCAGGGCTTAAAGAATGACCAGCCCTGATAGACGCCTTCAAAAGCAGTTTCCCAGGGGACCTTGCTAACTAGTTCCCTGAGCAGCCTGAAGTCTGCTCTCCCCATATGCAGGGCTGAAGTTTTGGTGGCAGTTTTCCTCCTGTCACCAAAAATTTTAAACTCAACCACTTCATGGTCACTATGACCAAGACGGCCACCAGTTGCCACACCCCGCACAAGTCCCTCTCTGGCCTCCAGCAGCAGATCTAGGAGGGCACCTTTCCTAGTTACCTCCCTGGGGTCCAGGTTACCTCCCTGAAGTCCAGGGAGGGAAAGCGTCACCAGTGTGAAATGGAGACAGGGTTTCCAAATGAGCTCATTGCAGCCAAAGCAAGACGCAGAGGCCCTACAGATGCAGAAGGCCCAGCCCCGTTGGGCTCTCTCCTCAGGGCCAGAGCCCCTGGTCGAGCACACGTCCCCTGTCTGTGGGGTTCAGAGCAGGGCTTTCGAGCCCTGTAGGAGCAGAGGGCCAGGTGCCGTGGTGCTTGATTTAGGGAAAGGGCAACATAAAAAGCCATGGTACCAGTAGTGGTGGGACATCAGTGATCAGAAAGAGATCCAGCTTGAGCATGCCACCCAACTCAGAGGTGCTCAACTCACTACCAAGAAGCTGATTTGTCAATAGCACCAGGCCCCACGGTGCTTAAGAAAGGGAAAAGGTCCCCTGCAAGGTTAAAGGGCTCAGCTCCTTCTGCTCTGGATCAAAATGCACCCAGAAAGCTCTGGTCCAGGCCCCACGAGGGACAAATGGTGGTATAGAGGCTATGCAAGAGCAGGCAGAGAAGCCCTACGGTGCTCTGCAGAGGACAAAGAGGCTCTGCAAGAGCAGTGGGCAAGGACAGCTGACCCAAATTGGCAAGAGGGATATCCCATACCAAACTGGGATACCAATACAGACGATACGAAATTGGGTGGAACTGTTGACTCCACCGAGGGTGCTGAGGCCCTGAAGAGAGACCTAGACAGGTTGGAGAGCTGGGCAGTCACCAACAATCTGAAGTTTAACAAGAACAAGTGCCCGATTCTGCACCTGGGAAGGGGCAGCCCTGGCTATACGTACAGCCTGGGGGATGAGATGCTGGAGATCAGCCCTGCAGAAAGTGATCGGGAGTTCTGGTCAGCAGCGAG
Source organism: Anser anser (assembly GCF_964211835.1). Lineage (NCBI taxonomy): Eukaryota > Metazoa > Chordata > Aves > Anseriformes > Anatidae > Anser > Anser anser. Next base: position 36,610,070 of record NC_139723.1, on the reverse strand, counting down.
CCAAACATGAGCCAGCAGTGTGCCTTGGCAGCCAGGAGGGCCATCCATATCCTGAGGTCTATCAGGCACCTAGCCAGTCGAGGTGTAGTGGGTTTATGTGGCAAGGTTTTGGTAGCGGAGGACTGCAATTGTGCCCTCTGTAAGAAGAGTCCAGCAGCTGCCCCATGTTAGATTAGGGCCAGTTTCAGCCAGATCCAAAGGGACCCACTGCTGCCCAGAACCGAGCCAGTAAGCGATGTCTTTTGCGCCTTTCTGAGAGCAGATTTAAGAAAAGGAAAAAGCAAGGAAACAAACAAACAAAAGAAAACAAAACAAAACAAATCTACTGCACAACAGCAAGTGGTAGAGTGAGGAGTGAGAAGCAGCACTGCAATCCCCCAGGACAGTGCAGAAGGAGGGGAGGAGGTGCTCCAGGCACGCAGCAGCAGTTCCCCTGCGGCCTGTGGAGAGGCCCCTGGTGGAGCAGGCTGTCCCCCTGCAGCCCACGGGTCCCACGGCGGAGCACATCTCTACGCTGCCCACATCTCAATCCTTATGATGATCTGGCAGGGAAGAAGACTGGTGTGGCTGAACAGGGAACTTTTGCTGAGTCTCCGGGAGAAAGAGAGTCTATATCCAGTGGAAGAAGGGACAGGCCACTCGGGGAGAGTACAAGGAATTTGCTAGCATATGCAGAGAGAAAATCAGAAAGGCTACAGTCAAACATGAGCTCAACCTGGCCACTATGGTAAATGATAACAAAAAATGTTTTTCCAGGTATATTAACAGTATGAGGAGGGCCAAGGAGAATCTCCATCCTTTATTGGACTCAGGGGGAAACATGACTACTGAGGATAAGGAAAAGGCTGAGGTTCTTAATGCCTTCTTTACGTATGTCTTTCCTAGTCAGACCACTTGTCCTTGGGGTACTCAGCCTCCCAAGATGGAAGTCTGGGTTGGGGAGCAGAAGAAACCTCTCACAGTTCTGGTGGGAAGAGTTGGAGACCTGCAGCTCCACCTGGACTGTCACAAGCCCATGGGGCCAGATGGGATCCACCCGAGGGTGCTGAGGGAGCCAGTGGATGTGATTGCTGAGCCGCTTTCCAGCATCTCTCAGCCATCATTTTCGTCCGCAGAAGTCCCAGATGACTTGAGGCTTGCTAATGTGATGCCCATCTCTAAGTAGCGTCGTAAGGAGGACCTGGGGAACTACAGGCCTGTCAGCCTGACCTCGGTGCCAGGAAAGGTGATGGAACAGGTTGTCTTGAAGGCAATCGTACAGCATGTGCAAAACAACTGGAGAATCAGGCCCAGTCAGCATGGGATCATGAAAGTCAAGTCCTGCCTGAACAACCTCACCTCCTTTTATGACCGGGTGACCTGCCTAGTGCATGAGGGAAAGGCTGTTGACATAGTCTACCTAGATTTCAGCAAAGCCTTTGATATGGTTTCCCACAGTATTCTAGTGGAGAAGCTGGCAGCCCGTGGCTTGGACAGATACACTCTTTGCTGGGTTAAAAACTGGCTTGACGTCTGGGCCCAGCGAGTGGTGGTGAATGGAGATCCAGCTGGAGACTGATCACCAGTGGTGTTCCCCAGGGGTCAGTGCTGGGGCCCATCCTGTTTAATACCTTTATTGACGGTTTGGATGAGGGAATTGAGTGCTCCCTCAGTAAGTTTGCAGGTGACACCAAGCTGGGGGGAAGGTGTCGATCAGACCCATGGTCTGATTTTTTTGTTGTTCCTGTGTGGAACCAGGAGTAGGATTCAAAGATCTTTGTGGGTACCTTGCAATTTAGGATGTTCTATGATTCTGTGGATTTAAATTATATATAACATGTTTGAAATGAGGGGTAATTTCATTCAGCTACAAATTCTGATCAGATTCTGAACAGGGGTACAAACATTTGGTGACATATCATTTAAGTGACTGTAATATAGGGTTTCAAAGATGTCTTTGGTGCATCAAATGAACCTTATATTCTGCACATTTTAAAATAATAAACCAAAAGGAAAGTCAGTTAGTGATTACAAAGAAAACATTGATAAATCAGGGTTGTTATACATGTTTTTGTGTGCAGAATGGATTTCTTTCTTTTAAAATAGAAATGACATTTTAAGGTACTCTTTGGAGACTGTAGAGGTAGCTAAAAAAAGTTTATAGGGAGGAGGAGAAGCAGTCAAAGTGGTGACTCACATACCCTATTCTTCAAACTAGTAACTCACTAATCTGTTTTATTTTTGTTCTTATTTTTGTTTTTGTTTGGTAAGTTTTTGTTTTGGCCAGCGTGAAAAGCACTATAGCGCTGTCTTGTCATTTCAGGAACTAATGTTGCAGCTCTTACCCATCCTCAGTCAGTCAACAATGCCATAGACAAAAGGGGAAAAGAGTAGGAAGATACTAAGAAGGGGCAGTAGAAAACAAAGTGCAGGTTTTCCTTTTTATTTTGAAGAAAAGAATAAAGTGCTTTTCTAGGTCACATTTGGTAATACCTTACCTTCCAAATATTTTTGCAACATACTTTTTTGTTATTCAAAGAATAAGTAGAAGCAGGTTTTAACCATAATGGTACACAGAAATTGTTTTCATTCTTCAGACGAATGTAGCAGAGCTTCTGCATTACCATCCGTTAATGCTGATCTTGTCACAGATTCATGACAGTAAGAATCTGAGTGATGGAGCACTCTTCATGTGCCACACAGAGCATACATTAACCACTCTAGGTTCCACAGTGATAAAATAAACCAATGGCTAGAAAAAGCTTGTATCCAGTCTTTTCTTTGTCTTGCTGCAGTTTTCAAAGTGTTATCTTTTCCACTTTCCTATTTTAAAATTATGTTTACGCGGAACAAAATCCTACACACCATTACTACTGCTGTGATAGGGATTTAGGGGAAGATTAAAGTGAATGGAAATCAAATTTTCTTTATATTATCTCTGATAATTATCTCTGAAGAGAAGGGATGAGCTGGAGGCTGTAGTGAGGTGAGGCAGTTGTTCAAAGGCAGGTGATTGGTGTGAAAAACTACCTTTCAACTCCTGCTGAGGTTATACTTTGGCTGATTGCAGTGTAAAGTCTCACCACAAATTTAAGGTGTTAATGAGGTAATTTAACCCATGCAAATATCATCAGATCCTGTCATTTTTGGAAAACGTGCAAATATGTTTGAGGCATTTCATTTATTGTTGGCTATCCTGTTGAAGGCAGTTCACTCAGTGTTTTCAAGGGTCTTGGGAGAACTAGAGAGTCCATTTACTTTCTACTGGTGGTTAGAATCCTAGAAGTAACCCGTATAACCCACACGACCACTCACGTATCTGAGGCATGATGTTTGGTGGAGGTGTCATGGTGACTAACTACTACCTCTTTGCTTAAGGTGAAACATAATTGAACCAGTCCTTAAGAATCTTCTGTGGGATGTAACACTTTCCCGTTAGTACCTAATGCTAAATCCCTCATCCTTGAGCAAACAGTGATAGCAAAGAACAATTTCCCACACCACCTACTTGTAGCCACTGCTTTTAGGTTCATATAAAGAGTCAAAGTTAAAAGTCAAAACAGTATCTCATTTTACTCCATGTTTGTACTTCGGTTATTGGCTTTTTAAAGGTCAGTCGAAGGTTATTGTCCTACAAAAAAGGGAAAACACCTTGCTTTCGGCAGTTCAGTTCCACGTCTTTTCCAAGGGCAGAGCTTTACGCATTCAAGAGACAGCCTTGAAATAATCACCCACTTCACAGAGTTGATTCCTGTGTGATCTGACAGTAATAACAAAAGTTCAGCAGTTTAAAATCCAAAATCAACCTTGCTATTCTGCAAAGCACCTCAGAAACTACTGGCTTTTTATAAGAGGGAAAATAAAATACATTACTTGTTGGTAACGATAACATTATTTATATTTCCCATTCAATTTAATATTCATCCTAAGGGGCCTAAGGGAGGAGGGGGGGAGGGGGGGAGGAATAAATTCAACCATTTCCCATCTTTCATTAGAAACTTTATTATGTTAACCTACAAGTATGTGAAGTGAAATAAATGGTAGTGAAGGGCAAAATGATGAACATCAGTCATCTTTGGAAAATAGATATATTTTAACAACAAAACAGGTTTTTGTTTTTGCTTTGTTACAGCTATGAAAAAAAAAGTCCAGACATACTTGATAGGTTTTCTTTAAAAATATATTACAATTCAGTCTTATCAAAGTGAAGTCATGTGGTCTAAAAAACTGAAAATAGAAGTGTTAGGTTCAGTGCTCTAGCACTAGTGTAAGCGTACCAAAAATGGAAAGATTTTCTATACAGTAATTAATAAACACACACACAATTGTTTTCAGTCATTTAAACTACTATATATATAATCTTTAATATAAAGCATTTTTGTCAAAATTAGCTCTGTATTCTTCAGTCTGGATTATGGAGCTTCAGCGTAAGGATTACTATTTGAAAACATCTAATTAAAATATCCAATTGTAGTCACAGTACTTTGAAAATTCAACATATGTTAAATAATGCATTTTCTGCTTCTGAATTTTTATTCTAATTTCAGTATTAACTTGACTTTGCAGATTGTCTCAGAAGAAAGTACGATTACAACAAAATCTTCATTCTCCTCTAATCTGTATGTGCATTTGCAATTAAAATTGATGGGAGCTCTCTGGGTAGATCAAGATGAGGACAAAGTTTACACATAACAGTGTGTTTTGATTAAAAATATTTGATAAAACAAAAAGCTGTTGCAGTTTATTATGCTTCTAAGTGACCAGAATAAATAAGCCTGTACTATCTAAACTTAAAGTTTATACTTACCACATGCTTTAAAATCAGCTATTCACTTTGTGCAGAATTTTGCACTTTATTAAACTGCTAAACAACTTGCTAGGGGATAGCTACCTCATTTTTTCAGTGCTATATTTCTCACTCTTATCATGTGAACACGTAGAAACAAGCATCTCTTTCCAATCCTATCTGTGGTGAAGCCAATTCTCTCTGTGTAGCTGGTGTTTGCTAAAATTATTGCATCAACTTACTCATTAAGTTCCCACCAGAATATAGAATGGATGGTCAAAAGTATTCTAGTTCTTTAAGAACGTACTATGATCTGCAAAAAGGACTGTTACAGTCATGAGAGTTGAGTTTTGAATCTGTTAAATTGACAACAGATGTACTCCAGAGCTAGCCTCCCTAACAGCCATGCAGGAGATGGAAGGATTGCAAACAGAAGTCCCAGGTGCTTTTTTTCCTCTCAAACGAATGATATAAAGATACCATTCAAGAGGAATGTATTACCCCTACAGGCAACCCATTTTGTAAGTGTCTACCAACAACCATCCGCTGAAGTGAATTCACAAGTCATTTACTTGACCTAGATGTACTGCAAATATAGCTCAGACATATTCAGACATTGCTTACGCTGACTACACAGCAGAATTTTTACTCACAGAAAGGCTGGTTATGTATATATGGCTACGTATATACTTCGAACATACACAATAGGCAAAAGTATCAGAAATCCATTTGTTCCCACAAATATCTGGCTGAATATATCACTAGAGGAAATGTGTGTCATACTGGAGATTTTCAAACCAATTAAAAATCACGTATTGAGCTCTTCGTTGCTGCATATTAAAAAAGAACTGTTTCTATGATGAGGATTTATTTATCTAGAGGTCTCCAAATTTTATACAGAGTAAGAAAATAATTTTTTGTGAGCTTACAATTGCCAAATACAGCATTTTCTATTCACGGCTTCAAAGACAGGTTTTATTTTAAAGTCTGTTTCACACAGTACAAACACATGTATATACCATTAGCGCTACATGTTCCTATATGCACACAGATCCAGTCAATATTTTGTTTTACGGAGGGATTAAATGGTGACTGGCTTTTAAAACCTTGTATTTAATTGCTATGCTGGCAATGACCAAAGCTGATCAAGTTGTTTGTTCCAAGGATGTGCAAGGGTCAGTGCTTACAACCAGTAAGAACCAGGAATGTTAAGGGGCGCTGCAAACAGGCATATGCTTTCCCCAGGGTTAAGCACACCTGCTACAATGTCTCTGATGCCGAACTCTCATTTATCACCACTTCAATGACAACAAATAAAAGCACACGGTGTTTCCATTTCAAACCAGGGGTTTGTTTTCAAAAACATTTCTGAAAGTGTGTGTTTGTTTGTTTGTTTGTTTTTCCAGTTGATACTCTGTTGCATTTAGTATTTCAAAGGCAACTGGTTGTGATTTTCACACGAGTACATCTATTCCACCATGATAGATACTTCATTGTCTCGGGCTCTGCTGCAGTCCAGCCTTAAAACTGTCACAGCAGTCCCTGTGCTGAGCTGGCACACACACCAGACTACTGACCGATCAGCTCCACATCACATAGTGAGTGTATCACAGGTCTCTGTGCCAAAATGTGACTCCAGTGCAGAAAGAAGAGACTAGTAGGACTTTATGCTTCCCATTATATGCCATAGAATGCAACTACCTATATCCCTAAGCTCCTCATAACAAGCTACAGAGTTGGTACTAGAGCAGGGTGAAGATTGCTGGGATTGTGTCACAAGCATGTCAGCAGATGGCATCACTGACAGCAGAAGCAGCTGGAAGTAATATTGCCACAGCTGAGAATATCTTTTTTAGGTTTCTAAAGGTATCTTTACTTTTTCAGACTGTTTCAGACAGAGAAAGGAGACTTTTGGAGGGATGGTCTCCATCCATGTAGTCAACAGAATGAGCTAAATTTCAAAGCGGGAGTCTGTTTTTCTGTTTTTTTGTTGTTGTTGTTGTTGTTGTTGTTTTTACTTTTTCTGCGTTGTTGTTATTATCCCCAACAAAAGACCTTGATATTTTATTCTTCCAATGAATTCATTTCATAAAGTTAAACTATTATGTAATTGCTAACCACCTCTTATAGTATCAGTATGACATTATCCTTACTTTAATCCTCTTCCTCCACCCAGAGGTCTCTTTAACCAGACAAAGTAAAGGCCAGTTGGCAAAAATGCAAAAAAGAAAAAAAGAAAAAAAAAAGACACACAGTAGAATATTTTTGCAATTACAAGCTAGATCACTAGAGACACAGACGTACACCTTAAAAATTGAGACAGAAGTTAATGAAGAATGGGGGTACATGTGTCACATTATTAGCAATGCAAAAGACCAGCTTAAGCATGTTTTTCCCTACATCAACTACAAAAAAAGAAAAGGTGCCTTTAGCAAGTATGCACAGAGATTGCTTAGTTATTTCTAAGAAAAAAATCACAACATTTAACTGTTTTTACCCTATATTACAGTAATTATTACTACCTGTTTATAAAATGTAAACCGTTCATTGCAAGTCAGGTTTACATAATTCATCACCTTTTTCCACTCCTTACACACTCAGTCCATGCTGACAAAAATAAACTGATTTAATTTACATATTTTATGAAGTAATTACTGATATGTTGTGGATTATTAGTAGTGAATGGAAGAAATAGTGGTCAGAACTGCAGCATATGGAGTTGAAATGTAGCAAAAGATTTGTTGAGGACTGGTGCTGGGTTTGGAGTACCCAGAGATCTTGAGGCATCATGTAATATTGATGTATGCAATGCTTTTGTCATCTTCAAAACTGTTCAAGCAAAGTATTCCCACCACCAGTAAGGGACAAAGAATGCCTGATGGTGGAATTCCCAAACAACTGCAGTATTGTGCTTACTCACACCCCATCTGATCTTGTTTCTTAGTATGTCTTGACTAAAGATCAGAATGGAAGGTAAAATTTGGCAAGGCAGTTTTTCTTCTACATAACTAATCACCTGTATAAAGTGGCATTTGGCAAGTTGCACTGTCCTGGGAGTATTTCTACTTTGAAACATGACAAATATCAAGTCCACGTTTAAAGTAGCTGAAGTGGGATCTGTTAGCAAAACCGACCTGCAAACTAAGATTTTTAAGCAAGTATATTACAGTATAAATGTGTTGTATACCTGTTTCTATAAAATTAACTGCCATGAAAAAAAAAAAAGAAAAGAACAATCAGGGTCTCCCAAGTGTGGCATTTGTCCATCCATCACTTGTATACACAATACAAACTTCATGTAGAGATTCCTGTTTTATGTACAGCAATTGCCTGCTGGACAGATTAGGAGCAATAGGATCGTAAACTAGAGGAAGGAGCCATGCCACTTGTCCCCTTGAGAGTCCCACTGTGCTACACTCCAGCTTTTGGGGTCATTCACTGCCAACCTCCTTTGTAGAGGATGTGGGGCTGTCTCGAACTGGTAGCAAGTCATAGTGACATGGAATGTGGCTGTTTTTCGGGAGATCATAAGGATCCTGGCTGAAACGTCCACTGCTGCTGAATGCTCCCTGGACAACGCTCACCGTTGGTTCTGCGATAAAAGAGAGTACATACACTCATCACAAGAAATGGCAGAGAGATGACGCTGTATTTCATTGCAGTTTGCATTACAAAATATTCTGTCCTATCTGCTCCAAGACAAAGATTCCTTGTCATGCTGAGTCCTGAAATGAAGGTGTGTTGGTAAGTTGATGCTAAGGCATTCCAGCTTTACACTAAATAATGCCTCTAAGCTTGCATCAAGGACTTACCATGAGTATATTTAATGACAGAACCAAGTGGATCAGCATCTGTTCTCTGTGTGTGGACAAAAAAAAAATAGTAATAAAAAATGGGGGATTTAAATCAAGATCTTATAAAAATCCTTAAAAATACAACACAGATAGTGATGGATTTCAGAAGAATAGCTAACTGGGGACAGTAATGGAAAATGGTGTCCTGTAATGCGTGACACACATTATTCTGGTCCTGAGACCATTAGGGAAATAATATGCTACAAGACTCCAATGTTTTCTGTAACTACAGTAATGCAGCAACCATATAGGAACCCTTTCAGTAAAAACCCACTTCTGTGGGTGAAAATGCATTTTTCTGCTCAAGGAGAAGAAACAGACCTTTTCTATCCCTCCCATACACTTGTTCCACCTGTTTTCAGTACTTAACAGATCTGAATTATATTGCAGTTAAATGCTGAGCATACCTTCTGCTGTTGTTTACAGAAAGACTTTCAAACTAAGGAAATCCAGAGGTAGCTGTGGGTTATTGAACACAGACCTGAAGGTATTTTTAAATGGTGCTCTTGTGAATTACACCACTCATCTGAAAAGAATGAGCTTGTTTTTACAGCTTTTGAGCAGAAAACAGAATTTGAAAGCATCACAATTTTTTTTCAGTGAGTATTTTTTCATGTGTTTTCATTAAATTGATTCAAAGGAAAAGAGTTTTGTGCTTCCTCTTATTAACCTTCAAAATCTCGAAGCAGAATTTCTACTTACCAACTTCATAAACATTCTTATTGGCTGAAGCAGAGCTGGCAATCTCAGCATACGGGGAGTCCCTGCGTGTTGGTGACTTCATTTCAACATATCCACATTCTGAACTCTTTGGTACAAGAGCTGGTGGGTCTTTTATAGTAGCATATGGGTTTTCAGAGCTACTCAATGAGCAATTGCTTAAATTGTATTCTGAGTTCTTCACTAGATCTGAAAAAAGAAAAACAAACTACTCTCTCAAGTACACTACATAATTTGGACATTGATACTAAACAGAGCAAAATGCATTTCCACTTTTACACAACTCTGAAATTATACAGACATTCTTTAATCTTGAGTTTTAAAAGTCACTCAATATTTAAATTGAAACTAATCGTAACACTTCACAATTGTTATACAGCCATTAATGAAAGCACCTCTACTGGTCTGTTCTTTTATGAGATTGATCTTGCCATCAGCAAAACATCTGACCAACTTCACTTCTGATTAAGATAGAAGCTAGCATTAAATACAGATAATGTGTAGAATCAATTTTTTATACGGTCTTCAGAATATTTTTGCCTTTGCAAGTGCTGAACTAAGGACATGATTAAAGTAAGTGACCTAACAGACTGTTTCTGATAGCAATGGCTAGGCAGATGGCAAGGTGGTTTATAGAGATGGCCTATTTGGTGCAAAACTTGAGCATGAAGCCACACCAAAAGAGTAACCAGTTTCTTGGAAGTTTCTCTGAAGTATGTATAGGAAAGCTGAAAAAGAAACACCAAGTGTCTTATCATTTCAGGATTTAGGTGAAGGACAGCTTGCCATAGTTTAAGAGAAGAGGCATCTTCTCAGGCTGAGAAGAGTCTCTGTGGTGTCTGTGTTACTTTGTTCTCTGTGTTGCTTTGTGGTATGCTGTATTATTTAAACTTCAGAGCTGAGACTTTCTCAACTGGTTCCTGAGTGAAGATCCAGCTTGAGAATGACTTTGGTAAACCTGCCAGTGGATATGTGCTCATAGACTTGTGTCTCCTTTAAGATATGTTCCATTAAGATTCCTCTAGTTCTGCAAAACCAGGGAATCTCAAGTAGCAATATATAGCAAATCACTTCTCCAGCTTAAATTGTCCAGTATTATAAATAAGGTGACAAACCAGCTGTTCTTGTCAACATATTTAACTTATTTAGCTACACTTTTTTTATTGTTTGGATATCCAGACATTCTAATCATCCTTGCTATACCTCAGTCATAAAACAAAAACAGTTGCATACACAAGTATGGTGCAGTATAAAGTCTTATAAGTAAACTGGATAACTCAGAATATCAAAATACCATAATTACCCCAAATTTCCTAAGGTTTTCATTCTTCTCTATGCATTCATACTTCGATAAACATTCCAAAGTCCTGCAGTGAGCATGTTGAAGCATTGCAGGCTTGCTTGTGATTATGCAGTCCTACACCGTCCATGCCATTTGCAAGAGGAATTGGTTCTCTTTTAAAGCCTTTCATCTGAGGCAGCATGCATCCTTACCTAGCTCACTAAACTGAAGTTCCTCTAGAATGGCTAGAATAGAGCCATTTTGTGCCTCGTGCATTACAGAAACATTTGTTGTATGGGACACATAAGGAACTTAGAAAGCCTTGAGGTTTTTTGTTTTTTTTTTGTGTGTGTGTGTGTGGTTTGTTTGTTTTAAGAAACCTACCCTCACAAAAGAAAGAAAATAAATCCACAAATAAAAATTCATGCATTTAGGGCATTGATTCAATGACACAGTAATTTAGTCCAAAATTATTTTATATTCTCTTTGCACAGAAACCAAATATAATTTATAAGAGTAAACTGATTATTGACGTCATTTCATCTAAACGCACCAGAAAAAAACTCACCTTTCAGGGATTTTCCCAAATAACCCCTATCAAGTCCAAAAGCACCTGAGAAAAATGATACCAAAAACAGAGCAGTTTTAAAATCAAAGAAAACCGATTACATAACAGCTTCTATGTCTTTCAAATTAGCTTTGGGATTGATTTCTACCTTAGTGGAAGTATTCTCTCATAAACCCCATGAGACTGCCCAATATAGGGTTGCAAAAGCATTGTTCATATTTGCAAGCTTTCAGTACCTCTCTGAACAAGAAAGGTGGGTAAGGTTATAAAGGACTATTAAATTATCTGGTTGACCTCACACATGTCACAGGCCATTACATTTTGCCCAGTTACTCTTGAATGAGCCTAATAACTGCTGTTTGATTAACGCATATTTTCTGTCTGGGTAAACTGTATCTACCAGAAAGGCATCCCATCTTGACCTGAAAACCTCAGAGTATGGAAGTTCACTCCAGTTCTTGGTATTTTGCTTTCACAGTTAATCACTCCCACTGTGTTGTCCAAGGTCATTCTGTTACAGCTCTTTGACCTGAGGGAATGGCCTGAGCTACTAGTGCCTCGGTCTACAGCTTTACAATTAGCTGTTAGGAACAAATTTATCTCAATATAAATCTCAATCTAAACATCAGCAATGACTGACAACTGTTTTCAGAGACCTGGTACTTGCCTGGTTGTTAATTTATTCAAAAAGCTTTGACTGATACTATGCAGTACTGATTTTTTAATCAGACTGTATGGTGGTACTATGCTAGAAGGCTTACAAAAGCCTAAAACCATTTTACCTATACAGCATCTCTATAAACAAAAGTCATTGTTTCCAAAAACGAAATTATTCTATTTGAGAAGTCCTAAAACAATGAATTGTATTCCTACCCCATAAGTTACTAATTAGATCTCACATTAGCTGTTCTATTGTTTTTGCTAAGACTAATGCACAGGTCACCAGCCTACAGCTACCCAAGTCATCTCTGTTTATCTAGAAAACAAACATAATATCAGCACTCACCCAGTCCTCTCGAATCTCCCTGTTACTCAAGGTACACTGCAGTGGACTAACCACAGCTTAATGTGCTACTACAAACACTCTTGACTAAGAAAATGTGAAGTTGACCACCGTTATGACTGAAACCCTTTTCTACAGACTAGATCTAAGCCTCAGTTGTGGTCAGCAAAAGATCATGGATGAGCATGATAAATAAGGGCTCTATACTATTGTTCTCATTCCCAGAATCTGCTACTGTTAAAGACCAGAAATGAAGGTAAGAAACGATACTCAAAATTGCACTGGCACTGAAAGACCCTTACAAAATTTTCACTTGTCAGTGATAACAGTCAATATAATCCAGCCTTTTTGGAATGCAAGAAATTGGGAAATGATGACAAGACAGCAAAAGACAGCATAAAGCAGGATACAGTAACTTAACACTTGTGAATTTTTCTTCCTAAGATGTCCTTTGTTTTGGCAAATGAGAGACTTAACTTGGGAGATGCTCCTAGAATTTACAGCTGAAGCAGGTCAGATGATGAGAAACTATTTTTAAACAGATTCAAGATAGTGGGGATTAAAAAAAAAAAACATATATGCAACCTCTCATTTATTTTGTAAGAAATTGTAATTTTGCCAAACAAAAACACTACTGTAGAACATTCATTGCATTATGACATTAATTAATATGAAAAACATTTTATAACAATGAGATATTTTGCATATCACATCTCGATGGGGCATCAGATTGATTGACAGTCCCTCATAAGGAGTCACTTTTTCATCTGTCAGGGTACTGCCTTAAAGGAAGGACAAACCCATAACCCTGAGCCTCACAGAATCTGACAAACCTGACATTACGAACAAGGCTTACTAGTGTCACAGAAGAACCATTTTGATACCCTGACTGGAGAACACGTTCTACACGGAAAAAAATAAATCTGTTTTCTATTCCATCTCAGCTACAATAAAAATAACATTGATTTTTTCTTACCGAGCTCATTGAGGTAACCCCCATGTTTCCAGTCAGCAGGCAGTGTTCCAGTGTAGTCCATGATGGTGCCTCGTTTTCCGGGTTCCACATTTTTAAGGTTCACAAACAGCTGATTGTTTTTTGCCTATTTCAAAGAAAGACAGATAATTGAAACTAGTAGGGGATTGCTGCATTCCACTAGGAGATAATCAGGGAAAGTGAAATAAATCCAATGAGAGGGAACACAGTAAAATAAACTGGCAGCTAATCTACACAGAAGAATCTAGATTTTTCTGCTTTACCTTTGCCAGGGTCAGTCTGTCCATGTTGTTGACATGAGGTGGGGTAGTGCACTGTGTTAGAGTGTGATAACTAGGGTTGGAGAAATAGTGACTGTTAGCATTTCCACCATTACTATGAGGGATGGTTTCTGAAAAGGAAAAGAAAAGAAAATGATTAACTTAAAATAACATGCAATTTCTTTCCTAAGCTATGTTTTCCATAGTGCTAAGTGGATTTCAGAATCTAGTCTGGAGTTTCTTGAATAAAAATCTAGAAATCTTGCATACATCTAAATGAATAAGAGAGAGACAGCAGTAACTGACTAATTGCATAGCCACTTTTAGCAAAGAGCATTATCAAGTGTTACTTAATGATTTGCATTTCTGATCTGATCCCTTGTTTTATTTTGCATCTGTAACCATGGCATTGTCCAAGTCATAGACACTTTTACCACAGAGTTCACAGCAACATTTTTTTTGGTGCTTAAACAGCACCACTGTCTTCTCTGGTACATCTTTCTCTGCTCTGACAACTGCTTCTGCTGGCTTCTTTAGCTGCCAGCTTCCTTAATAGCTGTGTGCAAAAGACAGGATCACCTGAATTTTCATGTACACCTGCATCCCAACTCACATCCGTGGATCGAAAACTCCTGTCCTGTTTCAGGAACATTGCTCTTTCCCCGCATCTGTTTCAAACTTGGACCACTCTGCCCCTCTACACAGCCTTGCTGCAGCTAGTGTGAAATTCTGATTTTTCTCAATCTATAGCAGTCTTTCTGTATACAAGCTGTTGGCATCGAATTTAAAGTCTCAGCAGAAACTACATTTTGCCACACTTTCCAAGTCCGTTTAAAAGTAGGCACAGAGGAATAGTGAAGTCCATATGTCCACCAGTTAATACAGAAAAATATTTAGGGATTAAAATGTTACTGAGTAGAGCAAGATATATGATCACTTGATCCTTTATTCAGCAATTAGCATATTTTACCAGCATATACCAGCTTTATTGTACTAAATGCACAGATGAAATGACTACGATACAGAACAAACTAAACAGCTACAGATGCTGAACCAGCATCCTTCTGAACCCTGGTGAACCGTCTCTGGCAGCTGGAAGGTGACACAAGCCTACCACTGCTCTGGTGTGCTGGTTTACTAGCAAGTGGTGTGGTCCCAGGGGCTGCTCTGCTATAAAGCACCATTGGGAGCAGTGAGTCTGACTCCTCTTTCCCAAAGACGGAAGAACCCTCCCCTGTCTCTTTCGAGGGAGGCTTGCAAAGCAGACTTGTAGATGCACTCTCTGGAAACAAATAGGCTCCTGCTCAGAGCAGCCTTCACTAATGTAGAAAGGTGAAACGCACACATTCAACCCTGTTATATGAATCCCATCAGTGCTCGACTGAAAACATAAAGTCAAGAGACAGAGGAAACAATCTGTTCTAAATCTCACTTACCTGAAATGGTGTAATCTGCATTGATGACTCTCATAGCAGGTGTATAGGTCACTGAGGGCATATTTGTTTCTTTCCCTTTCTGTTTTTGTCTGTAAATGATGAACAGCACTAGCAGGAAAAGCACAACCAGGACGAGAATGATAATGCCTGCTATAGCCCCTATCTGGTAAGAATCAGCAGGGATGGCAGTACTGGTACGGCTTAAACTGTTCAAGTTTCCCACTATAATTACACCAGCTGAAATACACAAAGAAATGAAAATATATTACATAAATTATGAGGCTTACATTTCAGGAGCAGAAGACAATATTTCACTTCTCAATCTTTCTTTCTGTTAATTTTAACTGTACTTTACAATGCCAAAATAGAACTATGTCAGAAACCAGCACAAAAACAACCCTAGCCTTGAGGAAAATCATTCTTCTTCTTCACAGAAAGAGGTGAAAAGGTAAGAAAAAAGAAAAGAAATTCTCTAGGCAAAAGTGCAGAGCAGATAACGTGCATGCTCTTACCAGCAGCTTTGCACAGTACAGCACTGTAAAGCATTTCATGCAATCAGCACCTAAGTGCTTTGGTCCAATAAACTACCACAGAGGCATCTAATACTTACAAATCTACAAAATGTATACAATTTAGTAAAAGACAATTTAAGCACATATTAAACACACACAAAATTAATTTTATGGCTGATACATAGATGACCTCAAATAGGTTGACTAAGTTTTAGAGAAAATAATTCCAGTAATTTTCAGCACCTAGGTAGGCCTTACCTTGATCACACCTGGCCCCCTTCCAGCCTGGGCTGCAGTAACAAGTCCCTGTGATGTGGTCACAGGTCGAGTTGTTCAGACAGTCACATATCTGCCGGCATCCGTACCCATAGGTACCTTGAGGGCATTCTGCAGAGAAATGAACAAAATACGTGTAAATGAAAAGCAGACATAGTTATCACTTCTGAAACGTATACAGATCTGTATGTATTACAGACCTACAGCACTACACCTGCTACCATTTGCTGCCTCACCACGTATGTTTTTGCACATGGCCAGCAGATGGCGATATCTTATGAGTGGTAGACCCGAGAAGATTTTCTGAAGGGGAACGCTCTACGTGTGTGTGCACATGCAGACAGAGAAAGAAACTGCATTCAAAAGTGACTTTCTTTTACCTGTTATCTTGCTGCCACTAAGAAAGTGAAAACAGAAAAAAAAAAAAAAAAAAGTGGAAAAAAAATAGATTAGAAAGGCAGAAGACAGTGAGGACAGTTCTGCCCAGGCATGCCTGGTCTCACAGGTCACACAGATCCAAGTGCTTGAAGAACCCTGTAATCATGAATGGTGCCAGACATCGGCTGGTGTCATGACTATGACAGATGTGCTAATGCGGTGACAGGGCAAGAGACTAGGATCACGAGTCTGAGATGTGCCATCTACTTACATAAAAATAAAACTGGTCCCAGACTGCTTATGGCATACTTTGATACCATAATGTGTACACTGAGAAACTACATGGAGTAGAAAAATATTAAATTATGAAAAATAAGTTAATTGGAACAGTTTTACATGCATTTGTCTCTCCCAGAATGATTTGTATACAATAAATAATTACCAATCAAAGCGTCTCCTACATCACATAATCAGCATGATAGAAAATTATCCTACACTGATAAAAATTACTTCTTTCATATTGATACCTGTGTTACTCTGTGGCTTTTTACATTGTTGTAGTACCTATGGTTTGAGGAAGGGTGGTATTTCTCTTTCTGAGACTCAAATTTCTGAACCTCATGATTTTCTAACTACATTAATTTGTCTTTTTTTAAAAAAATCTAACACATCTGTTATGTATTCCTAGTTTACAATAATTTATGACATAATATAACACAATAGGTGCCAAAGATACTTCTTTGCAATCTTGATAAATCCAGATGCAAGTGTAATTTCCTGCTCATATACCACCTTCTTCTCTTGGTTACATTCCATAAAACAATATTAGCACCACTGAAGTCAATGTCTGTGCAAAAAGTACTATTCCATGATATATTTTGGCATTTTGAAATCTAAACTGCAATGAAAAGTCAATTTTTTAAAACTGAAGTTCCAATTCATAAATATCAGAACACTTAGTTTAATATTGTTGAATCATTATTACCAAATTATAGTATAAAATGTCAAATCTATAAACATCCTAACACAGCTAGGTTTGCCAAAGTATTTGAAATAATATTTTGATATGATGATATCAGAAGAGGATCTTAAAATCTTCATCTTTTCCTAAGCATTATTCTCCTTTTTAAGTGAAACATCCTGATATCATCAGAGTAGAATAAGAAAACTGAAATAACTAATAATTACATGTTGCAATGTATTATTTCACTGAAATAAACATATTCCTCCAAAATATTCACATTTCATTGTAAATGTATTTTTCTTAGGAAAAAAAAAAAAAAAACTTTTCTGTATTTTCAGTGGTTCTACCCCAGGTGCCCGTTAGCCTTACCTACAAAACACCTGTTGGAGCTGGAGCTAGGCTCACTGCTGAGGGAATAAAGTGTGTCTACAGGGGTAAAGTTCAGTATATGGTAACCTCCCCTCCCTTCCGTTAGAGTACTGCCAGGTGTGACGTGCTCTAGATAATAAGAAACAACCCCCTCATATCAAAACCAAAGCCTTATGCGCAGTGCTGATGCCTAACACAAGTTTAAATCTTCAAAATAGTAATTAAGTTAAAATAGGGGTATGTGGGACCTCATGTTGAATGGATTGCTTTACATTGCACTAATGCATGAAGATTGGGAGCACCACTCACTCGGTGATATTAGCTAATGCTGGACTAATAGCGTTCTGTCTTCACGAGCATTCTGTCTTTATAAGCCTGATTATTCTTTTAATGTTGTACAACATTATACCACCACTGATGTCAGTGGTGCTATTCTTAATTTTTCTCGGGTAAGGAATCACATGTAGAAAAATAAAATGACATTTATTATGCTTTTATAATCCATTTGAATTGTAAAGACACATCGCAAATTTTAATTTTATCCACTAGTAAAGATGTGGTACTACTTATCTATAGTTTTCTAACTAATAATTTTGATTGCGATTTATGCTAATAATTACTCAGACTAATTTGTTACTTTTACATGTCAGAGTTGTTGTTTTTTAAGCATTGTATCCAAAGCAGCTAGAATGTGGTACAAATGCCTCTGAAATGTAGCTACAAGGTGAAAGAAACAACCACCACTATCATAATCAGTCTTAATAACTAATTCTGTGGGCATTTATCTGTTTGGAAATAGTCTGGGTCTGACTCCTAAAGCTCTTGCACAGTCAAGATTCTCATTGAAGCCAGGAGGTTGCATCACAACACTTGCCAAAATAACAGGAGGTTGGCTCAGGGTTTGGTGTTTGTTATCAAGCATGGACAACTCCAGTTCCTACTCACTCTGCTCACAGTGCTTCCCCATGAATCCTGTGCGGCAGGTACACTGCCCACTGATGTGGTCGCAGTCAGCTCCATTCTGACATTGGCATATCAATGCACAGTCCTTCCCATAAAACCCTAGGGGACATCCTGCAAAACAAGGAGGGGGGGGGGGGGGGAAAGGAGTGAAACAGGTGCTCTAGCAATAAAATTCAAATATTCTGATTAAGTATGTTATTGAAAAGCCATTTCAATGTGGCATTCTATAAACACAACAGATTAAGACCTACCTCATTTTAAGGGATTTAGAATATTCATTAGGCAACAAGTACATAAAAATGAGATTGCAAATTTTGGGGACAGCAGATGAGCAGAAGAAGCCAGCAAGAAGGGCTCCTAGAAGAAATAGTTTTAAGGAGAAAGAGGGCACTTTGTGAGCCAGAGCAGTGATTCTGATTAGTGATGAATGAACCTTTGGACATATTTTCTACACAGCTGATGTTGAATCATAAAATAATAAAAATAATAACATATTGAGTCTCAGCTCCTCACAAAGATACCATTTCAGTATGAAGAAGATATATCACCGCAAAGAGATCGTTATTCACCAGCAGGAAGCAAAATAACCATGATAGCTGACAGCTGAACCAAAACAGTGAGTGTTTTCCAGAGCTGCATCCATATGGCAATATAATGTACTTCCTGCCACTATGACATTGTTCAGTTGAAAAAGAGAGTTCTGATTTTATGAAAATGTTATTTAAACATGGAATGCAAAACAGTCAGTAGTCTTATTTTTCCTTAGTTTGAAGATAATGGATGTGCCTGGATTACAGAAAGTGTGGATGTCTGTATTGAAGATAAACCAAACTGAAGCCATTAATTGATAATTTATGATAAAGATAAGAAGACAACGTGTCAGTATCTAATGTTTCTCTCTCAAACTTTGTATGAACTGTTGCCAAGCACATAATGTGTGCCACATGCCTACACAGTTGCTGCACTTTTTGCATTTTCACTTGGATGAAAAGGTCTCAGGAAAAAATCAGTATTAATGTACTAATTACCTAAAATCCAAAACAAATGATAGAATAACAACGTAGTGAATTTATGTTTCTAAGTTCCAAGTAAAATCGCTTCTACGTAGAAATGTGAATTACAGCTACTGAGCTACAGCTGCTGTTGCAGTTGACCCCTGGATGTAACAGCTACAGGTGAGAGATGTACAGTTTGACCATTTTGCAATGCCAACAGGGACTACGCCTCAGTAGATCACAGCCACAGCTAAGCCAGATGCTATTCTCATGGCTTTTGTCAGCACTGTGTTATGTTA
The DNA here is from genome assembly GCF_964211835.1 of Anser anser. Classification (NCBI taxonomy): domain Eukaryota; kingdom Metazoa; phylum Chordata; class Aves; order Anseriformes; family Anatidae; genus Anser; species Anser anser. The sequence continues at coordinate 36,590,432 of NC_139723.1, read as the reverse complement.
TTATCTTGGTTGTTGGGTCTCCACTGCTACAATATTTCTTGGGGAGGTTTCAGAGAGGGAAAGATTTACATGGTACCACCACCTTGCCTGGTACATAGCTAACATCAACCACACTATGGTCTGCAGCCATAACTGCACATGTAGAGCAGTAGCACCTGAATGGCAGTCATTCATTCTGCATGTGCACATGACAGACTTCTCCGCTGGGATGTCTGCCTGTGGCCAAAAGTTGTCTTCCTCTGAAGGAAGGCTAAAAAGGAGCCCAAATGCAATGGCCAGCAAGCCTCCAGTGATTTTACAGGGCCTTCCCCTGCAACCATGGAGGTTATGCCTTCCATCTTCTGATCGGAAAGGTTTAGCAGCAGGGGAAGAAATTAACAAAATGTGAAAGTCCCGAAGGAAAATTTTGTCACTGATTTGTAGACATGTTGAGACTATGAATGGACAATAACAGTCACTTACGCTGTGTACAGTAAAGGCCAGTCCATCCTGGGGTACATTTGCACTCGCCGTCGTAGGCACTGCAGTAAGCTCCATTATGGCAGTTGCACGTGTGGATGCAGTTTGGTCCCCAGTGAGAAGGCGGGCAAGCTGAAACAACCCAGAGCAAGTAATCAATCATAAATGACAAGTTCTTTGGTACTCATGAAATGGAGAGCTGCTTACAAGCACATGAGAGGGCTGTTTGGTTTGGGGTTTGTTGTTTTTTCTTTTAAACAAATATTTTGGGCTGCTCCATTTAGAGCCGATAGCCAGATTTTTTTAAGCTATGGATTCATTTTACTAAAGATAAAAAGTGCTGAAAAAAACTGAATGTATGAAACCAGTGATACATACTCAATTCTTAGTAACTAGGACACTAACACAAGCTTTCTTGTGGAGAAAGCCATGTAAGCTTCCTTAAGTTCATCTGAAGAAAGACAGTTGAAGGCAACTTGAGCACAGTTAAAGAGATAAGCCTTTTAAGCCCCAGATGTGAAGGAGAACAGAGAAGTTTGAAACATATCTTGTAGCCTACACCTGAAGAACAATACTAAGATTACTCCCTGAATTTCCACTGTTAGATGCTACATCGAAGGTTGGACTTGGTGTTGAGGGACATGGTTTAGTGGGTAACATTGAAATTTTTACATGCATGCATTGGAGATTGTGTGGATTTTGGTACCTTATACAATTAGCTATGCTTCCTCTGACAATTTTGCTTCATCTAGTTCTTTCTTGTCAATAGTAATTTGTATGGATCCAGTAAGGCATCTGGAGAATGCCTTATTTAGTAATTATTTAATAAAATAACTTGATCAAATATAAGAAAACCAGGGCCCAGCCCTTCTTTTTATGTCAGTAACCAAGTCTTCAATGATTAGCAGACTGTACACAAATCAAGTGAGGTAGAACAACACTAAGAATGTGCATCTGTGAAACTTCTTTATGAAAGGAAGAAATAATAAAAAAAAAGTACTTACAAAAAGTCATAGTGAAAGAGATTTCCTAATAAGATGTTAACAAGTTTAAGAACAATGAGCTTGTTCTCACAACCACAGTACAGACTTGCTACTTGAGAAAATCTTGGCTTTGTTCTGAGCCTTGCCTGTAGCTCTCTATGCAATGGTAGTTAAAAACCAAAACTGAACAAAACAAAATGGCCACGAATATTCATAAAACTGTCCTGAGGATACAAATCATGGGATGCTTACAACACTACTGTTGAGGAGACTACATAACTGCACAGACAAGCAAATAACAGGCCATGTAGCTTCTACACAATGCAAGATTCACGAATCACAGAATGCTTCAGGTTAGAAGAGACCTTTGGAATCATCTGGTCCAATATCCTACTCCAAGGATCTCCAACAATAAAAGTTTCACAACTTCTTCCAGAATGGAGACTTTGGAGCTTCTCTGGACAGATGACATGCTTGACCACTCTCATAGCAAGGAATTGTTTTCTTGCATCCTATAGGAGTCGCCCTTTATGTAACCTGCGAGCATTGTCTCTTGTCCTTTGGCAGTGCACTTCTGAGACAAGTCCGGTGCATATTCTCTAAAACTCCTCTTTAGGCAGAGGAAGACTGAAAATGGATTACCCAGTTGTATGCTCCAGCCCACTTATTAGAAAATTTGTTGTGTTTATGATAGTGCAAATGAAATGCAGAAAACTTTAGGATCTCTTCATTAATTACCATGAAGTCCTAATTTCTGACTTATACAGCATTTCTTTACCAACAAGGAGAGAATTTATATAGCTGAACCTTGATTGTTTCAAAAATATAAGAAAAAAAGCTGATACTTACGCTGAGAGCAGTCACTACCAATCCAACCAGGGTAACACTGGCAGGATCTGTCAATAGGATTACACGTTCCGTTATTGGTGCAGGTGCATATTCCAATGCAGTTCTTGCCAAATCTGCCACTGGGACATACTGAGAACAAGTTACCAGCGTTAGAATTCCTTAGTAATCAGCACAAAATTGTAATTTCTTTATTTCAAGAATAAGAGATTTATATTTGGATCAAGAAAAGTATTTCTTAGTATAATATAGCAGTATGCATTACAAATTCTGGTAAGCCCATTATACATACTGATTATACAAATAATATATATAAGAATAAAGTGCTGTTTTGAAGAAAGGTATTTTTCATACTTAAGGATCAAGTGTTCAAAGAACTTTAGACTGCTTAAGATTTGATATTTATAAACTGCACATACCACAACAGAAACCACTTTTTGTTTTATACTTTCAGTAGATGGAATGAAAAACAGTGCTTGGTCTCTGCATCCCACAGAGTCTTTACTATAGCTTGTACCTTCATTACAGAGGGCTCCAGTAAATCCAGGTAAGCAGTCACATAATCCAGTAATATGGTGGCAGGGGCCACTGCTGTGTACACACTGTGGACATGTCTGGCTGCAGCGGTGTCCATAAAACCCAGGCGAACAAACTGGAATCAGAAAGAACAAATTGCCATTGATTCCTGCACTTTATACACAGTTATGAAATGCTCTTCAGTGCAATTGTTTCTAACTTCTAATTAGCTCTGCTTTCTAAATACACAAGGGTTGCAATGGTCATTGTTACTCACACAGATCAATGCTTTAAAACTGTGTAAGATTTGCTCATCTTCCTATGGAGCTTACTGTACTCTAGTCAGTAACTACTTATCTGACATTATATAACTTCTCAGGCCATATTTTACTTATATGTTTGATATCCATATATATTTCACATATTACGCATACATGCCTATACATTATATGCCCTCTACAATGTGAATGTCCTTTAAAGTATATTGGAAGAAAAGTACCTTAAAAAACAGGTTTAGCTTTATCTGTAGATGAATACAGTCACCTTAAACCTTAACTTCTTCTGTGCTTCCTAACCTGGCAAACAAATTGCCATCTCTTCACTGAGAAAAATGTACAGATGTTTTCAAGTCATCCTCTCATCTAGATACTCACCGTAACTCATTACCTTGTGCAGACAACTACACATCACCTAACTTTTACAGAAGAGATGAAAAATCCACAGTGCTCCACTTAATTCTTATGCCAAGGGTACTCGTTTCTTTGGGGGGGGGTGCGGGGGTGGAGCTGGAGTTTTTCATAAAATCTCTTTCTTAGTTGCTCTAATTCCTTTTAGCATTTCTTCCTTGTAAATTAGAATATTATGAGATACATCAAGAGAAATACATGTTGCACAGCAGCAATCAGCACTGACAAAAACTCTCTTGGAATCTTTCGATATTTCAATTTCATTCAAGATTCAGTCTTTTGGTTATACACTTAATACAAGTTAGGTGGCCACATCTCTCTAAGAGACTAACTTTTCCAAATGAAACAGTGCCAAAAAGTCTTCCTGTTTACTGAAAAGGCACTTTCTGATTGGGATCCAAATTATTCCTATGACCTCTGTTGTCCGGCCTCCAGACCATGCACCGGAGAGGGGCTCTGAGATGCACTGGCATGGAAGTCACTTGTCCTGATTTTAGGCATAGTTCCAAAACACAAGGAACATTTGTACGTGTAGTGTTACATTTACTCTACCTTTGGATTATCTGATTAACTGCAAGTCTTTAGAGATTAGATAGCGAGGATAATTACTGCACTTATTTAGAAATGCTTAAGGAATACTAATGCTCCACTGATGTGGGATTTAGTAGTACCAGAGGCAATCACATTCTTCAGCTTGAAATCTTGCCCATTCCTGGACTGTTCATCTTCCTCTGTTTCTCAGTCTACCTTTTGGTAATCATTTCATGTCTCCTTCTTCCTTTTCTGCCACTTCTAGAGGACCGAGTAGCATAGCCACTGGGCCTTACTCCCCCTGCTTCTTGACCCTGTTTCTGGGAGACCTGTGAAAAACAGTGCTACCCTCCATTTGCAGAGGACTCACATTTCTCTGCCCTGAGCATCTTTCCCTCCGAGCTTCAACAATGTAGACTGAAGAAAGCTAGGCTGATGGAAAATGGTGATATATTTTCTTGGTTGGGTAGATATCTGCACATCATCTTATTTTTCCCTCGTTTCTGGTATGAATTGCCTCAGTTCATCTGTATCTCTCCTCTTGCAACACTTAAAATTTACAAGGACAAATTTTTTAAATGCAAGCATACATACCTATGTTATCCTTTACCTACTTTGAGGCCTGATCCTATTAGCCATTCTCTGATGCTTCAAAATAAATGTTAAAAAAAAGCAATAGTTAAACTAATGATTCCTACCAGATTCAGTGGGAAGCTAAGGATTTTAGCCCCTGAAACTCATGGACGTTTTATTTACCTGCCAAAATGTGTATTGCGAAATTTACGTTTGTCAATCATATTTGGAAATGTTGGCCTTAGAACAGAGTCCCCTACTCTACTTGTTTCTCAAAAAGTCATGTGCATAACAATGTCACTGCACAGAATGTGAATAAAAGTAAAGTTAAACGACAAAGAGAAGAGCACTGCTAGTTGGAAACATTTACTGAGTTCAGATAACACCTTTCTGTGCATTCATACATTTTGACAATCAAAATGTCTGATCGAGGACTGTTTCATAGTACTTGACAAGACAACTAACAACGTACATGTATCTTATGTATTCCAGTTACAGGAGGAAGAAGCAGAAGTTTTAAAGCAATTATTTTGTCCTTACTTCTTTGACACGTGGTGCCTCGGTATCCTGGTGCACACTCACAGATTCCATCATCTGGAGAACAAGATGCCCCGTTTTTGCAGTAACAGGACAGCGAGCAATTTGGACCCCACTGTCCCTCAGCACACACACTGTCACAGTGTATGCCTGCAACCACAAAGGAAAAAGAAAAAAGGTCAGCCCATAAATAGAAAGCACTCTTATGCATAGCCGTTTTAAACCTTTGGTTCTCAGAGGACTCATTTTTTAAAACACTACTAACAAAAACTGTTTATGAAAACTTCACCAAAATCAGGAGAATAGAATGAGAAGGTAAACCTGTATCTCTGCTCCTGCCTTCCCCAGACCCCCAAAAAGTGAGTTTCTTTTATATTCCAGTTTGATGAGATGTACTTAAGGGCTGATCCTGAGCTCCGTAACAGGAAAGCACTTCCGTAGCCAATTCACATGGAACATAAGAGCACCATGGGATGCTAACTCTAGGCTTCCTTCCCACAAGCACTTTAAGATCTACTAGAAAGATGAATGCCAATTTCTCGGTATTATAAAGAGCTCCATCATTTTCCAGGACTGTTATACATATATACTAAAAAAAAAAAAAAAAAAGTCTTTTATTCCTCTCACTTTCACCACCGGGATCAATAAAGAGAAATGAAAGTAGAAAGTAATTCAAATGTAGCAAAACAATGTTTTTTGCTACCTCCATAATGACTGCTTTAAAACAGCAAATGCTTATTTTCAAATTTTCTGTTAGGGAAATACTTGATGAAAAGCTATTGCAGAAACTTTTCCTCCTGAATGTAAAAATTCTTCAACTCTGAGATAATTTTGTCTAATAATGGGGTGCAGGACACAGAATGATTTCTAATTAGTAGTGAGCTGATTACTGCTAAGCCTCATACCAAATGGAAAAATGTAGTGCACACAAAGAGTTTCAAAACACACCATGTGAGCATTCCAAAATGCTTAGCTGCAACAGTGTTAAGGATGCTGGTCAGTCAGTGTTTTGTCTAACCATTTTTGGCATAAAATTGATTAGAAGATCACCACAATCTGAACCCCCATACATAAGCCATAACACAAACCACTAACTATCATCACCTAATCGCCTTTTTTCCGTTGCAGCACAGAAACTTGAAATATAAAATTCCTGTTTTTTTTTCACACTATCTGCTTTTACAAAGTACGCTGCATGTTAAATGCCAGCAGGCTTCACTGTGGAACTCAGACCGCATTGTGTCTACAGTACTTTGCATTAACAATTAAGTATTATTGTAGCGCCTCTACTGAATGAAGCCCTTCGCTAAGGGAAAAGTGGACTGAATCCAACCACAAGTATGTCTTGCTTTGTAAGTATTTCCAGCAAAATATGCCACAGGTCCAGTGGCTGCCAGGATCCTAAAAAAGCAAAACAGTTTCACATGTGACAAGAAAAAATCTTTAACTTTGAAGAGCAAACCCCAGTGTTTGTAGCAACACTGAAAAATAATTACAGTGTTTATTCATAGGCCAGGCACAGAGGTAATTCCCCAACCCCCACAGCATGTGCTGTGTAAAGCTGCCTATATCTGAAGACCAAGTCTCTAATTAGAGGAAAGGTGAAACTCCAGACACTCAAATTGTTTGTTTCTTTGCAAGAAAATCAACAGATTGAATAATTAAATATGTGGTTCAATAGACTGCACCAACTAATGCTGGCAGTAGAGAAAACACTTGATTTTTAGAAGCCAGGTACTAACCATCTGCAGACAGTATATGGGCCACTTTAAAGCCTAATTTGTACAAGATCATTTAGTTAACACTGACCGGAAAAGAATTTATTGCCAAAAAAACAACCAAACAAACAAAAAACAAAAGGTTTCTTCTACCATTCCTTTTTTTTTTTTTTTTTTTTTGCCTGCACGGGCAATGCCATTCTCCTAGCTGCATCCACATTTGAGAGGCAGAGAGCATAAACTGGCTTCTCAGCAGTCTGGGACAACTTTTTCATAAAGTCTGTACTTCTGCACGAACAGATAGAAGAGAGCGGTTTGATTCAGAGAGATGATGATGCACATGAGCAGGATGAGATCACTGCATATTTTAGAAACAAGACCACTTAATTCACACACTTCAGACTTCTCTGCTTGAGGTTCCCAAATCTGAAAACTTGGGTTTATGTCTGTGAAAGCACAAGTTGGCACATGCAGGGGCTTTCAGTGCTGAGCCTGACACTCTGTTCACTTGAGTGTTATCTGTCATATCATACAGAGCTTCACTCAGTGAACCCTGCCAGAGAAAAGACATTTTTCACAGAGTCTTAATGGGTTTCAGTGGTGTTCAATATACAATGGTCACTGTTAACAAGTCAGTGGTTGCCAAGAGTTACCATAGAGCATTATCTGAGATTATGTAGACCAGTGACATACAATAACACCAGGCTCAATTATATCGTCTTGATCGGTGCACAGAGGATGCTTTATGACAGTGCAGTGTCAAAGGGTGATACTGGGCATACTGGGACAGAAGAGACAAGGGACCCCATGCTATACATATCCACTACACTTAAAAGAGCCAAAGAGCACCATTAAAAGTGAAAAAGGAGCAAGTTCCTCCAGCACACATCAGGGAAAATTATGCATCAGGGAAAATGAAATTTAGCTTTTGTTCCCCACTTTCACCACCTATGAGGAGGTAGTCGGAATGACATCCCTCTACTTTGAAAAGCAACAGTGCATCCTAGGTATCGCTGAATAACAGTTGTGACAACATAATGTACTGAAAGAGTGCTGCATATGGCATCTGTTTCACTATAAAAGGAATTTTATTAAATTCCTACTGATCAACAAACAAAATCAATTACACTCCTGTGTTCAGAATGAATGTAGCAGGGCAGAAACACAAATTGATTCAGGGATTTACTGCATCTCTGTTTATAAAATTGTTTTAAGTCTCACTCACTCACTGAAATTTAGGTGAGCCCATAAGGCATTTAGAAATGGGAAACTGAGTTTAAAATTTTCCCAAAATCAATTATATGCATTTTTGAGAAAGAATAGGTCGGAAATACTAAAAGAGTTCAGAAAAAGAAAAGAAGAATTTTCCTGAGTCTGATGCTTTGTATTTCCATAAAAAAAGCTATGCTTTTAGAGAAAATCTAGACATTAGAGAGGAGAAAATGACATTTTACTAGAAGTTGGAAGCAAGATTAGACTCATCTTTCACAATGGTATCAGCAAGCTTATGACTGATACAGTTTTAAGTGAATATTAACTTCTTATGCAACAAAATTGGTTTTGATAAGTTTTCATGTTGATTTTGATAGTGATAAGGATATCTGTGAGGAAATGTTTTTGCCAGAGCAATGGACAAAGAGCTCTTTGATGGCCTTCACAAGTTGCTAGGCAATAGCTGAATGGTCATGATAAACTTCAGCTAAGCTGCTCTGAAGAAATGCTCATGCATTTTATGCCCAGTGCTTTATGCCAGGGGCCCCACATCTAAATCAGCATTCCCCCAGCATTTGTGATTGCATGAATGAAGAAAATAATTATTTAAGGATAGGAATGTTTCTGCCCATGCTAGCAGAGTGTTTAAATACTCCCTATACTATATTTTTAATATGTTGAGACTCAATGATCTGTCCAAGTCAGTTCAACATAGAGTTAATGGGTTTTAGCACTTGAAGTGGAAAAATATACCAATTATTTCTTATGATCTTCCAAGTTAAAGTTATTATTGGACTAAGCACTACTTCCCAGTTTATTTTGTTTCCACTAGTCTGATAAAAGTTATCCAAACAATAAAAAGTAAAGTTATTTTTATTTAATTATATTTAATTATTTGAGAAAAATTGTTAAGCATTAGATTACTGCTGTTAAAGGAGTCTGAGACTACTGATGGGGGAAAACTGACAGAATTCCTTCCCTACTTCTCTGTCAAATGGATGAGAGCCAAAAGGAAGTCACAACACAGGAAAGTGGTGGAACATTTCAGAGACGCTGTAGAAGTACCCTCATTGTCCTTAGGGGAAGAGAAGGCCTTGCTCCATAGCTGAAGATAGCCAGAAGACTAAATAGAATTGTCTCTTTAAGGAGCTAGGGAGGGGATCAAAGATTTTTCTCTAGATGTTCTTACTGATGCTTCTTCACTGGCGGCAGTAGAATAGTTTTTGCCCAGGAGTTTTGATAGAAAGCCAGATACAAATGCTTCTTTACAAAATCAGTGCTGTATCAGCTTGAAAGCAAACATCAGTATCTGTAATTTTTAGTGGAAGAATCACTTGTGAGATAAGCTTGGTGTCTTTCTGAAGGCTGTATTGTTGCTGCATACTGTTGTCTGACCCAGTGATACTTTTCTTACCGTCTACCACAGGAAAGTAACAGAAAAAAAAAAAAACACTTCTCCTTTTCTTGTCTTCTTGACAGGTAGCAAATAAGTGTACTTAATTTACTGATGTAACGTTTTTCTTTTAAAATAGTACTATTTCTTTCACCTAAAGACCTATTGCGAAGTATAGGCAACAGAGATGCAGACACAATAAAGTCCAGAGGTAGAGTATATGCCTTTACTGAATAGCACTGGAAAGCACACAATTTATCATGACACAGCTTCACTTTGTGGTGCACTGGATGTTCGCAGCTATATGAACTCATGCTTCAGAAGCAGAAGTAAAATCAGCTGATATGGAGGAAAAACTATGTCTTGGAAGAGGCTGCCAGCTTGGGTGCATGAAGACACAAACACTATGCACATTCTCAGCAGCATCTCATTTCTCAGTCTGAACGTGAGAAAGGCCTATGACAGTACACTTTTGTGTCTTTTTCTTCTATGTAGTGGGAAAAAAATAATTGTGTATACACTAAAAGCTAAGGAGCATAGGAAAGGTCTAGTTGGTGCTTCCCTGGGGACCTGGTTATTTGCATAAGTGGGGTGGGTGTCAGATGACAATCCTCTCTGTTATAATCCAGTAACAAATGTGCCTCTTGAAATAATGTTGGGAGCACATGGAAAGACACAGCACTTCCTCACAGCAACAACACATCTGGCGATGGACAATCTGACTAGCATCAGCAGGTGTCCGAGACAGCAGAAAGTCACCAATATCCTATCTGCCATAGCATACGGATAAACACTATGCGTGCTGGTAAAATGTAGGCTGATATTTCTGCATCTGTCTTTTCCATAAACTAATGCTATTGTTTTGGTTCAGATAGCAGACTACTGGTGTTTCACAATCCCTGGCACCACACAACCTTTAAATTGATTTTAAAAATAACAAGTGTGGTTGTTAGTATGACACGACATTTCTTCACAAACAGAAATGTCCAACAGAACTGCATCCAAGAAAACACAGCAGGAATTAATGTGTTACCACTGACACCCATGTTGCAGTGTAATACACAAACAGTCTGGAATAAAACCTTTACCTCTTTTACAATGCTTCTGTGAAAAATCTCAGTTTGCAAGAATATGAATTCTCTAATATTTCAGGCAATTTGAAATATCTGTGTTTTGACAGCTGCTTGCAGGACAGATAAGATGATGGGATGAAATTAACAGATACTGTGGTGCTTGATGGATTGTGGTTATTGAGAAAAGTGGTAGAGGTGTTTCTTTCACAGAAGTTAACTTAAGGTTTTGGTATAAACTACCAGGAGCCTTAATTATCTACTGGGGGTTACATTTTCTGTGTCTTTCCTCTACTTCATGGCTCTGTATATTAATGCTTCTTACTCTTTTTCATTGTCTGACTATTGCACTCCCTCTAAATGAAGAGAAGCTATTTATAAGTTATAGTGAAAATGTCAAGGGACAAGAGTGTTTGGGGCAGACATCATCTTCAGTGTGGGCGGATGTTTCTCATTTGTACCATCATGTCATGTGGCTCTTGGAACGTGATGGAATGGTGAGATTGCCAGGAAAAAAACATCACCCTTAACTCTTGTTTTTCTCAGCAGAATTAACCTGCTCTATAGTGAGCACTCAGTATATCGCAGAGGGTAGGATCTCTAACAGGAGTCCTATAAACGAAGTGACTTGTTTAGGATGAAAAATCTGAGTAGGTAAAAGAAACTAAATTAAAATCAGAAGGTCGATAAAAATAATTTTAATTATTTCTAAAGTTTTATAACAGCTCATGACACTGCAGTAGTCAGAAACTGAACTTACCATTTCATTCATAACCACAATTTCCAGATAATACATCAGGCATTTTCAAAAATAAAGAAAAGCTTCTTTAAGAAACTAAGCCACAGAGGACCTCAGTGCTGACATAATGCTCAGCTGCAGCTCTGTCTTGAGACCAAAGTACAGGGTAGCATGTCAGCTAGGCTGCTCTTTGGTACATGACAACAGCACTTGTGCCTGCTTCAGAAGCAGGGAGCTCCCTTACTATCAGAGGGAGCATGCACCCTACTGGGTCGGTGACCGCCACCAGGGCAGTGCATTTCCTCTTCCCCAGCACTGTGGCACAACTGTGCCATCCAGCAAGGGAAAAATCTTCCAACCCTGATTTATTTCTGCAAAGTTATATAAACTCTTCCCTCTGATGAAATTCCCTGGAGAACAGAGCAGTAGAAAACTGCCCTGTTCAGAAGGCTGAGAAAAATGTTGCATTTAAAGTAGCTTCTCAGAAGCTTTATATGATTTTGTTGATATCAAAACATTTGGATTGCCTTGGATTCAGTAATTTATTCTTGTTAAAAAAGAAAAAAAAATAAAAGGAAAAAGAAAAACCTTCATTTGGGTTAGATAAGCATTAGACTGATCCAAAGTCATTTTCTCCCTCCCTTTGGGGGGATGAGGAGGGTGGGTGGGAGTAAGTAATACCAATAAATAGAAATTACTAAGTCTGATATTACTTTAACAAATCTAATAGAAAAAAATCTAACCTATTCTAATATAATTTGTTGCAGTTCAGTAGTTTCATGTCTGTGTGTCTGTGTCTGTCTGTGTGTGTGTGTGTAAAAAAATAAATTCTCCATCTGTTTCTCCACATATTATGCATCCACACATGTATTCAACAACTTTTCTTAATCCTGTGGACTAATGCTATCCTTGCAATGTAACGTTCCAGTACAGCTATTTGAGAACCTGTTTCTAAGATATTCTTTTTTTTTTAATTATTCTAAATATAAGTGTCTACACAAAGAACAGATTCCTCATGGGGTACTGCTCTGACATGTGAAGTGTGGGAGTAGGATTTTTCCAGGCACTCAGTATAAAGCAAACTATCCCATTTATGTCATGCTGTGTGTCTAGACATCACCAACATGTTGGAACTAGTCTGATACACACGCTGTTGAGATGACATCATCCAGGGACAGATACTCAATTATATCTATAATCACGTAAGAAGTCTTTTCCTAGTGAAATCTTTTTCCTTTCTAAACATGAAATTGAAACAAGCTTTTACTAAAGGCAAAAATATTTTATCCTCTTCAATACCTGACTTCAAGCACAGTCAAGATTTCTGCTATGCCTGAAGTTCTTGTCACATACTTCATTAGCTATCCTGCACTGGTTGGAAATTTTTTGAATCTGTTATAAAAGTTGCCAGATTTTTATTATGGCCTTTCAAAACTACTTCTTTTAATCTGGCTTTATTCATTTACATACTTTTGGTCTCTGATGATTTCTCTCAGTATTAGAAAACTTGTAAGACTTATTTCAGACAGTAGCTCTAAAGCTTGTGAACATCCCTATCTGTCTACATCAAGGTTGCTCAAGATCAGCAACCGATCACATACTTTTTAATGTGGGTATTCTTTAATACATCTATGAACTTTAAAAAAAATCATATTTTAAACAGTTCCAAAAAATTTGAGGAAGTATGTCCAAACACACACATGCTACTCAGACTACCTGACAATGAGAGCATCAAAGGCTGTTGAAGTCATAACACGATCACCTAAAAGACAAAGCAGCATCTCTAGAAATATTAATCAATGGAATAATAGTTTGTATGTTTTTATCTTTTTTGTTCGTTTGTTTTGTTTACAATTCCCTCAAATCACTTCTATTGTTTTTGCATTATTGTAGTATTCATTTCCCAGAGGTATTTGAGTTCCTGACTGCAAGTCACAGTGTAGCTTGTGGGAAAAGAATAAATTCAATCAAATCCTACAACAGTTAGCTGAGTGCTGGTTATGGAAGCCTCTCTCTTTCACACTGAAAGGCGCAACAAGAGAGAGGTACAAGGAGAAAAGCCTCTCCAAAGGACTTGGCAGAATCTTACAAGCAAATTGCACAAATAAGGAATGGGTAAGTACTAATCAACCTGAACTGCAGACACAGCACTAAGTACCTTGAACACAATGTTTGTGATCCATCTACAGAGCTAAAAAAATAAACATGTGAAACTCAAAGTAGGGGGGGAGGGGAGGAGGAGGTCAATTGTTTCTCAGGACATTACAAGCGCAAAGCAAACTTTTTTGAGCAGAGTAATTTGCTAAACTTGTACATTAGATAACTTGTTGCAGGTTATTTGCTCATCTCCATTTAGTATGTCTGGAAGTATCAGAGAAAGAACAATACCATATTATATTCACAGAATCATGGAATATCCTGAGTTGGAAGTACTCACAAGGATCATCGAGTCCAACTCCTGGCTCCACACAGGACCACCCCAAAATCAGGCCAGATGTCTAAGAGTGTTGTCCAAGCACTTCTTGAACTCCGTCAGGCTCGGTGCCGTGACCACTGCCCTGGGGAGCCTGTCCCGGTGCCCAGCCACCTTTGGGTGCAGAACCTTTCCCTAGCACCCAGCCTGACCCTCCCCTGTCCCAGCTCCATGCCGTTCCCTCGGGTCCTGTCGCTGTCCCCAGAGAGCAGAGCTCAGCGCCTGCCCCTCCGCTCCCCTCGTGAGGGAGCTGCAGGCCGCCATGAGGCCTCCCCTCAGCCTGCTCTGCTCTGGGCTGAACAAACCAAGGGACCTCAGTTGCTCCTCCTACCTCTTGCCCTCTACACCCTTCACCATCTTTGCAGCCCTCCTTTGGACACTCTCTAATAGTTCTATGTCCTTTTTAGACTGTACTGCTCCAAACTGCACACGGCAGTCAAGCTAAGAACACACCATCCCAGAGCAGAAGGGGATAATCCCTTCCCTCAGCTGGCTATCAGTGCTGTGACTGAGGCACTCCAGAGCACAGTTGGCCTTGCTGGCTGTCATGGCACACTGATGACTTATATTCAACTTGCTGTCAAACAAATCACTTTCTGTGGGGCTGCTCTCCAGCCTCTTGTCCCCGACCTGTATGTATAGTCAGAGTTGCCCCTTCCCAGGTGCAGAATCTGTCACTCACTCTTGTTAAAAACTTCATATTGTTGGTGATTGCCCAGCTCTCTAATTTGCCTAGATCTCTATTATACCTGAAAGCATAAAAAAAAATCCTTTCTTAAACCAGCAGAAACAAAACAGTGTGTTTTTCTTCCTGACTTCTCATCCTTAAATGGTATGAGTCCCTCCCTGAGATCAGACGCTTGCAACAGTGCAGTATCACAGTGGGACACAAAGTCCTGAGCACTTGAACAGACAAACTTACAGTGTCAATTAGTCATTACTGATGATGGAAGAGCTTTTCTATCACTTACAGTAGAGATCTATGTGAGAACTAAATCTCCTAAAGCGACTAATTATTTCATGATGTTTCACACTTCTGCATAGTTTCATCATGTTTTCAGAAATTCTGCTTTCCACAAACAGGGCGACAACAGTGCAAAACACGAATCTGATAAATTACTAAATACACATATTTCCTAAAGCCACAATGACAATATTGGAGAAACCTAGTTAAAAAAAAACGTGCAACTGTTTACACAATAATATATATATATATATATATACACACACAGATTTTTTTTTTCAAAAGTTTGAGAAACCCATATGGCAACACAGCTTCTGCATGATTTACAATCTTTTTGGCTGCCTGATCAAAGCTTCCTCAGTTTCTGGATATGATGCTTCCCTACCAAAACTGCCAGCACAAACTTGATTATCTACAGTTGTTCCCCAGTTTCATGAGAAGTCATACTGTGGAGGTGCCCAAGCTGTAAGATTTCGCCTTCTATTTCCAGTTTTCTGTGGAACCCACACCCAACAAAGTTTCCATGCCTGTGAATCACAGGAAGGGACACAACAGCCACAGAACTGGCCCCTTCTTCTTCCAAGCCCACATATTCCTCCTCTACCCACAAAAAGGCAAGATCGAATACTGTCATACTGGAAACTTTCATCATACTTTGCAACAGTCTCTTTTGTACCTGACCATCCTGGTAGACAGCGACAGTAACCCGTGGTAGGATGACAACCATCTGCATGGCTGCAGTCACAGCGTTCAGCACAATCCATGCCATATGTGCCGTCCTGTGGCCAGGGGAAAAAAAAAAAAAAAAAAGAAAAAAAAAAAGAGAGATGACGAGAACTGAGAGTTAGAGGAGAACAAGTTCTGGGCAGTCCTGCCTCAGAAAGAAACCTCAGATCTCTCCTAAGTCTGTAATCAGCTTACTTAATATAAAACTCTTCTGGCTTTTGGAAAAGTTTAATGTTGTACATTTTCATTTTTTCATCCAAGAGGAGAAGATAAAGAATTAATTAAATTCTCTTGACAAATCACAGACTAAGGGGTCTGGAAACTGTGATTCAGAAAACAGTAGCCTATGTTATCAGTGGTAATAATGAAACCTCTATTGTACTGTCCTTCTAACTTCCCTTACAGCTGAGTTCCTACTCTGGGACCCAGGGGTCCTAAATGGGAAAATAGTTCAGTTTCCTTTCTGTCTGAGACCCTGACATCTCCATATTTGCCAAAAAAGGATGCCATGTAAAGCCATAATTTCTAAAAGAGAGGAGCAAAACGTTATATTAAAATACATGTTCAGAGTGAAGTTTATTGCATAAACAATGCAAACTATACTACTTTCTTCTAATTAACAATCTTTTCTTCTGCACTACATTATATACTATGTTAAAAAGAGTTCTTTGTGTATGATATAGAACAAAAAAATAAAATTATATTTTGGCTGTGGAGCATTTTTGAACCCACAAAGAAGGTTATCAAGAGCTGAATGTAATGTTACAAGCTGAATATCCTTCTCAGTGTGTTCAGCTGTGCCAAAAGAACATTGCCAGTTTTCATGGCACTATATCTGAATATCTGAATTTGACTTTCTCCTTCTTCAGTAGAAGGTGGCACATACTTCTAGGCAATAATTCCATACAAAATCACTCTAAGAAAATGAAAAGAGCAAAACGTTTGCAAAAAAAAACAATGAAGAAAGATCCAAGGAAAAATACAATATAATTTCAGGTAATACTTCTCGGGCTATCCACACCAAAGGAAAAAAAAAAGGGGGGGGGAACATGTCAGGTTTAACCAATCATTTACATTCAAGACTAAAAATTGGTCACAGTCACATTAAAAACTGGAATAAAACCTGTATCAAAATTCATCTGCTGTTCTTTGATGTTCGTGCCTACATTTCTGTAAAGTTACACAGGATTTATCTATTCAATCCCCAGTCTTTCAAGTCTCAAGTAGAAAAAAATCAAATATTAATTGAAAATAAGTAGTGTTTTGCCCATCTCAATAATCCATTTTTATAGAGAGAAAAATAAAAGATTAAGAAAGGCAATTCCTATGCATTTAATCAGATTTGGAGAGAAAGAATGAAAGAAAACTCTCAAATATATTGTTGAAAAGAGGTAATTCTTCTAGTCTGCTATGTATGTTTTCCAAACTTCAGTCAAATCTTGATTAACAATCTGAGCAAGGATATTGATTTTCTAAACTTAATGAAACATATTGAAATCCATCAATTTAAATAAACTGTCTGCATATGTTGCTCAAACAAGAAAAACATTCAGATGACATTGGACCCATGAGAATTATATTTCTCTTTATTCTCCCACTCTGGAATTTTGAGGTAGAATATGCACTACAGTGTGTAAATGTTTATGGACATTATTTGATGCAGAGAGAGAAAAACTGGGAAAAAGAGAGAGACTAAGACACTGAGTGTGGGAATGCTGAGTTATTTGAGACAGAAATTCTTTTGAGCATTATTTTGCTATATTTGGAACAATGGAACAAATGGCATAAAACAATACCTATTTTTTTAATAAGTTACTTTTGGAAGTTAATGAGCTTGGGTAATCTTCAAAATTGGACACTAAGTGATAAACAAAGCAGCTTTAGAAACAAAAATAAATAGTCTTCTGATGGAGATGCATTTGTTGGAAATACTGCATAAACACACACCGTAGACATTCTAATCAGCTTTCCAGAATATTTCAGAATTTGTTTGCCACTTAACTTACTATATCAGAATCAGCATATGCTATACCACAACAGTTCAATAGATCAAATTTTTATTCAAAACAAAGGTGTGTCTTCCAGTCATATGCTGTAGTTCGGGTACTGTTATCATATTACTGCTAAGCAGAGCTAATCCAAAATGACAGAAGCTTGAATACGACATAGGTGGAGAATTTACATGGTTCATGTAAATTCAAAGGACAGGTAAAGGAGAGCAGAGGGAACTTTTTAAACAAAACAAAACAAAAAAACCACTGAAGTTTGTTTAAAATCTCCCAGAAAATTGAACCCTGCCATTGGAAAAGACAGAATCTGGAAAGCCACATTTATCCACAGAAAATTTTTCTTTTTTTTTCTTTTTTTTTTTTTCTTTTTCTTTATGAAATGTACTTACAACAATTGAATAGTAAATTGCTTTTGCATTTTTCAATTTTTTGTATTTTGAAATTAAATATTTTTATGGCTTCTCTCGGTTACAGATTGCAATGTGGAACAAAACTGATTAGAAATTTGTCTTCGTCTATGCAGTGATTTCTAATTGTGCCGTTCTCAAAGTCTGGGAGATGATGGAAGTTCGAGTCCTGATACAAAAGTAAAGATCTGTCATGGGACTGGGTGAAAAGAGTGCTTTCTCATGTGTGGCTGAGAAGGTAGGAAAGTTTATCACAGATATAAGATAATTAAAATTATGTTGTTAGATGTGGAATATATTTTTGCTACATTTTTCTCTCATCATTTTTCCTAGAAATAGTTTAACAGAAGCAGTTTGGATGGCATGTGATGCTGAAAAAAAAATAAAAAATTTGGTACTGAGTGTTTCCACATATTCTACAGGAGCTTGTGAAAAGTCTCAGGTTAAACGTTCCAGTATGAAAGCAGAAGAAATGTTCAGCTGTGCATCTTCATTGTACGTATTCATTTTTTGTGTGGCTATCTATTCTGTTTGCTTTAGTGTGCTGCATGGTAGGATTCTTCCAGAAGATTTTTTGGTGTGTGTTTCTGATCTTGAACCCAGTAAAATATGGGCTATCAGGTACAGAGCTCTTTAGGATTTACACCCATGAAGTCAGGAGAATCACAGGAGTGTCCCCTTGCCCAGTATTCCACAGTGCAATACTGAGCAAAAATTATTAAACTACCTGACAAGGGAGTTCGCACTTTTCTCCTCTCCAGCCTGGGGCACACGTACAGGTTCCATCCAGAGCATTGCAAGCCCCTCCATTAAGACACTGGCAAGTCAAGTTACAGCCAAGTCCCCAGGTACCGCTGGGACAATTGATTGAGCAGTCTACACCATGCCAACCTGCCAAGAATAAGAATTAAAGTGACAAATGAATCAGGTTTCCCTCCATTCCTCACTAAGGACATGTTTCCCTCCATGTCCCATTTGGAATCTCTGAGATGCGCAGTACCAGTAACATTAACTACAGGACACTATTAGCTGTTTCAGCTGATTTGTCCGGATTTGAGTAAGGGAGCTGAAGGGCACCTTGTAACATCTGTGCACAGCACATACTTTGCAGATGGGTGCCAACATATGAGAGCTATTGATGAGAGATCTGAAAGGAAAACACAGACACCTTGAAATTTTGCTGAGAAGCACCAAATTATGTTGAAAGTTTTAAAGGACGGCCTGAAAAAATCAGGAATATTTTCCCTACACTTAAGCTGCTGCTTTCATAATTCTTCCACCATTATTCAATAGACAGTTCTGCAGCACAGTTTTAACAGAAATCTTAGACTCTTCCCAAACCCTGCCTCCCTTCCCTGCTAAAAAAAAATAAAAATCCACCCCCCTCCCCCCCCCAAAAAAAGAAGAAAAAACGCTATAGAGAAAGCATAACAGCAAAGTAAAGTGTAGGTTGGATTTCTTCAAGGACACATAGAAGACATTTTAGATGATTTCTATACTTCTCTCCAAATACAAAATAGATTGCAATGGAAAGTGTTTCTAAAATGCAGCATTCACCACTGATTATGCCTGATAGCAATGATTCACAGACTGTGCTCTGGATAGACAGAAATATAAATAGGTTTTCAAAAATGTGATCATCTATTGGATATGACAGAAACTGAGTGAGCCAGTCATATGTTAACAACACCAATGACACAGGCCAAGTTGCTAATTTTGTACCTTGTTTACACTAAGTGAAGGGAAAAATAATTCTGCGCTGAGCCTAATCAATAAACTATGCAAAACACGTGTATTGAAATAAAGCTGCCTCGTGCCCTAGGTTGATAACTTCAGAGTTTAGGGGTCATTTCAGGAAAATGTTATACTGTAGTAGATAGAAAATTGAGATATTTTCTCTAAGTGTCTTTCAAGTTTTTTAAAGTTTCCTTCTACACTTCCTAAAAGAGCTTCCCATATCATAAGCACTATTAAAAGTGGCAATCCCATGAGAAATAACATCAGGTTTGGAATCCTTGTAAGGCAGACAGGTTATATTTTCCAGCCACGTGCTGACCCACCCACACTAACCTGTTTCGCTGAGTTTTGCTCAGAGCTAGAGCAGCCTCATTCCTAACATAATGCCTGAACAGCAATGTGACTATTAGTTCAAAAAGCAGAGGCAGGATTTTCTTAAAGACGGGGTGAAGCAGGCAAGATATGTAGTTATATGCAACATTCAAAAACTGGAAGGTATTCTCACTTCACTGAAATCAACGGGATTTTCATCACTGGCTCAGTGGTGTCATACCAACCTCCAAAACGCTGGGCACCTGAGATATTCCGTATGTGGGAAATACCTCTAATTATTAGGGACAACATGGAAAGATACATTATGTTATTGCTTTTGACTTAGTGCTTTGATCCAACAACATCTTTTACACGACAAGTGTTGGGTTTCAGTTTAATAAATCCATTTCACCATTTGCTGTACTTTTCCAGTGCAGCAAGACTAAAATGCACAAGAAGATAGGATGATTTGTGGCTCAAGTAGTTTCTCTCCTCACAATGCAGCTACTCTGTAGACATGCAACAGAGTCAAATCTGCTCCATTGTCTCTGGACAGAAAACAGAAGAACAGAAGCTGGGAACTCTGCATATTCACTGCAGGGCTGATTTAATTGTAACAATCCCCAACAAAATTTGGGGTTGGAACTAGTTGATCTTTAAGGTCCCTTCCAACCTGAGCCATCCTATGAAAATTCGCAGCCATTTGTCTACGTTTCCTCTTACATTTCTTCTCCACTCTCAACCTTTCTGGCATAGCATTTGCTTGGGAGCATTCAACAGCTTTCCCCCTCTCTTCTAAGCAGTTCAGCATCACAGCTAAGAGATGCTTGTCTTTAAATCCTTCCTCACAGCAGAAACAAAGCAAAAAAAGCAACAGGCTATCAGTGTGTATTTCAAGAGGGGATCTTTAAGTGGAGCTTAGAATTATATTTTTGGTTAAACAGGAACTCCATGTAGATTTTAAAATCTTAGAATGTGAAAAGATCTCTGCAAAATGCACCTGAGGGTGTCAGACATCCTTATTCCTGCCAAAAGCATATGCTGCTGGGAGACTTGGAGGCAGGCAGGCACATACAGTTTCTGGAGGAGGTATGCTGACCATCAAAATTACTGTTGGGAGGAGAGCTGTTCAGCAGAGGGGCTGAAAGGCCTGAGTCCACTCACAGTAATGCTGGTAGATGCAGAAAGTTTTGGAAGCAGGGAGCAGAAGACAGCACTGTTGATGGTGTCCTGAAGTTAATAAGGGGGTTAGACAACGATTTTTCAGAGAACTGCTGAGAAAAACAGTATTCAAGAAGAAAAACTCGCCGGAAGATATCCACGTCAGTGCTAAAATGGCAGGAAAGAAGACTGTGCCTCCATGGTACTGAGATGGGTGAGGATAGCAGACAGAGGTGGTATTCATCCAGATGGAGCGGAAATGGGGCTAAGTGTTTTGGCCAGGTAGGCTGACAACACATACATTGCATACCAGTAGTCATTCTAGCAGCTCATAGCCCTGCCATGAGAGACAAGTGGCAGCCCATCTCTGAGTAAATAAATACTAGTAATTCACCAAGCCATGGTATCCATATCTTTCAGAATGAACACAAAGTACATGTTCTTCTTCCTGAGCAGATGTCCACCCATTTTTCACCTCCCAGTTCAGCAGAAGCATAAAGTATTGAATATATGGTCTTCTAGGGTGTCTTCTGTTAATCAAATGTCCTGCTTCCTCTCTACTTCAAGCACCCAACTTGATTTTATGATTATAGAAAGTTAACCTGAAGACATACTTACCTGCTTTGCAGGTACAAGAACCATCTACTGGTGAACAGATGGCTTCGTTTTTACAGTTGCACACAGAAGAACAGTTCACTCCATAGGTCCCCGGAAGACAAGGAGTACCACAATCAGCACCCTGGATTATACCAGAAACAGAGTCTAAAAACTCTTCCAGGAAGATCAGGCAATACAATTGTATCTTTAACAAGTGACCTAGACATGCGATTGACTGACTGCGATCACTGACTCAGGTGCTACAACAGTCAGAAAACATACAACTCACGACTGTTCTACGTTGTCACTAAGTTATTCTGAATTTAGCAAAAGGGAGTCCTTAGTGCTGTGCTCTTCATGGCTTCTAGGTCTACATAAAACCACTAGCTTTCTATCAGTTGTTATGAGAGCTCATCACACATAGTGAACAGCACATGGTGAGATCAATGCACAGTATTTTCAGTAATAAGGAAGCCTTTTGCAAAACCAAAACGCACTAATATAGTAGTTTAATAGAAAATAATATGGCTTGTAAGATATTTTTAATTAATTTGGTTGAACTATTATTCCTAGAAGAACAGTCATACTGTAAAATGTTTTCTGTATTAGATTATAAGCATCCAATGCACAGACAACAGCAAATGTGTAAAAGCTACTGAATCCCAAACTGTAAAAACAAATGTCTTTGTCTAGAGTTTCTGTGAATGGAGCATGAGGAGTTGATGCAGTAGGATAATGACTGAAAACTATACTTCCTTTTTTACACCTCAGGAGTACCTGCTCATTAGTACCAATGTCTTATAAAGCAATGAACTTTTATTTGTTAAAATGGTTTCATTTCAGTACTGAGAGCTAATCACAAATTTTGCCTTTCTAGGGCCTTATCCTGTAATACAGCCAGTGGTACCCAAACACCCTTTTCTCTCCTTTCCTGTGGTAGAGACAGGGCACTCTGGCATCTTGAACAATTTCACACTTAACTAAAGGCAGAGGAGTTGAAAATGGACTGTGAAAGTGAAATGTATTTACCTTAAATCCAGGGGCACAGGTGCATTTTCCAGTCACACTGTCACAGTCAGCACCATTTTGGCAGCTGCAAATCTGCTGACAAGACTCACCATAGAACCCTGGGGAACATGTCTCGTTGCAGTAGAGTCCAGACCAGCCAGGCTTGCAGGAGCATTCCCCAGACATAGGGTGACAGCTGCCAGGAGGGGATGAAAGGATAAATAATTCAGAACTAAACATGACACCAATATTTTTTTCCAGAGAACAAAATGCTGTTATAGATCGGTTGCATAAAGGATCTTGTATTCTATGCATAGAGATGGTTTTCCTCCCCAAACCGCAGAACAGAGGGGATATATAAATGCATGCTAACTAAGATAAGAAAAAGCAGCATTATACAACAGATAGACATTTTGGTAGAACATGGAAAGAAAAAAAGATAGATCATTTTTCTGTGGCTTGCTGAAAACAAACTTCTGTCTTAAAACATAGGTTTTACTATAAAATGCATAACAATAGTTACAAGTATTAATGTGATGAAAGCATTAAATTCCCCAAAATGTATCACTAGGTTTCCATTGTAGGTAAACTGGGACCCTTTTCATAACTCCACCTATATTCATCAGTGTTTTGTCTAAGAAATATGATGCTTTACAAAAATAATATTATTTTAGCATTGGATGTTGTGGTAACACAACATCTGATCAACAGCAAGCTCCTTTTTGATAAACCTTTGGTTGAAAAGAGGACAACTAGCAACTTCAGATATACCATCAGACTTGTGACCTTCTGAAGAGTATCTCCCCTGTGTTGGCCATACCTGGTAGGAGACCAGCTGTCCCTACCTGGAACAGCAGTTCCATTGAAGGGCCAGTCAGACAGCTGTTGCCTCATGACAAATGGACATCATCAGCTGTGCTAAGATGTATGTGCTGGAAAAGTGGACACAATGGGGTGCTCTGTAGCGCTCTGGCAGACAAAGCACTTGCTTAATTCTCACCAAAGGAAAGCCTTAACATCCAAATCCAATATATTTACAATGGGAAGACTGTTTAAAGATATTTGTCTCCACTGATTGAAGTGAAGTTCCTTTAAGTGTGCTGGAAAAAATGTGCCTCCGTCCAGACACATTAAATGATCCATGACAAGAGCCTGATTCTGCAAGACTTGCTGACGTGTGGGGGTGTGTATTTTTCTAACCATCTGAAAGTTTGAAAAAACACCTACTACACTTTTAGGTGATATAAGTAATAACAATGTTCTTTGGAAAAGTTGCATCACAACAAGAAAAAGCAGTATTAGTTGCAACTGTTCTTGGTCTCAAGGTATATTATTTCAAACCAGAAATTTCTTGTTGACAAACGCAACCACCTGATAATGTAGTGATGATCACAGAAAGCACAAATTATAAAGGTATGGGATGATATTATGCCTACATAATTAATATGTCTCCATATTATTGCCTGCACTATAAAACTCCAAGAATTTGGGGATTATGAAGAAATTAAAATCTATTTTTAAAAGTATTAAGCTAGTTTACATAAAGTGAGAGGAAAAGTCTTTTCAACTAAATGATACATGCATAATTGGTTCAAAACTCATGGTATTCAAAGTCAACAGTACTGTTATTTATTCAGCTATAAGTATACTTACTGTGGAATAAACTGAAACAGAACTATTCTCGTACAAAACGAACGTGAGATTATGAAAGCACATGATACAGCAGGAGAATCAGATTTGTACCCTAGTCATAACTCCTTCTTGTAGGCACCCAAGTGGCATTTTGGATCCAATTCCCCTGTTTCTTACCAGCAGAGGAATACAGGGACAGGCATATGGAAAGATGGTTCAATCCATAACTGAATAGTCATTAGAATATGAATTAGAATATATTTAAATTGTAAAATTAGTAGTACTGTCATTTTAAGACATAAATCCCAGCATTATTTGTTGTTGGCTTTTTTCCCTTCAGGAGAAGAGGAGACTACATGCATGAGCAAGCATTGGGTATGAAGCAGACAGAGGCATTGATATTCTGTGCCCCCCAGTGAGTGTTACTAAGGCATACTTGCACATATATTGATTGACACCAAAATTAGTATTCTGTAATTTGTAATTAGATGTAGGAAGCTGGAGCACTTCTGAAGCTTTTTGATGGGTTCTCATGCAGTTAGCTTAATTGGCAATAAGATTTATATGTTAAGATAGGGAAATAAAGAGATGTTGAGAGATGCTGCCAGTACATTTGCTCTTATTCCTGGTCTTTTGTTCACACTTTCTGGAAATACAACCTTATTTTGTACACAGACAAAAAATATTTCTGGATAGTTGATAATATATATTAGGAAGACTTAGATGAACTTCATCATTTCTAGTGATTTATATAGATTCTAAACTGCTACAGTAACCTGATACACCAAAATTCTGTATCAATTTATGCAGTACAAAATTTCCATGAAAAGTTCTACAGGTATGTACAAGCCCATCAGAAAAATACAAAATTACAAGATGCCTGAATCTTGATTTTAAAAACACCCCCGGACTACCTGGGTTAAGCATGTATCACATCATAAAATTTCCTTCAACTGTATGTTTCTCAGAAAAGGCATAAGACAACAGAAATGCCATTAGGGCTCACGTCAAGAATAAACCCTAACTCCAGCCTTGAACTGTAGGAAATCATTGGTGATCCAGAATGACCACAGATGATACTACCTACAGGTGTGAACCAGTAGTGAAAGATCACCAGAAAGAGCTTAACAGAAGAGATCAAATTTAGCTTGGAGATCAAGCTGAAAGCAGTATGCATTCAGTAACATAGGTGCAATATAAATCCTTTGTAAAGCTTCTAAATAAATATGCAACTACGATCTGATCTCTTTAAATTTTTGAAACAATCATTAGGTGTTACTTGAGCAAAGCCATGATGAAACCAAGCCTAGCTGTGTTTTAGCCTAGAATGCTTCTGTAAAAAATGAAGTAGTAATGTTGACAAAAGCAGATCAAGGAGTCTTTTGTGCTCATTCCTGCAAACTAGATTATCATAATGACAAGTTTTAACAAGCCCCACATGCAGTGGGTGTGGGTGGCAGGCACGCATTGGTCTGCTCATACCATCTCACAGCACTGCTCATATCGAAGGGTGTTTTATGTGGTCATAGTCTCAACCAGCTAACTCTCACTCTAGTTTTATTCTTGACTACGTAGTGAAAAGGTGAAAAACCAACAGTGTCACCTAGTCACAGAGAACAGAGGGAGGTCTGTGTCTGATTTGAGCTCTAGCTCAAATCCTTTCATCCATATGACAAGATGTAACAGAGAAGAACCATTTGTAAAAAAATCACTTGACACAAGAGGGTTGTTATCTGCTGCTGTCCTCTGGGCACCTCAAAGGAACAAAATCTCTCAAGTACATCTATATCTAACCCTTTATGGAATGCTTCGCTGCTGACATAGCCAAGAACAATGATGGGCATGCCACTCATTCCCAGGAACAGCTATAAACCAACAGCAGCAATGAAAGCCTTGTAGCTTATCCTACCCAAAACGTAAATTGACTCAGGTTTAAAAAAAGAAAGTCTGATTGGCAAAGCTGTTCTGATGAAATTTCCTCAATCAATATACAGGAATAGAAGTACATATTTTTGAATTATATCATGTATTTGTCCCTTTAAATACTTGAAGAAAATGGCTAGTTACATTCTTGTATGGTTCAACTTACCTACACGTATTTTACAGCAATTTTTTTTTTCTGCTAAGCATTTTTTAATTAACCTTTAGTTCATTTTCTGAGCATTTTTTTATGCAAAAACATAAGCAATATCCCGGGGCTCAAGGCTGACCAACAGCTCCTCCTTGAGAACATCTAAACCAGTGGTCATACCCAGATGAAAGGTTCCTAGAAGTCCCATCAGAATACTAGGTGTACAGACACACAAAGTTTATTCAAAGAAGGAAATATACCCCCTTTTAAGTAACCTGGAATTACTCACTGTTACGCTGCTAAATGGTTAATACCATGAAGATTCTTTGGCTACTACCAGCCTAAATATTACTTGTGGTAAGCAAGTAAGGGATGAGGCTATTCCCTGATGTGTTTAGCAAGTTGTCTCCTGGATGACTGATATTTAGTCACAGATGAACATAGCCAGGCACAACTGGCTTCCTACAAGATTCTCAAAAGCGTAAAGGAACATGTCCGCAAGGGAGCTTTCTCTTCCATTCTGTTCCTAAGATACCCTTTGATTTTTCTTATTCGGTGGTTTTAATCATTTCCTGACCTTAGGGGATGAAATGGATATGAAAAATACACTTGTAAAGTCATGAAAATTTTTGTTTTCCCCACTTTTATTATGCCTTTGCAAATGTGCTCCCATATCTAAAGTGCTGTTTTCATTTGTCATATGGAGGTAAAAATGTTCAAAAAAAGACCAACCAACCATGTGTTACTGTTTACATGTGAACATTTGTGATCTGATTTGACCACAAGCTGTCTTGCAGCAGTATAAATGAAGAAACAGCTGTGTTGAACATGAATCAGAAGTAATCCCTGTAATATCAGAAATACTATACATGTAATGCATTCCTGTCAAACAAAGCTTCTACAACAGTCTACAGACAAATTTTCAGGAACGCAGCTAACCATAATTCATAACACAATAGTATTCAGTCTGCTAGCATAATTTGAGAGCTGGACACGTCAGCATTATAGTTCCATTTATTCTTGAATGCATTGCCCAGAGAATGAATAAATGGCTGGATTTTATGTTGAAAACTCAGGGTTGTTTTTTTTTTTTTTTTTCAAAAGGCTTTTCAAGTAAATGGGATAAACAGAAGTGCAAGCACACAACTGTGAAAGAGTATGAATGGAAAGTAAATTCAGTTTGCTGTCACACGGTTTGCCAGCAAAAGATATGTTGAACAACTCAGGCAATCCACAAAGTAATTTTTCACAGAGGCCTAGCAGGTATTTCCACATAAGTGCTTGAGTGTTTTAACATCACTTTTAAAATCTGACTAAAGGTTTCTGTTTCATCTGTGAGGAAAATTGCATCTTGTATACAAAGTACAGCACCATTCTATGCAACAGTCAATGATTTCTGCAATTTCTTCCACAACAGCTTTCAACAGCTGAACCTTACAGTATGCTCACAAAAGTTATATAAGGTACTGTGATTATTAATAAAGTCATGTATATAAACACATGCACAACAACCAAAGTATTTCATCAAAACAATTGTGTTTTGTTATAAGAAAAGAATTGTTCTATAAATATGTTGGCTTGCTTCAACTGACATTCCTCCTTCACAGCTGAAAGATTGTCTCTGAATAGCTAGTCTATAGATTTTCATAACAATATGTTCAACCAGTGTGGAATCCACGAAGACATACAAAACTCAAAAATAGGATTCATTATCCCTGAATGAAGAGAGATGTTAGAAGGTAAGCCAACTGGAAAACTATTTTCATTTGATTTCTAGGGATCAGATTTTAAGCTGTTTCTAGAAAAAAATGTTTAAGTGAAACAAACAAACAAAAAAGTGTTTCTGAAATCTAGGTTTACAGTTGCTAGGACTTCACAAATTTTTATTAAAAGAACCTACTCCAATTCTTATATACATATAGAGGGGGAGGAGAGGAGAAAGAGAAATGGATTCTCTTCTTATGCCATATCTCTTAATGTGATATCTCCATTGATTTCAATTCAGTTACTTCTCATTTACAATATGTGAGGATACTGGCTTCATATAGTGAACAATATAAAGATTTATTCATGTGGTAAATATAGACAAAGGTTATACTTTGTCTTATTTCATGAATCATTGATTGAATATGGAGGTTAATATTAAGATCAAATATAGTTGCAAGCACCAACATTCAGAAGGTCTGCATTGGTGTTTCCCTTCTTGACATGGTTAGAAAATACTAAGCATTCTCAGAAATCTTCAGCTGTTTCTGTTTGCATGAAAGTACATCAGGAAACATTTCTACATCAGATTTTTATTTTTTTTTCCAGATTCTGATTTCTATGTCCTATGCAGAAAAAGAAAACACACTAAAAGGTGTAAAGCCTACCTCCAGGTATTAGGCAAGTGGCAGGGACACTTTTTGTCACATTTAAGACCATAAACTCCCTCAGGGCAAAGCCTTGTTTCGCAGCGCTCTCCAGTATATCCTGGTTCGCAGAGACAAGCACCACTAATATGGTAGCATTTCCCACCATTCATACACTGGCAGGTCTCGGCACACCGTACTCCGTAAGTCCCCACCGGACACTCATCTTGGCATCTGTGAGAAAAACAAACAAACAAAAATTAGGTTTACTTCCCATAAACTACAGTTCAGTGGGATTTAAGGGAAATAGGGTTTATGAGGAATTTCTAACACAGGTCTAAAACTCCTCATAAGTAGAGTAGGAATTTATATAACTTTATATTTAAAAGTGTCTGTCTCTTTGTCTTCCTTTGCTGCTTAGTAAGAAAGACTTTAAAACATTGCTTCTGCAGACTTCTCTGGAAAAGGTCTCCCGTCTCTCCAATAAAAGAGACAACATGCATATGCAGATGCAGACCACTGCATTTCTCATTCAATAAACAGAACAAAAACGAATCCTCTTAAATTAGATCTTAGGTATGAAATGGAAAAAATTGTCACTTTTTAAGTGTTCTGGATTCTACACCTAGTAATACTGTGAACAGCCAGCAGACATCTGTGACTCAGGCTCGGAGGTTCCCTGGCAACTGCTATCAGCTGACTCCAAAGAGAGTATTTTCTAACTATGTTTGCAAACCTGTGAAGTTTCCAGAATACCTTTATTTTCAGAATTTTACACTAAACTTTTTTTTTGAAGTCGATTTTGTCCTTCAAAAATTCATAGAACAAAATAGGAAAATCTTCAAGATCCCCAAATTCTTTCTTTCATCTGACTTTACTTATGTTCATATGTTAGAAAAAAAGCTCGGTTTAACCCATATGGAAGAGTAGTCATAATTTTTGTTGCTCCTTAAGCAGAATGTTTCCTAATAAAGACAGGTCTTCACCAAACCTTTCCCTTTCATTCACAGAGCTTTCAGAAGACAAATGTTTAAGTTAAGTTGTATTGCTTTAATGTTTTACATATTAAAGAAATTTAACTTAATTATCAGACTGTATGGTTAGATGTCCAGCCTGACTACTAAAAACTAATTTCTAATACCCCACTTCTATAACTTGCAAATCAATTACTAAGGAGTTTCAAAAGTTCATTTGGTTTCTAAAGTTCATAAAGTTCATTTGGTGATTTTAAGAAACGCAATGCAAGTTCATTTTTTTCAGCTTTAACTGTCAATAGTTCTACAGCATAACTAAAGTTTCCAGCAATAAGTACACTTAAAATATTTTGTATGTGCATCAGGGTAGACCTCTCAGCTAAACATGTTCATGCCTTGGGGCCAGGGATGACAACATTTCATAGCTTACATGACACAAAATATCCCCATATTCATCTATGCAAGCATCCTATAAACTATGAATTATGTTTACCAGTCCACAGAAACAAAAAAATAAAACAGTTAAATATCAAAGCTTCAGATCAGAACATGATGACACTGAAGGTGTGAGGTCTGCTGTCAACTTAGCATGGAATATCACCACATAACATCTTCTGCAATTTGGATGCCTGTAAATTATATCAAGTTACAGATCACTTGATAATATGGCACACTGTTAATGCTTTTATCAGATTGTAACCTGCCCATTTCCCCAGTCTTATAAAAGAATCTCCCTGTTGGTCTCTTTCCATTTTTCTTATGCATTTTCTTATAGCATTTTTTTTTTTGTAATTATTTCTTCTTTTATGGTTGATGGTTTGTTTCAGGAGAGTTTCAAAGACTAGTACGATACAAGACACTGCAACATGTAATAATTTAGCAAAGCCCTCTGACTGAGGTAGAATAGGAAGTCGTGTTCATTTCACACTTCTGCAGTATTTGCCTCAAATTGATATAAATACCTTGAAACTTCTGGACAACACTATCCCTGCTCAGAGTGGAGCCAGCAATAAAATCCCTTTTACTTTAGAGGTAGAGCATTACACTAAAGTGGACAGCCCTGTCTCAATCTTTCTTAACGTAGTTATACAAATAAAGGTGAGAATGAAATCTCTCCAAATGACAATCAATGACCCCAGGCAAATTAGACAAAATTTAACCTTCCTACTTCTTTTTAATTTCATCTTCTTCAGCTTCAAAAAGTTTTAGTTTAAGTTGCATTCCCTTGTGTTAATATGCCCTAGGAGTTCTCTGTTTCTTGCTGTTAGACCAAGTTCCAGGAGTCACTACCACACTGAAATCTCAGACAAACACCACTAAGTTACAAACAAAAGTGAAGAATAGCTTAGCACCTTTAAAGATTGTCCTTTTTGCTGCTGGTATGTCCATGCAGCCAATGCCCACACAATTTTTTTAATACATCCATCCCTTGCCAATCCATTGACGAGAAATAAGAACCAGCTGTCTACAACCTTGCTTCTGTCCCATTCCTGCCCTTAGAGTATCTTGAAAAACAAAAGAATTGCAAATACAGCCTGTTTTGCAGGAAAGAGGGAGCTCAGACTTGCAAAATGGATCAAAATACTGCAACCTGTAAGGCATTTCAGACTACAGTCAGATTTAAATTCAAAGACATAAAATTTAACTGCTTTAAGAAACATCTGAGTGTGGTACGTGGATTCTCACATTGATACTCATTTGATTTCCCAGCTGAAATGTGTTTCTTTAAATGCATCTGTCACCTTCTGCACCGTTTCTTCACAGAAGCAAATTTAATTTTGGCAAGCTCTGGACTAATTGTGTCTCTTTTTCATGATTTTGTTTTCCCTTATGCCTGGCATGGCTCTCCCCATGTCCTGTGAACAGTTGCGTGGGAAGTACATATGGTTATAATACCTACTATTGTTGGCAGAGATCCCCTGGACTGACCCCAGTGATTAAGCTACTGCTGACTTCAGCAAATGAGTAGTGTGCTATTTAAAATAAATGCAGGAAAGCACTTCTTTTATACCTTTTTCCTGCCTTCACAAATGATGTCTTGCTATGTTTTCATTTCTCTGACATCTACTACAGATTTTTTAACAGCAAAGTCAGAAAATAATGAAGTTTCAGTACTTTGTTTGAATGGAATACTTTATGAGATAACTCTCCAGCATGCTCATTTTGAAGAGGAGCTGGATGAGCTTTCCTTTCTACTACCACTGCCAAACATCTGCACAAAACCAAGAGCTTCCCACCTTGCCCCACAGCCCAAACTGCATTATTCTGCACAGCGCTCAAATGAAGACACACAGGATACTGGCAGCTCATGTGACACAGCAGAAAAATCCTGAAACTGAGCAAATCTCCACAGAATAGTAATCATGTGACCCAACGTCAGCTAAGCAACATCGCAAACATTTCACAAAACTCTTAATCATATCATGGGCATTCTCATTCATCTTTCTAACAGCTTCTTAATTTTCTCTGTTGTAGCAGACCCCTTGCAGTTTCAGCAGTCTCATAAAAAAAGAATTTTACTTACCGTTCCCCTGTGTAACCTGGGCTGCAATGGCATTGACCTGTTGCTGAGTCACAGGTCCCTCCATTGTGGCACTGACACTCCTGGGAACAATTTTTCCCATAACGACCCTCAGGACAAGGCTGACCACAAACTGTGCCCTGTGTATACAGGAAAAAAAAAAAAAAAGCCTTAACATTAGGTTTGGAATTGCAGGTCAGATGGACAGTGAAGAAAGGTTTGTAATGAAGGAAGATCAAGATCATGCCACTCATCCAGTGCTGATCTTGGAAATGCCAGGCTCCTCTTCAGCTTTAAACACAGGGTACACTTCAGCAATGTAGGAACAATCTGCTAGGATTTCCATTTTGCAGGCCAAAGTTCACGGAAAACACTATCTCTAAGCAACAATGAAAACACTCAGACATTTAAGACTAATTGATGTCAATCTCTTCCCAATTTCTTTATCAGGAGTAGTATACGTCAAGACATCCAGAAATGCCCTCCAATGAATAGTGGCTTACAAATCTGTAATTACTCTAATGCCCCAATTATACTACTTTATGATCTTTTTTTTTTTTCCCTGACAAAAGGAAAAGCTCTTTAATTTCACTGAAAGCAGTATATATTAAAAGCTTCGGTAGGATTTCTGCTTCTTTTCCACAGGTTTTGAATTTCTGCACTGCTAATTACATCATTGGGATTAACTGCACCTATGTAGTGATAGAAGTATCAGACTTTAAGACTTTTAAGACGCTAATTCAAGAGAAGCAGATTTACAAGTATCTCAGACAAAAAATACACAGGAATTTTAGCAAACATAAGATAATACAGAGCTTGTACCTGGCTTCTTTATGCCATCATTACATGAAAAGCAAAAAAGATTATGCTGACAAAATTGTGTTTCACAAAATTGAAAAATCTAAAACTAACAAGTTATGCTTAAATAACTACAATGGAAAATTAGTCAATGAGATACATAACGAGTAATTTATCAGTTAAGACACACATTGGTATAAAATTTCCATCACTTCTTCATAGGCTATATTGTTTTTCATTAGCTGCATTGAGAATAATAGAGAATGTAAAGAATTTATGCAAATATTTTGAGTATTTGCATAAATTTATTTGCTTAGATTTATCAATAATTTCTGTTCTTCTATCATGAAGAGGAATAAAAAGTAAAAATTACCATAATCCAAGCTAGGGAGACAGTAAACAGTGCTATTCAAACACACAAAGAGACATCATCCACTTTCCGAAAAGTTCTCTACTTGGTGAAAAACTAACCCCTACCACAAAAGTCCTCATGTACTGTGAGATAATTAGAAGAACAATGTTTTTTTTTTTACCCACCATGGAAATGTACATTAAAAAAAATATTAATAAATACAATCGATAAATATCATCTGCAACTGTATTTTAAGAAAATAGTTGGGCTTTTATTACTTCCAACTTTTTGGTCACCTTCCAACTCCATTTTTTTTCCAACTCAGAATTGGCATGCCAGCCTTGTGGTAAGGAAGCCTACAGGCAAGCGAGGAAGTTCATTTGTAGCTCAGAGGTCAATTCTTCTTTCCCATACCCACTGACAAAAGGGTAGGAAGTCTAAAGATAATGTCCAAGATCTGATGTTCTATTTCTGTCACCACCATTTAACCATTTAACATGGTACTTTGGTGTTTTCTTGGAAATGTATGCATACCATACACTTGAGAACAAATAAAAAATCCACCACAACCAATGAATAAATTTCAAAAAATTAACCTTTCTCTATGGAGGTATCCAGGGAGGTTATAATCTCCCTAAAGCACCAAATTATATCTAGAAATGAGCACCTTCTAGACCAAATTTAAAGGATATTGTCTCTTCATTGTGTGATTCATGTCCTTAGCATTCCAGAATCTTACATGGTTAAAAAGGCAGCACAGAACTGGAGGACTTTCAGTAACAGATGGTTTTGCAAGTATTTTATTCCAGTCCCTTATGCTAAAATACACTTCTTATTACTCCTGGCTACAGGGAGACTGCATTTGCTATACTAATTGGCTATCCATTTCTGATGCTGCCTGAAATCTACAAATATGGAAATTTTATGGGGCCGTGTTGATTTCAGAAAGTGTTATTACCATCCATCCCGACGGGCAGGCACACTCCCCAGTCACATGGTGACAGATGCCTCCATTCTGGCAGGGGCACCTCTCCTCGCACTGCGGCCCGTGCTTCCCAGGGGGACAGAGATCCTCGCAGCTGGAGAGTTGTTGCACAACAGACAACTGTTACTTCAGCACGCGCCCCAGTCTCCAGCCACCTCTTCATTTTTAATGCTATTGTTACATTTTCTAGCCAAAAGCATGCAACAGAAAGCAGTCCAAAATAAAGAGAAGCAAACTGAATATTCTATAGCATCCATGAAAAAGCAAAGCAAAACAAAACAAAACAAAAAAAAATACAACTAGGAAACAGACATAGCAATCTAGGCATTGTTTCTTCATAAACATGTTTTTTTCTGCAGTGGTTGGTGTTCATTCACTTCTGCTGACAAAGCTCAAAATATATTCTGCTAGGACGAAACCAAATCACTGTTTCAACGCAGTTTTCCAAACTTGTAGCCAAACGATCCTCATGGTTGTCATAAAGAAGCTCCTGCTGCTACTTTTTGTGGCTTTTACTTAGCAGCGCAGATCAAGAGGACTTGAGGATGCACTGAAATACGGTTTGCACAGCGGCTTCTCAGCCAGCCCTGCTTCCCTGTGTTACACAGCAGAACGAACAACAACTCAGTGGCAGAATTTACTCCAGACTTTCTTTCTCCTGTTAGCACTATTTAAAGCCTTAACCTTCCCCCAGGATATAATACGCCCTCTGCTTACAAGGCACCAGTGTATCCAGGAGGACATCTGCACTCTCCAGTCACATGGTCACAGGTGGCTCCATTTTGACACTGGCATTTTTGATGGCAGTCATTTCCATACGTCCCTTGGTCACAGCGCTCCTCGCAGCGCCAGCCTTTGAACCCCGAGGAACAGTGGCATGCTCCAGTGATGGGGTTGCATAAGGCTCTGTTTTTGCACTGGCAACGGCTGCTGCAGTGAGGTCCCCAGTGGTCAGGGTCACATGCTGAAAGGGCAGAAGTAACAATTTATAGCACTTTTGTAATAGCTCGTGGTAGAGCACTGAAGATACTATGAGTCAACCATAAAAAAAGAAAGAAAAAAAAAAGAAAAAAAATTATAAACCAGAAATGGTTATGTGGTGCTTCCTCAGCTCCTTAATAGAAATTAACTACTTGGTGTTAAAACATCTGGATGTTACAGTTTTGGTTATCCAACGTGTTGTCACAATCACTCAAGTGCATCTTTTCTCGTCTGCCCCAATGCAGCCCATTAAACCCTACAAGCAAACCAGGCAGGATATTTCAGCATCAAAAGAAAAAACACATTGTTTAGGAAGAAATTTTTCTTAAGTGAGAAACATGGGAATTCTGTAAATAGCCGGAAGATTAAGGTCACCCAGAGTTCAACAGGAATGTGCTAATCATGTGGTCAAATGACCTGGTTTTATTTTTATGTTTTGTTGATAACAGCAATGCAACAGAAAAGCCTCAATTGCAGCTACTGGTAGTCTGGGCTCTCCCCTTGGTGACTGACAAGCACTGTTCTCCCCGTCTTCTCCTGGGGCAAAAAAGCCAGGCAGAGAACAGGCACGCTTTCCGAGAGTAAGACGACGTAATTCAAGACACATCCTCAGGGTAGAAATTATTGAGCTATGGGAGCTGTTCACTTAGGCTACACAAATAAAAAGGGATTAAGGTCTTTTAAAGAATCTTTTCCTTAAGATTTTTTTTCCCCAGTAAAGGTCACAAGAATGTGCATGCTTAACGGAGATATTGCTAGCAACTAGACGCAAGAAAATGCAGAGCAACCTAAAGCATTGTATTATACGCACTCAGCAGTACTTTCAAACTGACAGAGTGACTGTCCATCTGATTACTGCCAAAGTTTCTCCATTTACCTATTTGAAGATGCTTATTTTCTGTTCTGAACTATACACACAACACACTGCTGTCTGTGGCACACAGCATGTCACAAGATGCCTTTACCCTTGATAACTCATGTTCATTCACAACTTGTATATACTTATTTTCAATGTCTGCATGGAACAGAACATGTAATCTGCTTAATCAGTCCTCAAATTGTCCTCAGCAAACTAGATATTTGGAGATATATGTAAGGGCAGTGGGACTTCTGAGACAGTTGCATGTCTCTGATCCCTATACTTTTTTTTACTTAACAGATTAGTCTGGATTCAGATAATAGTCATCCTTCTGCTCCCAAACAAAATAGACAATTTCAATTTCAGTTATTCCTCATGGAATAATAATCAAAAACAAAAAAAGAGGTCCTGAGATGTCTGATAAACAGAAGAATTCAGACTGACCAACAGATCATGGATGTTCCCATGCAGAGCTCATTCAAGGATGAACGTAGCCTGAACCCACCCTATAATATAAAGACACAACAGACAGTGTTTGGTTGAAAAATTCCAGCTTGTGTTCTTCCACCAACAGCTGGAAATGGTGGAGTCCAACACAGAGCTGTTTGTAGAACCAGCACAATGAGTCTCAGAGCCATACAGACCAAAACCATCCACCACGCATCTGCCATTGCATCAGACACCCAGGCACGGAGATTGCCTTGCTAGAGACTGCCTCACTTGTGAAGCAGAGGAGCCTCGTACCTCCTTGCTCTTTTTACAGCCCCATCCCCAGTCTGCCTCCCTCGATGCATCCTGCTGACACCTGCAGATTTACTGATGTTTGAGGTGAACGTGCTGTGTCTGTGAACTTGAACCTCTCTAGACTATTTTACTGCAAGAGCATGTACTGCACAGTACATAATAATTTATTAGTTTCCTTACGTGATCTTCACATTATGCTTGCAGGAAATCATTCAAATAAAAAGCATGGTATGGCTGCTAATAGAATTTCCAGTCTCATGACCATTCTCCTGGCAATGGCCAGGTGGGTAACAAATATTGACTATGTAATTTTTCATTACATCACAACAGTGAAGCATCCCACCAGGATCATGATGGCCATACCATAGTGTGGCTGCGCAACAGTCCATTATGCAAGTTCTGCCACCAGTGTAGTACCTAACTGTGAATTATGGGCAGAGCTGTGGAGAAATTTGCAGGATTAATGGGAAAAAACAGTATTTTTGAATGAGACAGATAGACCATGTATTTTACCTCTATGTCCATTGACTGCTAATCAATAATGTTCCCCATAGGAAATTAAAGTGATTTGTCAGAAACTGATACGCAGTTTACTATTAAAAAAGAAAAGGGCAAAGGGTAGAAATGTTTTCTGTGGTGAGTTCTGTTTGTTTTTAATTAGTTTTTAGAAGTTAATTTTACCAGCTACAATACCAGACTATTTCTGCTGCTTCCTAGTATTCAGAAGCTGAGAAAGCTGGACTGGAAGTTGCACAGCTGCTAATCTGGTGGAATGGATAGTGTTTGTGCTAATGACTATCGTCAGGTTACAGACTGTCAGCTGGAGTTTAATCACAATAGCTGCTCCACTGTCCTGACCGCACCAAGGTCACAGACACGCGCATATGCTAACACTACATGCACACACACACCGAAGTGCCAGCTCCTGGCTTCTGAACAGAGCTGAGGTTGTACATCATCTGTCTCAGCAGAGGGTATGCATGAAATAGAAGCAAAGTAGAGAGAGGGCAATCCTCTCTTCAGAATGGTTTCAACAAAAAGACAATGCATCTTAGCCCCACTAACTCCTGGGAACAGTCTCAATACTGCAGAAATGCAAAACCCAATCTGTAAACCAGAGTTAATTTTCTGTATTTCTCACATAAAACTTGCCAGATATTGCTGTTTTATGCAGAGCACCATTCTTACAAAGTCACTCTCCTTCCCCTTTTCACATATGTTGTATTCACCCCCATATTTTTCCAACTTAAACAGACAAGACGGCTAGCTGTAACGCTCACTACCAGTTTTTGTAGGAGATTCCCAGGATCCTCCCTACCTTCATCTTACACCACTGGGGAAAAAAGCATCAAAGGAAATGTTTAACAACACTGTGATATTGATGCCACATCTTGCTGCTGTTTTTCTTTTTATACATTATGTTCATCTGGGAGCATCTTTTTAGCCTCCACGGTGCATGCAGTGCACGTCATACAGTGCTACAAATACCATACAGAGAACTTTTCCTTCAAAAGGATGCTCAGTGAAAGTGAAAGCGTGCCTTTGGCAATAGGGACACCACATTGAATAAACCCTCGTGTAAAATAAGCAAGAATGGTTTGAAAATCTAAGATAATACAGTCTGCAGACATAAAGAAATGCTCTCTGAAACTGAGTGCCGAATGATGATTTTAGGAACAGGGAGAAGCTCAAGGATTCAAGTTCAAAAAAAAAAAAAAACAAAACACTTTCAAGGAAAAAAAAAAGAAATTAAAATCTGTGATGCAAAATGCTATAATTCTTGGGCCTTTTGTAGCATCTTTGAAAAATTAAAGTTGTGTATTTCCTATAACTTTAACTCACATAGTTACTATACGAGGCAAGATGTGATTTTATGCAAATGGTTTCTGTGAGCGGCTGGTGACTTGCAAATTTGGGTTCAGGGAGCCCTGATATTTTATATCACAGAATATTGGTTTCTATAATAATTAGAAGCATATATGAAGAATTTGGTAACTTCTTTCTGCTCCTTCTAAACAAAGATGTTTTTAACAAAATGTGGTTGCATATTTGTCATTTTTTCTGACTTTTTTTTTTAGTTGATTTCATTTCATTTTTAGTTGATTTCATTGAAAGGCAAAAAAAAAAAAGTGAATAAGTAAGTATTCTCAACAAGCCCACCTTGATCACCTACAATTCTATACCTCTGTAAAGAATGGCCCATAATGAGAACAAAATAAGGCTATCAAATCAAGTCAAAGAATATTTCAGAACAAAATTCTCTTTAGAAACTCTGACTTACAACTACCTTTTAAGTATGCTACAGCTCCCTTTATAACATCACATTCAAGTCAGACAATGTTTTGTTTGTTTTGAAAT
Organism: Anser anser; assembly: GCF_964211835.1. NCBI lineage: Eukaryota > Metazoa > Chordata > Aves > Anseriformes > Anatidae > Anser > Anser anser. The sequence continues at coordinate 36,551,149 of NC_139723.1, read as the reverse complement.
CTGACTTCCTGCTCCTTTAGTCTTTCTTTTTGGCTAACGGGGAGGTAAAAGGAAAAAAATCACAGCAAAACTTCACTTTTCTTACCATCGCTTTTTGCAGCTGTCCTACATGTAGCACCAAGATTTTATTTTGGTTTACATTTCTTTGCTTTTGTACAGAAAAATGCTGTTGTGTGTTTTTGGATATATATAACATTGTTGTCAGAACAGAGGAGACCCTTACTGCACAGCAGTAGGCTATTGTATTGTTAGGGTCTTTCAAAACAACTTAAAACAATATCCCCTTCCACAAGTGGCAGAAACATAGTAAACCACTCTCTCACTGCAAACACAATATTGTCAAGTACAAATTTAAAATAAATAAACAGTGGCAAACATGCAGAATTCCTATCTCTCTGTCTCTTCAAAACGTCAGCAAAATTTCTTTATATATGTGTTCAAGGAATCACAGCCGTTTCTAAATGAAAGTTAATTTTCCTCGCTCCAGTATGGAAAACAAACTGAAGCTGCCTGTAATATCTGTGGCTGTCCTTTCTTCATTTCTAGGCTGCCACATCAAGGACAAGTCTAAATCTTTGCGCCTCCCTTTGCATCTCTCCATTGACTCTCAGATATCTATTGACTTGTCCTTACTTCATGGCCTCTCTGGTCTATCCCTCATCTATCATTTCTCATTCAGTATCCAAATATCAACCACCACATTTACACTGTCCATGACATTAGCCCCTTTGTTACATTTTCAGACCATTGTCTTTCTTGCTTCTCAAGTTTCCTCTACAACTTGGCACAGCTTACCACAACCCCAAGCTGTAAAACTGTCACGTTGCCCTTCTCCATGTCCCTACCTTACAACTCCTTCTTCCCGTGAAGTTCACGAAAAGTAGATGTAAGCAGCAAGTACAATGAAATCTGTATCTGCCATGGTCATTTGTCAGTGTCGCTTCCTTCCTCGTCTCCTATGTGTTTTGAGCTTTGTGTTACTTCTTTTCCTTTCCTTTCCTTCAATGACAGGTTCTCTAGGACAGAAGCAACTTTCTATTCTGTATTTTTTCTTGTAGAAAGAGTCTAAGACTACCCTGCAGGAACAGACAACACATCCACAAGGGCTCCAGGAACCACCATCACCTACAACTAAGAGTACATCAACAGTAACATACCCTGTTTAAAAAGTATTCCAGTCTTTTGGAGCAGAGGATATAAATAAGAAAAGAGTAGCATTTCTAGGAGTGTCCACAGGTGATTTGCATTATTGGTGTTGGTTCACAAGAAGCTCAACGTGAGCTGGCAATATGCTCTTGCAGCCCAGAAAGCCAACCATATCCTGGCTGCATCAAAAACAGTGTGGGCAGCAGGGCTGGGGAGGTGATTGTCCCCCTCTGCTCTGCTCTCGTGAGACCCCACCAGGAGCACTGCGTTCTGCACTGGGGCCCCCAGCACATGAAGGACATGGACCTGTTAGAGTGAGTCCAGAGGAGGGCCAAGAGGATGATCAAGAGTCTGGAGCAGCTCTCCTACAAAGACAGGCTGTGGGAGTTGGGGTTGTTCAGCCTGAGAAGAGACAGCTCCAGGGAGATCTTGTAGTGGCCCTCCAGTACCTAAAAGGGGTGTAGTCCCCCTAAAGGGGGGACTCCTCCTAAAGGGGGACTACAGGAAAGCTGGGGAGGGACTTTTTGTCAGGGAGTGAAGTGATAGGACAAGGGTGAATGGCGTTAAACTAAAAGAGGGAGATTTAAATTAGACATTAGGAAGATTTTCCTTACCCTGAGGGTGGTGAGGCACTGGCACAGAGAAGCTGTGGATGCCCATCCCTAGAAATGTTCAAGGCCAGGTTGGATGGGGCATTGGACAACCCGATCTAGAGGAAGGGGTCCATGCCGGGGGGGGGGGGGGGGGGGAGGTGGGGAATTAGATGGTCGTTAAAGTCCCTTCCAACCCAAACCATCTATGACTCTGATTATCAGGGAATAACAGATTATTAACAGCCAAGAATAGACGATGTTAATGAAGCAGACTAACACTGAGAAAACTTTGATGTATCTAAAGGAGTAATCCACTGACAATCTGGCTGTCATAAACCACTCAAAAGCTATCCATAGTTTTGAATTTGGAATAACTTCTTTTTCCTCAACTACAGAAGTGAAAAAAATGCTTGTCTTAACATAAATACATGTTAATAGAACTAATATCTCAGATATCCAGTAAGAAGTAGAATCTGATGGATCTCAGTAAAGACAGAATGACTTTTTATGAAGGCTGTGTTTCCATTCATAGGTGAAATAGCCACTCATCTCATCTATCCTTCTGAGGACCTCAATAAAGAAATGCACACATACTTCCCTTTTCTCCATTAACAAGAGATGCCCCATCTAACTTCCAATTGTCAACAGGAAAAAGGAAATTCAGTTCTATTTCATGTGTTGCATACATGAACATGTGTTCACTCTTTTCCCCCAAGGAGAGTGCCATAATTACAATATGAAGATTTGCAAAGACTTGGCATACACCATATTCCAGATTAAAATCTTGTCAGAAAATCAGATCAATAAACTTCTTGACAGGAAAGAATATATATTCTTGATATAACAGCAGTCAGATCATATTTTATGTTAATACATTATGTAACTTTGGTCTATACAAAACTGAATGTGATAAGACTTTATGGATCCTCAATTACTCTTTGCTGATATGGACAGGAAAAGTCATAGCCATGCAGATGCTACTCTTAATGATCTTTATTTCTGAGCATGTTTGTGTTTAGAACAATATCTGTTGATTCACTAAGCAAAAGCCATGAGAAAAATATGAAAGTTGTCACTAATGTAAATCCAGATCAACCTTACTGGAAAGTTTATAGGGCATTAAAACTATTCTCTGATACTATGGTTTGGTTAGCTGTGATGATGGCATTTTTTTTCCCTTAGAACATTCCTGCAGGATAATTAATCTCCCAAGTGGAATTAAAACCAAATAAAATTCAAAGTCTGATTCTGAAATCTATAAATAACCAAGTATGTTCAAAAATTGACAAGATGCAATAAGCCCCTAGTGCCAACAACCTGTATGTCAGCCCAGATTGCAAGACAGTAAACATGGAACAGGACAAACAAAAATTTCAGAGATGAGCCTAAAAGGCCAGAAAACAAAGCTGGCTATTCTGAATACAAGAATAAAAATATCCTCTAGAAAAGTTTTGAAGTCTGATTTAATAAAAACATGAGATTATTCTCCATATATTTTTGGATATACTGTTCTAGCCTCCTCAGGATGTTATGAAAATTCATGCACATACATATCAGAAGATAAATCTTTTCCTGCAGAGAATCACTTATAACAATTATAAAATATCATTGACTTTTAGTAAAAGACTTAGTATGCCTACAACCTAGACACAAAAATGCATAGTGTTTTTTTTTCTTTTTCTTTTTTTTTCAGAACACACTTTCTATTACATCTGAATTTCCTTTGAGTCTTTTGTTTCTATCTGATTTCATTTGGTATATTGAAGGCCTTTTACCCTGTGGCATATTTTTCATTCTTCCTTTTTGTTTTGTGCAAAAGAAAGGATTTTTATTCAAAATGCTAAGCTTTAATTTAATTCAGGGATTTTATTTTATTTTATTACTTTGTAAAAGCCTTTTGATCCGTGAAGTGGAAGAACAATGAAAATGTGTTTTTCAGATCCTGTAAAAGACTGGAACTATATGCCTTTCACATGCCATAAATTTCAGAAGACTCTTTAAAGTGCTTTGGACATCAGAACACAAGTCTGGATAATGGCTAGGGAAAACACATACAGATGGCTCTTGGTGTTCAATTTACTTGGTACTGAGATAAAATGTGTTAAAAATAATCACTACTATAAGAAAAGTTACAAAAGATTGCATTGTATAAAATATCTTGTTGTCCATGATTCTGGTATTCCAGAGATCTCCATGTAGGACCATAAATTAGCCTTTTTCCTTTTTTTTTTTTTCCCCAATAACTTGAAGGTCATCTTAATTGTTAAGTTAGTAAAAAATGTTATACTTATCCTTCACGTGTTTGAAAACCTGCTAAATGAGCCAGTGACTAAATATATAAAGCACACTGAAAAGAAACCAATACTAAAAATATTTCTGCATTGTTACTGGGGGGGGGGGGGGAAACAAACAGAGGTTATCCAAGAAATCAACTCAGGTAAAACCACTAATACGCTGAGTTTAAAAAATTGGTCAAAGACAAATTGAAAGGCTTCTCTGATCCAGATTTTTTTTTTTTTTACAAATGAATAAAACAATTGCCATTTACTTCAGTGCCTTTTTTCAGTAAATCTCAGTTTAAGTAAATTCTGTAACTGATAACTCAGTTTAGTAGAAGATACATTTTCGTTTATGCTTTCACTTCCAGACTGGAATGGTAATCCAGCAGAAAAAAAATGAAGCATCCTATAAATCCTATCAATTTCCCTAAAACTTCGCAACTCACTTGCTTTATAGAAATGATCTTACACATAATAATAATATAATTTAAAATGCATTGTTGTACGCCAGAAAAGCACAGCCTCTGTGTAGCCCTGGGAATTTTGATATGACCTACCGTGGTGCCACTGTAGTGACTCCATTGACAATGAACATGATGGCTACTTCCATTAATACCTGTTCTCCCTGTTAGCACCTGTCCTAACTTGCTGGTGGGTTGGTTTCTCATTCCAAAAATACTAGCCTTGTTAGAGGAGAAAATAAATTGTTCAGCTGGCAAAACTGCTGTATCAGTTATGGAATTATAGAAGTTCCACCTAAGGGAAGTGAAAACTATCGGAAGGATATGCATAATAGGAAAAAATTAAATTTAAGACTGTTTATGATGTTCTGTCACTTTTGCTCACACAATGCATTTACATGTGACCATTCTGAAGTTGAGGGGCAGGAGGGGAGTTCTAAGTTACTTGAATGAGCTAATTCTCTACATTTTCCATAAAAACAAATGGCTCCGCATCAGGACACTCTGCAGTTTCACTAGTGTGTTTAGCAGTTACTAAGTTCTGTGAATTAACCTCCTGTAGCACCAGCATGTGATTAAAACCAGAACTTATTCCTACTGCCTGTTGAATGGCTTAGAAAAATTAAGGAAGAACTAGGCTCTCTATGTGTATCTTGCAAGCTCTCAGTTCAAATGTTTTTGAGAAACAAAACAGAAAGCAATGCCTTAGAAGCATTCAAGATACACAAGTTGTGTTGTCAAGTGTATGAGATGCTCCTAGGCACCTCGCCTTGCACCTGGAATTTGGGGGCTGTTTTATCTGGGGTGCAAAGTTGTCTGCAGAAAACATTCACACATCCACCTTTTCGGGGTTAACGGATATTACAAGCTCCACTGAGAAACTGGCAGTGTCTGCAAGTCACGTGAGTGTCTCACACAAGCTATGCCAAGGGATCCAGTTTCTGCCATATTCTGCATCTGCCAAGTGCCATGAAGAAAACAGTGAGATTTTCATGCAATTAGTAAACTTTATAAACATCCATGAGAGTAAATGAAATCTGACAGTAGCAGAGCTACTGTACCTTTCCTTAACAGGTGCATTTAAAGGTACAAAGATGTTTTTCTGAGCTGACAGCTTTAAACACTCAGCTTGAAATACTAAAGAAAAAACCAAAGCTGTTCTTTTCTCATGTTTTATAAAACTCTGGAGCCAAATTGCTTAATGCCATAAAGCTACTTGTTCTACCTCCATGCCTTCAGACTATAGTCCCAATATTATTCTATTAATCACCAACAGAATTAAATTACAAATGAAAATCCAATGATTCAAACAAATCTGTGATTACAGAACAGAACAGAAAGTGCATATTCATGTTTCCATAGACAATCTTAGCATACTTGTCATAAACCAAAATGGAATACATGTCATTCACTTTTTGCCTTACTACTCAAGCCAGCTGGGGATCAGGAAGGCTATATTCCTTGCAGACATGCCAGTGAAATATTGATTTTGGCCTTTTGCCTCTGCTCCAGCTTATTCAGAAATTGTCCTATTGATTTTGAAGGAATTATTTGTGGACTACTGGGCATAAGAAGAAAAACAAAGTGAATGTCATGATTGCTTTACTAGGGATCCACATTAGGCTGCATATGTATCTAACTTGCACACACATTCAAAACTGATGATGAGGTCTGTATATTATGTATTACAGCAAAATACTGTTCCAATAGTGAGAAAAGAAAATGGTCAGAAAATGTAATCTACAAATGGAAAACAGACTGATCTGCTCTACACGTCTAGATAGCCAGCTATCACTACACTTAGCAACTTTTACAGACTTCTATACACAGCCCATAGTCAAAAATGTTCTTATATAACAACCTAACCTGACACACACAATTTAAAAATCTGATACAAACAATAATCTAGTTTAGAATGGAAAAATTGGGCTTGGTTGGTTGATGTTTCTTTTCAATAACATGTATTTGTTCACATTTTTCATCTACAAACATATCTTCTCCCCAGGACCAATCAACTTACACTCCCGAAGTTCAAAAACACTTCAAAGTAGTGCTGAGAGTGTGCTGTTTGTGCTGATTGACTCACTTCAAGGTACAGATTCAACATGTCTTCTGTCCACTCATTTGTCATTAATCTGTCTACTGTGCTCAGTCAATAAATCTTTATTAGAATAACTTGTTTTGTATGACTTTTATCCTTCTGCTAGAATGCAAGTGTTCTGTAAATAAGTGACATCCCAATTCAAATAGTTGTTTGTTTTTTTCAGATAGATGTATGTTAGCATCATCTCCTCCATTTATTCCCACTGAAATTCACTGCAAGCAAGTACCATCTAATGGGCTGTAATACCTTTAATTAAAAAATGGCCTGAAAAAAAAAATACATTTCACAGAGGAAACATTCTCCAAGGAGATATTATTTAATTAGTCACATTCATAAAACATGACCCACGTTCTACACACAGAAGAAAACATCCACTCATACGTTTTTCTTGGGCAGGATATAAGGTTTTCAGAAAGGCAGAGGACGTGAAGGCTGGAGAGCTGAGGGTTAGGTAAGAAATAAGCACTGAATGAGGACAGCCTCAGAGACATTGATACAGTATTCTACTTAAATCTTTATCCCTCTCCCCTGAACTGAAAGCAGCAGCTGACCTAAGCTATTGGGATGTAAAGGTTGCCACAAAAGGAAATGAGAGTCTACCAAAAAGTTTATTCCCTGACAAGTTTATTAGACCATAGCATGTGGTGGTGTGCAAAGATAGGGGAGGAAGCTTAATTACCCATCTTTTATTGTACAATACACCAATTTAGTCCATGCAATTACTATCACTTTTAGAGAGAATATTACAGTGTTCAGGAAGCACTTGTCTGCAATTACCACCCAGTAATCCACTGTAACACAAAAGCCACAGCATATGGTTTAAAAAATTGTTTCAAACGAAGTGGGTAAATAGAACTGAGAAACAACAGATAAAATCAAGTATAGGGTATGATTTGGCAGATGGACAGATGCTGCAACAGGTCAAACTGTGTTGTTCAGATACTTACAAATGAAATTCCTTTGTAAGGAGAATAATCAATCCCAAGAGAGAAAGGATCGTATATTGGAAGAAAATCTTTAGTTCTGAAGTTTTATGAAAAGTTCTGTGCTTAGGTAGAAAACAGTTGTTTCCAAGGTATTTGTGTCCATGAAAATGAACAGAGTTCTAAATCTGAGAGTTGGCTAGTGTCTCACACTTTGAAAATTGTCTCTCCCCTTCAGTCACACTCTTATTTGGTCATCAGTAACCACTACATGCCTTACAAAAGTACTGGCATGTCCTTTAACCACTGTTCCTTCTTCATTACTCAATTAAGTAATCAAGTGTTTATATGATGCACATTAATACAGTATGGGAATTTACATGTATTTTGCTTTAATTAATAACTTACTGTATCAACTGAAATGATTATAAAAATAAAGCTCTTTATTTTGCTTTTCTGTTACTAAAACTAATCAAGTCAGGGAGCAGGCAGAAAATACACTTAAAAGCAAAATGTGAAAATCTACGCAGGGCAAGCAACAATAAAAGCCAGTGCCAGAGATTCAACTTATCTTTCCAAGACCACTCTCTGCTCTACAATTTGATGTGATCTGCACTGTAGCTCTCAGACACATGGACAAGTAAATCACACATGGTTAGCAACAAACAGCAGCATTCACACTCAAAAGGACAATCTAGTGAAAGCAACATCTTACTTAAATTTGTCTGCATGGAATGGGACAAATTCCAAGCCAAATATCCCAGTAACATATGAACAAAACTATCCCCCTTCTTAGCCTACCCCCCTTCTAGGGCCACACTAGCAATCTGAAACAAATTTCTGCAGTTCCAGTTAGCTCTAATGTCATGCAGAAGCCTTCAGAGGATCACAAAACTCTCAAGAGATCACACTGTTCAAAAGTACTTGAACAAAGGCTCTTTCAGTTTTGGCCTGTTGTGTATTCACACCAGAAAGTATTTTTGCTATTGAGACTGCCGTGACAAGCAGTAAAAGGCAGTGAACTGAGGAAGAAGCACAGGAAAATAGCCGCACATGTATTCAGAATGAATTATACCAGGCAGGTAAGGGAAATGGTCTCTACAAAATCCTGTGAGAGGAAGAATTATTTCCAAAGAGAGATTTAGAGATTCCTCTCTCATCAAAACTCCCCTTTCAGTGAGTTTCAAACTTTGAAATTTCAATAAATAAAAGTATTTCCTCATTCTAGGTTGTATAGTGATACACATTTCTTTTGTACATTTGATTAGTTACAGAGGAGCTCAATTCATAAGGCTTTCAGAAAGAAAGATAACATTTTTTTGACAATTTCCTTTTACAATTCAGCACACTAGATTAAGATCAGCATTACCATAACATTGCAATGCCAACTCTTTCCATTTTATGCTTTAAGCAAAATTTGCTGTTTCTTTAGATCTGTTTATGAAAAGAAGCACTTGTAAGTACATACAAAGACTATACACCAAATGTAATAATTTTAAAATAGCAAGTTCTTTTTCATGTAATTGGTGTCATCAACAAACTTGCTCAAAATACCTTCTATTCCTACATCCAGATCGTTTATAAAAATATTGAAAAGTACCGGCCCTAAAATGGAGCCTTGAGGGACCCCACTGGTGACCGCCCGCCAGCCTGACGCAGCCCCATTTACCATAACCCTTTGGGCCCTGCCCATTAGCCAATTGCTCACCCATCGTATGATGTTTTTATTTAGCTGTATGGTGGACATTTTGTCCAGTAGGATCCTATGGGAAACCGTGTCAAAAGCCTTGCTGAAGTCCAAAAAAATCACATCAGCTGGTTTCCCTTGGTCCATCATACGGGTGATCTTATCATAAAAGGAAATCAGGTTAGTTAGGCAGGACCTACCCTTCACAAACCCATGCTGGCTGGGACCAATGACTGCTTTGTCCCCCAGGTGAGCCTCAATAAGTTCGAGAACCATCTTCTCCATGATTTTACCAGGCACTGACGTGAGACTGACAGGCCTGTAATCACTGTAATCACTGGGCCTGTTCAGCCTGGAGAAGAGGAGGCTGAGGGGAGACCTCATCACAGTCTACAACTTCCTCGTAAGGGGGTGTCGAGAGGCAGGAGACCTTTTCTCCATTAACACCAGTGACAGGACCCGCGGGAACGGGGTTAAGCTGAGGCAGGGGAAATTTAGGCTTGACATCAGGAGGGGGTTCTTCACAGAGAGGGTGGTTGCACACTGGAACAGGCTCCCCAGGGAAGTGGTCACTGCACCGAGCCTGTCTGAATTTAAGAAGAGATTGGACTGTGCACTTAGTCACATGGTCTGAACTTTTGGGTAGACCTGTGCGGTATCAAGAGTTGGACTTGATGATCCTTAAGGGTCCCTTCCAACTCAGGATATTCTATGATTCTATGATTCTATGATAATTTATTAATTCTCTTTCTCTCATGTTTCACAAAATACGCTGCCAAAGCAAGACATGATCAGTTCCAGACGAGGAGTCACTAAAGTATCTTGCTAAAAAAAAAAAATCCATATTTTTATTAAGTGAAAAAAAGAGGGTGAAAATATAACCAAAATTATTTTTGTCCTGCTGATTATCTATGTTTTTCACAGTTATTATTTTTTACAGAAATCCCATACTAAGTAAACTGGTAGCAGAATAGCTATGCAAGACATATGCTCTGTTTTATGAATTATATTTTTATATGGTCTGTGAAATTTAAATTATAAACATTTCTTTTATTGTTGACTAAAAAAAATACATTCCTTTCAAGTGGATAGTCATTAGCAGTGACCTACGTTGAACTTGACTGTAATGAAGTACATGGTTTAGTGTTAGACTAAACATAACACTTCCAAAGACCTTATGAAGGAGAATAGAAAGACTGAATAAATAACCTGTTATAATGAGCAAAAATACAGAATTACTCTGAGAAACTCTATTTTGGGTAAAGGGAAAAAATAATTTGTGCAGACCATGAATTGTTTACCTTTGACAGATGAAGAGACAGTACACAAAGATGCCACTCCTACTATGGAGGGGTTTCTGCCCTCTGTCAAGACCCATTGTCTTATTACAGCCTGGCTCCTGGACTGCAGCACCTGGTTTCACATTCAGAGGGTCCAGAAAATGGCAATGCCCAAAAACGTCATCCATTGCTATTACTTCAGTACTTCACTCCATAGTTTTGCTATGTTCTTGTATCAAGTGTGTGATGGCCTCCACCTTCATAATTTCTTTATTAAGTATGACCACCAGCTGGCTGATGTGTGACTGAAGCCATACATCAACCAGGACACCATATCAAAGTGTCCCAGACTCCTCCTACATATGTCCTCGATACTCCTTTCTTGCTTCCCTTCTCTTATGCACACACTCTCATGGCAAAGGGGAAAGAGAAGGTAGTTGGAGAAAGATGACTGAAGTAAGAGAAAAATGTAAAGAGACTGAGCAAACAGGGAGGAAGTATTCAGAGAAGAGAAGAACACAGCTGGTTAAAAAAAAAAAAAAAAAAAGGAAGATAGGGTTCTCTGGAAGATTTACTTATAGCTTTTATACCTGACCTTGCACCATCATTCTTCACAGAGCAAGAAAATAAAAAAATGGAGATTTTACTGTTCAAATATAACTATTTACTTACTCCAGATACTAAGATCTGTACTTTCTGGAATGTTTCTGAGCACAAAATAGCTCAAGACATTTGGTGCTGGTACAAGGTAACACTGTCTGCAAGTAAATGAAGAAAAAAATCAGACCACACATAGTAACCTGATAACTCAAAACAAACGCCTTGACCAGGAGACCAAGCACAGGATCAGTGATAATCCGCCCAAAATAGAGGACAACACAGTGGAAAGAGCCCAAGACAGGCAGAAGCAGGTGAAAACTCACCACTGGAGCAGTTGGGTCCTCCCCAGCCAGGCTCACACTGACAGGTGTTTGGAGCAATACAGCGACCATGGACACATTTGTCAGCACAGTGAGCTGTCAGAGAAGGAAATAAAAATAAAAATAAATTACAACTCCTAACACTTGGAAAAATATTCAAAACTTACTCTCATTCCAGATGTTTCATGCCTCAAATACCGTTTAAAAGTAAAATAAATATTAGCACATTAATATTTGATGGCTGCTCTTCAAAATAAGTTGTCTGATTTCTGTCTCTTCCATTTTTCCATATTTTGAAGGATCCAACTAAACCAGGTTGCTGCTGCTCAAATACTTCTGCATTTAACAAAGAGAAAATTGTCCACATTTAATGAAAAAACAGTCACAGTATAATTTAGGTTAGAGAGCTGCCTGGACATGGTCATGGGCAGCCTGCTCTTGATGGCCCTGCTTGAGCAAGGGTGAAACCAAACCCTTTACACTAAGAAAGAGGGAAAACTGCAAGCAAAAAACGTGTGGTTCTCTTGCAACAGCATGGACAAAATATGATTTGCAACACGTCAGTATTTTAATATTGATTTTTCTGAATGGTTGCACAGTTCATATAAAACACAACAAAACACTGATGACACTTAAGGTAAGGCACAAGGTACAAACCCTATGAATCACTGCAACCTTTTTAATAAGTGATAAGCAGAGCTGCTTAAAAGTTTTCATTATTATTTTTGTTACGATTTGCAAGAATGTATGTGTGTGATTCTGCAGTTAAGGCTTATTTTGAAATAAGTCTTATTTGACACCCCATTTTGACAAAAAGAAAACTTGAAATGGCTTCTATATCCAGCACACCAACATAACTGACTCACATTACACTGAAGAGGAAGAACTGGCAACCATCAACTTTGTTGGCATCATATTCCTAAGGAAATGCCCTCAGCCTTCCAAAATATATACACTGGAATCATTTCCATCCAGTTCAAACAACAATAAAACTTAAAAAATGTGCACAGGATGAGAATTTTCTTTGTACCTACATTTCCATAAAAAAAATATGACAGGAATGTGATCAGTGTATCAATGAATACAAGGTGCACAATGGGGAAAAGACAAAGTTGGTGTTTACAAGAAGTTTAATGAGACCACACAAATCATTGCTGTTCTGAACAGATTGAAAATGCTATACAATAATTGGGACAAATACTTGCAAAACGTCCTGTGATATTTTTTCTAATTAAACATGATGAAGCAGGATAGTCATCTTTATATTTTGTGTGGTCACAAAGAAAGAAAGCCACAAAGAGATCAACAGTATGTATTACTTAAATCATTGGTTATCTGGGATCCCAGCCACTAATTACGTATTACAGCCTTTAGGTTTCCTTTGCAACTTTTATGTTTTAATAAGCTACTTTCCAGATGTGTGTTAAAATGACCTTCAACAGGGAGAATATGTATTTTTAAATGTCAAAAGATAAAAAATATTAACGTCTATTAATACTCCCAAAGCCATTTCATTGTTCTCTATCTATTATGGAAATAATGACTAAATAATACGTCCCATGACTCCATTGGTTTTACATCTAGATATGAATTACTTACATCGTTGAAGATTCTTGCCTAATAAGTGGTGACATGGCCAATGAAGCTCTCCCTAAACCAAGTGTGTGAAAAATCTTCCCAGTAAACCGTAAGACAACATGAGGTAGCACATACGTGCTCTGTGCACACGTTTGAATAACTTACTGAATAAACTTACTGAATACCAGCACGCATTACCCAACATCATTACCACTGTATACATTTTTGACAGCCAAACCTCTGCTAGCTTCAGCAATTAAAAAACCATGAGATAAGGACCACTGAAAGACCTTTTAAAATGTAAATACTGTTGTTTCCAAATAAACATTATAAAGATCGCTTAAAATTATATATATGTATATATATTTCATGTCACCCTTCTCAGAGAAAGAAATTTGTATATTTGTATGCCACACACATATATATATACATATATATGTGTGTGGCATACAAATATATACATACATACATATATATACATATATATATGTGTGTACATATATACATATATACACATATATATGTGTATATATATACACATATATATATGTGTGTGTGGCATACAAATACACAAATTTCTTTCTCTGAGAAGGGTGACATGAAATTCTTTACTTTGAAGAAGTTAAACAAAGGCCAAGAATGTTTCAAAAATATTCAAGATTTATAAAAAATAATTTTCCAGTATTCCTTTTTTCTTTTTTAAGTTACTTAGTGCCCCAAAACACATCTGATCAATGGACACTTTCCTTCTATATTCTGGATATACCTATTTTGTAACCAAAAGAAATTACTCTCCAGACACTAACTGGACTAACTGATTCTTATTAACTGAATTGTAGTTAACATTCTTAAGAGACAGCATATATACCAAGATTATTTCACTGAACACTGGGACGAGAGCGCCACAATTTACTACATGACCTAGAAAGTGTGTAAGGTGAGAGCAATGAGAAAAGCACTAGTGAACAAGCTGAAAAGACCTGAATTACATCAGGAACAGAGAGACTTTTCTCGTAGACAAGATGTAAGAAAATACTTATGGGCAAGAACAGGTGAAAAACTTGATGTGAAGTCTCTTTGATAATGAGCAGTGTAAAGAAGCACCAATAATTCACTAACAGCAGTAAATTGCATAGGTCTTATCTTATTCTTTTGCAATGGAAAATCAATTAACATACGAAAAGCAATCAGAGCTTACACTTGCATACCTGCTTTTTTATCTTATTTTCCATTTTCTTCTGTGTCTTATTGTTTCTTTCAAAATCTTCCCTAAAATTTTGCCTTGTCCAACTTATAGGTCTGTATTTCAGCACATCACATCTTTTTCATTTTCTTAAACACGTAAGGTAGATTTGCTTTTTCTGACTACAGAGTATCATCAGCCAACCTGAAGTATCTACAAAACACCTGCTGCTGCATGCACGTGCAGGAGGGGCTGCCCAGTTCCCCAGACACAAGCGTATCTTCGTCCCTGTTCCTAACTCACTTGCAGGCACTGGTGTTTCTGCACCCAGCCAAATGATAATGCCCTGTTGAGAAAACTCAGCAATGTGAATCAACATGAAAAGACACGTGTAACCTGTGCAGATCATCCACACAACTAGTACAGAAAGCTGAACACAATGTGAGGCAAGGGCTTCACAAAAATGATCACAGACATGCTGCAGCACCATAGCTTCATACTAAGGGGGGTTAAGCCAGTCGTGCCAGAAGCATAGCACGTGTAATGCAATCTTAGATCAAGTTGCCATTCTTACATGCTGATTACGTGGCTTATACTGATACCAATGAAGGGAGAGAGAGAGTGCTCCAACTCAAGAAAGGATTACAATTCAAATACCTGCTTATATGCTGATGGGCACCACCATACCACCTGCGGTGGAAATGCAGATTGCTCCTCCGCTGTGATACCTACTTAAAGTATCACAGCTGAGTGGAGTAACTCCAGTGCCTCATGCCACTTCCACTTCTGAACTAGAGCATGTATGAAGAGCAGAATATGATAAGACTTGAAATTTCTGAATGGCATTTTATGAATCTGCTCTCTGTGATTAAGAAAGTGATATGAAGTTATTTAACGATAAGTCACCACAGACAACATCTAGACAGCTGTGCATTACATTATCTGATGTTAAAAGAAGATACAGAAGAATTTCCAGTAATCAAATGTGAAAAGGCTATTTTTATCTTTAATGGAAGTTCATGAATGCATTTTTATGATCATATTATCTGTCATTTATTCCCTTTGAAAAGCCAGGCGTAAACCAACTAACACAAACAAAAGCTTGAGATATTTTGCCTGTAATTATTTATGTACGTAAATGACCAGGAGAATCCACTATGGTTCCCAATTTAGACTTTCAGCTTTTAAACAAATGAGTCACAACATCAGATAAGCAGCTACCTGAAGACATACCTGATTTCATGAAATTTCATGCCTGAAATCTCATTAAATAAATCTCATATTAAATAAAATTCTGATCAACTGCACTGAGAATTCGTATTAGAAGGAAAAAAGTGATACCTGAACGAGGTCTGCTTTTGGGTTGTAAGTAAATCTCCATATTATTTCTTTCACATAAATCACTTCCAACAAAAGAAGTCATACCACATGCATGACTGCATGCTCTGTGTTTGTCATTTTTGTTAATACCATTGTATCCTGCTTTGGATTCCTAGTCTTCAGAAAGAGTAATTTGAAGAGATATATCCCTTTTCAAGAAAAAAATAAGCTTCTTTATCTGTTAAAGTCCTCAAAATTTTGTGAATGAAATTTGAATGCATAAACCAATTTAGATTGGAAATGTAAAAGAACTCTTCCACATATTGTACAAGGTTTAACTTCAACTTCCTTGAAATTAATTAAAATATGGTCCCTCAGCATTTTCTGTGAAAAATGAAATTCACATAACTTTTAAACTACATTGTAAATGTGTTCTTTCAAATAAATTCTTCAATTCCATATTGTATGCTAGAACGTATCCTTTGGTTAATCCTTTTTTTTTTTTCTTTTTTTTTTTTCCTGTGTTTAACGTCTGTTTTTATTAAGGTGAGGGAAATTCAGTTATGTAGTAAGATAGCTTCTTAATTCTACCTAAATTCTGCCTATTCTCCGTTTTCTTTCTCAAGGAAATTCAACAGGCTTAATCCTGCTATGTTGTCAGAAACGGTAAGTCAGTGTTCACACTACCAAAATGCTATAAGGATGAATCTACTTTACGTGCGTTAATCTACAGCAAAGCCACCAGAAGACATCTTAAAGGCTGAATCCTTTTGTTTCAGAAACATGGTAAAAATTGGATGGATTTTGTAAATTTAAAAGTAAATAAATAAATAACTAATAACAATTATACACTTTCTATAAAAAGGTCTCAGCATGTAGCCCAGACTAGCATCCATATTCCAAATAAAATAAAAATTAAAAAAAAAAAAGAGCTGCAATATTCACAATGCGTTACACTTCCTTCATTTAACTAAATAAAAGACACGAGTCAGAACTGCAATCCATGTAAATACCTCAACCTTAACAGACAGTGTGATGATATTTTTCTGCTGATACTGCTAACAATATCTGATTCTGTTATAGTCTCTGCCACTAGTGTTACTTGACTGTTTCTTGGCTAAAAGGTGCAAGAATTTGGATTTTTTTGAGCGATCATATGTGTACTTATATTGTTGATTTTTCACTTTGTGGCACGATACATAGGCTTATCAATGGCATTAATTAAAAGATGATACTAAAACTCTGAATCTGGGTTTGAACAGTTTACATTACAACAGTTATTTGTCATTTAGAGAAGAACAAACAAAATACAAATTATTGTTTAAGTGATAAAAAGGCCTGTTTATATATTTTCCACATATGAGTTTATTTACTGAATCCAAAAACAAAACACAAATTTAATTTTTACCGAAAAGTGAAATCTTAACACAAGTGTCACCTACTGAAGCACCTGAAACTGAAAGTTTTCAGGAACAAGTATGAAAGTTAGAGTCACAGTTCCACAGAAAACTTATATGCTAAGACAAATTCAAATTCGTATGCTCAGACTGAACTCGGAAAAAATCAAAAATATATATGTAAACCACTTAAATTTCAGCCCATGCTTTTCTCTGGCTGTTGGTCATTCTTTCGTTTTGTGAATACAACATTTAGAGACTTCAGCAATATGAGGCTCCCACATTCTTGCTATGACTCTATACAGTGACAAGTAATTCTCTTCCCACAATAGTGCAGTAGCACTATCATTAGTAAGTACTACCACTAGGACAATTGGCACTGGTGAGTATTCATGCTGTAAATTCCTAATTAGTATTTTAAAAAGGAAGTCACAAGATTTCACTTCATCACTAAATGCACTAAAGTGTTGAGTCATACCAAAATCATCTGCCAGTAGAATTTTCTAATTGAGCTTTTTAAACTGAGAAGTCAAGCAAAGGAACAAACAACAACAAAACATCAAACAAAAAACATCACCGTCCTTGGGGGTGCTTAGGGAAAGGTTGGACATGGTGCTTAAGGTCATGGTCTAGTGGGTGATATTGGTGGCGGGGGGATGGTTGAACCAGATGATCTTGGAGGTCTTTTCCAAATTAAGGCACTATTTCACATTTATATTGAATAAGTAATTTTAATGTACTTACTGATACTAATTTTCAGACTTTGTTTACCAGAGACCAAAGGTGCATCCACTGCACTGACTTCTCCTAAACTGGTTTGCAAAATCCAGCAGCAATGTCAAATCTCTTGTTATCCGTTACTTTGCAGAGTGTTTTGCTGGAGAAGCTCCTCCAAACATTGAACACTATGCTTCACCACTGTCGTTGTGGCAGTAAAGGAGACAATAAACCTATGAATTCATCTCTGTTTCTCCCATTTTCAGATGAGAAAAGCACCAGGTAACGAAGCATGCTGTAGATGGTTAGGCAGGAGATGTGTGGTGACAGACATGTGGTGACCTGGGCCAAGGCCTGCCCCAGGACGGCAGGAGCCCACCCGCAGGCTGCACCATGCAGGCCCTGGGGACCAGGCCTGGGCTGGGGGGACACGAGGCTGATCTTCATGCATGAGCAGCCTACACATCCGACAGGGCAGCATACATGCTGCGGCTCTCCCAGTATGTAGGGCTTGTCACAATTTTCCCTTGGCTGGGCTTGCCAAGCACAGGCCTGCTCAGCAACTGGGCAGCAAGCTGAGACCAGCCCCCACAATCCAGAGGCTCCAGCCCCTCACTGGGCTGCTCTTAAAGACACCTACATTCACCCCCAAATCAGCTACTGACTCAGTCCCTCTGACGGAGTTCATCAGGGTTGCTCCGTTTTTTAAAAAATCTCGTTAGAACAGCTGAAGCAAACCCAATGAATGGAGACAGCTGCTTTCTATGATCATTCTGTCCCCTAAAACTAATAAAAGTATATGCGCAGGTCAATATAGCAAATGACATTACTGACAAAAGACTGACTCTGATAAGACCAGTTTTTCAAGGAGATTAAAAGTTGAAGACATATTCAATGTCCTGACTTCTGGAAAACCTACAGCTACAGTCCATGCTGTGTACATGTGTATCCACAGGGGAAAATAATGTTAAATACTACTGAATTAATTTTGTTTTTAGCTGTACACATTTACACATCTCAGAGGACACACTGCCCTTCACATGTGCTCACCTATTACAAGCTCATTGCTGTCACTCCTGCCAGTGCAAGCACCTAGCTATTCAGCCTGCCCTACAGCTTTGAACAACTTTCCAGATGACCTGTGTTCAGCCACTCACATACACTCTCAAGGCTCTGGATTAACACACCCTCTCTTTTAATTCCTTTCTACTGTGATCTTGAATGAATATCAGACCTTTCTAGGTTCTTCACAAGGCTATACAAGAGGGAGAAAGACAGCCAAGCCAGGGGCACTGCCAGTCTGGACAGAGTTCTTCAAAGTTTAGGTTTAGAAAGCTTTGGAGACAGCAGCATGTGCCCTACAAAAGGGTGCTGCTGCCTTCAAACAGTTGTTACAGACCTTCGTATCTGCAAGAGAGAGTTGCTCAGGGATCAACCAGGGCCCATGCTGAGGAGGACTGCCTTGTATTTCCCTACTGGTTTTGTCGGTGTTTATTTTTTGTGTTGAAAAATGCTCTGACACTTGTGCTATCTGAGATGTAATGTGCCATATAATCATTAGTGAGAATCACATCAAGGTTGGTTACTTAGACTTCTGAGATCCAATTATCCTGTCATTTCCATATGCACAACACCAATTGACTTCAACGAGATCTGCATGCGCACCACTGATGAATAACTGAGCCCCCAGTAACACAGCTCCCACAAATCACCCCTGAAAGGGAGCCAAACCAGCCCTGCAATGAATGTATGGAATTTCAAAGCAAAAAGAAACTGGACTTACGGACACACATTTCCCTGCTTTCATAAAATCCAGGGCAGCACTGGGATTTACGTCTGTACATCGTTTTTTCACCATGTCTGTAGGCAGTACGGTAACTGATTCTAAAGAAAAGAATGAATGGTTGTTGCTTATATTTCATAGTTCAGAAACTAAAACATTTATACACTTACAGATTTTTTAAAATCTTCAGATATCAGTAAAAGGAGAGGAAAAACCCTCCAGAAAGAGACCTTTATTTATCTGTTGTTGTATTTAATAGTCTTGTTGGTTCCACATCAAGCTTTATTTCCATGGGTGGACAGACAGCAGTAAAGTTAAGGATTCTGGCTACTTAACCAAATCACAAACCAGAGTATCATTGCATTCACCATTAGCATCCCCAATGGAGATTAAAGTCTGGCAAAACAAATCCATTTCCCTGATCACTACTGGTGTCAGTTTCCAAGGAAAGTCTACTGGGGTTTATCCTTACAAGGGAGAGTCTGGTTTCTGGGGGCTGAGACACAGTGCTGGTTAAGACAAGAGAAGTGCTGGTTAAGACACTTGAGGATATCTTGAATATCTCTAAGGAGATATCTGGACATGATCCTGGGCAACCTGCTCTAGGTGGCGCTACTTGAGCATGGGGGTTGGACCAGATAACCTCCAGATGTGCCTTCCAACCTTCTTTTTACTTCCTTTTCAAGTAACACACATTTTCCCCAGAACATGAGATTCAAAGCAGCAAGGTATCTCATGAAGTTTTTGAACAAATGCACCTGGTAGGATCTGGAGAATTTCACTTCATGCATTGCATGCTTTTTTCTTAACCTGTTCTTTTTCTGTCAGTCCTCTGTAGGATGATATACCCTGACATGCTGACGACAGATATGTGACTTTTCTTGGATCAGACATTTTTCAGTTGACTCCGACCACCAGTGCTACACAAGTAAGTTGCTATAAATAAAATATCCTGTATGCCATGCTTGATTTTAACAGACACGAGATCTCTACACATATCTACAATATCAGCAGTTTGACAATCTTCGCAATTATACATCACCTGTGTCGTGTGCACTTAAACCAGTTTAGGATGTCAGTACAGCTGGTGTAGTAAATTTGATCAAAAGGATGTGGATATGACTCTTGCACTGTGACTGAATAACTGGGGAAAAAGAGAGTGAACAGATTATTGAGCAAGTCCTTTACATTTAACATGTGATTTTATTAAGTCTTTTACAAAGTTCTAGTAAGTAGCTGTAGTTAGAATGGATAACAAGGCACATATTTGAGCACACCTCTTAGGCACATCCTGTAACTCCTGGATGTGCACACAGTCATAGCACACTTAGCAATAGACAACCATGGCTTTGACAAATACTTCTTTGCTTTCTAAGGTTAGGAGTCTGCTAAAAAGGTGTTCCATAAGCCCTCACAAGCAAAGTTGTTTAGTCAGTTTCAGCCTAATGCTGTCTGTTACAAAGGATCTACTATGGTCTGCTATTGTTTTTATCTACTATCTAAATGCTACTAGTTCTTAATTTCCTCTTTAAAAATGTAGGCATAAAATATGTATCAAAATTCATCAGAAAATGCTTCAACATAATGGTATAAAAAAAAAAACAAAATATTCATGTGCAACAAAACCAGCAAGTGCAAGTTTAGGCTAAATATGAACCAGCTAACTTTATAAAATAGAATATATGGATTGAAAGGGTTTTTATCCACTAAGGGAAGAAAAATATACATGCAGAAAGCAATCATGTCTCTGTATAATACATTTGATGAAATGGTACTACAAGACATTTAAAGAAAAGTAATTATGTCTAAATTTTAAAAGCAGTTGTTGTCTCAAATGAGCAGCTAACTGAAGCAGCAAGGCAATGAGATGTGTGGCACATTTTCTCCTGTTTTACTAACATCACTGGAGAGCTGAAGAACTAGTTAAAAGACACAAAATTATATTTCTTCTTTTATCATACAAAACAGAAAAATCTCACTGGATTTTCTGAAAAAAAAAAATCTTTTTAAAACTGTAGCTCTATCCATAATAAAACATTTTCATCAGTAGTGGAAAGGTCTTTCAATGTACTTACATATAAAAGTGGGTGTTAGTATAGAAGTATACTTTTTTTTTTGTCAGAAGTACTATGCTGAAGATCTATTATCTGAAGATCTATTATTTCTGCCTGTCAAATTATGAGTGTAGTGAAAATCCAGAGCCTCCAGAGCTGTCAGTGGGGCCAGAGAAACAGAGCCCTGCTGCAGAAGGGAAAAATATTGAATCACCCTAGAAAACTCTTGCACAGACTGTTTGTGCTGGCAGTCCGACAGTCCTTGGTTGCATAAGGGGGTTAGAAAATATGGGAACGTGTGGTCCATTCCTGTTGTAGTGCTGGTTCCCGGGAACAGTCAAAACCCTGAGCGCACAGCCCGTCTGGCTTTTACTCACACTGTCTTTGACCCCCTCAGCACCTACTTTAGGGTAAAAGCCACAGTCTCCTCCTCCTAATGTCATCACCTACACTCAGAGAAAACATGTCCTGATCTACTTACTCCTCGCTGCCCAGCACTTGCTCCCTGTTTTCCTTATGCCCATATAGAGGCAAGCATCCCTAATCTGTCCAGCTGTCAGAGCAAGCCCGACAAAACGTCTGCGCTTGTTGTTGGACACGATGCTCAGCCCATCCGTTTTTGCTGTGATCGCAGTTCATTTGTAAAGAATGTTTCATGACAGGGCGGGGTAGGTTTATTTAAAGCATATAGTGCTGCCAGTGACAGCAGCAGCAATGAACTGGGATCTGGTGGTTTTACTCATTCGTAGCCATGTTCCCCTGCTGCCTGCTCTGAGACACAGCATGGATCTTTCAGTTCATTCAACAAACTGGAAACACTCGATGAGTATTTTTTTCTTCTGTAGACTTTAATTACTTTGTTTTAAAATACATTATGCACTATAACATTTTTTTTGTTGTTTTTTTTTTTGTTTTTTTCCATTTTGCTTTCACTATAATGCTTCTTCCCTCAAAAAACACTTATATAGATAAGAACAGTTAACAAATGATACACAATATGGAGTAGTATCAAGTAGCAATCTAGGCTTGTGCCTGAATATTGTAACCAGGTATTTAGTATGGTAATTACTTCATATACACAATTTCGTATATGCCAAATTGCATACCAAGAATCTGCTCCTACCTTTGCTGCACATAAGCTAAAATAAATGGCTGGGGGAAGTCCTTAAATACATTTTTTGATATACAAACTTCATAAAAATTCAAATACGAGTTTCAACTTCCTCTACAAAGATTTAGCCCAAACAATTGCAAATATATGTACAGTGGCTCAGCGGCATTTCCAGCAACTAAACATAAAAAACAATTTACCTCCAATGGAGGAAATACTTATGTTCTCAAATGAACAGTTAGACTGTCTCAGGGGTTAGCTGATCAGTCATGGGCTTAATTAAATAATAATAATGAGACATTCAGGCCTGGTTTCACTACTATAATCTTTGCTCAAGAAAACTACAACAAATGCTTGCGGTTCAACCTCTCCTACCCACTGTGAGCAATCCACTCGCAATTAACCTGAAATTGGGTGAACAATTGGACTAACTAAACTGATGAATTTATAGCTTCACATTATAAATTTCTGAACCTCATCAAAAAAAAATTAAACAACAAATCTTAATTTAGATTCCAGCAATGTTGAAAAGGAAAGAATCAGCATAATCAAATTTGGCCAAACTCCAATATGGCTAATTACATTTTGCATATGTAAAAGCTCCTTTTCACTTAAATTGAAAAAAGTTATTTTTAATTTCTTTCTTGTCCCTAGATGGTTCTGTAATATTACTGGTGCCACTGTTGTGTTTTTCCTAACCACTACTGAAAAGATGGCTGCATTTCAGCCCACTGTGAAATAGTCTTTTAGTTATGCATGAACTTACCTTGCCCACATGGTTATGCAAAATTTTATTCCCAGATCATTATTTAACTGAAAGCTATAAATCAATTAAAATGTACTAAGCAAAACAAACCAAAACTTTTACAATCAGAATTTGTGTAAAGTCTTACATAAAAGAAATTATTACCTTTCCCAGTGGCTACACACATTTGGATCTTCAAGGTTCAAAGATAAAGTTATCCCTACCCAATGGTACAGGAGTATGACAGGAAAGCCAAAAAAGGAGTTAAGAACCATCTTTTCAAAAAGGTGACCTGTAAGAAAAAAATATACATAATACATTAATGTTATTACATAAACAATAAAAGAGCCAAAACCATTGACTCATTTCATTAGGCTATACATAAAATCAAAGGTTTGGTGATATATATGAATAGGTACTTCAAGAAACACATGAAGCATGCCTAGTGGCAGCAAATACATGCCCACTGTGGTAGAAGACGACAAATAGAGTAGTTGATGCAAGTAGCAGGGCAGCCAGCTGGTCCTATCACATTGCAGACAGCCAGGCTCAGTCTGTTTAGCAATGGCTTATCCCTGCCAGGTAACAGAGCTGCAGTTTTAAAACAGATTGGCACTTGCTCAAGACCACAAGAGTAGAAACACTCCTGTTCAAGGTTTTGCTGATAACATGCCATCAGAAAGCCTGAAGACAACTTAACCAAAATGCTACAGCATTCACTGATAGCAGCACCAACTTCTTAAAAACCCCAGATAAAGCCCCACCTCAAGCAGCTTTAACCAACGTAGCACCTTCTTGTGAAAAGCTCACCCCCGAATCACACAGTGACTGCACATCCCTAGGGATGCCAGAGCACTGAGTACCTGGGCCACCAAGGGGGTGACGCCCAGGGTGTGCTCTGGAAAGGCTGCACCCCAACACCGGGGCACTACCTCAACCCAGGTGCCTCCCTGTGGGGTGACGCAGCAGTGTAATGCAGAGAGATGGATGTCAGAGGAGCAAAAAGCAGTTTTATAGTGTTCTGTGGTGGGAGCGTGCGTGTCTGTGTGCTATTCTTTTACGCAAATGTATACGTGAAATGATATATATATATATGCACGAATGCTCCTCAGTCCTTCAAGATGTTAAACATCATTATTAGTAGATACAATGTCAGCTTAGGACTTGCTAAAAATGGCACAGTGCCTTTTACTAACTAATAATTCCCATGCAAGCAAATTAATCAGTCAGGGGAAGGGTTTAAATGACTTTGCTTTAAATTGTTAACAGACAGTCTCACATTTTATTCTCCAGTGTTAATGGTCTTTTAAGTTGAATTCCCAGTATAGTTTGCATAAATATCCCGTTTTATGCCAGTTGTAAAATTCCCAGACAGAAAAAACTTTCTGCTCATAAAAAAGTTACTATTATAACATAAAAATCTAAAAGATTATCCCAGTACCTTGACTGGGTCTATCTTAGTTTTCAAGCAAATGATTTGATTTGCATACCAAAACACTTTAAATCTAACCTACCATTAATTCACAATTGCCAGAATGAAAGCTGGCAGAAGGTAACCTGTAATGATTGAAACATCCATTTCTGGGAAACATTTGACCTTTTATCTTCATTTTCACACAAATTTTAATACTATGTGGCTTCTGATATCACACCACAAATTGAGATAATTGAGTGTAATCCATAGGACAATAAGAAAATAACTTCTAATTTTATTTTCTAAATATTTTTAACAAAATAAAATAACTAGAAATAGAAATTTCTTACTTTAAATATTATGGAACAGAATAGAGTAAAACACACCAATAAATTACTTTAAGACAAAAAAAAGTCCGCTATTCTGTGAAAATAAAAAGATGTAATAGTCTTACTTTACAAGAACTTCTTCAGCAGTCAACATAAAAAGCTCACAAAAAAAAAAAAAAAAAGAAAATATTGTATTTAAGATATCCGAGGACACAGAGATGATCCCATTTTGCTAAATCCCTCTTGAAAAACCATGGCTGCTGAAGGACATTTCATGGTCTATAACTGTTTCTGTGCACAAACACTGCATAGCAGTGTCATCAATGTGGAGCTGTTTAAGAAGGAATAAAAGCAGCTGTATTTTCAGTTAATTTCAACGAAGTGGTGATTTCCCTCATTAGAAATATGCACTTTGATTATGCAGACTGTAAACTGTATTTCCTTTTTTTCTTCTTCTCAACTTCAGTAACTTTCCTTTTGGATACATTTAACAAAATTTAAAATTAAAAAAATAATAATTTGCATGAACCCCCTAGTGTAAAACTTGATTGCATTCCCAATCTTTTGCTTAATTATTAAGGAAAATCAAAACAGAAAATCAGTACCACTGATTAGCATTGCTAAAGTGTTTATATTAGCAATAAAAAATGCAGATGACTGATTTAACTCTTGCTGTCTGCAGTTGGCACTGAGATGCCCTGTTCAGAGATTCACTTTTCTTCTTGCATATTGCTTAAATCATCTCACCCAATACTACATCAGTGTCTTTGCTGTCTAAATACATATACATAGTACCTGTGGTTTCAGTACTAAAAGTGCTCATGCTGCAGAATGCTTTCTCTATGCAATGATTAGTTCAAGTATGAGGGAAATAATAATTCAGTCTAAAACAGAAAGCTCCTCCAACCTACTACAGCATATATTTATAATTCACATCCCCAAGCCATAAACACTTTCTACAAGTCATCCAGCCCTCTCCTATGAGAAGCACTGTTGACCTCAATGAAGAACAACTTCAAGGAGGCAAATGGTTGTTCCCAAACACTCTCTAATATCCAGCAACATGTTTGCATATACAGAAAAAAATGACACTTTTGAAACTGTATTTAAACCAGCAAAATTATAGAACTGCTGGCTAAGACAATATGGCAGCGACCAAGTCATAGGGAAGCTAGCAAAATGCATATTCCAGTCATTTTGATTGTTAACCAGCACGTACAACTCTCTCAGTCTATGACTTCAACATCCAACTGAACACACAATTAATTTAACTGAGCCTAAGGCATTTTACTGCCAGGTCTTCCTAGTGTTGTACACTACAGTGTACTATTAGCACAGTGCACGACAGAACACATATATCTGAACAAAGCACTAAAATCTTACTCTCCCCTGACATTTTTAATACTACCCTTGGAGAAAAAAACTTTAGTTGACAAAGCTGCATCTTTACTCCCATTTGAGCAGGATCTTTAAGGCAAGGCCTGTGCAATATGTGGTCAAGGTCTGTTTAGTTCTGAGTTGTCTCTGTTTCCACAACCTTTAATACAGGCCCACGGTTTTCAAACACTAAGAGGAGAACAGCACAGCTGCATGAAGCATCTGCAGATTATTCCTATGCGTTTCTCTACTCCTATTAAATAAATTTAGCTAGTGATCTCTCTATTATATCAAATGAAGATATTAATAGTCATCAATAATAGTCATATTAACAAATTCTTCTGATCATCCCAAGGCATATTAAAATTACTATCAAGTTCATTTTTAAGATGGTATAACAGGTGTACAGTTACCCCAAAAATATACCCCTACAAATTACAGGTATTCACCTAAAATATGTTTGATGAATTATATTCATCCCACTAGTAAGCAGATGGCAAAGCCTGTATGTGTACTGCATAAACACAGTTAAGCAGTGCTACACCTGATCTGAGATTTGTAGGCACCTTCTCTGTGACTACTACTGCTGCCAGTTTTGTACACATTTTTTCCTGTACAGTCCAAAATCAAAACTAGAAAAAGAGTAAACGACTAAAAAATAAAACCAAACATTTCTCCTCCATCTACTGAAAACTGAGTCATGATTTCAGATGAGTTTCTCCACCTGCCCCAAGCAGAGCTATGAGCAGAACACAGAGCACACAGCTCTCCCTTACATTGGTCTGCACAAAAGGTAAAAAAATAGGTGGAATTGGGGGAGAAGAGAGAGACAAAGCAATGCAAAACATGAAAGTGAAGGTTGCTCAAGGCTGTGAACAAATATTTTATGGTCAGCAAAATCAAGGACTGCTAGTGAATTAAGCAGGATTAGAACTGCATGAGCAATAGAGAATACGATGATACAGTTGCTAACATGACATAATGGACCCAAGAGCAAGGGAAATGCTGATGTAGCTTTCTCATTACTGTTTCAAAAGCATTTTTACCACTGCAACATAAAAAATGCAGCAAGAACATGCAATATAACTAGAGGAAGAACTTCAGGATAGTAAGAGCTTTTCATACTCTGTGATGGTGTATCCAAGGTTTTACAACACTCATTTCCATCTTTCTGCAGTGATACAGCACGAGTATGTCAAACAATGTTATCTGGGCTGTAACCCAAAGGGTTGTTTTTAATTATGCTTACGTTGCACTATCCTATATATACAGCAAATACTATTTAAAAAAATCTTCATTCTGTCCATTGTAGCTGAACTCCCAGACTGAATCTGTAAACTACACACTCATTACTGGAGACTCTGTTGCTACTACCTCTGCCCTCACCATCTCCATACCATGACTAAGCCAGAGACCCAAAATAGGCTTAATGACTGCTAGTAGCCACTAGAAATTACAGCTCCAGATGAGGTAAAGACTTTTTGTAAAGATTTTCTGGCAAATTCTTTGATTCTTCACTTCCTGTTAAGTGTTTTCCATATTATTATAGTATTGTCATTCTCAAAGTTCAGCTCCTCCATCAGAGCCACAATTTGTTTATAAAATCATCTACTACACTGCCAATGTCAGGCAAAGCAAAATCTGAACCTGACCTAATCTTGTCAGTGATGCTTAGTCCCATGTTAACTTCCATGAGAAAAAAAAAAAAAAGTAAAAAAAAAAAAGTGACTTTTACTGAGTACATTAGAAAATTAATAGATGAAAAATAGGAGGTGATTTTCCTTTGGAAGTCAGTTGGATGCAGTGTCACATGAAACCTCACCCATAAAACAGATATGAACTAGCATGAATAGCAGAATTATCACGCAGAGCTTAGACTGGCTGAAAACAAACAAACAAACAAACAAACAACAAAAAATCACAACAAACATAAATAAAGCAACCGTCTTAAGAAAAGAGTGCTCAAAAAAATGTCACGCCAAAGGCATCACCCCCAGTTAGGGGAGTGCAGAAGAGACCAAACTGCAACTCATCTGGCAAGGCTGAACTTTTCTTGACAGAACATGTGTGGGACTATTAGCTAAATGATAACCCAATAGGGCCCTAAACTGCAGGACTCTTTCACACCCTGATTATCAGAGATGACAAAAGGCCCTTCCTTGGCGCAACTTAATCGAGTTAACCCTGTTAACTTGTGCTTCTTTACTTTTAAGCATTAATGCACATCCAGATGTCTGCTAACTGACACGCCACTTCAGCCACATGCTTAATGACAACCTGACCTTGCTTGCTGAATACGCTAGATGTATGACTAGCCATGACATGTAGTAACCCAGTCACCAAGCAAGCTGTTCCCACAGGAGAGGGTGTTGATTTCCTGATTCCACATCCTACAATGCCACAGTTACTTAACAGTCCCTCCAGCCTTCCACTTCTCACACATTTATTCTTCCAATGGCTTTTTCATACCTGAGGTATCTAGGGGTATGGCAGCCATTTACACCAGTTAACACAAGTTTAAGCCTACAAGGCAACACAGCAATGTCCCAGACACCCCTTCTCAGTTGTTAGCAGGTCTTGCATGAAAACATGCATAACCTTAAGACACTCAAGAACAGCTACACCTCAGACAGAGTCTCAAACTTAAGAACTAGCATCTTTAAGATTCAAACTGAAAAAAGTGAAAACTTTCAAGAGTCCAAAGCTTTTTAAAACAGACCATGAAAATTAAATGGAAAAATCATGAATTTAGGCTGATATCTGAAAAATAACCAAATTAAAGGCTGAGTGTGCTGGAAAAATTCTCCTTTATGGGGACAGATGTTTTGCTATTTTTTTCAAGGGTAACATTATGAAGAAAAACAAATAATGAATTACTGTTTTTTGATTTAGTTACTTTTTTATTATTATTTTTTTCTGTCTCTTTTTAATTATAGAGGTTCCTAAAGAAAAAAATGAGGCTTATGTAATCCCACTATTTGCATATATGTATTGGCCCCAATGGTTCCAATAAATTCCAAATCTGTTGGTCATTTCAACTGACGTTAATGGAGGGAAAGAAGTCTTGATTCACCAAGTTTCAGAGAATCCACTGACAACCCACAAGTCTGCAGATGACCAGGCATTATTTGCCCATAACTCACAGAAATGCCTGATTTGGAAGCTGTGGTATCAGGATCCTTTAACAAATGATATCATTTCATAGCCTGCATATCTGAACTGCTCCTTCTAAGTAAATAAATAAATAAATAAAAATTAAAAAGTGGAATAATATATGATTTTATGTTAAATAACAGAAAGCACCTGTTAAATTATGTTTTGGAATAGGCACCTTCTACTTAAGCATGAAAACTTTCAGGTGGAAACCTGGAGAGGCTGGCTAGGGTCACACTGCTCATTGCTCCAGAACTGTCTAATAAATTCTCAGACTTCAATTACAAGGAAATTTCCATTTCCAGAATGAAATAAGGTAACTATGCACCTTGGAAGAATCAGAAATCTTTAACTCTCAGCAAACTTTCAGCTTTACACTAGGTGTGCCACCCAGCGCTGCAGCACAGTCCCATACAGCTGGAAACCCCGCAGCGCTGCTGCCCAGCATCTCACTGCAGTACAGACACAGAACACAGTGCTATTCCATCACCGGGATGAACTCGCTAGCTGGTCCTGTAGCACTCAGGACTTCCCTGCAAGTTACTGAGCAGTATTCTTCACAAGATACAGTCTCACTGTAAAAGACCAGACAGGAGTTTCCTTAGGATCTTCAGGCCTCCTGAAAAACAAGACTCTCTTTGGCCCACCAGACTCACTTACTGCCATGCAACACATTGACTGCACAGTGAGAACTTCCACAGGCGTTAAGCTGCCAGGGATGATACATCCATTCATCAGTACCCTTCTCCTCCCTCAGATCAATAGTAAAAGGAGAGGAAAAGAAAGTTCAGTGGAAGTCAAGTTTGCACGGGGCAAGGAGGCATGGTAAAGAACAAATGCCAGCATGCCAGATCCTTTGCAGATGGACTCATTATTATTCCTCTGGGGCAGGCTGCCAAACATCACAAGCATGGGGTCATTTCACTGTAGCTGTCATTGTGAACTAACCCAGAGCACTGTTCACATTAAAAGTTTTTTTTCTTTTTCCAGGAAGATAACAAGTACAGGTCTTTAACATACAAGCTTGTGATCATTAAGGTTAGTCACAGCACACAGAACTGTGTGAATGGCACATTGAACATGTCTAAAGATTATTCCACATAGGAAGCTGAAAGGATGAATTGTTAACAAATAAATCTTTTGGCTAAATGTGCTGTCCACCTATTTTCTACTCAGATGAAAAGTTACCAAATAAAGACAGTTAAAGCTGTCTAGAATCTAAGCCAAAGTATCTGAAAAGCACACTTCCAGAAGATGAAATGGCAGCTAGAGCATAAATCCTGATATAACTTCTTTTAAACAAGAAACATTAAGTGAACCATGTCAAGTAAGTGTACTTAGTATCTTAGTATCTATTTTTGGTCTGGGTATCCCTGGAGAATGATTTATTTAGCTCTCATACAAAAAGTAAACAAAAAAAAAAAGAAGGAAATTCCTCAAGATGTTTAATGTTCCTTCATCCCAAGCCAAATAATTTAACAAGAGTAAGTGATGGACAGAGAAGCTACATGTGAAATGAGTAAGAACAAACAAACGGAAATTGGTTCTGGAAAGAATTTATAATTAGCTAGTTTTGTAAACAGAGATCACTGAAAATCTTAACAGGTTGTGTCCATATGTTGATGGCAGCATTGCCTCAGGGTCACTACAACCTGCAGCTTTCACCAGTGGAGAACCTTGGTCCCAGAGTAGGTCTCTCTCTTCCACACAAAGTGAAGTGCATACAGGAGCCTGTCTTGCCTGATCTTTCTCTCAAGTTTTGTGTAGCTGTTCAGAGGTTACCGTTTCCAAGCAGACCACCTGAACACAAGCAAGCTACTACAGCTGTTTTTTGCCTGCACCCTCCATCCAGACCTTCGAGGTCCTCCTCCTCTCCTTCCAGCCCCTCTCCACAGCATCTGAAGGCCCTATGGCTGGCCAGCTGCTCCTGGGGAAGCCACCAACCACATTTTGGAAGAAAGCAGTGGCAGGACATAGGAACATGCAGGAGCTGGGATCTGGCTGGTGCCGTCCCCCAGCTGGAATGATGCCACCAGTGCAGGGAGCTGCAGCGAGTGGGGGACAGGCACTAGGCGCAAGTCTACTGGGCTGGCAGGCACGGGACTGTTCAGAGATGCACCAGCGGCTTTCAGTCCATACACAGATGGCACTCATCAGCCCTGGGCATCCTTCCCAGCGTGGCTGTTGACAGCTAACAGAAAGCAAATAACATACATTTTAAGAAAGGCTATACACCACAGGAGTTGATTCAGAAACCATATCCAAACAAACAGACCTTTCCCCACCCTTTTCCCTTTTTAATCAAATAATGTACTCCTTCCTGGACTATCAGTCTGTATATTAATCCCAGCACTGTTTCAATAGTACAGGTGAAGGCACTAAGGTCTATCCAGATGCATTTGTTTAGGGCTAATTATTTCTAAAGTTAGATGTTACTGGCATGTATAAAAGCTCTGTTTTTAACAGAATAACACAATAAGTAATCTTTACTGAATTTTTAGCATAGTGCCTTTATCAGATAACATGACCAGACATCTGATTTTTTATTTATTTTTTCCTAAGGATATTGTATTCATGGATGCAACTGTGAAAACTTTGTGGTTGCTGACAAATTGCCTGGGACAATCCTGTGGTCACCTAAATACACCAATTCCCTGGTTCCACTTATGCGGAAATTTTCATTCATGGTTTTACCCTCTCTTGACCGTAGCTTTTGTGAACTTTCTTTTCCTTTTATCTCAATTACCAGCCTTCCAGACATTGTATCCAACTTTTTGCCAATGCATAAAGTAGCACAACCACAAGACTGACTATTCCTTTAGCTTCCTATGCATTTTAGGATCCATTTCAAATGTGTTCATCTTCCTGTAACAGTCTTTTGCTTTCTTGTTTCAGCTCTCTTCAAAGACCTCCTCTGTTGTTTTTTTCCTTCCCCCATTACATACACATTCTCTTTTTCCACATACATTGCCCTCCTATATTAGATTCTTCTCCTTTCCTGTCATAGCCTCTGTCATCGCTGACAAAAATCTTCAATCTGCAGTTCCCCACACTTGCAACAGCCTTTCACTGTGCCCTTTCATCATGAACAACACAGGTATAAGCACCCTCATTTGTTTATATCTTCTACTTGCTAACAAGTAGCTGTAATTTGTGAATAAGTTTGTTGGTAATACTGCTTCAGTACACTTATATTTTTAAATCACCCAAAGAAATGTCATTTACATATGACACTACAGCAAACAAAATTGTTATTTCAGTTAGCTCCTTTTTTCATGATTTAGACTGAGCATTTCATTTCTGGAAATTCTTATCACATAACTTTGTTACAGTCTTCAAGTTTCAAAGGAAAAAAAATAATTCCGATGCCAACTCATTTTAACAGCCTATGTAGCTTCTCAACATGTTAATGCATTACTCACCAACTTTTGTTTTCAATCTCCAGCAATCTAGTTCAAAACATCTATGACTTGAACAAGACTCCCCTCCCCAGAACAAAGTAAATACAAAACATTCTGATGAAAGAATGAGGAACTTTGTGAAAATGTCTTCCTTCACATTTCATTCCTTCACTTCTTTCACATTTTGGCTTTTGCAAAAGTTAGAATGGATATAGTACTCCTCCATTCTTTCCTCAAAGGGGAAAATGGAAGACCATAATGCAAAACCAAAAGAGCCTGAATAATTCTATTCAACAAACCCACAGTTAAAGGAGTAAATCCTACTCCCTTAAAGTCAAAGGCGATTCTTCCCTGAACAGCTTTCAGTGAGCCTAGCAGATAACCGGCTGAGGCTAACCTACAGAGTGAACAACATGTTGAGACCATGGTTACCACAGCAAAGTGGCTTAACAACAGCAGGAGCTCCTTTCAGTGCATCTTTTGGATTTGTTACTAGCTGGAATAAATGGAACAAGATATAGACTAACGTGCAAGATCAGGCTGATTTTCCCATCTTGTCATTTCATTTCTCACTTATTTTCCTTCACCACAGCTAATTTACTACATCTGAAGGCCCTAAGAGATGCTGCCAAGTGATCACATCGTGTCCATTTATACTGGTCGTCACTCTACCTCATTGCCTCTGCCCCCAGGAGAGCATGGGCAAGACTTTGTTTTACTCTTAACTATATGCCCTTCGCAAAGCTTATGAACATCTGCAGTTCTGAAAACAATGCTTGTATGTGTAAGCCTTCTCTCTAAATAATCCCTGACCTTTACTTTAGACTAGCTTGTTTGATTTGTACTGCTCCTTGACATTACTGAGTAACAATCTGGATTGGTCACACTGCCCCATCTGTAGCCTGTACTATCTGCAGACATATAAATAAGAAAAGGGTTAGGGAACAGCTGATCATTTAAGACACCTAAATTCAACACTTCATTATTAAAAAAAAAAAAATCAAACTTAAAAATATGTTTGTGGTCGTGTAATTTTAGTTCTTGGTGTTCCTATTTGTCAACAGAGAAGAAAAGATACCCCTGGAGAGAAGTTCAGCTTGATAGATGCCTATGGGGTCTAGAGGTTTTCTCTCTTCCATGTTTGCATGCATGAACACCTGCACACATACACACACGCTGGTGCATATATATAGATGCAGGTAAATGCACGCAGGCACATACAGATTCACTATACTACTGGCTAACTAGTTGCAGCTGGAAGGCAAGGTGCTGTGCTTTAGGGAAAAAATACTACTTCTAAAGAAATAAAACTGCTACCCAACACTAGTGATTGGTAGTAATAAAACATGTTCTTTCCAACAATGACAAAGTAAACAACTGTGCATTTTATGCATAAAAATACTTTGATAATATGAAAGTAATTTCATATCAAAGTTCCCAGTCATGATTTATATCATTTTCAGTTTTCTCTTACCTTAATTTTGAATACATTCCAAATTATTACATTCTTAAATTCATTTATTTTAATGATGAACCAGAATCTCCTTTAAAAAGAGTGACTGGTTCATCATTAAAAGAAAATAATGAAGGCAATTGCCTTAGAAGCTCTAACAATCAAAAGAAGACCTTTCTGGTTTTAATTAATATTTCTTTCAAGATAAATTTTCCTATTAAAATATGTTAATTTACTTCGGTTCCAGGTTATCTGAAACCTTCCTAAAAATTATGTCTGCTGCTAATTCCAGCTGAAAGCAGTGTAATTTGAAGCTACAAGAATCAAGACTGCATTTTTATTAACTTGAGCACAAGGCCCTAAATCCCTCAAATTGTTATCCTTTAGGACACATGTTGCATTCTTTAAATCTGTACCTCTTTGCAGTATGGGTTGTAAAAGGACAGCAGTAGCATGAGCACATATCAGTCATTACAAAAACGGTCTATTGATAGCATTGTCTGACAAAGCACCTTTAGTAACAAGGCACCCTATTCAGAGATCTAATTTTTGCAGACATTTGTATGCCAAATTCAAAGAATCTCTATGATGGTGGGTTTAATGAGGTACTTTGTCATTCTCTGTAATAAAAATTAAAAGACAGACAGAATTCTTCAGCTTAATTGCCACATCTGTTATTAGGCACTTCACTGTGATTGATTGGAGTGTATGTGTCAGAGACCATGCCAGAAAACAGACAAACTTTGTAAGCAGAGTTATAACTTATAGCCCAACTGGTATTAGCAGCATCTCTGTTACAACTTCTGCTGCTCCTCAGTTAAAGTTACATGAACATTGGCCTTGGTTCAGACATTCATCAAGAGAAAAAAAAAAAAAAAGTGCTTTTTTAAAGCATTTACAACATTCAGAAGGAAATGCAATGGTCATTTGAATGTGTGAATGTGTCATCTCTCATTAATTAATGAGCGATATAAGCAATCCGTAGAACCAACCAGGACAAAATTTCACATTGAGTAGTACAACTGCTGTTTTAGTTTGATAACAGATGAGCAACCAGCTGAGAGGACAGTGAAAAACAGCGCAGAATTTGCAGAGGGATTGCACAGTCGGTCACAGTCAGGGAGCTTCTGGGAAGAACAAAAACGACATGGACACTCTCCTCTGATCGGTGTGGAAATTTGGGATGAAACCTGAATTAAGTCATGAAACTTCTTGTTCCCTCTGAGATACAGAGCAGCCCAACAGCTCAAAGCTGCCAGCATTTGCCAGGTCACTTGGCTGACTGCAGCAAGGATACCCAGGCATCTTAACTGGGCACTTCACGCAGGGGTAGCAAACCTAACTGCCGTTACCCAGGTAGGGTAAAAGCCCATGTTAGTGAGAGCAATCAAAGGAGCCACCCTGAGGAATTGCCTGATGCTGGGAGGAAGCACATCTCTCCTCCTGCCCATGGCGATATGCTGGATGATGCTGACAGCTGACTTCTTATAACTGAAGACTCAGTTTCATGGTAATGACTACTATGACAACTCCACACCCAGGCTGGTATATGACCACTATTACAGTGTTTTTACTAACAGCTGATATTCTTTTGGCTCTAAAATCCGAACGATTCACATCTACCAGTCCTGACATAGCAAAATGATTCTGAGCTTACTCAGGCATTCTCCCTCAACTAACTGCTCTTTTCCAATTTCACACAGCCTTTTTACTAAATGCACAGAAATGTGTGTTGCTATTGTTACCAAGGAAGATGGACAGGCCAGCTGCCATATTGCTTAAAATTATTTCTTTTCATCCAGTTCATCCAGTAAGGAGCAAGGGATTATTTGACCTTCCTTACTAATTTTCTGCTCTGCGCTAGCAAGTCAGAAGAAAGGTAGGAATGCGTAAAAGAGCAACAAAAACTCTACCAATATCCATTGCATCCTCTCCTGAAAGGCACCAGGATGTCCTGATGTTGAAAGCCAAAAAAAAGCTGTCTACCATGGGCTGGGACAAAAGACAGTCGCTTCATCCAACCCAATCTATCAGCTGCCTTGTGAACTAATCCATGAATAAACCTTTCTTCTCTCTGGAGGGCAGACTGGGACACTCCAATTCACTCCCTCCATGACAATAAGTGATCATTTTTTGGAAAGTCTTCCCCACTGGCTGAGATGAGCCAGGGCAGATGCTCTCTGCTACTATCTGAAGGTCTTTGTTGTGCTCTCAGGAGTCCAAAGCTACTCCAGACTACAACGAGTTCCAGCAAGTTCCTGTGTGGTTCTCTACCTTGCGGGTGTCTTTCTTTTTATGTGGCTTTTGCAAATACCTCATCTCCCTTATTCTCTTTAATTTAGGCTTCGCTTACTTAAGCACACTTACTTTTAAGTGTATGTCATGAAATAATCTTACATATTGTATTTTTATCAGCATAACTCCCTTCAAGTTCTACAATATTTTTTTCCAACAATGTAAGGCTTTTTGTTCTCTAGGCTACTACCATGAACCACACCGCAAATACAAAGTATTTAGACTCCTGTCTAGATGTTTTATTTAATTTCATAAAAGACATCAACAGCAGAGCGGAAAATAGAATTTAGGCCTCCTAGTCCCTGTTTTCAGCCAACCCTCAGGACTCAATGCCTCCAGTATATTATTTTGCCACATTGTGCTTACCATGTCTGTAGCATCATTATTAGAACCAGGAAACACAGGTTTGGGGGTACTGGGCATTCACAAAGAAATCACTGCACACAGAATCACAAGTGAGAGGATTTTTTAACAGATTTGGTTTGTCTCAGAGGAGGCCAATAATGCCCCCTTATCTGTTTGCTTTTGCATTTCTTTGTTTTTCCCATTGGCATTCTTGTTGTAAACTGCAATGAAGAAAAACACACATACATGCCTAAGAGAAAACCTCCATGTACTAAAACTTTGGTATTTCCCTGGAGATAGGCAATACAGAAGAAAGCAGGGTAATTTTTGGAAGTGTGGTAAGAGACTCCCACAGGAGAGGAAAAAGGAAGCTTCAAGTACGTCCTCGCATGCAGACTCCACAGATGTTTCTGAATTCCACTAAACATATTTGGAGTGACTGCAGTGGATTTCTACTTCATTCCAACAGCTTCCTACCAAATAACAAGAAGCAGAAAGCTAAGAAATTTTTACATTTCTCATTGCCAGGAGAAAAGCATTTCCTCCCTGCATCCCAATACTACTTTAGCAAACTAAACCAAACCAAACAAAAATCTATTTTCTGAAGTTGATTCACTGTCAAAACAGAATTCAACTTGTAAAAGGGTGGGGTGTGCATAGAAAGCTTGACAGTTTTCAAAGACTGAAAAAAAATATATATATATCTGTATTTTAGTGGTGCAGACAAGGACTGCAAATTTGGACTTTTTTCCAAATCACTGCATCCTTGGAGGTTCACTTCACAATTCCTGACTGTTATTATTCATACATAATGCAAATTGGCATAAACTAGCATTGAGCAAGAAAGGGTTGAGCACATCTTGAAAGTGCATTCAAGTTGCAGAACAACAATACCATTTCAGAGATGTGACCAAGTCTCCTGGCTCTCTGAAATGGGTTATGGAGATGGAAAAATCTACTGACAGCAGTAGGGCTATTTACAGCGAGGAATTATATTCCTTGCTGTACTTTTGTTTTGGTTTTCAACAGCTACTCACCCAACATGCTTACTCAATAATTAAAAATTGATTATTTTGTGAGTTCATGGTTTAGGTAGCTTGCCCAGAAATTCACTTCTATTCAGTGCCATCTTCTGTCTTAGAGTGGTGAAGCCCCATTGTATACCTGCACAGCAATACTTACAACACCTAGCTCTGCGTCCAAAGCGACTCTGAAGCACACAGGGCACTAATGATGTTATGCGTCCTCAGCAGAGTCCATCACAGAGTTGGCAATGCAGCTCTTCTATAAAAGAAAAAAAATAATAATCTGTTAAAAGAGACAAGTTGTTCTGCTTGTGGACGCAGCACTGGGATCTCTGAATGCTCATACACCTGACAGCATGTTACCCAGGCAAAGTGTGAGGATGCCGCATTCGTGTTCCTCACCTCATCTACCCCTTAACCACTGATTTCACTTAAGCTTTGACTGGTTTACTTGACGCCAGTGGGAACATCAGGCCATCAGCCTCTGTTCTCTTATGCCTTTTATTTTAGAAGAAATTAAAATAGGTAGAATGTAAAATACATATATTTGCAGACAGCATAAATATTCATGACATCTATTCCTCAATTTAAAATACACACTTCAATCTCACTGGCAGATACCCTTCAGAAACAGTTGTTATTTACAGTATCAGCCTGGGGGGAAAAAAAAAAAAAGATGAAAGGATCAAGTTACTCTTCACTTCTAAACAAGCCTGGCCACAGCTGTACACCAGCTTCTGAGCAACTGCTCTGCGAGCACACAACAGGGCTTCTGTCCTCCCACAGGGTTTGCTCGGGTCACCCACCCGCATGTGGCGCGGGCCTGGGTAGCACCAAAGCGCCATGGCGGGGCAGGCAGGGCCGTGAGGTGCAGGGGCCAGGGAGCCCTCAACGCCAGGGAGCAGCGCCCAGACAGCCCCCATGCCGCCCACGGCAGGAGGGGCATGGGCACAGGGAACTGAATCGATTTTTCGCGGATTTTTTTTGATTGCGAAGGCAATCAGGGAGGGCTGACAGTTCACAACAAGGCCCCACAGGCCGGGCGTGACTGATAGGTACAGCGCCCGCGCATCCACCAGCGCCCAGCTCTGTGGTGAAGTCTGTACAGGCTGAGGAAGCTCCAGAGGGGGTGGGTTTTGGCTTCCAGTTCTCCTGCTTGTAAACACGACTCTGAGAAACTGCAGTTTTCAGTATTTTTTCTTTCCTTTATGCTATGCCAGGAAGGCAACCCCAGGTACAAAGCAGCAGCAGCACCAGTCTGGTCATGGGTGTCAAGAACTTTGTTATGTCAGGAGAATAAACTATTTTTTAATTGGCACATGAAACAATCATTTGGTTAACCAGAATCTGCTACGGCAATGATAATAACCAAGTACATTATAATAATTATTATAGTGTGTGTTACTTGGTCATCTCTAAAGAAACTGATAATGCCCTCTTACTTGTCTGCTTTTTCATTTCTTTATTTTTCCCTTTTTCATTTTTTCTTTATTTTTTCTATATTGGTATTATTGTTGTAAACCACGATGAAGTAAAAGCACTCATATATCATAGGGCTGGAGCACCTCTCCTATGAAGACAGGTTGAGAGAGCTGGGGCTGTTCAGTCTGGAGAAGAGAAGGCCCTGGAGAAACCTCATTGTGGCCTTTCAATACTTAAAGGGGGGCTTATAAAAAAGATGGAGAGCAACTTTTTTCTCAGTCAGACAATGACAGGACAAGGGGGAAAGGTTTTAGACTAAAAGAGGGGAGATTTAGATTAGATGTTAGGAGGAAATTCTTCACTGAGAGGGTGGTGAGGCACTGGCACAGGTTGCCCAGAGAAGAAGCTGCAGATGCCCCATCCCTGGAGGATGTTCAAGGTGAGGTTGGATGGGACCCTGGGCAACCTGGTCTAGTGGGTGGCATCAGGGAACACGTCAGGGGGACTGGAATTAGGTGAGCTTTAAGGTCCCTTCCAGCCCAAGCTGTTTGATGATTCTATGATATATGCCTAAGAGAAAGCTTTGATGTACTAAAACTTTGGTTTATTTATATATTAAACATATTAGTATTTATTAAGATAAATATATATGTAATAAAAGTATAATAATAGTCACCAAGCAAAGTAATTTGTATACTTCCAATGCATTAGAAAAGGCCAAAAGAATGGGAGAATCTGACAGCATCAGGCAGGACTGCAGGAGCTTATGTCATGAGAGACAGTGACACCAAACTGTATGAAAAAGACAAGAAACATACAGCACCATCTCAGCATTATACCCTACCCATAATTTTTAAAATACATACTCCAATGTCCTGCTTTTGTGGCCTCAGAAACAAACACAGTACAGACAGATGTGATCTGAACAGAAAAACATACTTGGGACATGAGTTCATTTGTACAAATCCAAATGTTGGTATTTCGAAACAATTTCCTCTCACTGAGAATAATGGCCACATGAGAAAACAGATTTCATATCTGAAGAGGCTTCTTGCTTTGCTGTTTTTTAGGAAAAGGACAATTTCCTGTTTCATATGATGTGCACTTTTAAGACATTAGAAATGACATTATAATTGAAGAGATTCTTATGCACAAAAAAAAAAAAGTAATTATATGGATAATTAAAATCCACTCCAGTAAAAAGGCTGTGCTTTGGCCTACAAACATCCTTTAGTGGCAGTACATACAGAGATCACAAGCGTCATTTCCATAACACTTGCAGGAGAAAAGGGAAGCCCAGCTCCTATGCAGGCTGTCATCCTCCTAACACAGTTTAAAAAGTAAAGTACCTTGGCGAAGTACCAAATCCTTTTCTTGAGTACTGTTTGGGGAAAAACAACAACCCCCTCCTCCCTTCCCTCCCCGCCCCCCCCCAAAAAAAAAGCAGCCTATTTAGCCCAGCTTTACCACTGGGAAGACTTTATTTACCTGACTCACTCACAAACCACTCATCCCAGAAGGTTTCTTTATCAATGGGATGAATTTCTTAGATTAGCTCTCTTGGATGCCAGCTCGGCTGTATCCTGTATCATAGAATCACAGAATCATAAAATCATTTAGGTTGGAAAAGATCTCTAAGATCATCTGGTCCAACTTTTAAGCTGGCACTGGCAAGTTCACTATTTAACCATGTCCTTAAGCACTACATCTACATGTTTTTTAAAGACCTCCAGGGATGGTGACCCAACTCCTTCCCTAGGCAGCCTGTTCCAATACTTCACAACCCTTTCAGTGAAGTATTTTAATAATATCCAACCTAAACCTCCCCTGGTGCAACTTGAAGCTATTTCCTCTTGTCTTATCACCTGGTGTTTGGGAGAAGAGATCAATCCCCACCTCACTATAGCCTCCTTTAAGGTAATTGTATCCTCACTATAATTTTTTTTCTATCACAAAAATTTACTAAAATATGTAAGATAAGTATTGGAGAAGAAGCTGGTCAGGAGTCTAACTACACCCGTCGTGATCCCCAAAACTAACACCTCCTGGTATTTTCCCAGCAAAACTCTGCAGTGTCCTTCATGCGTACTAAAGGTAAAAGAAAGAAGCAACAACCACCAAAAAATGTCCAAGTGTCAGGTCAAAATTAGGTGGGATTTTTATTGAAATATAAAATTCAGATAAAGTCATTAAGGTCTCCAGTTTTGACACTCAACCACAACCAACTTGTCATTAAAAATAATCTGTGCTGTGTCCATATACAGCCTACAAGAACACCTGACAGTTATGTTTTTGGTGTGTGGGAAGTGAGGGTGGCAAAGGGCTGGATGAAGCAGGGCAGAGCTCGGACCTTTGTTGGTGCAAGTGCAAGAAACAAAAACATCAGCTCTCCAGGCACTTATTCGTTAGCATACAGATATCAATATACCATGCTTTTTGATTTATCACTTGTACCTCAAACACAAAATACAGCCTAACCCTCTCCAGCTTAATTCTGCTGACACAAAACTCTTAATACAAGCATAGATAATTTTGGTGAGAGCCTCTCCCAAAAGTATAGACAAAACCCTCCACTAAAAAGCCTTATGACAAAGGACTGAATAAATAGGAAGATGAATTATTTAATACAACTCTGTTACTAGTTAAAAAAAAAAAAAAAAAAAGAAGCTTTCTGTTTCTCTGAGCACTTCAAAAGCTTTTCTAATGTAAAATTGTAAAATATTCACTAGGAAAGTGCAAACAAAGTAGGAATTATGCGTCAGTGTAAACAAAACACAACCACAGAATACAGAATTATTTTTTATTCTGAATTTCTGTATTCAAAAATTATAATAGTCACAAATGAAAAACATATATTTGAGCCTTTCAGGAAATTTAAGGTACTGACCTCATAGTGCTTTTTTCTTATACTAGTACCAATATACCAACAAATAGGCAAAGACCCCTGTAAATCATGTTTCCCTTTAGCTGAGGGCTTAGGGGCAAGTTGAATAGAGTCCTCTGTCAGAA
Organism: Anser anser; assembly: GCF_964211835.1. Taxonomy (NCBI): domain Eukaryota; kingdom Metazoa; phylum Chordata; class Aves; order Anseriformes; family Anatidae; genus Anser; species Anser anser. The sequence goes on along the minus strand of NC_139723.1, from coordinate 36,508,645 downwards.
TTCAAACAAAAAGGTAACGCATGGCAGTAGGTGGGGAATGAGGCCAAGGCACCTCTGCCAGGCATGATCCCCAGCAGCTCTGGCCAACATTGGGTGCAACCGCCTGTGCGCTGGAGAAGACAATCCAGCCCTCAGGGCTGCAAAGGCAGAACAGTTGGTATTATACAAATACATTTCTAATTGAAGAGCTTTCCACTCCAGCTGCTGTATCCTATTTTTTAAGTACATTTACAATGGCTGATGCAAGTATGCTGCCTCTGGGGCCAAGATTGCTGCAGTTCACAAGTTGTCAAGGACATTTCTTCATATATCAACTTGAACCCTTTCAAGAGGGATTTTAAGTCACCAAACAAATGCTTCTCACAAACACACATGACCATTATTTGTGCATAAGTTCTAGTAACCATAACATGTATGTGTTGACAGACCAGTGCGGTTCTAAGTTTTGTAAACACTCTAGAGGAAATTATAACTCAATTATGCATGCTTAAAAGTGCACTGTATGGAATCAACCTTGTAGCACAGGGCAAAAGGAACTGAAAGATCTGCATGGTCTCTTGACACACTCTTTCTGATTTCCACCATGTCTGTTCTCAGTTCTACATTACATTATTTTTTTTGCTGATTTCTGGCAGCAACTTCCAAAAACAATACACAAACCAGTTATGTCATTTTGGAGTACAATTTAACCAGACCTTGGCACATACACACGCATACACACAGACACATACATGTCTTTTCCTTCTTTTTAACATGCAACTGCTTCCAGCATATTCACATTCTCAGGGCTACCAAGCTTAGTTTGACTATTGGTTTTCGGAGGATCTGATGCCAGCCAGCCATGCATAATGGCCTCTTTGTCTGGCTGTCACATGAACAGTGTTGTGTTACAATTATTGTCACTCCAGGCTTAAACTGCAAGGCATGCTTTCACACAAAACATTCACTTTGGGGGCTCTTTTTGGCAGAGCCCTGTGATGAAGACTCTTTCGCTCCTGCAGTTAATCAGTTTAGCAATTCTGAAACTTTAAACATAAGGATTCAAAAGCTGTCATCCAAATCAACTGATTCTAAAACTTCTCTACGTAAAGAAAGGGGCAAATAACGTAAAATAACCATCAGCTAAATCATTATGCATGAATCAAAATCAAACTCAAGTGGTTAATAAGAAAACAGATGGCTATGGTACAAAAGGTCTGAATAAAGCCAACACTGAGTGAAAACATAGAAAAAAGTTCAATCTAGTTCACCTTTGCAGTATGTGATGTCATAAGGGTACCACCATGTTAGTGGGATTCCCCTAAAATCCAGCTTAGGAGAAGACAAGCACAGCATCACAGCTGCAAATTCCTCCCCTTTGTTCCACCAGCTAACAACCTCATTGTTCCTGGCTGGGTCTATAATGCAAGGCAGATGCACCCTGCAGCCCTGATCTTTAGATATGAATTATGACCACGTCTTAACTGCATGTCACAATGAGACTGCAGCATATGGCTTCCTCGAGCACATGCTGGTTCCTCATGTGAAGCCCCCACACACGGTCTAAGCCGAAGCTGGGGAGCTCTGGGAGAGCTCCCAAAACCTGGGCTAGCACTGTGGCAGAGCTGCGGTGTGACTGCCGAGCTCAGCCAGTGGACAGCATCACCAGACATGCTGCAAACTATGGCTGAAGATCTCATCATGACTTTACCTAACCTCTTTTGATCAGCAAGTATTTTGTTCCAAATAACAGGCCAAGACAGGGAAAATTTTAAGTCAAAGCTATCTCCACCTTGAATATTTTTCTCCTGTACCTTAGAAAAATGCCTGCAAGATAAAAGTTATATCAAAATAGTTCTACAAGATAAATGAGTAACTTAGCAGGTGAAAATATTATTACTTGTTACGTAAATCCTTTAAATTTACTGAGCACCCGATCAGACTTTGTTACAACAAATGTCCTGAAAAGTAGATAAACAAGATTTCAGTGTAAGAGAAACTTCAAAAGATGCTGTGCACATGCTGAACTCATTGAGCCTAAACACGTCTTTGTTTCCATTAATACAAAATCTTCTCACAAGGCTAAGATTGAAATATGTTAAGAACTACATCCTCATGTCTTCACTGTCTCTTTGAAGCATTTTGTGCTGCATATATTTGTCTCATACTGTTGCTTGTGGGATATAGTACTACTCACTTTGAAGAGAGCTTACGGGATCTAACCCTGAAGGAGATAAGTGCAACAAAACAAGAACTTACAGTATAGTGCTTGCAATGTATGCAAAACTTTAAAAAACAATGGCTTCTTTCCAAAAGATGTGGGAGTGTGCATGAAACAACAAACTACCAGCTTGTTTATTTGCTTCCTGCCCAGTTCATACTTCTTTCCTTTGCAGTCCCTTAAAGCAACATAACTGCTGCTAAACCCAGGTTTCATATTCTATCCTACTACTGCTCATAGATGTGTCAGTCGCCCTAAGCACACATTATTGCTCTCTTGTTCATGTTTCTTCTTTAGGTGCCTCGACCAGCCCTCGCTGCTCTCAGCATCCTGTCATTGTTTCAAGCATTTCCTCCTGGACCAGCACTGCCCTTGAAAGACACCACGAGGAAAGGTCAGGATCCCCCATCCTCATGTCTGGACACCTTCACCGACACCACAAAGCCCTGCTGGTTTTCTCTAGACCAGGCTGACAACTCCACCTTCTGCATCTCCATAAGCTCATGACTCCTCTGAGCCAGCACACAGTCTCAAGCTATTTTACTTACTGCCCCTTAGGACATCACATGAAATTCTCTACCACTAAAGCTGGAGTGCTCTCGTCTCTTCTGAAAACCTTCTCGGTATCTGTGGGACACCATCCTTTTAGCTATTTAGGCTAGTATCTGGTGAATCATCTTTGACATAGTTTTCTCTCTAAATACTCCTATGTTTTGAATTCAAATTTCCTGGATGTTTCCTGCAAATGTCCAAATTATAACTTTCTATCCACACACAAAACTCTCGTACAGTCTGACACCTATCTGACCATTGAAGCTTCTTTTTGGTGGATTGGAAATTTGATCAATACGTCTTCATATACCTTCAGAAGACTAATACAAAGAATGTTTCCCCATTTCTATGTGACATGTCAGCTATTTCACTGAAACACTTCCTCAATTGCTTCCTGTTTTCACAACTCATGCTTTTCATGGCCTCTTCCCATACCCATCATTTCTTGTATCTAACAATATGCTGACCCCTTTTTTGGAAGGGCCATGGCACCAGCCCTCACTGGAAATATACTAGTTTTGCAGGGAAATAGGTTTGTGCCATCATCTGTTTAAAGACCCCCTCTTATGAGGAACTGTTAGTAGCTGAAAAAACTTATATTAACCTCTTTAAACATTTTCATGATTTTTCTAAACAATACTATGACTGTGGCTTGACAGCTGTTTTCATGATTTCATTGTCCTTCATTTTTTTTCTATTGTCTTTTGTCTTAGATTTTAGACTACAAAAGGCAAGATCATTTTTGCTTTTGTTTTTGTGCTGTTATACAGCTCCTGTTACTAGAGCCACACAACCTACAGCTGTTAGCAGTGCTAGTATTTCTACTTTAAATATAAGATACTTTTATAGTAAGTCTTTGTATTCAAGTAACTTTGCAAATGTTAACTTGCATCTCTTCAACTAAAATAATTTGGTAGCAGTGTTAGAAGCAGTGTTCTTTTACAGCTGCAGAAAAAAAAAAATCAACATCTTTTCTGAGGTCACACAGCAAGTCAATTTCAAAGTTAAATTTATGAGTTTTGATTCCCAATCTATATTCTTTCATTGTCTGGCATATTGAAAGGGCTCAGAATTAGTACCTCATTGCTGACTGTGGTCTAATTTCTCTGACAATCAGATACAAAACACAGATAAAACACTAAGAGCTGGCTGTCTACATTTTAATATAAACCTAATGTGTACATCCAAAGGAATGAACCACAAATCCTTACACAAGCAAAACATCAATTAAAATCCAGACAGTTTGAATGGGTTAATTAACAAGAATGCTGACACAATCAATAAAGCTATTCTAGTAAAGCCAATCCTTGCCCAGAATACTCCTCCTACTTTTCTGACAGATGGCTTTAGATCAGACATTACTCTTTTCATAAGAAAAACATTTGGAATATCCAGAAACAGAATCTAATCATAGATGAAAAAATAATGCAATGATGTCTAAGTTCATGATATATTGATTCTAGTGCATGTTTCAAATCTTTCAAGAGAAATATGAGTACCAATTACTCGGAAACCAATCTCTTAATATTAAAAATTAGAATCAAATTCTATTGCTGACAGTAAGTCAGTAACATAACTACTGTATAGCGAAATCTGGTGCCACTGGCATCATTCATCAAGCAAGGCACCACCTAACAGGAACATAGGTGTAAGAACCTTGACCGTAATTCCACTGCTCTGTTCCACCCCACACCTAAGGAAAGGTTCACTGTAGTTTTTTATTGCTATATTCTGTATTCCTTAAAATGAACAAACTGGATCACATCCATGTTACAGCATTCTCCACAGAAGAATTAACCTACCCTAATTTTGACTAAAATTGTAGCACAAGTGAAGAGAATCTTTTTTTTTCCTTCCTCAAAAGCCACTTACTTTCCCTAATGAGAAGAAGTGAAAATGCCTAGACAACAAAAAGGTATGTACAGACATGGTGCAAAACTCCTGCCAAGTAATCTGAATATAAATTCAATGGACACTTACCAGCTGCAGTCAAAAGCCCACTCCAAACTCTGTTAGATGTTAATCAAACTTAAGTATGTTAATGCGTAGTTCCTGTGCTCTTTGCACAGCTGAGCTAACTGCTTTTGTTAAAGTGCCTTTGCTTCCCTGGGTGTACACCCCCATTTAGTAGAACATCCTTTTGTGGAAAACATGGTTATGAAAGCCACTAATGGACCACTCACAAGGCCAGAACTGTCACCCCTGGGCTCCTTCATCCTCCACCTTCTGGCCTCCCTGGACACCCGCCACCTGAGGACACAAGTCCATGCTTACAGTCGTGTTTGATGTGTAGGCATTAGCTATGTATTAGCTATATATTAGCTATATATTAGCTATATATATATATATTAGCTATATATTAGCTATGTATTTGTTTATATATGTGTAGGCATTAGCTATGTATTTATTATATGTATATATTAGCTATGTATATATTAGCTTCTGTCTACTGATGCTGCCTATGGAGGGTTGAAACTGGCATACACAGTCCTGCCCCAAAGAACAGTGCAAGTATGATAGGTGATTTCCAGGAAAATTAAATAGACACAACCAACTCACTTCCCATAGGTCACTGAGCAGCCAGAAGTTGTGATTATTTTTTTTTTTCGAGATATGGATTTGAACCAGTGAGGAAGAAACAGAAAATTCACTGCCAATCCTGGGAGCTGCTCAGCTTCCACCAGAGATTTCTTTAAATCTGTAACACTAACAAATTCAGCATCCAAAGAACTCAAATGCAAAATCGTGCTGTCTCCAAAGCATTGTTAACAATCAATGTGAGCATGATGCAACTGATCTACCTCTTGTGGGAGTGATCTGCATTTAAATTTGATCGTATGACAACGGCACATGGTGATTGCAGTTGACTTTGTAAGAAAAGTGAAATACATTTTACTAGATTAAGTCTGATGTTCTCAAGCTGTGCAGCCACATGAGTTGTATGAACAACTAAGAACTTGGACCTAAATTACACTGTTTGTCCAGCTTATTAAAAAGTCCAGACCACACCTGCTCAGCTGGCATTTCTGACTCGAGATCGGGGAATCACAGAATATCCTGAGTTGGAAGGAACCCGTAAGGGTCCTCAAGTCCAACTCCTATGGAAATGGAGATGGAAGACAAAAGCAGGCTTTCTAACACCATTTTATTTGCAGGTCCACAGAGTAGCAACCAATAGAGATAATTTGCCCACCCAGCCTGTTTTTCCCTAAATTCTGTCTCCAGAGTTGCATGCCCCTCCTTCACTTCAAAAAGAACACACATAGCTAATTATGTATGCTTTTCTCTCGTTATTGTGTTATTGGGCACAAATGTCATTTAGGGGTGTCGACAGGGAAGCTGAAGCCTGAAGCCAGCTTTCAGTTTCAGTCTCACGACAGACATGCTGGTCAGTCAAAGCATCTAAGAGTTTTCCGCGTGGGTCTGTAGCTTATCTGCTGGGAAAAAGATGTCCCTCTCCAGACCTTTTTTTTTGCTTCCAAGCCAGTGGATAAAAACATTTTTCCTACATTTAGTCATTATGTTAATCTGCTGCTGCTAAATCTCAGTTACAAACCTGAGAAAGTACAACATCAGACACCTTCAGTAGTGATGGCGTATTACAAGTTGAGGTTTTAAACTCTCTCTCTAATCAAAAGTTGGGTACCCAAGGAAAATGTCAGAGCTCATTTAGAGATACTAGAATTGCACATCTGCTTTGACTACATGAAAACACTCAGAGATTGGCAGCAACACTTAAGTAATTCATAAGATTACAAATAAAACGGCATTCCCAGCTCATTCTAGGAAAAGCAGCTGTTTTGGGGTGTTTCGTTTTTCCTAACTGATCTGTACCTACATTTCCAGTTTGAACCTCCTTCTTGGCTGAAACAAAAAATAGGAAATATTTACACTTCTGCGACTGCAGCCAAAACAGAATATGTACGGGATACCACACAGGTGCGAATTTTTCTAGGCAGCCTCTGCAGAAAGACGTCCGCTGGAACGAAGTCAAGCTATTAAGCAGATGTGCATTTCCATGTGCAGGTCATGCTTATTTACATACGCACACAAACATCCCTCTCCCTCCCTGTACGCCCTACTTCCAGTCTCTGTTCAGGACTGCCGAAAGCTTTCCACGACAACGATGGTGACCTTTAAAAAAATATATAAAACCGCTCAAACCAGCGCGCCCGAAGCCGGCGGACGGGGGTGAGCTTCTCGCTGCCTCCTACCCCGCAGAGTGGGCTCGGGGGACAGCAGCGACAGCCCCAGACCCGGAGCCCCGCCACGAGCCGGACCCCCAAAAATTTCGGTGGCACGGGGCGAGATGCGCACGGAGCCGCTGCCAGCTGCTCCGCAAGGACGAGGAGGACACCGATGGTCACCGCAGGACCCCTCAGCCCCCCTCCGCACCCCTCCGTCCCGCAGCCCCCCTGTGCCCACCTGCCCCGTCCGACCGGGCGCTGGCTGCCGCCGCCGGGTCCCCGCCGCCGCTGCGCCGGGCGAGGGGCGGTCGGTGTGTGCGGCGGGGCCGGCGAGGCGCTGCCCCTCCTTCCCTCCCTCCTCTCCCTCCCTCCTTCTCTCCTTCTCTCCCTCCCTCCGCCCGCCCCAACGCCGGCCCGGCCCAGCGCCCCCCCCCGCCCCCGGCCCCATCGCCCCGTCGGACGGACGGGCGGACGGGCAGACGGACGGTCACTCAGCCGCTGTAGGGGATGGTGGTGCCCCCCGCGGCTCGGGGTGCTGCCAAACCCGCACCACCTCCCCAAATAATCCCCGTGCAGTCCCTTTCGGGCGGCGTGAAAATTACCCGGGGAGGCTGTTTGGTAAAGCTGGGTGGATTTTAGCGCTCGAGGGGCGAAGCCCTCCCCAGACAGACAGACGTCCCGTGTCCCCCGCCTCGGCACCGCTTGGGTGGGGAAGGACATCACGGCTTTTCCGCTGCCGTATATTCAAGCGAAATTAAGTGGGGAGAGGTCTGGGGTTGTTTCCCACACGTTTCAGGTGAATCGGACGTGGAAGGAAAATGTTTCGCGAAGCTGAGCAAGCACTGCCTGTGTCTTTTTGCAGAAGAGAGCCCCAGAAGGACTGACAAACGCAATCCTATCCCCTAAAACTCCGCTTAACACAGCTTCTGCAGCGTTGGTTGATACGCTTTAAATACAAAAAAGCAACCATAAATACTCAGGACAGTAAGCAACTTGCCAAATTGGCTGTTGCAAGGGGAAACCCTTTGCTCAGGGCAAACTGAGCGCGGCTGGAGGTCCGGGCTCTGCTGTTCCCGCACGGGGAAGCTGTGCCACGGCAGCATCGCCGGCTTCCCGGCAGAGCGGGTGGGTTTCAGCCCGAGGACCTCTGCCGGGTGCGGCGGGGAGCAGTGACACCTGCCGGGACGGGTCGCCTCCGCCCTCCCTCGGGCACAGCGCGGAGCTGCAGCGGCTCTGCGGGCGCCTGGAGACCCGGCAGGTGAAGGTCCGCGGGTCTGATTCCAACTCAGCTCGCAGGAATCAAAATTAAAAAGGAAAATCGATGACCCGAACGCTCTTTTTACGTGCACTCCTATTCCCTGTGTCTAACCCTGTTAGAACTAAGGGCAGTTTTCATAGGATCTCAGAATGGTTTGAAGGGTTGAAGATCATCTAATGCCAACCCGCCTGCCATGGGAACAAACCCCACTAGAAGGTGCTCAGATCGCAAGTCTAAGTGATTAAAAAAAAAATTAACATTAAGATGACAAATATTAAAAAATAAAAATAAAAAAGTTTATTTCCAAGTTGAAACAGATTAAAAGTCCTGATTAGACTTTTTAAGACAAGCCAGAACAAAGTGGGATTTGTCTGCAAAAGGAGCTTGTCTACCCAAGTGAAAAAGATCACTATTCTCTTTTCTGAGGTTGTTGCTTAAATTCACCTTCATTGCCCTTCGTGGGAGAATGTATCAGTTTGTTTGTTCTCAATATGTGTGCCTAAAAACTTAGCAGTGTTTTAAAACACAACAGTCATTCCAAATAATGGTAAATTTGTAATTGAGTTACAAATCACTGCTCCTCCACTTTTGGTGTCAGAAAGGGATATTTGTATATATTCATTCTCAGATCCTAGTCAACATATCAAACAAAGTTATGCCAGTGCTGTGCTACTCCTTGACATCTCTTATAAATTGGAGGACATCTTCTCTGTTTCTCTTAATCATTTGTTCAAATATAACGTATGCATATGCACATGAAATAGTGAGAAAAGTGCTTTATATTCCTCATCCTTTTTTGCAGTGAGAACCACATTCTTCTGTGAGTTGTATCATTTTCTTTAAGGGAAATTGCAGAAAGAACTGTGCTGTAAGAATATGGCCCTAAGTGCCCATTTGAAGACAACTTCCTCTTTAGCACAGTTGTCATGGAAATGCACACACCAAGTTGAAAATTAACAAACTTAGCAACAAGTGATGCAGAGATCTTTTACTGGAAAACTGCATCTTCTTTGAGAAGTTCCTCTCTCTCTCTCTCTCTCTCACTCTCTCTTTCTTTGTATCGCTTCCAACTGAAATCTTCAGAAAGTCTACATCTTACTATCAGGTTAAGAATCAGTGTCCATTTTAGAGGTCTGTGACATGTACAGATTAGGGACAGAGACAGCATTATTTGCTTTAGAAGCTAGTTCCCACTTCTCAGTCTTAAAGCCTACACTGTTTTATGGTTATTTAGAATATTATTCTCAGTAATTGCAAGTGTAGAACAATATCGTGTTTTCATTTCAGCCATCCTAATCTGACCTCCTTAATCAGACAAAGTTTGTAACACTTCAGGGGATATGCTCAAACTCATTTGACAGTTCATGTGTTGCTTTAAAAATTATGTACCTGTAGAAGATCAAACATTATAAGAAAATACAGTCATCACTGAAAGTTAAACATCGGGTTAAGCTAGTCATCATTGCAAAGGGAAATTCAACTTAGCTATGGTAAGACACTACTCTTGGGATGTGGTGAATCGGCCTCTAAAGGTGTTTGTCTATCACTGCTGACTAAACACGACCTAGATTGGATGTTTAGCTTTCAGACAGTGAAAGGTGGTGTGAGATGAAAACCACTCAATGCTGCATGCTCGGGGATGTTCTAGGCAGTGCATCCAGATTGCCAGCCAGAAGCTCATGGTGAGCTGCAGTCTTTTGCTGTAGAAGCAATGAAGATGTAATTCCTGTTCTGAATTGTAGAAGAAAGCTATATATCTTGAATACTGCTAGATGATAAAAATGCCTGACTTGTTAATGAGAGCTAAACAGTATTAATAATTCTGAGGATTAGACAAAGAATGAGACTTCTCGTGTCTACACTCTCCCGGTATCAGTAATGTCCTTCAGTTCAACCAACAAGGCTGTTTCAAAACATTCCAGGTGGAGTGTCCATATGTGGTCCACATTAATTTCTACGTAAGTGTGATTATTTCTCCACAGATGTACCTCTTGAAAATAGCCATTCTCACTCTTTGACTGCCCAGAAAAAATAAATTGTATGATGGTGGTGTCTGTGATACTTTTTTTTCCTTTTTTTTTTTTTTTAGTATGAAAAACTTTTAATTTATTTTGTGGAACGTCTGGATTCTAGATAGCAATTAGAAATCACAGGGGGATTGTCGTTGGCCATACCAATATCTCAAAGCCTTTGAGCACACTCATAATGTAACACAACACGCCTAAGAGACACTGGGTAGTAGTAAAGCAGCAACAGGAAGAGTAGAGATCCAGAAGAGGAAAGGTGCTGAACACTGTGTACTGAGAAAAAGAATTACATAGGCATAAAATATGCATGTATAAATACAGCACAAGAAGTGTTATCTACAAATACACCTACCCAATATTTTCTAGACTGGGACCACTTCTATTTATCACCAATAATTTATCAACCAAAATTATTTGATCTGAAAATAATTGCACGTGGAAATAAATAACTTGACTGACTCAACAGCAACACAGCAACATGTTTCATTAGAACACAAAACCTGCAATCACAGTCCAGATTGTGTCTATAATTTCACACTATCATGATTTCAAGTTGACGTATTCTTTCTCAGAAAATGAGGTACAAAGAAGAGAAATGGTGTGACTCGCAGTCCAAAGTGTTTTTCTCATCCCGTAACCTCAATGGCCCAGGAAAGCAGAGTAATGCTGCTGCCTTCCCTGAGTGGTTCATTTATACTCTGTTTTTTCGTGATAGGGGAAGTGTTACTTTTTTAGAAACTGTAAAAACAGTCAAGAGAAAAAGTGAAAGAAGGGGGTCACTGAGATCAGTCTGTCTCCTCCTATTTGTGCTTTGGCCTTCAGAAGTAAAAGTTGAAATGATCATCAGCTGGCCATAAACTTGAATGTTAGAGGCTGTGGGGAATGGTGATGGGAAAACAAGAGAACAAAAGTAAAGAAAGCAAGGAAATGAGTGTGGAAAAATAGAAAGATAGCAAGGATAAAAAGGCAAAGCAATAAGTTGAACAAGGAAGGAGAAAGGAGTAAGAAAAAATATACAGAAGAGAACATGCAAGAATGTTTTTTGAATTGTCAGGGTCTTTAAATCCATGCTGCATTTCAAGACAAACAATATTTTTTTACCATTCCTTATCATTTTACAGCATTGTATTGTATTGTATAGTATTGTGGGCCTATTTCTGGGCACGAGTAGCAGAGGTAATCCTTCTGTGGCATGTGACATTGAAATAGAATGGAACAGTTAAAAAATCAATGATGATTTTTTAACATAATATTCTAATCAACAATTCTTTCTTTTAACAAAGCTCTCAATTTCTTTTTGTTGTAGACTTGGGGATGTATCATTACAGGTTTTCAAATGAATCTGTAAGATAAAAAATGTCAAAAACTTAAGTGTAATAATGGAACTGTCTACTATTTGAAGACACAGGCCAAAAAATAAAGACTTTCATTGTTGGAATTCCTAAGTTTTCTGCTGTGTAAGAAATAATAGACATTCTATGTTTAACTTCAAAACCAGATTTTATTCATTTTACATTGGTCACCTTGGCTACACCCAAGGACACTGGCAGGTAAAAAAAAAAATAAATATATAGTACTGCCAGCAGACAACTACTTAACATTCCAAGCCCAATGAAACATGTACAGCAGACACAAGCAGTCTTGTACAATCATCCCAACAAAACAAAATAAACAGAAATAAGATATAACTTACAGTATTGGCTTTTTGGAGGTGTTTTCTATATACAGAAAAATTATCTTTACATTGCAATGATCCTCCTTAGAAAAATAATAATGTTGCCATGCTGTGTTATTAAGGTAATGTAATAGGAAAATCCAGGACTGCTTATCCTACTGCCAGTAAAATGACAAACAGAAGTAACTTAAGTAGAGTTCTTAAAAATATTTCTTCACTCTTTTATAACACTGCTTATCAAAAACCTCTCAGCTTCTTGCAAGCATTAATTCAGATAATCTTGAGATTCTTATATATCTCACACACATTAGTAAACAGAGGCTCAGACTGGCTGACTGATAGAGCTTAAAACAGACCAAATATGTATCATAGAATCACAGAATAGCTTGGGTTGGAAGGGACCTTAAAGATCATCTGACTCCAAGCCCTCTGCCATAGGCAGGGATGCCACCCACTAGATCAGGTTGGCCAAGGCCCCATCCAACCTCACCTTGAACACTTCAGGAATGGGGCATCCACAGCTTCTCTGGGCAACTTGTGCAAGTGCCTCACCACCTTTACAGTGAAGAATTTCCTCCTAGTGTCTAGTCTAAATCTTCCCTCTTTTAGTTTAAGACCATTCCCCCTTCTCCTATCATTATCTACACAAGTAAACAGTCCATCTCCGTCTTTTTTATAAGACCTCTTTAAGTATTGAAAGGCTGCAATGAAGTCTCCCTGGAACCTTCTCTTCTCCAGGCTGAACATCCCCACCTCTCTCAGCCTTTCTTCATAGGAGAGGTGCTCCAGCCCTCTGATAATCTTTGTAGTCCTCCTCTGGACTCACTCTATCAGACCAATGTCCTTCTTGTGCTGGGGGCCCCAGACCTGAACGCAGCACTCCAGGTGGGGCCTCACAAGGACAGAGCAGAGGGGGACCTTCGTCGACCTGCTGGTCACACCTATTTTGGTACAGCCCAGGATGCAGTTGGCCTTCTGGGCTGCAAGCACGCATGGCTGGCTCAGGTTGAGCGTTTCATCCACCAGAACCCCCAAGTCCTTCTCCACAGGGCTGCTCTCAATGAGTTCTTCTCCCAGTCTGTGCTCTTGTCTGGCGTTGCCATGATCCATGTGCAGCACCTTGCACTTGGCCTTGTTGAACCTCATGCAGTTCACATGGGCCAACTTCTCCAGCCTGTCCAGGTTCTTTTGGACGGCATCTCTTCCTTCTTTGGTATCAACTGCACCACTCAGTTTGGTGTCTTTTGCAAATTTGCTGAGGGTGTGCTCAATCCCATGGTCTATGTCATTGATGAAGATACTGAAAAGAAACAGGCCCAAGACAGACCGCTGAGGGACACTGCTTGTTACCGGTCTCCACCTGGACGTAGAACAATTGACCACTACCCTCTGGGTGCGGCCATTGAGTCAATTCCTTATCCACCAAATAGTCCACTCTTCAATTCCGTCTCTCTCCAATTTGGAGATCAGGATGTCATGTGGGACCATGTTGAAGACCTTACAGAAGTCCAGGTAGATGACATCAGTCACTCTTCCCTTGTTGGCTGATGCAGTGACTCCGTCGTAGAAGGCCACCAGATTGGTCAGGCATGATTTACCCTTGGTGAAGCCGTGCTGGCTGTCCTCCTTGTCCTGCATGTGCCTTAACATTGCCTCCAGGAGGATTTGTTCCATGATCTTGCCAGGCACAGAGCTGAGTCTCACTGGTCTGTAGTTCCCCTTGTCTTCTTTTCTACCCTTTTTAAAAATGAGAATGATGTTTCCCTTTTTCCAGTCACCAGGAACTTCACCTGACTGCCCAGACCTTTCAAATAGGATGGAGAGAGGCTTGACAACTGTATCAGCCAGTTCCATCGGGACCCTGGGATGCATGTCATCAGACACATTCTCTGTCTTCATTTGCCAGAGGCACTACACTCTCCCTAGTCTTTCTTTTGTGGTCAATGTACCTGTAGAACCCCTTCTTGTTATTCTTTGCATCCCTTGCCAAGTTTATTTCTGTCAGTGCCTCAGCTTCTCTGATCCAATCCCTGCACATCAAGACAGCATTTTTGTATTCTTCCCAGGGCACAATGGCCTTGTTTCCACCATCTGTGACTTTCCTTCTTTTACCTAAGTTTGACCAGCAGATCCTTATTCAACTATGCTGGTTTTCTACCTTCCCTGCTTGATTTATCACATATGGGAATAGAGATCTCTTACACTCCAAAGAAAATATACTCAAAGAGTTGCCAGCTCTGATCAGACCCTCTGTCCCTGAGGAACGTGTCCCATGGGATCTCATCCACTAATTCTTTGAACAGCTGTCAGTTGGCTCTTCTGAAGTTCAGGGTCCTGACTTTGCTCTTAGCCAGGTCCACATCCATCGAGATCACAAACTCAACCAGGGTGTGGTCATTGCAGCCTAGGCTTCCTCCAATCTTAACATCTCTAATGAGTGTGAATGCCTTGAATCCTGATTCCCTATTTGCTAATACCGTATCAGACCTCTACACTGCTACAAATATACTTCCCCACACACAACCCCACACCACCACCAAAACTTGGAATTAGTTATTTTATTTTGCTCTGAAACCTCAGAATGAAATGCATTGCCTTGTGTGCTTCTCAGTAAATCTCAGACTTTACTCACTGGTAAAAAGAGCAGCTGTAACAGCATCTTCAGGCTTACAGACAGAGATAGAGATACATTCTATTTAAAAAACACTCCAGCAACGTAATAGCAATACATTTTCTTTTTTAAGATAAGATTTTGCTCTGTAACATTCCAGTATACAGAAATGATAATGCCCAAGGGTGGTACTATACTCCAATCAGAGGTGACACCAGTCAAGGAGACTTCTACTTTGCCCTCCCCCTCCCCTTCCCCATGGAATGCTCTGTCCAAGTGTGCCCCCATATCTTCTCACTGTCTCTCTGCTATTGACTAACTGGAAGAAGATAAATGAGCAGTTCAGATCACACAATACAATACAAATTTTCTGCTAGTTTACAACAGCTCATAGTAGTGCACAGAGGCTGGTGGCAGAAGCCAGAAAGGGGTTTCTTCATACTGCTCCAGAATATGGTCAAGCCTAGCACAGACAACAAACAAAGATATATATTTCAATATGATATTGCATTTATCTCCTCTAAGTGGTACGCAGTGATAGAAAGAATAATCTGAACAGGTCATCTAACAGCTAAGCATCACCTCAGTTAACAATGCTACAGGTGTTCTTTTATCTTTAGAAAAAATATTTAATGTTTCTGTTCCTTTTATTTGTCTCAGACCAAAATCACATATTTCCACTTAAAAATCTAAACAGCATATTTAAAGAATATCTATGTGCAGTAAACTTTCTCTTTTCTAAATGATGCTACTGTTCCAAAGCATTCACATTAGTGAAGTACACTTCTGTTGCAGGGCAACAGAGCTACAACCTTTCCCAAAAGAGTCTTTGTACCAATGCTTATACTTGTACAAAAACTATTTATAATGCAAGGTTGGGGGGGGGGGAGGGGGAAGGGAGTGGGAGGGAGTAAGAAAAGTTGCCAGAACTTCAGGCTGATTGGTTATCTAGTCTCTGAAATCTTTTTAATGCAAAAGTATGAGTTCAGTTTAATTCAAGTTCAGTATTCCCACATAAGATGTTAAAAGATATGTATTCATTTTCAGAAGAGGAGCATCTTTTAATTTCACTGATTTTTTATGTTTCTGTGCTAGACTGTAGACCAATTTCTGATGTGTGAAACAGTCAAGGCAATAGAAGGAAGCTATTTCCAGCTTATGCAGCCAAGCTAGTAATGTCTGTTGGAGCAATAAAGCCATGAATAGCACACAATCACTGACATAATCAATCAGATATGCTTTACCACGTTTATACCCATTGTTGGAAGTAAACCTATTGTCTCCTTCATTTAATAACTGGTGCTGCTTGTAGAATTACAGAAATCACAATCTATAAGGTCCAAAAGTTCAGTAGAGTTTGCTTTAAGGTCAAGTGCATTGATAAGACCTTCTTTGAACTTCCTCTTCCCTGGGATAAAAAGTCCCTGCTGCATCAGCCTTTCCTTACAGGAGAAACACTCCAGTCCCTTCATCATCTTGGTGGCCTTACCTTGGACTCTTTCCAGTTTGGTCAGGTCTCTCTTGTACTGGGAGGTCCAGAACTGAAAACAATACTCCAGGTGTGGCCTCATCAATTCTGAATAGAAGGATCACCTCTCTTGATCTACTGGCGAAACTTTGCCTCATACAGCCAAAAATACCATTAGCATTCTTAGCAGCACATTGCTGGTTCATGTTCAACTTTGTGTCTAGCAGGACCTCCAAGTCATTTTCTGCCAAGCTGATTTTCATGTGGGTGGCCCCCAGCATCTCCTCATGCCTGGGGCTGTTCCTCACCACATGCAGGGCTGAAAATCATAGAATCATTAAGGTTGGAAAAGACCTCTAGATCATGTGGTACAACCACGCCTCTACCACCAATATCACCCAATAAATCATGTCTCTGTACCACATCCACCCGTCCTTAAACACCTCCAGGGACAGTGACTCCACCACTTTCCTGGGTAACCCAACCCAAGGCCTGACTACTCTACAGGAGAAGAAATATCTCCTAATTTCCATCCTGAAACTCCGCTGGCTATTCGCTCTAGTCCTATCACCAGTTACCTGTGAGAAGAGGCCAACCCCCAGCTCCCCACACCTTCCTTTCAGGTAGCTGTAGAGAGCAATGAGGTCTCCCCTGAGCTTCCTCTTCTCCAGACTAAACAACCGCAGTTCCCTCTGCCCCTCCTCATAGGACTTGTGTTCCAGGACTTTCACAAGCTTCATAGCCTTTCTCTGGACATGTTCCAGGGCCTCAATGTCTTTCTTGTACTGAGGGGCCCAAAACTGAGAACAGTACACGAGGTGCAGACTCACCAGAGCAGAGTACAGGGGGATGATCACCTCACTAGTCCTGCTGGCTACACTATTCCTGATAAAAGCCAGGGTGCCGCTGGCCGCATGAGCCCACACTGCTGGCTCATGTTCAGGTGAGCGTCAATCAACACCCTGAAATCCTTTTCCTTTGCACAGCTTTCCAGCCACTCTGTCCCAAGCCTGTAGTGTTGCATAGCCTTGTTGGCTGAAGTGCAGGACCTGGCACTTAGCTGTGCTGAACCTCATCCCACTGGCCTCTGCCCACCAATCCAACCTGTCCAGGTCCCTCTGCAGGGCCTTCCTACCCCTCGGCAGATCGACACTTTCCCCCAACTCGGTGTCATCTGCAAACTTACTGAGGAAGCACTCAATTCCCTCATCCAAATCATCAATAAAGGTATTAAACAGGATGGGCCCCAGCACTGACCCCTGGGGAACACCACTGGTGACCAGTCTCCAGCTGGATCTCCATTCACCACCACTCGCTGGGCCCAGACGTCAAGCCAGTTTTTAACCCAGCAAAGAGTGTATCTGTCCAAGCCACGGGCTGCCAGCTTCTCCACTAGAATACTGTGGGAAACCATATCAAAGGCTTTGCTGAAATCTAGGTAGACTATGTCAACAGCCTTTCCCTCATGCACTAGGCAGGTCACCCGGTCATAAGAGGAGGTGAGGTTGTTCAGGCAGGACTTGACTTTCATGATCCCATGCTGACTGGGCCTGATTCTCCAGTTGTTTTGCACATGCTGTACGATTGCCTTCAAGACAACCTGTTCCATCACCTTTCCTGGCACCGAGGTCAGGCTGACAGGCCTGTAGTTCCCCAGGTCCTCCTTACGACGCTTCTTAGAGATGGGCATCACATTAGCAAGCCTCAAGTCATCTGGGACTTCTGCGGATGAAAATGACGGCTGAGAGATGCTGGAAAGCGGCTCAGCAATCACATCCACTGGCTCCCTCAGCACCCTCGGGTGGATCCCATCTGGCCCCATGGGCTTGTGACAGTCCAGGTGGAGCTGCAGGTCTCCAACTCTTCCCACCAGAACTGTGAGAGGTTTCTTCTGCTCCCCAACCCAGACTTCCATCTTGGGAGGCTGAGTACCCCAAGGACAAGTGGTCTGACTAGGAAAGACATACGTAAAGAAGGCATTAAGAACCTCAGCCTTTTCCTTATCCTCAGTAGTCATGTTTCCCCCTGAGTCCAATAAAGGATGGAGATTCTCCTTGGCCCTCCTCATACTGTTAATATACCTGGAAAAACATTTTTTGTTATCATTTACCATAGTGGCCAGGTTGAGCTCATGTTTGACTGTAGCCTTTCTGATTTTCTCTCTGCATATGCTAGCAAATTCCTTGTACTCTCCCCGAGTGGCCTGTCCCTTCTTCCACTGGATATAGACTCTCTTTCTCCCGGAGACTCAGCAAAAGTTCTCTGTTCAGCCACACCAGTCTTCTTCCCTGCCAGATCATCATAAGGATTGAGATGGGGCAGCGTAGAGATGTGCCCCGCCGTGGGACCCGTGGGCTGCAGGGGGACAGCCTGCTCCACCAGGGGCCTCTCCACAGGCCGCAGGGGAACTGCTGCTGCGTGCCTGGAGCACCTCCTCCCCTCCTTCTGCACTGTCCTGGGGGATTGCAGTGCTGCTTCTCACTCCTCACTCTACCACTTGCTGTTGTGCAGTAGATTTGTTTTGTTTTGTTTTCTTTTGTTTGTTTGCTTACTTGCTTTTTCCTTTTCTTAAATCTGCTCTCAGAAAGGCGCAAAAGACATCGCTTACTGGCTCGGTTCTGGGCAGCAGTGGGTCCCTTTGGATCTGGCTGAAACTGGCCCTAATCTAACATGGGGCAGCTGCTGGACTCTTCTTACAGAGGGCACAATTGCAGTCCTCCGCTACCAAAACCTTGCCACATAAACCCACTACACCTCGACTGGCTAGGTGCCTGATAGACCTCAGGATATGGATGGCCCTCCTGGCTGCCAAGGCACACTGCTGGCTCATGTTTGGCTCGCTGCTGACCAGAACTCCCGATCACTTTCTGCAGGGCTGATCTCCAGCATCTCATCCCCCAGGCTGTACGTATAGCCAGGGCTGCCCCTTCCCAGGTGCAGAATCGGGCACTTGTTCTTGTTAAACTTCAGATTGTTGGTGACTGCCCAGCTCTCCAACCTGTCTAGGTCTCTCTTCAGGGCCTCAGCACCCTCGGTGGAGTCAACAGTTCTACCCAATTTCGTATCGTCTGTATTGGTATCCCAGTTTGGTATGGGATATCCCTCTTGCCAATTTGGGTCAGCTGTCCTTGCCCACTGCTCTTGCAGAGCCTCTTTGTCCCCTGCAGAGCACCGTGGGGCTTCTCTGCCTGCTCTTGCATAGCCTCTATACCACCATTTGTCCCTCGTGGGGCCTGGACCAGAGCTTTCTGGGTGCATTTTGATCCAGAGCAGAAGGAGCTGAGCCCTTTAACCTTGCAGGGGACCTTTTCCTTTCTTGAGCACCATGGGGCCTGGTGCTATTGACTCATCAGCTTCTTGGTAGTGAGTTGAGCACCTCTGAGTTGGGTGGCTTGCTCAAGCTGGACCTCTTTCTGCTCACTCATATCCCACCACTGCTGGTACCATGGCTTTTTATGTTGCCCTTTCCCTAAATCAAGCACGACAGCATCTGGCCCTCTGCTCCTACAGGGCTCGAAAGCCCTGCTCTGAACCCCACAGAGAGGGGACGTGTGCTCGCCCAGGGGCTCTGGGCCCTGAGGAGAGAGAGCCCAACGGGGCTGGGCCTTCTGCATCTGTAGGGCCTCTGCGTCTTGCTTTGGCTGCAATGAGCTCATTTGGAAACCCTGTCTCCATTTCACACTGGCGACGCTTTCCCTCCCTGGACTTCCGCATGTGTCCCTTTGCAGGCTTGTGACCCTTGTGCTCTGGGCTGGCTCCACTCGGGTCAGGAAAACCTCCATGCTCAGGGGTGACACCACCTTGCTAGAAAACCCACTCCTAAGCCTGACAGGACTTCTTGAGTGTCCTTTGGAACCCTGGGAGGACTTCTCTGTTTTTCCCTATCACCAGCCTGGACTTCTCCAGGCCCAGATCTGCCTCCGCTCCTCCTGCCAGCTACTGCTGGGAAGATCTCGTCCCCGTTGCAGTCATCCCATTCCCACAGGCTCCACGTTGTGCCCCTAAGCGTACTCTGCTCCATGCTGAACCAGTCCCGGTCCCACACCCTCCTCACGGGGCGAGTGCTCCAGCCCCACCGCATCAGTGCTCTCCCCTGAATTCCTCCAGCTTGTCGATGTCTCTCCCGCCCAGGACCCCAAAGAGGACACGATGTCCAGATGAGGCCTGATGGGTGCTAAGCAGAGGGGAACGCCCTGCTCCCTCCAGAGAGGGTCAAAATCAAGGAGATTCCTGAGGGCAAGGCAAGGGCTGCCATTAGCCTGCTGTGGGGAGAACCAGGGCAACGCGAGGGCTGGCCAGCTGTGCTGGAGTGTAGCAAGAGCAGTGTGAGGACTGTGTCGTGCAGCTTCAAAGGCAGGCACGAGGTTTTATGGAATGGACGCTCTTGCTTTATGGGCCGGGGGTGTCTGCCATGGCCAGGGTGATCTGATGGTGCACTGGGAAGACACGGCCAAGGCTGCAGTGACTGGTGGATAACACCGACACCAAGATGAAGGCAAACATTTTGTTGGGCAGAGTGGTAAGTGACATTGTGCTAGACACAGACGCATGTGCTGGGGCCAGAGCGCTGCCAGAGCGAGCGCTGCGGGGCAGGATGGCCCATTGTGATGGCTCCGAGCGACGCACTGTGAGAGCCTGGAGCGACGGATTGTGACTGCGTGGCCCTCGCTGCTCATATGCGGGCGCAGAGTCCCACCCCGCCGGCTAGTGCCCGCACTCCAGCTGAGCGTTTACGCGAGGTCTGGAGTGAGGAGCAAGGTTGGCCTTGGTGCTGGTGTCGTGCTCTGGGAGTTGCTGCAGCAGCTCTCAGTGCCCTTCCCAGAGCCATCGGAGCTTCTTCCGCGGCCCTGCCTCATTCGGGCCGTCGGGAAACCCAGGAGGAGTGCTCGCAGCAGCAGAGGTGAGCGCGGTGGGGACACCTTCCCCTGGGCCCTGGGCAGCTGGAAGGGTTTCCTCCTTGGGGGACCTGCACAACTCTTCCAGCCGCCCCTGGCTCAGCCGATGACCATGGCCTCTTCTCTGCCTTTTGCAGCGTGACACCTGCTGCTGCAGCGCCGGTGAGAGGGAGCGGCTCGTCATCGCCAGTTCTCCCCAGCTCACCTCAGCAGGTGGAGAGCATGGCCACGGCGCTGGACACCCGCTGTCCCATCTGTCTGGACAGCTGGGTGAACCCCAGCTATGTGGTGCCATGCCTCCACCGCTTCTGCTTTGAATGCATCCAGCGGTGGGCTGAGAGCAAGCCCGAGTGCCCCCTCTGCAAGAGGAGGGTGAGCTCCATCGTGCACTCGGTGCGGGCAGACAACAGGTTCAAGGAGCTCGTCATCCCACCACCTGCGGAGGCACCGGTCACCACCCAGCAGGCAGACGGAGCTCCTGCCCACCCAGCCTCCCGACCAGAGGCTGCAGGCCCAGTGCCCACAGCCGCTGTGGGCGGCCTCCACCCCTTCGCCTGGGCATCCCTGTTCCGGCTGTACCCTGCTGTGCTCCAGCCCCTGCTGCCCTGGCTGCGCCACGAGCTGGGGCAGCTCCTCGGGGATGACGGCAGGGCAGCCTCAGAAGCGCAGCGCAACGTCATCTCAGGCCTGCGCTTCTTTGGCCTGGACGAGGGGGCCCTCACCCTGCTCCTGAGGACCTCCCTGGGAAGGCAGACGGCCGGCTTCGTGCAGCGGCTCATTGCCACCGCCGTGCAGCGGTGCAGCGGGGAGGCCCAAAACATCCTGGGCCTGGGGGCCTCCCGCGCTGCCGGAGGACAGGGGGGCAGCCCTGCAGCAGTCCCCAGCCACACTGCCACATCGGTGGGGACACCATCAGCTGGCCCAGAGAGCTCGGAGGGAACCAACGCAGAGGAGCTCCCTGGGACCTCAAATGCTGCCTTCCACGGGAGACCGAGCCGCCTTCCATCCGTCCCGGTTCCTGAGCCTAGAAATCAACAAGTGCCAGCGGAGGAACCAGAGGAGGCTGTGGCCGGTCCCTCCACTGCCGGCCAGGGCAGGGACCAAAGACGCAGGGGGCCCCGGCGAGCTGCAAAGAGGAGGGCCCCCACTTGCCAGGACTCTGCCCCACCCGCAAAGAGGCCACCCCGCCGGCGACACTAGGACAGTGCCCCAGGAGCTGGCCAAGCTGGGGCTGGGCCAGCAGATGGGGCACACGCCGGCAACCGGGGGGGGAGGGGGGAACAGGGAGGCTCACAGCAGTCTAAGGCTTTTAGACAAAGCAAATAAAGCCATGAAAACTGCAGAAAATGTCTGAGTATTTGTAACAACACACTTGGTGTCCCTGTCCCTACCCTCGCTGCTTTCTCCCCCTTTTCCTCCTGATACTCCCACCGCTTCCTCGTGTGTCCGCTGGACCCGAAGGCCAATGGGTTCAGACAGGTGGGAGAAGGGTACGTCGATGCAGCCCTTTGCAGGGCCAGCTGGGGTGTTGGTGCTGGCGTGCTTTTTCCCCACTTACAAGGCACTATTGAGTTGCTTCCCCAAAAACACATGCAACCCATTTCCAGGCCTGCACGTCTGCAGCTACGCTGTGTCCGGCCAAGGCAGGAACCCCAAGAAGTTCAACGAGGTGAAGGGCAAAGTCCTGCACCTGAGCAGGAACGACCCCAGGAAGCAGCACTTGCTGGGAGCTGTCCAGCTGGGGATAAGTGCTTTGCTGGGAAGGGTCTGGGGTCCTGCTGGACACCACCTTGGAACCATAGAATCACAGAATGGTTTGGGTTGGAAGGGACCCTCACGACCATCCAGTCACACCGCCCCTCCCACCATGCCCCGCCATGGGCATGAACAGTTTCCACTATGTCAGGAGGCCCAAAGCTCCATCCAACCTGGTCTTGTCCGCTTCCAGGGAAGGGGAATCCACAGCTTCTCTGAGCAACCCATGGCAGTGCTTCACCACCCTCTGAGCAAAGAATTTCTTCCTCAAGTCTGATCTAAATCTACCCCCTTTTAGCGTAGAACCGTCACCCCTTCTCCTATCACTGCCCTCCCTTGTAAAGCGTTTACCCCTCCAAAAAAATAAACAAATAAAACCCTCAGCAACCGGCACCGGGCAGAGCAATGCTGAGCAGGGAAGTGTATTGGGTTGACATGGCAAGGCCATGAAGGGGAGCGGCAGGGACGGCTTCTGTCAGAAGTGGGACGCAGCTGGCTCCCCCAAAAGGGACCCGCTGATGGCCAAAGCTGAGCCAGTGTGCAATGCGTAGGGTGCAGCTCAAGTTGCACCAGGCTTGCCTGTTAGGAAGAATTTCTTCATGGACAGGGTTCTCAAGCCTTGGAACGGGCTGCCCAGGGAAGTGGTGGAATCCCCATCTAACGGTCTTTTCTAACGGTCTTTTTCATCAGTGGTTGTATCCTGCTCGTGAAGAGCCCAGCCATGGTATCCACCCAGCAGAAAGCCATGGCCTCTACTTCTCTTGTGGCCTTTCCAGCCACAGCTACCAACGTGGCTACCCAGACGTAGGTCTTGGGGAAACACGCGGCCATCCAGGTCTTGGGTGCAGGGTGTGCCCGAGTCTTCTGTCAGTGTCTGACAGCAGCAGCGGTGGGTATGCCTGTGGGAGGTGTGCCCAGGTTGAAGAATTGCTCAGCTTGGTGGCAGAGCTTTGGGAGGAGGTGATGCTGAGGAGCATCAGGGAGTCAGAGAGGGAAATTGACTGGTGGAAGCATACTCTACCCACCCTGAGACAGACTCACGAGCCAGCCACCACACAAGAAACAAAGGTTCCCCCATCCCACCAGGCAGCCACTACACAAAAGACAAAGTTTCCCCCATCCCACCAGACAGTAGGAGGGGACCTAGGTCAAGGGGGGGGGAATGGAAGCAGGTTTTTGCTCGGGGTGGTAGGTGAGCCCTCTCCCTGCCCACCTCACCTTCCCGACTACCCTTCCGTAGGAGGTATGGGGCTCTAGAACTTGACAGTCAAAACAACGATGTAGATGAAAGCCCATCCCGGTTGGAAGGGGTGCCAAAGATAAGGCAGCCTACCCCCCGCGTCACTACATCTTCTATCACGAAAGAAGGAATGGTTATTGTCACGGGGGACTCCCTTCTGAAAGGGACAGAGATTTGCCGTCTGGACCCAACCCACGGGGAAGTCTGCTGCTTCCCTGGGGCTCGGCTAAGAGACATTGCCAGGAACGTCACTCGCCTGCTACGGCCCTCTGACTACTACCCTCTACTGGTTTTTCAGGCTGGTAATGATGACGTAGGAAGGAGAAGTCCAAGAGCAATCAAAAGGGACTTCAGGACTTTGGGGTGTCTGGTTGAAGGATCAGGGGCACAAGTCGTGTTTGCCTCTGTCCTTCCGATAGGAGGGATCACCAAGGCTGTTGGAGTTTAAGAAACATTTGGACTGTGCTCTTAGTCATATGGTCTGAATTTTTGGGTAGACCTGTGTGGTGCAAGGAGCTAGACTCGATGATCCTTATGGGTCCCTTCCAACTTGGGATATTCTATGATTCTACGATCCTACGATCAATGTTGACAGGCAGACTTGGCTCATCAAAACGTGACTTTGAGACTGGTGCCACCGGCAGAACTTTCGGCTTGTTGATCATGGGAAGGTCTCCGTGACACCCGGCCTGCTGGCACCAGATGGGATGCACCTCTCTCAGAGGGGGAAAAGGATTTTTGCCCAGGAGTTAGTGGGGCTGATAGATAGGGCTTTAAACTAGAGTTGAAGGTGGAAAGGGATAAAACCAGGCACGCCGGTGATAAGCTAAGGGATGGTGCGCTAGAATCAGAGGGACCGTGGGCTAGTGAGGTCCTTCGGTCTGCTCCACGAGGTGCTGCGTCCAATGAAGCACATTTGAAGTGCTTCTACACAAACGCACGCAGTATGAGGGATAAAGTGGATGAGCTAGAAGTCTTGGCCCAGTCCCACAGCTACGACATCATCGGCATACGCGAAACCTGTTGGGATGAGTCCTGTGACTGGTGTGTTGCAATGGATGGTTACAGGCTCCTCAGGAGGGACAGGCAGGGCAGGCGAGGCGGTGGGGTGGCGCTGTACATAAAGGAGGGGCTGGACTGTGTGCAGCTTGCCGTTGGTGATGGCAAAGTTGAGAGCCTCCGGGTAAGGATAAAGGGACAAACAATTAAAGGGGATGTCGTCGTGGGAGTCTATTACAGACCACCCGGCCAGGACAACAACGCCGAAGAATTATTCCTTGAGGAACTAAGAAATACCTCGAGATCAGCTGTCCTTGTCCTAATGGGGGACTTCAACTTGCCAGACGTCAACTGGCATTACCACATGGCCGGCCCAAGCATGTCCAGGAGGTTCCTAAAGCACCTCTATGATAACTTCTTGGTGCAGGTGCTAAGGGAGGCAACTAGGAAAGGTGCCCTCCTAGATTGTTGCTGGAGACCAGAGAGGGTCTTGTGCGGGGTGTGGCAACTGGTGGCCGTCTTGGTCATAGTGACCATGAAGTGGTTGGGTTTAAAATTTTTGGTGACAGGAGGAAAACTGCCACCAAAACTTCAGCCCTGCATATGGGGAGAGCAGACTTCAGGCTGCTCAGGGAACTAGTCAGCAAGGTCCCCTGGGAAACTGCTTTTGAAGGCATTGGCGTCCATCAGGGCTGGTCAGTCTTTAAGCCCTGCCTCCTAAAAGCACACGATCAGGCAATTCCAAAACATCGCAAGTCAAGCAGGCGGCGCAGTAGGCTGGCTTGAATGACCACGGATCTTCTTCTGGAGCTTAGGCATAAAAAGAAAGTGCATGGCTGCTGGAAGCAGGGTCAGGCAACGTGGAAGGACTACAGGGATGCTGTTCACACTTGTAGGGAGAAAATTTGTGCGGCCAAAGCCCAACTGCAGTTGAAGTTGGCCAGCTCTGTGGGAGACCATTAAAAGGGCTTTTAAAAATATATGAATAGAAAAAGGAGGACCAGAGAAAACATAGGTCCACTACTTGTTGGGGATGGTCACCTCACAGACAAGGACACAGGCAAAGCAGAGACGTTTAATGCCTTCTTTGCCTCTGTCTTCAATGCTGATGATGGGCTTTGGGACCCCCGGTGCCCTGAGCTGGAGGACCATGACGGTGGGAACGATAAACTGCCAACCCACCCTGAACGTGTGCAGGATTTGCTGCTCCACCTGGATCCGTATAAGTCCACGGGTCCAGATGGGATTCATCCCAGGGTGCTTAGAGAGCTGGCTGACATCATCGCGGGCCCTCTCTCAATTATTTTTCAACGGTGTTGGGAATCTGGAGAGGTCCCAGTTGAGTGGAAGCTGGCAAATGTTGTACCAATTTTCAAGAAGGGCAGGAAAGAGGACCCTGGTAACTACAGGCCTGTCAGTCTCACATCAGTGCCTGGTAAAATTATGGAGCAGTTCATCCTGGGAGTTATTGAAGGGCACCTGGGGAACAATGCAGTCACCGGTCCCAGGCAACATGGGTTCACGAGGGGTAGGTCCTGTTCGACAGATTTGATTTCCTTTTATGATAAGATCACCCATCTAGTCGATCAAGGGAAACCAGCTGATGTGATCTTTTTGGATTTCAGTAAAGCTTTTGACACAGTTTCCCATGGGATCCTACTGGACAAAACATCTAGCATACACCTGGACAAAACCATCGTACGATGCGTGAATAATTGGCTGATGGGTAGGGCTCAAAGATGTGTGGCAAATGGTTCCACATCAGGCTGCTGGCCGGTCACCAGTGGGGTCCCCCAGGGCTCCATTTTAGGGCCAGTTCTCTTCAATGTTTTTATAAACGATTTGGATGTAGGACTAGGTGTTTTGAGCACATTTGCTGATGATCCTAAATGTGGAGGAGTTGTTGACTCTGTTGAGGGTGGAAAGGCCTTGCAGAGAGGTCTGAACAGGTTGGAGAGCTGGGCGATCACCAACCGCATGAAGTTTAACAAGAGCAAGTGCCAGGACCTGCACCTGGGACAGGGAAACCCTGGCTATATGTACAGACTGGGCGACGAGACGCTGGAGAGCAGCCCCACAGAGAGGGATCTGGGGGTTGTGGTTGATAGCAAGTTGAACAGGAGCCAGCAGTGTGCCCTGGCAGCCAGGAGGGCCAACTGTACCCTGGGGTGCATCAAGCACGGCATCACTAGTCGGTCAAGGGAAGTGATTGTCCCGCTCTACTCTGCGGTGGTGCAGCCCCACCTCCAGCACTCTGTGCAGTTCTGGGCACCACAGTATGAGTGTGAAAGACTCATGAGAGAAAGAGTGTGAAACCATGGCTTTTTATGTTGCCCTTTCCCTAAATCAAGCACCACGGCACCTGGCCCTCTGCTCCTACAGGGCTCGAAAGCCCTGCTCTGAACCCCACAGAGAAGGGAAGTGTGCTCGCCCAGGGGCTCTGGCCCTGAGGAGAGAGCCCAACGGGGCTGGGCCTTCTGCATCTGTAGGGCCTCTGCGTCTTGCTTTGGCTGCAATGAGCTCATTTGGAAACCCTGTCTCCATTTCACACTGGCGACGCTTTCCCTCCCTGGACTTCCGCATGTGTCCCTTTGCAGGCTTGTGACCCTTGTGCTCTGGGCTGGCTCCACTCGGGTCAGGAAAACCTCCATGCTCAGGGGTGACACCACCTTGCTAGAAAACCCACTCCTAAGCCTGACAGGACTTCTTGAGTGTCCTTTGGAACCCTGGGAGGACTTCTCTGTTTTTCCCTATCACCAGCCTGGACTTCTCCAGGCCCAGATCTGCCTCCGCTCCTCCTGCCAGCTACTGCTGGGAAGATCTCGTCCCCGTTGCAGTCATCCCATTCCCACAGGCTCCACGTTGTGCCCCTAAGCGTACTCTGCTCCATGCTGAACCAGTCCCGGTCCCACACCCTCCTCACGGGGCGAGTGCTCCAGCCCCACCGCATCAGTGCTCTCCCCTGAATTCCTCCAGCTTGTCGATGTCTCTCCCGCCCAGGACCCCAAAGAGGACACGATGCCCAGATGAGGCCTGATGGGTGCTAAGCAGAGGGGAACGCCCTGCTCCCTCCAGAGAGGGTCAAAATCAAGGAGATTCCTGAGGGCAAGGCAAGGGCTGCCATTAGCCTGCTGTGGGGAGAACCAGGGCAACGCGAGGGCTGGCCAGCTGTGCTGGAGTGTAGCAAGAGCAGTGTGAGGACTGTGTCGTGCAGCTTCAAAGGCAGGCACGAGGTTTTATGGAATGGACGCTCTTGCTTTATGGGCCGGGGGTGTCTGCCATGGCCAGGGTGATCTGATGGTGCACTGGGAAGACACGGCCAAGGCTGCAGTGACTGGTGGATAACACCGACACCAAGATGAAGGCAAACATTTTGTTGGGCAGAGTGGTAAGTGACATTGTGCTAGACACAGACGCATGTGCTGGGGCCAGAGCGCTGCCAGAGCGAGCGCTGCGGGGCAGGACGGCCCATTGTGATGGCTCCGAGCGACGCACTGTGAGAGCCTGGAGCGACGGATTGTGACTGCGTGGCCCTCGCTGCTCATATGCGGGCGCAGAGTCCCACCCCGCCGGCTAGTGCCCGCACTCCAGCTGAGCGTTTACGCGAGGTCTGGAGTGAGGAGCAAGGTTGGCCTTGGTGCTGGTGTCGTGCTCTGGGAGTTGCTGCAGCAGCTCTCAGTGCCCTTCCCAGAGCCATCGGAGCTTCTTCCGCGGCCCTGCCTCATTCGGGCCGTCGGGAAACCCAGGAGGAGTGCTCGCAGCAGCAGAGGTGAGCGCGGTGGGGACACCTTCCCCTGGGCCCTGGGCAGCTGGAAGGGTTTCCTCCTTGGGGGACCTGCACAACTCTTCCAGCCGCCCCTGGCTCAGCCGATGACCATGGCCTCTTCTCTGCCTTTTGCAGCGTGACACCTGCTGCTGCAGCGCCGGTGAGAGGGAGCGGCTCGTCATCGCCAGTTCTCCCCAGCTCACCTCAGCAGGTGGAGAGCATGGCCACGGCGCTGGACACCCGCTGTCCCATCTGTCTGGACAGCTGGGTGAACCCCAGCTATGTGGTGCCATGCCTCCACCGCTTCTGCTTTGAATGCATCCAGCGGTGGGCTGAGAGCAAGCCCGAGTGCCCCCTCTGCAAGAGGAGGGTGAGCTCCATCGTGCACTCGGTGCGGGCAGACAACAGGTTCAAGGAGCTCGTCATCCCACCACCTGCGGAGGCACCGGTCACCACCCAGCAGGCAGACGGAGCTCCTGCCCACCCAGCCTCCCGACCAGAGGCTGCAGACCCAGTGCCCACAGCCGCTGTGGGCGGCCTCCACCCCTTCGCCTGGGCATCCCTGTTCCGGCTGTACCCTGCTGTGCTCCAGCCCCTGCTGCCCTGGCTGCGCCACGAGCTGGGGCAGCTCCTCGGGGATGACGGCAGGGCAGCCTCAGAAGCGCAGCGCAACGTCATCTCAGGCCTGCGCTTCTTTGGCCTGGACGAGGGGGCCCTCACCCTGCTCCTGAGGACCTCCCTGGGAAGGCAGACGGCCGGCTTCGTGCAGCGGCTCATTGCCACCGCCGTGCAGCGGTGCAGCGGGGAGGCCCAAAACATCCTGGGCCTGGGGGCCTCCCGCGCTGCCGGAGGACAGGGGGGCAGCCCTGCAGCAGTCCCCAGCCACACTGCCACATCGGTGGGGACACCATCAGCTGGCCCAGAGAGCTCGGAGGGAACCAACGCAGAGGAGCTCCCTGGGACCTCAAATGCTGCCTTCCACGGGAGACCGAGCCGCCTTCCATCCGTCCCGGTTCCTGAGCCTAGAAATCAACAAGTGCCAGCGGAGGAACCAGAGGAGGCTGTGGCCGGTCCCTCCACTGCCGGCCAGGGCAGGGACCAAAGACGCAGGGGGCCCCGGCGAGCTGCAAAGAGGAGGGCCCCCACTTGCCAGGACTCTGCCCCACCCGCAAAGAGGCCACCCCGCCGGCGACACTAGGACAGTGCCCCAGGAGCTGGCCAAGCTGGGGCTGGGCCAGCAGATGGGGCACACGCCGGCAACCGGGGGGGGAGGGGGGAACAGGGAGGCTCACAGCAGTCTAAGGCTTTTAGACAAAGCAAATAAAGCCATGAAAACTGCAGAAAATGTCTGAGTATTTGTAACAACACACTTGGTGTCCCTGTCCCTACCCTCGCTGCTTTCTCCCCCTTTTCCTCCTGATACTCCCACCGCTTCCTCGTGTGTCCGCTGGACCCGAAGGCCAATGGGTTCAGACAGGTGGGAGAAGGGTACGTCGATGCAGCCCTTTGCAGGGCCAGCTGGGGTGTTGGTGCTGGCGTGCTTTTTCCCCACTTACAAGGCACTATTGAGTTGCTTCCCCAAAAACACATGCAACCCATTTCCAGGCCTGCACGTCTGCAGCTACGCTGTGTCCGGCCAAGGCAGGAACCCCAAGAAGTTCAACGAGGTGAAGGGCAAAGTCCTGCACCTGAGCAGGAACGACCCCAGGAAGCAGCACTTGCTGGGAGCTGTCCAGCTGGGGATAAGTGCTTTGCTGGGAAGGGTCTGGGGTCCTGCTGGACACCACCTTGGAACCATAGAATCACAGAATGGTTTGGGTTGGAAGGGACCCTCACGACCATCCAGTCACACCGCCCCTCCCACCATGCCCCACCATGGGCATGAACAGTTTCCACTATGTCAGGAGGCCCAAAGCTCCATCCAACCTGGTCTTGTCCGCTTCCAGGGAAGGGGAATCCACAGCTTCTCTGAGCAACCCATGGCAGTGCTTCACCACCCTCTGAGCAAAGAATTTCTTCCTCAAGTCTGATCTAAATCTACCCCCTTTTAGCGTAGAACCGTCACCCCTTCTCCTATCACTGCCCTCCCTTGTAAAGCGTTTACCCCTCCAAAAAAATAAACAAATAAAACCCTCAGCAACCGGCACCGGGCAGAGCAATGCTGAGCAGGGAAGTGTATTGGGTTGACATGGCAAGGCCATGAAGGGGAGTGGCAGGGACGGCTTCTGTCAGAAGTGGGACGCAGCTGGCTCCCCCAAAAGGGACCCGCTGATGGCCAAAGCTGAGCCAGTGTGCAATGCGTAGGGTGCAGCTCAAGTTGCACCAGGCTTGCCTGTTAGGAAGAATTTCTTCATGGACAGGGTTCTCAAGCCTTGGAACGGGCTGCCCAGGGAAGTGGTGGAATCCCCATCTAACGGTCTTTTCTAACGGTCTTTTTCATCAGTGGTTGTATCCTGCTCGTGAAGAGCCCAGCCATGGTATCCACCCAGCAGAAAGCCATGGCCTCTACTTCTCTTGTGGCCTCTCCAGCCACAGCTACCAACGTGGCTACCCAGACGTAGGTCTTGGGGAAACACGCGGCCATCCAGGTCTTGGGTGCAGGGTGTGCCCGAGTCTTCTGTCAGTGTCTGACAGCAGCAGCGGTGGGTATGCCTGTGGGAGGTGTGCCCAGGTTGAAGAATTGCTCAGCTTGGTGGCAGAGCTTTGGGAGGAGGTGATGCTGAGGAGCATCAGGGAGTCAGAGAGGGAAATTGACTGGTGGAAGCATACTCTACCCACCCTGAGACAGACTCACGAGCCAGCCACCACACAAGAAACAAAGGTTCCCCCATCCCACCAGGCAGCCACTACACAAAAGACAAAGTTTCCCCCATCCCACCAGACAGTAGGAGGGGACCTAGGTCAAGGGGGGGGGAATGGAAGCAGGTTTTTGCTCGGGGTGGTAGGTGAGCCCTCTCCCTGCCCACCTCACCTTCCCGACTACCCTTCCGTAGGAGGTATGGGGCTCTAGAACTTGACAGTCAAAACAACGATGTAGATGAAAGCCCATCCCGGTTGGAAGGGGTGCCAAAGATAAGGCAGCCTACCCCCCGCGTCACTACATCTTCTATCACGAAAGAAGGAATGGTTATTGTCACGGGGGACTCCCTTCTGAAAGGGACAGAGATTTGCCGTCTGGACCCAACCCACGGGGAAGTCTGCTGCTTCCCTGGGGCTCGGCTAAGAGACATTGCCAGGAACGTCACTCGCCTGCTACGGCCCTCTGACTACTACCCTCTACTGGTTTTTCAGGCTGGTAATGATGACGTAGGAAGGAGAAGTCCAAGAGCAATCAAAAGGGACTTCAGGACTTTGGGGTGTCTGGTTGAAGGATCAGGGGCACAAGTCGTGTTTGCCTCTGTCCTTCCGATAGGAGGGATCACCAAGGCTGTTGGAGTTTAAGAAGCATTTGGACTGTGCTCTTAGTCATATGGTCTGAATTTTTGGGTAGACCTGTGTGGTGCAAGGAGCTAGACTCGATGATCCTTATGGGTCCCTTCCAACTTGGGATATTCTATGATTCTACGATCCTACGATCAATGTTGACAGGCAGACTTGGCTCATCAAAACGTGACTTTGAGACTGGTGCCACCGGCAGAACTTTCGGCTTGTTGATCATGGGAAGGTCTCCGTGACACCCGGCCTGCTGGCACCAGATGGGATGCACCTCTCTCAGAGGGGGAAAAGGATTTTTGCCCAGGAGTTAGTGGGGCTGATAGATAGGGCTTTAAACTAGAGTTGAAGGTGGAAAGGGATAAAACCAGGCACGCCGGTGATAAGCTAAGGGATGGTGCGCTAGAATCAGAGGGACCGTGGGCTAGTGAGGTCCTTCGGTCTGCTCCACGAGGTGCTGCGTCCAATGAAGCACATTTGAAGTGCTTCTACACAAACGCACGCAGTATGAGGGATAAAGTGGATGAGCTAGAAGTCTTGGCCCAGTCCCACAGCTACGACATCATCGGCATACGCGAAACCTGTTGGGATGAGTCCTGTGACTGGTGTGTTGCAATGGATGGTTACAGGCTCCTCAGGAGGGACAGGCAGGGCAGGCGAGGCGGTGGGGTGGCGCTGTACATAAAGGAGGGGCTGGACTGTGTGCAGCTTGCCGTTGGTGATAGCAAAGTTGAGAGCCTCCGGGTAAGGATAAAGGGACAAACAATTAAAGGGGATGTCGTCGTGGGAGTCTATTACAGACCACCCGGCCAGGACAACAACGCCGAAGAATTATTCCTTGAGGAACTAAGAAATATCTCGAGATCAGCTGTCCTTGTCCTAATGGGGGACTTCAACTTGCCAGACGTCAACTGGCATTACCACATGGCCGGCCCAAGCATGTCCAGGAGGTTCCTAAAGCACCTCTATGATAACTTCTTGGTGCAGGTGCTAAGGGAGGCAACTAGGAAAGGTGCCCTCCTAGATTGTTGCTGGAGACCAGAGAGGGTCTTGTGCGGGGTGTGGCAACTGGTGGCCGTCTTGGTCATAGTGACCATGAAGTGGTTGGGTTTAAAATTTTTGGTGACAGGAGGAAAACTGCCACCAAAACTTCAGCCCTGCATATGGGGAGAGCAGACTTCAGGCTGCTCAGGGAACTAGTCAGCAAGGTCCCCTGGGAAACTGCTTTTGAAGGCATTGGCGTCCATCAGGGCTGGTCAGTCTTTAAGCCCTGCCTCCTAAAAGCACACGATCAGGCAATTCCAAAACATCGCAAGTCAAGCAGGCGGCGCAGTAGGCTGGCTTGAATGACCACGGATCTTCTTCTGGAGCTTAGGCATAAAAAGAAAGTGCATGGCTGCTGGAAGCAGGGTCAGGCAACGTGGAAGGACTACAGGGATGCTGTTCACACTTGTAGGGAGAAAATTTGTGCGGCCAAAGCCCAACTGCAGTTGAAGTTGGCCAGCTCTGTGGGAGACCATTAAAAGGGCTTTTAAAAATATATGAATAGAAAAAGGAGGACCAGAGAAAACATAGGTCCACTACTTGTTGGGGATGGTCACCTCACAGACAAGGACACAGGCAAAGCAGAGACGTTTAATGCCTTCTTTGCCTCTGTCTTCAATGCTGATGATGGGCTTTGGGACCCCCGGTGCCCTGAGCTGGAGGACCATGACGGTGGGAACGATAAACTGCCAACCCACCCTGAACGTGTGCAGGATTTGCTGCTCCACCTGGATCCGTATAAGTCCACGGGTCCAGATGGGATTCATCCCAGGGTGCTTAGAGAGCTGGCTGACATCATCGCGGGCCCTCTCTCAATTATTTTTCAACGGTGTTGGGAATCTGGAGAGGTCCCAGTTGAGTGGAAGCTGGCAAATGTTGTACCAATTTTCAAGAAGGGCAGGAAAGAGGACCCTGGTAACTACAGGCCTGTCAGTCTCACATCAGTGCCTGGTAAAATTATGGAGCAGTTCATCCTGGGAGTTATTGAAGGGCACCTGGGGAACAATGCAGTCACCGGTCCCAGGCAACATGGGTTCACGAGGGGTAGGTCCTGTTCGACAGATTTGATTTCCTTTTATGATAAGATCACCCATCTAGTCGATCAAGGGAAACCAGCTGATGTGATCTTTTTGGATTTCAGTAAAGCTTTTGACACAGTTTCCCATGGGATCCTACTGGACAAAACATCTAGCATACACCTGGACAAAACCATCGTACGATGCGTGAATAATTGGCTGATGGGTAGGGCTCAAAGATGTGTGGCAAACGGTTCCACATCAGGCTGCTGGCCGGTCACCAGTGGGGCCCCCAGGGCTCCATTTTAGGGCCAGTTCTCTTCAATGTTTTTATAAACGATTTGGATGTAGGACTAGGTGTTTTGAGCACATTTGCTGATGATCCTAAATGTGGAGGAGTTGTTGACTCTGTTGAGGGTGGAAAGGCCTTGCAGAGAGGTCTGAACAGGTTGGAGAGCTGGGCGATCACCAACCGCATGAAGTTTAACAAGAGCAAGTGCCAGGACCTGCACCTGGGACAGGGAAACCCTGGCTATATGTACAGACTGGGCGACGAGACGCTGGAGAGCAGCCCCACAGAGAGGGATCTGGGGGTTGTGGTTGATAGCAAGTTGAACAGGAGCCAGCAGTGTGCCCTGGCAGCCAGGAGGGCCAACTGTACCCTGGGGTGCATCAAGCACGGCATCACTAGTCGGTCAAGGGAAGTGATTGTCCCGCTCTACTCTGCGGTGGTGCAGCCCCACCTCCAGCACTCTGTGCAGTTCTGGGCACCACAGTATGAGTGTGAAAGACTCATGAGAGAAAGAGTGTGAAACCATGGCTTTTTATGTTGCCCTTTCCCTAAATCAAGCACCACGGCACCTGGCCCTCTGCTCCTACAGGGCTCGAAAGCCCTGCTCTGAACCCCACAGAGAAGGGAAGTGTGCTCGCCCAGGGGCTCTGGCCCTGAGGAGAGAGCCCAGCGGGGCTGGGCCTTCTGCATCTGTAGGGCCTCTGCGTCTTGCTTTGGCTGCAATGAGCTCATTTGGAAACCCTGTCTCCATTTCACACTGGCGACGCTTTCCCTCCCTGGACTTCCGCATGTGTCCCTTTGCAGGCTTGTGACCCTTGTGCTCTGGGCTGGCTCCACTCGGGTCAGGAAAACCTCCATGCTCAGGGGTGACACCACCTTGCTAGAAAACCCACTCCTAAGCCTGACAGGACTTCTTGAGTGTCCTTTGGAACCCTGGGAGGACTTCTCTGTTTTTCCCTATCACCAGCCTGGACTTTTCCAGGCCCAGATCTGCCTCCGCTCCTCCTGCCAGCTACTGCTGGGAAGATCTCGTCCCCGTTGCAGTCATCCCATTCCCACAGGCTCCACGTTGTGCCCCTAAGCGTACTCTGCTCCATGCTGAACCAGTCCCGGTCCCACACCCTCCTCACGGGGTGAGTGCTCCAGCCCCACCGCATCAGTGCTCTCCCCTGAATTCCTCCAGCTTGTCGATGTCTCTCCCGCCCAGGACCCCAAAGAGGACACGATGCCCAGATGAGGCCTGATGGGTGCTAAGCAGAGGGGAACGCCCTGCTCCCTCCAGAGAGGGTCAAAATCAAGGAGATTCCTGAGGGCAAGGCAAGGGCTGCCATTAGCCTGCTGTGGGGAGAACCAGGGCAACGCGAGGGCTGGCCAGCTGTGCTGAAGTGTAGCAAGAGCAGTGTGAGGACTGTGTCGTGCAGCTTCAAAGGCAGGCACGAGGTTTTATGGAATGGACGCTCTTGCTTTATGGGCCCGGATGTGTCTGCCATGGCCAGGGTGATCTGATGGTGCACTGGGAAGACACGGCCAAGGCTGCAGTGACTGGTGGATAACACCAACGCCAAGATGAAGGCAAACATTTTGTTGGGCAGAGTGGTAAGTGACATTGTGCTAGACACAGACGCATGTGCTGGGGCCAGAGCGCTGCCAGAGCGAGCGCTGCGGGGCAGGACAGCCCATTGTGATGGCTCCGAGCGACGCACTGTGAGAGCCTGGAGCGACGGATTGTGACTGCGTGGCCCTCGCTGCTCATATGCGGGCGCAGAGTCCCACCCCGCCGGCTAGTGCCCGCACTCCAGCTGAGCGTTTACGCGAGGTCTGGAGTGAGGAGCAAGGTTGGCCTTGGTGCTGGTGTCGTGCTCTGGGAGTTGCTGCAGCAGCTCTCAGTGCCCTTCCCAGAGCCATCGGAGCTTCTTCCGCGGCCCTGCCTCGTTCGGGCCGTCGGGAGACCCAGGAGGAGTGCTCGCGGCAGCAGAGGTGAGCGCGGTGGGGACACCTTCCCCTGGGCAGCTGGAAGGGTTTCCTCCTTGGGGGACCTGCACAACTCTTCCAGCCGCCCCTGGCTCAGCCGATGACCATGGCCTCTTCTCTGCCTTTTGCAGCGTGACACCTGCTGCTGCAGCGCCGGTGAGAGGGAGCGGCTCGTCATCGCCAGTTCTCCCCAGCTCACCTCAGCAGGTGGAGAGCATGGCCACGGCACTGGACACCCGCTGTCCCATCTGTCTGGACAGCTGGGTGAACCCCAGCTATGTGGTGCCATGCCTCCACCGCTTCTGCTTTGAATGCATCCAGCGGTGGGCTGAGAGCAAGCCCGAGTGCCCCCTCTGCAAGAGGAGGGTGAGCTCCATCGTGCACTCGGTGCGGGCAGACAACAGGTTCAAGGAGCTCGTCATCCCACCACCTGCGGAGGCACCGGTCACCACCCAGCAGGCAGACGGAGCTCCTGCCCACCCAGCCTCCCGACCAGAGGCTGCAGGCCCAGTGCCCACAGCCACTGTGGGCGGCCTCCACCCCTTCGCCTGGGCGTCCCTGTTCCGGCTGTACCCTGCTGTGCTCCAGCCCCTGCTGCCCTGGCTGCGCCACGAGCTGGGGCAGCTCCTCGGGGATGACGGCAGGGCAGCCTCAGAAGCGCAGCGCAACGTCATCTCAGGCCTGCGCTTCTTTGGCCTGGACGAGGGGGCCCTCACCCTGCTCCTGAGGACCTCCCTGGGAAGGCAGACGGCCGGCTTCGTGCAGCGGCTCATTGCCACCGCCGTGCAGCGGTGCAGCGGGGAGGCCCAAAACATCCTGGGCCTGGGGGCCTCCCGCGCTGCTGGAGGACAGGGGGGCAGCCCTGCAGCAGTCCCCAGCCACACTGCCACATCGGTGGGGACACCATCAGCTGGCCCAGAGAGCTCGGAGGGAACCAACGCAGAGGAGCTCCCTGGGACCTCAAATGCTGCCTTCCACGGGAGACCGAGCCGCCTTCCATCCGTCCCGGTTCCTGAGCCTAGAAATCAACAAGTGCCAGCGGAGGAACCAGAGGAGGCTGTGGCCGGTCCCTCCACTGCCGGCCAGGGCAGGGACCAAAGACGCAGGGGGCCCCGGCGAGCTGCAAAGAGGAGGGCCCCCACTTGCCAGGACTCTGCCCCACCCGCAAAGAGGCCACCCCGCCGGCGACACTAGGACAGTGCCCCAGGAGCTGGCCAAGCTGGGGCTGGGCCAGCAGATGGGGCACACGCCGGCAACCGGGGGGGGAGGGGGGAACAGGGAGGCTCACAGCAGTCTAAGGCTTTTAGACAAAGCAAATAAAGCCATGAAAACTGCAGAAAATGTCTGAGTATTTGTAACAACACACTTGGTGTCCCTGTCCCTACCCTCGCTGCTTTCTCCCCCTTTTCCTCCTGATACTCCCACCGCTTCCTCGTGTGTCCGCTGGACCCGAAGGCCAATGGGTTCAGACAGGTGGGAGAAGGGTACGTCGATGCAGCCCTTTGCAGGGCCAGCTGGGGTGTTGGTGCTGGCGTGCTTTTTCCCCACTTACAAGGCACTATTGAGTTGCTTCCCCAAAAACACATGCAACCCATTTCCAGGCCTGCACGTCTGCAGCTACGCTGTGTCCGGCCAAGGCAGGAACCCCAAGAAGTTCAACGAGGTGAAGGGCAAAGTCCTGCACCTGAGCAGGAACGACCCCAGGAAGCAGCACTTGCTGGGAGCTGTCCAGCTGGGGATAAGTGCTTTGCTGGGAAGGGTCTGGGGTCCTGCTGGACACCACCTTGGAACCATAGAATCACAGAATGGTTTGGGTTGGAAGGGACCCTCACGACCATCCAGTCACACCGCCCCTCCCACCATGCCCCACCATGGGCATGAACAGTTTCCACTATGTCAGGAGGCCCAAAGCTCCATCCAACCTGGTCTTGTCCGCTTCCAGGGAAGGGGAATCCACAGCTTCTCTGAGCAACCCATGGCAGTGCTTCACCACCCTCTGAGCAAAGAATTTCTTCCTCAAGTCTGATCTAAATCTACCCCCTTTTAGCGTAGAACCGTCACCCCTTCTCCTATCACTGCCCTCCCTTGTAAAGCGTTTACCCCTCCAAAAAAATAAACAAATAAAACCCTCAGCAACCGGCACCGGGCAGAGCAATGCTGAGCAGGGAAGTGTATTGGGTTGACATGGCAAGGCCATGAAGGGGAGCGGCAGGGACGGCTTCTGTCAGAAGTGGGACGCAGCTGGCTCCCCCAAAAGGGACCCGCTGATGGCCAAAGCTGAGCCAGTGTGCAATGCGTAGGGTGCAGCTCAAGTTGCACCAGGCTTGCCTGTTAGGAAGAATTTCTTCATGGACAGGGTTCTCAAGCCTTGGAACGGGCTGCCCAGGGAAGTGGTGGAATCCCCATCTAACGGTCTTTTCTAACGGTCTTTTTCATCAGTGGTTGTATCCTGCTCGTGAAGAGCCCAGCCATGGTATCCACCCAGCAGAAAGCCATGGCCTCTACTTCTCTTGTGGCCTCTCCAGCCACAGCTACCAACGTGGCTACCCAGACGTAGGTCTTGGGGAAACACGCGGCCATCCAGGTCTTGGGTGCAGGGTGTGCCCGAGTCTTCTGTCAGTGTCTGACAGCAGCAGCGGTGGGTATGCCTGTGGGAGGTGTGCCCAGGTTGAAGAATTGCTCAGCTTGGTGGCAGAGCTTTGGGAGGAGGTGATGCTGAGGAGCATCAGGGAGTCAGAGAGGGAAATTGACTGGTGGAAGCATACTCTACCCACCCTGAGACAGATTCACGAGCCAGCCACCACACAAGAAACAAAGGTTCCCCCATCCCACCAGGCAGCCACTACACAAAAGACATAGTTTCCCCCATCCCACCAGACAGTAGGAGGGGACCTAGGTCAAGGGGGGGGAATGGAAGCAGGTTTTTGCTCGGGGTGGTAGGTGAGCCCTCTCCCTGCCCACCTCACCTTCCCGACTACCCTTCCGTAGGAGGTATGAGGCTCTAGAACTTGACGGTCAAAACAACGATGTAGATGAAAGCCCATCCCGGTTGGAAGGGGTGCCAAAGATAAGGCAGCCTACCCCCCGCGTCACTACATCTTTGTCCTGGTTCCAGTTAGGACAGAGTTAATTTTCCCCTCCTAGTAGCTGGTAGGGTGCTATGTTTTGGATTAGGATGAGAAGAGTGCTGATAACATGCTGATGTTTTAATTGTTGCAGAGCAGTGTTTACACCAGGCCAAGGACTTTTCGGCTTCTCGCTCTGTCCTGTCAGCGAGCAGGCTGGGGGTGCAGCAGGAGCTGGGAGGGGACAGACCCAGGACAGCTGACCCAAACTGGCCAAAGGGGTATTCCATACCATCTGACGTCATGCTAAACAATATATAGGGGTGGCTGGCCGGGGTGGGGGGCCGGCTGCTCGGGGGTAGGCTGGGCATCGGTCAGCGGGTGGTGAGCAATTGCGTTGTGCATCACTTGTTTTCTTACACATTATTATTATTAATACTATTATCATTATCACTATTATTATTATTATTGTTATTATTATATTCCTGTCTTAATAAACTGTCTTTATCTCAACTCACCGGCTTCACTTTCCCGTTTCTCTCCCCCATCCCAGAGAGGGAAGGGGGAGGGTGAGCGAACGGCTGTGTGGTGTTTAGCTGCCAGCCGGGTTAAACCACAACAGCCCTTTTGGCACCCAACGTGGGGCTCGAAGGGTTGAGATATCGACAAAATTTGACCAGAGTGTGTTAAACTAAAATTGGTATAAGTATTGGACCTGCTTAATAGTTGCTAGTCACGATGTTGATTGCCTTAATCTCCAGTCTGCTGTACCTGTATTCCAAATTGAGTTTTATAGTGCGTTACTTTCTGTATGTGCTCCCTGTTGCACTGTTTATCCTTTCCGGGCCCTGGTTTAAGATTGTTATGGTACTGTGCGGTGCAACAATGGCTTATGAAATGATGAAATATCTGGTCACGACTTTAACCTGGTATTTGTACTCAGCACTGACGTCGACTCTATACTTTGGAACCCATATCTCGGAAACTATTAGCAATTACACCTATTGCCTGTTTTCGTTAGGGAGACAGTCTGTGAAGGGGACAGGGGAAGACATGTTTCCCTACCTGTTCACTCTCCCTTTCTCCTTCACCACTCTCTTATCCCCCGAGCTAGTTACGGTGTTTCTCCGAGATGTTGAATATCCTTGGGATACTCAGACCAGCCTGCTCTTGTTGTTATGTCTCCTGAATGCGCTTCAGGTTTTGTTGAGGGTTAAACAACTACTTAGGAATCTCATCCGGAGATCTGTCTTGAGGCGGGATAGTTGCGAGTGGCAGGGAGTGTGGGAGGATATGGGCAGGTTTCTAGAGCAGTGGTCACCTCCAGTGTTTTGGACATTCACCCCTGAACAACTGCAAAATCCTAAAAAGCTGGCAGAATGCTTGAAAAAAAGGTGTCATGACTCTGGCAGTTCCAAAGTGACACAAATCACTGTAGCGTGCTGGGGTCTGGCTTGTGCCTATCGAGCTGCAATTGATGCTACTAGCAACCTAGCTCCCGCTCCTGCAGCCGCTCCAGGTCCAGCTCCTGCAGCTGCTCCAGCTCCAGCTCCTGCAGCCGCTCCAGCTCCTGCAGCCGCTCCAGCTCCTGCAGCCGCTCCAGCTCCAGCTCCTGCAGCTGCTCCAGTTCCAGCTCCTGCAGCCGCTCCAGCTCCTGCAGCCGCTCCAGCTCCAGCTCCTGCAGCCGCTCCAGCTCCAGCTCCCGCAGCCGCTCCAGCCCCTGCAGCAGCTCCAGCTCCTGCAGCTGCTCCAGCTCCAGCTCCTGCAGCCGCTCCAGCTCCAGCTCCTGCAGCCACTCCAGCTCCAGCTCCCGCAGCCGCTCCAGCCCCTGCAGCAGCTCCAGCTCCTGCAGCTGCTCCCACTCCTGTGGCTGGGTCAGAGAAACGAGCTGTAGCAGTGCAAGTTGACCCCGCAGAGGGTATTCCAACCCCTTTGGCAGACCCTGTGTCTGGGTTAGAGAAACGAGCTGTAGCAGTGCAAGTTGCCCCTGTAGACAAGGTGAAAAAATGGTATAGAGGCTCAGGTCGTTTAGAACGCAGACAGTCTTCTGCTAAGTCTGGGCATAGTGAAGACGAGGCTGGGCCATCAAAGGTGCAGGAGACTGAAGATGAGGATGAGGATGTCGAAAAATCAACAGTAACTACCCGGACTCTATACCAGCGTGAGCTACGAGAAGTGCGAAAAGATTTTGGTCGCTGTATAGGTGAGCAGCTTGTCACCTGGCTGCTCCGGTGCTGGGACACGGGAGCCAATTATGTGGAATTAGAGGGCAAGGAAGCCAGGCGGCTGGGATCCCTTGCTAGGGACGCATGCATTGACAAAGCAATTGGAGATGGAGCACGACCTCGCAGCCTCTGGAGGCGTCTCCTGTCAGCTGTGCAGGAAAGGTATCCCTTCAAGGAAGAACTTGTATGTCTACCAGGCAAATGGACCACCATGGAGAAGGGAATTCAGTACCTGAGGGAATTGGCCATACGGGAAGTCATTTATAAGGACCTAGACGACGCACAAAC
The DNA here is from genome assembly GCF_964211835.1 of Anser anser. Classification (NCBI taxonomy): domain Eukaryota; kingdom Metazoa; phylum Chordata; class Aves; order Anseriformes; family Anatidae; genus Anser; species Anser anser. Next base: position 36,466,679 of record NC_139723.1, on the reverse strand, counting down.
ATCCACAGATCCAGATGCAGTCCGGTGTACACCACCCATGTGGCGGAAGTTTGTACGGAGTGCACCATCATCATATGCCAGCTCATTGGCAATACTAGCCTGGAAAGCGGAGGAGAATCCCCCAGTGAATGACGTGGCTAAATTACTCCGGCAGTACGAAGGAAATCTCTCCTCTTCCCTACAGGCCTGTGTCTCGGCTGTGGAGAAACTCTCTGAAGAGGTCCACCAACTTAAAGAGAATTTATCTTCCCCTCCACCTGAACGAACCAGTGTCCACCAGCTAAAAGAGAATGCTTTGGAGAAAATTTCTGAAAAGATCCACCAACTTGAAGAAAGATTATCTTCCCCTCCACCTGAACGAACCAGTGTCCACCAGCTAAAAGAGAATACTCTGGAGAAACTTTCTGAAAAGATCCACCAACTTGAAGAGAGATTATTTTCCTCCCCACCTGTACAAACCAGTGTCTCAGCTATTAGGGGTAAACGTTCATCTATGCAAGGAAGACAATATGGTGGGCACACACACCGCGCCACCCTGTGGTTTTACCTACATGACCATGGAGAGGACATGAGAAAATGGGATGGAAAATCTACTGCGACCCTAGAGGCACGGGTACGTGAGTTGCAAAGGAAAACAATTGGGAAAAAGGAGTTCTCTGAAAAGTTTGCTGCTCCAACTTCCAGCAGGCAGTCCTTTAAACACAGAAACGAAGATTCTGACCAGGACTAGAGGGGCCCTGCCTCCAGCCAGGGGGAGGAAAGGGACAATCGAGTTTATTGGACTGTGTGGATTCGATGGCCTGGCACATCAGACACACAGAAGTATAAGGCTTTGGTAGACACCGGTGCACAATGTACTCTAATGCCATCAAGCTATAAAGGGCCAGAGCCCATCTGTATTTATGGTGTGACGGGGGGATCCCAGCAGTTAACTGTATTGGAGGCTGAAGTGAGTCTAACCGGTAATGAGTGGCAAAAGCACCGTATTGTGACTGGCCCAGATGCTCCGTGCATCCTTGGCATAGACTATCTTAGAAGAGGATATTTCAAGGACCCAAAAGGGTTCCGCTGGGCTTTTGGCATAGCTGCCTTGGAGACAGAGGACATTAAACAGTTGTCTACCTTGCCTGGTCTCTCAGAGGACCCTTCTGTTGTGGGGTTGCTGAGGGTTGAAGAACAGCAAGTGCCGATCGCTACCACAACTGTGCACCAGCGGCAATATCGCACCAACCGAGACTCCCTGAGTCCCATCCATAAGCTAATTCGTCAACTGGAGAGCCAAGGAGTGATCAGCAAGACTCATTCACCTTTTAATAGTCCTATATGGCCAGTGCGAAAGTCTAATGGTGAGTGGAGACTAACAGTGGACTATCGTGGCCTGAACGAAGTCACGCCACCACTGAGTGCTGCAGTGCTGGACATGCTAGAACTCCAGTATGAACTGGAATCAAAGGCAGCCAAGTGGTATGCCACAATTGATATCGCTAATGCATTTTTCTCCATCCCTCTAGCAGCACAGTGCAGGCCACAGTTTGCTTTCACTTGGAGGGGAGTCCAATATACTTGGAATCGGCTGCCCCAGGGGTGGAAACACAGCCCTACCATTTGCCATGGACTGATCCAGTCTGCGCTGGAGCAGGGGGAAGCTCCTGAACACCTGCAGTACATCGATGACATCATTGTGTGGGGTGACACTGCAGAGGAAGTTTTCGAGAAAGGGAAGAAAATAGTCCAAATCCTTCTGAAGGCCGGTTTTGCCATAAAACAGAATAAAGTTAAAGGACCTGCACGAGAGATCCAGTTTTTAGGAATAAAATGGCAAGATGGACGTCGTCAAATCCCAATGGATGTGATCAACAAAATAACAGCTATGTCTCCACCAACTAGCAAAAAAGAAACACAAACTTTCCTAGGTGTCGTGGGGTTTTGGAGAATGCATATTCCAAATTACAGTCTGATTGTAAACCCGCTCTACCAAGTAACCCGTAAGAAGAATGCTTTTGAATGGGGCCCTGAGCAACGACAAGCCTTTGAACAAATTAAGCAGGAAATAGTTCATGCAGTAGCCCTCGGGCCAGTCCGAACAGGACCAGATGTAAAGAATGTGCTCTACACCGCAGCCGGGGAGAATGGTCCCACCTGGAGCCTCTGGCAGAAAGAACCTGGGGAAACTCGAGGTCGACCCCTGGGGTTTTGGAGTCGGGGATACAGAGGATCTGAAGCCCGCTATACTCCAACTGAAAAGGAGATATTGGCAGCATATGAAGGAGTTCGATCTGCTTCGGAAGTGGTCGGTACTGAAGCGCAGCTCCTCCTGGCACCCCGACTGCCGGTACTAGGCTGGATGTTCAAAGGAAGGGTCCCCTCTACACATCATGCAACTGATGCTACATGGAGCAAGTGGGTTGCACTGATTACTCAGCGGGCTCGAATAGGAAACCCCAGTCACCCAGGAATCTTGGAGGTGATTATGGACTGGCCAGAAGGCAAATACTTTGGGATATCATCAGAGGAGGAGGTGGTTCGTGCTGAAGAAGCCCCACTGTACAACAAGCTACCGGAAAATGAGAAGAAATATGCCTTGTTCACTGACGGGTCCTGTCGTATTGTGGGAAAGCATCGGAGATGGAAAGCTGCTGTATGGAGTCCTACACGATGAGTTGCAGAGGCTGCTGAGGGAGAAGGTGAATCGAGTCAGTTTGCAGAAGTGAAAGCCATTCAGCTGGCTTTAGATATTGCTGAACGAGAAAAGTGGCCAGTTCTCTATCTCTATACTGATTCATGGATGGTAGCAAATGCCCTGTGGGGGTGGTTACAGCAATGGAAGCAGAACAACTGGCAGCGCAGGGGCAAGCCCATCTGGGCTGCGGCATTGTGGCAAGATATTGCTGCCCGGGTAGAGAACCTGGTTGTAAAGGTACGCCATGTAGATGATCATGTGCCCAAGAATCAGGCTACTGAAGAACATCAAAACAACCAGCAGGTGGATCAGGCTGCTAAGATTGAAGTGACTCAGGTGGACCTGGACTGGCAACATAAAGGTGAATTATTTATAGCCCGATGGGCCCATGACACCTCAGGCCATCAAGGTAGAGATGCAACATACAGATGGGCTCGTGATCGAGGGGTGGACCTGACCATGGACACTATAGCACAGGTTATTCATGACTGTGAAACATGTGCTGCAATCAAGCAAGCCAAACGGTCAAAACCTCTTTGGTATGGAGGACGATGGCTGAAATATAAATATGGAGAGGCCTGGCAGATTGATTACATCACACTCCCTCAAACCCGCAACGGCAAGTGCCACGTACTTACAATGGTGGAAGCAACCACCGGATGGCTGGAAACATATCCTGTGCCCCATGCCACCGCCCGGAACACTATCCTGGGCCTTGAAAAGCAAGTCCTATGGCGACATGGCACCCCAGAGAGAATTGAGTCAGACAACGGGACTCATTTCCGAAACAACCTCATAGACACTTGGGCCAAAGAACATGGTATTGACTGGGTGTATCACATCCCCTATCATGCACCAGCCTCTGGAAAAGTTGAACGATACAATGGACTGTTGAAGACTACACTGAAAGCAATGGGTGCTGGGACATTCAAAAATTGGGATACACATTTGGCAAAGGCCACCTGGTTAGTCAATACCAGGGGATCTGCCAACCGAGCTGGACCTGCCCAATCAAACCTGTTACGCACTGTAGAAGGGGATAAAGTTCCTGTAGTGCACGTAAGAAACATGCTGGGTAAAACAGTCTGGGCTACTCCTGCCTCAGGAAAAGGCAAACACATTCGTGGAATTGCTTTTGCTCAGGGACCTGGATGCACTTGGTGGGTAAAGCAAAAGAATGGGGAGGTCCGGTGTGTACCTCAAGGGGGTTTGATACTGGGTGAGAATAGCCCATGAGTTGAATTGTAGTATGTTAATTATTATATAATACTGTATGTCATCACTACCACGATTGCTATATATCATAGATGAAAATGGCGATTAATTAGAATGTATTGGAAAGAGTGTAACCTGAGCATGACATAAATGGTATGGAATAAGGGGTGGATATCTGTCCTGGTTCCAGTTAGGACAGAGTTAATTGTCCCCTCCTAGTAGCTGGTAGGGTGCTATGTTTTGGATTAGGATGAGAAGAGCGCTGATAACATGCTGATGTTTTAATTGTTGCAGAGCAGTGTTTACACCAGGCCAAGGACTTTTCGGCTTCTCGCTCTGTCCTGTCAGCGAGCAGGCTGGGGGTGCAGCAGGAGCTGGGAGGGGACAGACCCAGGACAGCTGACCCAAACTGGCCAAAGGGGTATTCCATACCATCTGACGTCATGCTAAACAATATATAGGGGTGGCTGGCCGGGGTGGGGGGCCGGCTGCTCGGGGGTAGGCTGGGCATCGGTCAGCGGGTGGTGAGCAATTGCGTTGTGCATCACTTGTTTTCTTACACATTATTATTATTAATACTATTATCATTATCACTATTATTATTATTATTGTTATTATTATATTCCTGTCTTAATAAACTGTCTTTATCTCAACTCACCGGCTTCACTTTCCCGTTTCTCTCCCCCATCCCAGAGAGGGAAGGGGGAGGGTGAGCGAACGGCTGTGTGGTGTTTAGCTGCCAGCCGGGTTAAACCACAACAGCCCTTTTGGCACCCAACGTGGGGCTCGAAGGGTTGAGATATCGACAAAATTTGACCAGAGTGTGTTAAACTAAAATTGGTATAAGTATTGGACCTGCTTAATAGTTGCTAGTCACGATGTTGATTGCCTTAATCTCCAGTCTGCTGTACCTGTATTCCAAATTGAGTTTTATAGTGCGTTACTTTCTGTATGTGCTCCCTGTTGCACTGTTTATCCTTTCCGGGCCCTGGTTTAAGATTGTTATGGTACTGTGCGGTGCAACAATGGCTTATGAAATGATGAAATATCTGGTCACGACTTTAACCTGGTATTTGTACTCAGCACTGACGTCGACTCTATACTTTGGAACCCATATCTCGGAAACTATTAGCAATTACACCTATTGCCTGTTTTCGTTAGGGAGACAGTCTGTGAAGGGGACAGGGGAAGACATGTTTCCCTACCTGTTCACTCTCCCTTTCTCCTTCACCACTCTCTTATCCCCCGAGCTAGTTACGGTGTTTCTCCGAGATGTTGAATATCCTTGGGATACTCAGACCAGCCTGCTCTTGTTGTTATGTCTCCTGAATGCGCTTCAGGTTTTGTTGAGGGTTAAACAACTACTTAGGAATCTCATCCGGAGATCTGTCTTGAGGCGGGATAGTTGCGAGTGGCAGGGAGTGTGGGAGGATATGGGCAGGTTTCTAGAGCAGTGGTCACCTCCAGTGTTTTGGACATTCACCCCTGAACAACTGCAAAATCCTAAAAAGCTGGCAGAATGCTTGAAAAAAAGGTGTCATGACTCTGGCAGTTCCAAAGTGACACAAATCACTGTAGCGTGCTGGGGTCTGGCTTGTGCCTATCGAGCTGCAATTGATGCTACTAGCAACCTAGCTCCCGCTCCTGCAGCCGCTCCAGGTCCAGCTCCTGCAGCTGCTCCAGCTCCAGCTCCTGCAGCCGCTCCAGCTCCTGCAGCCGCTCCAGCTCCTGCAGCCGCTCCAGCTCCAGCTCCTGCAGCTGCTCCAGTTCCAGCTCCTGCAGCCGCTCCAGCTCCTGCAGCCGCTCCAGTTCCAGCTCCTGCAGCCGCTCCAGCTCCAGCTCCCGCAGCCGCTCCAGCCCCTGCAGCAGCTCCAGCTCCTGCAGCTGCTCCCACTCCTGTGGCTGGGTCAGAGAAACGAGCTGTAGCAGTGCAAGTTGACCCCGCAGAGGGTATTCCAACCCCTTTGGCAGACCCTGTGTCTGGGTTAGAGAAACGAGCTGTAGCAGTGCAAGTTGCCCCTGTAGACAAGGTGAAAAAATGGTATAGAGGCTCAGGTCGTTTAGAACGCAGACAGTCTTCTGCTAAGTCTGGGCATAGTGAAGACGAGGCTGGGCCATCAAAGGTGCAGGAGACTGAAGATGAGGATGAGGATGTCGAAAAATCAACAGTAACTACCCGGACTCTATACCAGCGTGAGCTACGAGAAGTGCGAAAAGATTTTGGTCGCTGTATAGGTGAGCAGCTTGTCACCTGGCTGCTCCGGTGCTGGGACACGGGAGCCAATTATGTGGAATTAGAGGGCAAGGAAGCCAGGCGGCTGGGATCCCTTGCTAGGGACGCATGCATTGACAAAGCAATTGGAGATGGAGCACGACCTCGCAGCCTCTGGAGGCGTCTCCTGTCAGCTGTGCAGGAAAGGTATCCCTTCAAGGAAGAACTTGTATGTCTACCAGGCAAATGGACCACCATGGAGAAGGGAATTCAGTACCTGAGGGAATTGGCCATACGGGAAGTCATTTATAAGGACCTAGACGACGCACAAACATCCACAGATCCAGATGCAGTCCGGTGTACACCACCCATGTGGCGGAAGTTTGTACGGAGTGCACCATCATCATATGCCAGCTCATTGGCAATACTAGCCTGGAAAGCGGAGGAGAATCCCCCAGTGAATGACGTGGCTAAATTACTCCGGCAGTACGAAGGAAATCTCTCCTCTTCCCTACAGGCCTGTGTCTCGGCTGTGGAGAAACTCTCTGAAGAGGTCCACCAACTTAAAGAGAATTTATCTTCCCCTCCACCTGAACGAACCAGTGTCCACCAGCTAAAAGAGAATGCTTTGGAGAAAATTTCTGAAAAGATCCACCAACTTGAAGAAAGATTATCTTCCCCTCCACCTGAACGAACCAGTGTCCACCAGCTAAAAGAGAATACTCTGGAGAAACTTTCTGAAAAGATCCACCAACTTGAAGAGAGATTATTTTCCTCCCCACCTGTACAAACCAGTGTCTCAGCTATTAGGGGTAAACGTTCATCTGTGCAAGGAAGACAATATGGTGGGCACACACACCGCGCCACCCTGTGGTTTTACCTACATGACCATGGAGAGGACATGAGAAAATGGGATGGAAAATCTACTGCGACCCTAGAGGCACGGGTACGTGAGTTGCAAAGGAAAACAATTGGGAAAAAGGAGTTCTCTGAAAAGTTTGCTGCTCCAACTTCCAGCAGGCAGTCCTTTAAACACAGAAACGAAGATTCTGACCAGGACTAGAGGGGCCCTGCCTCCAGCCAGGGGGAGGAAAGGGACAATCGAGTTTATTGGACTGTGTGGATTCGATGGCCTGGCACATCAGACACACAGAAGTATAAGGCTTTGGTAGACACCGGTGCACAATGTACTCTAATGCCATCAAGCTATAAAGGGCCAGAGCCCATCTGTATTTATGGTGTGACGGGGGGATCCCAGCAGTTAACTGTATTGGAGGCTGAAGTGAGTCTAACCGGTAATGAGTGGCAAAAGCACCGTATTGTGACTGGCCCAGATGCTCCGTGCATCCTTGGCATAGACTATCTTAGAAGAGGATATTTCAAGGACCCAAAAGGGTTCCGCTGGGCTTTTGGCATAGCTGCCTTGGAGACAGAGGACATTAAACAGTTGTCTACCTTGCCTGGTCTCTCAGAGGACCCTTCTGTTGTGGGGTTGCTGAGGGTTGAAGAACAGCAAGTGCCGATCGCTACCACAACTGTGCACCAGCGGCAATATCGCACCAACCGAGACTCCCTGAGTCCCATCCATAAGCTAATTCGTCAACTGGAGAGCCAAGGAGTGATCAGCAAGACTCATTCACCTTTTAATAGTCCTATATGGCCAGTGCGAAAGTCTAATGGTGAGTGGAGACTAACAGTGGACTATCGTGGCCTGAACGAAGTCACGCCACCACTGAGTGCTGCAGTGCTGGACATGCTAGAACTCCAGTATGAACTGGAATCAAAGGCAGCCAAGTGGTATGCCACAATTGATATCGCTAATGCATTTTTCTCCATCCCTCTAGCAGCACAGTGCAGGCCACAGTTTGCTTTCACTTGGAGGGGAGTCCAATATACTTGGAATCGGCTGCCCCAGGGGTGGAAACACAGCCCTACCATTTGCCATGGACTGATCCAGTCTGCGCTGGAGCAGGGGGAAGCTCCTGAACACCTGCAGTACATCGATGACATCATTGTGTGGGGTGACACTGCAGAGGAAGTTTTCGAGAAAGGGAAGAAAATAGTCCAAATCCTTCTGAAGGCCGGTTTTGCCATAAAACAGAATAAAGTTAAAGGACCTGCACGAGAGATCCAGTTTTTAGGAATAAAATGGCAAGATGGACGTCGTCAAATCCCAATGGATGTGATCAACAAAATAACAGCTATGTCTCCACCAACTAGCAAAAAAGAAACACAAACTTTCCTAGGTGTCGTGGGGTTTTGGAGAATGCATATTCCAAATTACAGTCTGATTGTAAACCCGCTCTACCAAGTAACCCGTAAGAAGAATGCTTTTGAATGGGGCCCTGAGCAACGACAAGCCTTTGAACAAATTAAGCAGGAAATAGTTCATGCAGTAGCCCTCGGGCCAGTCCGAACAGGACCAGATGTAAAGAATGTGCTCTACACCGCAGCCGGGGAGAATGGTCCCACCTGGAGCCTCTGGCAGAAAGAACCTGGGGAAACTCGAGGTCGACCCCTGGGGTTTTGGAGTCGGGGATACAGAGGATCTGAAGCCCGCTATACTCCAACTGAAAAGGAGATATTGGCAGCATATGAAGGAGTTCGATCTGCTTCGGAAGTGGTCGGTACTGAAGCGCAGCTCCTCCTGGCACCCCGACTGCCGGTACTAGGCTGGATGTTCAAAGGAAGGGTCCCCTCTACACATCATGCAACTGATGCTACATGGAGCAAGTGGGTTGCACTGATTACTCAGCGGGCTCGAATAGGAAACCCCAGTCACCCAGGAATCTTGGAGGTGATTATGGACTGGCCAGAAGGCAAATACTTTGGGATATCATCAGAGGAGGAGGTGGTTCGTGCTGAAGAAGCCCCACTGTACAACAAGCTACCGGAAAATGAGAAGAAATATGCCTTGTTCACTGACGGGTCCTGTCGTATTGTGGGAAAGCATCGGAGATGGAAAGCTGCTGTATGGAGTCCTACACGATGAGTTGCAGAGGCTGCTGAGGGAGAAGGTGAATCGAGTCAGTTTGCAGAAGTGAAAGCCATTCAGCTGGCTTTAGATATTGCTGAACGAGAAAAGTGGCCAGTTCTCTATCTCTATACTGATTCATGGATGGTAGCAAATGCCCTGTGGGGGTGGTTACAGCAATGGAAGCAGAACAACTGGCAGCGCAGGGGCAAGCCCATCTGGGCTGCGGCATTGTGGCAAGATATTGCTGCCCGGGTAGAGAACCTGGTTGTAAAGGTACGCCATGTAGATGATCATGTGCCCAAGAATCAGGCTACTGAAGAACATCAAAACAACCAGCAGGTGGATCAGGCTGCTAAGATTGAAGTGACTCAGGTGGACCTGGACTGGCAACATAAAGGTGAATTATTTATAGCCCGATGGGCCCATGACACCTCAGGCCATCAAGGTAGAGATGCAACATACAGATGGGCTCGTGATCGAGGGGTGGACCTGACCATGGACACTATAGCACAGGTTATTCATGACTGTGAAACATGTGCTGCAATCAAGCAAGCCAAACGGTCAAAACCTCTTTGGTATGGAGGACGATGGCTGAAATATAAATATGGAGAGGCCTGGCAGATTGATTACATCACACTCCCTCAAACCCGCAACGGCAAGTGCCACGTACTTACAATGGTGGAAGCAACCACCGGATGGCTGGAAACATATCCTGTGCCCCATGCCACCGCCCGGAACACTATCCTGGGCCTTGAAAAGCAAGTCCTATGGCGACATGGCACCCCAGAGAGAATTGAGTCAGACAACGGGACTCATTTCCGAAACAACCTCATAGACACTTGGGCCAAAGAACATGGTATTGACTGGGTGTATCACATCCCCTATCATGCACCAGCCTCTGGAAAAGTTGAACGATACAATGGACTGTTGAAGACTACACTGAAAGCAATGGGTGCTGGGACATTCAAAAATTGGGATACACATTTGGCAAAGGCCACCTGGTTAGTCAATACCAGGGGATCTGCCAACCGAGCTGGACCTGCCCAATCAAACCTGTTACGCACTGTAGAAGGGGATAAAGTTCCTGTAGTGCACGTAAGAAACATGCTGGGTAAAACAGTCTGGGCTACTCCTGCCTCAGGAAAAGGCAAACACATTCGTGGAATTGCTTTTGCTCAGGGACCTGGATGCACTTGGTGGGTAAAGCAAAAGAATGGGGAGGTCCGGTGTGTACCTCAAGGGGGTTTGATACTGGGTGAGAATAGCCCATGAGTTGAATTGTAGTATGTTAATTATTATATAATACTGTATGTCATCACTACCACGATTGCTATATATCATAGATGAAAATGGCGATTAATTAGAATGTATTGGAAAGAGTGTAACCTGAGCATGACATAAATGGTATGGAATAAGGGGTGGATATCTGTCCTGGTTCCAGTTAGGACAGAGTTAATTGTCCCCTCCTAGTAGCTGGTAGGGTGCTATGTTTTGGATTAGGATGAGAAGAGCGCTGATAACATGCTGATGTTTTAATTGTTGCAGAGCAGTGTTTACACCAGGCCAAGGACTTTTCGGCTTCTCGCTCTGTCCTGTCAGCGAGCAGGCTGGGGGTGCAGCAGGAGCTGGGAGGGGACAGACCCAGGACAGCTGACCCAAACTGGCCAAAGGGGTATTCCATACCATCTGACGTCATGCTAAACAATATATAGGGGTGGCTGGCCGGGGTGGGGGGCCGGCTGCTCGGGGGTAGGCTGGGCATCGGTCAGCGGGTGGTGAGCAATTGCGTTGTGCATCACTTGTTTTCTTACACATTATTATTATTAATACTATTATCATTATCACTATTATTATTATTATTGTTATTATTATATTCCTGTCTTAATAAACTGTCTTTATCTCAACTCACCGGCTTCACTTTCCCGTTTCTCTCCCCCATCCCAGAGAGGGAAGGGGGAGGGTGAGCGAACGGCTGTGTGGTATTTAGCTGCCAGCCGGGTTAAAACACAACAATCTTCTATCACGAAAGAAGGAATGGTTATTGTCACGGGGGACTCCCTTCTGAAAGGGACAGAGATTTGCCGTCTGGACCCAACCCACGGGGAAGTCTGCTGCTTCCCTGGGGCTCGGCTAAGAGACATTGCCAGGAACGTCACTCGCCTGCTACGGCCCTCTGACTACTACCCTCTACTGGTTTTTCAGGCTGGTAATGATGACGTAGGAAGGAGAAGTCCAAGAGCAATCAAAAGGGACTTCAGGACTTTGGGGTGTCTGGTTGAAGGATCAGGGGCACAAGTCGTGTTTGCCTCTGTCCTTCCGATAGGAGGGATCACCAAGGCTGTTGGAGTTTAAGAAGCATTTGGACTGTGCTCTTAGTCATATGGTCTGAATTTTTGGGTAGACCTGTGTGGTGCAAGGAGCTAGACTCGATGATCCTTATGGGTCCCTTCCAACTTGGGATATTCTATGATTCTACGATCCTACGATCAATGTTGACAGGCAGACTTGGCTCATCAAAACGTGACTTTGAGACTGGTGCCACCGGCAGAACTTTCGGCTTGTTGATCATGGGAAGGTCTCCGTGACACCCGGCCTGCTGGCACCAGATGGGATGCACCTCTCTCAGAGGGGGAAAAGGATTTTTGCCCAGGAGTTAGTGGGGCTGATAGATAGGGCTTTAAACTAGAGTTGAAGGTGGAAAGGGATAAAACCAGGCACGCCGGTGATAAGCTAAGGGATGGTGCGCTAGAATCAGAGGGACCGTGGGCTAGTGAGGTCCTTCGGTCTGCTCCATGAGGTGCTGCGTCCAATGAAGCACATTTGAATTGCTTCTACACAAACGCACGCAGTATGAGGGATAAAGTGGATGAGCTAGAAGTCTTGGCCCAGTCCCACAGCTACGACATCATCGGCATACGCGAAACCTGTTGGGATGAGTCCTGTGACTGGTGTGTTGCAATGGATGGTTACAGGCTCCTCAGGAGGGACAGGCAGGGCAGGCGAGGCGGTGGGGTGGCGCTGTACATAAAGGAGGGGCTGGACTGTGTGCGGCTTGCCGTTGGTGATGGCAAAGTTGAGAGCCTCCGGGTAAGGATAAAGGGACAAACAATTAAAGGGGATGTCGTCGTGGGAGTCTATTACAGACCACCCGGCCAGGACAACAACGCCGAAGAATTATTCCTTGAGGAACTAAGAAATACCTCGAGATCAGCTGCCCTTGTCCTAATGGGGGACTTCAACTTGCCAGACGTCAACTGGCATTACCACATGGCCGGCCCAAGCATGTCCAGGAGGTTCCTAAAGCACCTCTATGATAACTTCTTGGTGCAGGTGCTAAGGGAGGCAACTAGGAAAGGTGCCCTCCTAGATTGTTGCTGGAGACCAGAGAGGGTCTTGTGCGGGGTGTGGCAACTGGTGGCCGTCTTGGTCATAGTGACCATGAAGTGGTTGGGTTTAAAATTTTTGGTGACAGGAGGAAAACTGCCACCAAAACTTCAGCCCTGCATATGGGGAGAGCAGACTTCAGGCTGCTCAGGGAACTAGTCAGCAAGGTCCCCTGGGAAACTGCTTTTGAAGGCATTGGCGTCCATCAGGGCTGGTCAGTCTTTAAGCCCTGCCTCCTAAAAGCACACGATCAGGCAATTCCAAAACATCGCAAGTCAAGCAGGCGGCGCAGTAGGCTGGCTTGGATGACCACGGATCTTCTTCTGGAGCTTAGGCATAAAAAGAAAGTGCATGGCTGCTGGAAGCAGGGTCAGGCAACGTGGAAGGACTACAGGGATGCTGTTCACACTTGTAGGGAGAAAATTTGTGCGGCCAAAGCCCAACTGCAGTTGAAGTTGGCCAGCTCTGTGGGAGACCATTAAAAGGGCTTTTAAAAATATATGAATAGAAAAAGGAGGACCAGAGAAAACATAGGTCCACTACTTGTTGGGGATGGTCACCTCACAGACAAGGACACAGGCAAAGCAGAGACGTTTAATGCCTTCTTTGCCTCTGTCTTCAACGCTGATGATGGGCTTTGGGACCCCCGGTGCCCTGCGCTGGAGGACCATGACGGTGGGAACGATAAACTGCCAACCCACCCTGAACGTGTGCAGGATTTGCTGCTCCACCTGGATCCGTATAAGTCCACGGGTCCAGATGGGATTCATCCCAGGGTGCTTAGAGAGCTGGCTGACATCATCGCGGGCCCTCTCTCAATTATTTTTCAACGGTGTTGGGAATCTGGAGAGGTCCCAGTTGAGTGGAAGCTGGCAAATGTTGTACCAATTTTCAAGAAGGGCAGGAAAGAGGACCCTGGTAACTACAGGCCTGTCAGTCTCACATCAGTGCCTGGTAAAATTACGGAGCAGTTCATCCTGGGAGTTATTGAAGGGCACCTGGGGAACAATGCAGTCACCGGTCCCAGGCAGCATGGGTTCACGAGGGGTAGGTCCTGTTCGACAGATTTGATTTCCTTTTATGATAAGATCACCCATCTAGTCGATCAAGGGAAACCAGCTGATGTGATCTTTTTGGATTTCAGTAAAGCTTTTGACACAGTTTCCCATGGGATCCTACTGGACAAAACATCTAGCATACACCTGGACAAAACCATCGTACGATGCGTGAATAATTGGCTGATGGGTAGGGCTCAAAGATGTGTGGCAAATGGTTCCACATCAGGCTGCTGGCCGGTCACCAGTGGGGTCCCCCAGGGCTCCATTTTAGGGCCAGTTCTCTTCAATGTTTTTATAAACGATTTGGATGTAGGACTAGGTGTTTTGAGCACATTTGCTGATGATCCTAAACGTGGAGGAGTTGTTGACTCTGTTGAGGGTGGAAAGGCCTTGCAGAGAGGTCTGAACAGGTTGGAGAGCTGGGCGATCACCAACCGCATGAAGTTTAACAAGAGCAAGTGCCAGGACCTGCACCTGGGACAGGGAAACCCTGGCTATATGTACAGACTGGGCGACGAGACGCTGGAGAGCAGCCCCGCAGAGAGGGATCTGGGGGTTGTGGTTGATAGCAAGTTGAACAGGAGCCAGCAGTGTGCCCTGGCAGCCAGGAGGGCCAACTGTACCCTGGGGTGCATCAAGCACGGCATCACTAGTCGGTCAAGGGAAGTGATTGTCCCGCTCTACTCTGCGGTGGTGCAGCCCCACCTCCAGCACTCTGTGCAGTTCTGGGCACCACAGTATGAGTGTGAAAGACTCATGAGAGAAAGAGTGTGAAACCATGGCTTTTTATGTTGCCCTTTCCCTAAATCAAGCACCACGGCACCTGGCCCTCTGCTCCTACAGGGCTCGAAAGCCCTGCTCTGAACCCCACAGAGAAGGGAAGTGTGCTCGCCCAGGGGCTCTGGCCCTGAGGAGAGAGCCCAACGGGGCTGGGCCTTCTGCATCTGTAGGGCCTCTGCGTCTTGCTTTGGCTGCAATGAGCTCATTTGGAAACCCTGTCTCCATTTCACACTGGCGACGCTTTCCCTCCCTGGACTTCCGCATGTGTCCCTTTGCAGGCTTGTGACCCTTGTGCTCTGGGCTGGCTCCACTCGGGTCAGGAAAACCTCCATGCTCAGGGGTGACACCACCTTGCTAGAAAACCCACTCCTAAGCCTGACAGGACTTCTTGAGTGTCCTTTGGAACCCTGGGAGGACTTCTCTGTTTTTCCCTATCACCAGCCTGGACTTCTCCAGGCCCAGATCTGCCTCCGCTCCTCCTGCCAGCTACTGCTGGGAAGATCTCGTCCCCGTTGCAGTCATCCCATTCCCACAGGCTCCACGTTGTGCCCCTAAGCGTACTCTGCTCCATGCTGAACCAGTCCCGGTCCCACACCCTCCTCACGGGGTGAGTGCTCCAGCCCCACCGCATCAGTGCTCTCCCCTGAATTCCTCCAGCTTGTCGATGTCTCTCCCGCCCAGGACCCCAAAGAGGACACGATGCCCAGATGAGGCCTGATGGGTGCTAAGCAGAGGGGAACGCCCTGCTCCCTCCAGAGAGGGTCAAAATCAAGGAGATTCCTGAGGGCAAGGCAAGGGCTGCCATTAGCCTGCTGTGGGGAGAACCAGGGCAACGCGAGGGCTGGCCAGCTGTGCTGAAGTGTAGCAAGAGCAGTGTGAGGACTGTGTCGTGCAGCTTCAAAGGCAGGCACGAGGTTTTATGGAATGGACGCTCTTGCTTTATGGGCCCGGATGTGTCTGCCATGGCCAGGGTGATCTGATGGTGCACTGGGAAGACACGGCCAAGGCTGCAGTGACTGGTGGATAACACCAACGCCAAGATGAAGGCAAACATTTTGTTGGGCAGAGTGGTAAGTGACATTGTGCTAGACACAGACGCATGTGCTGGGGCCAGAGCGCTGCCAGAGCGAGCGCTGCGGGGCAGGACAGCCCATTGTGATGGCTCCGAGCGACGCACTGTGAGAGCCTGGAGCGACGGATTGTGACTGCGTGGCCCTCGCTGCTCATATGCGGGCGCAGAGTCCCACCCCGCCGGCTAGTGCCCGCACTCCAGCTGAGCGTTTACGCGAGGTCTGGAGTGAGGAGCAAGGTTGGCCTTGGTGCTGGTGTCGTGCTCTGGGAGTTGCTGCAGCAGCTCTCAGTGCCCTTCCCAGAGCCATCGGAGCTTCTTCCGCGGCCCTGCCTCGTTCGGGCCGTCGGGAGACCCAGGAGGAGTGCTCGCGGCAGCAGAGGTGAGCGCGGTGGGGACACCTTCCCCTGGGCAGCTGGAAGGGTTTCCTCCTTGGGGGACCTGCACAACTCTTCCAGCCGCCCCTGGCTCAGCCGATGACCATGGCCTCTTCTCTGCCTTTTGCAGCGTGACACCTGCTGCTGCAGCGCCGGTGAGAGGGAGCGGCTCGTCATCGCCAGTTCTCCCCAGCTCACCTCAGCAGGTGGAGAGCATGGCCACGGCACTGGACACCCGCTGTCCCATCTGTCTGGACAGCTGGGTGAACCCCAGCTATGTGGTGCCATGCCTCCACCGCTTCTGCTTTGAATGCATCCAGCGGTGGGCTGAGAGCAAGCCCGAGTGCCCCCTCTGCAAGAGGAGGGTGAGCTCCATCGTGCACTCGGTGCGGGCAGACAACAGGTTCAAGGAGCTCGTCATCCCACCACCTGCGGAGGCACCGGTCACCACCCAGCAGGCAGACGGAGCTCCTGCCCACCCAGCCTCCCGACCAGAGGCTGCAGGCCCAGTGCCCACAGCCACTGTGGGCGGCCTCCACCCCTTCGCCTGGGCGTCCCTGTTCCGGCTGTACCCTGCTGTGCTCCAGCCCCTGCTGCCCTGGCTGCGCCACGAGCTGGGGCAGCTCCTCGGGGATGACGGCAGGGCAGCCTCAGAAGCGCAGCGCAACGTCATCTCAGGCCTGCGCTTCTTTGGCCTGGACGAGGGGGCCCTCACCCTGCTCCTGAGGACCTCCCTGGGAAGGCAGACGGCCGGCTTCGTGCAGCGGCTCATTGCCACCGCCGTGCAGCGGTGCAGCGGGGAGGCCCAAAACATCCTGGGCCTGGGGGCCTCCCGCGCTGCCGGAGGACAGGGGGGCAGCCCTGCAGCAGTCCCCAGCCACACTGCCACATCGGTGGGGACACCATCAGCTGGCCCAGAGAGCTCGGAGGGAACCAACACAGAGGAGCTCCCTGGGACCTCAAATGCTGCCTTCCACGGGAGACCGAGCCGCCTTCCATCCGTCCCGGTTCCTGAGCCTAGAAATCAACAAGTGCCAGCGGAGGAACCAGAGGAGGCTGTGGCCGGTCCCTCCACTGCCGGCCAGGGCAGGGACCAAAGACGCAGGGGGCCCCGGCGAGCTGCAAAGAGGAGGGCCCCCACTTGCCAGGACTCTGCCCCACCCGCAAAGAGGCCACCCCGCCGGCGACACTAGGACAGTGCCCCAGGAGCTGGCCAAGCTGGGGCTGGGCCAGCAGATGGGGCACACGCCGGCAACCGGGGGGGGAGGGGGGAACAGGGAGGCTCACAGCAGTCTAAGGCTTTTAGACAAAGCAAATAAAGCCATGAAAACTGCAGAAAATGTCTGAGTATTTGTAACAACACACTTGGTGTCCCTGTCCCTACCCTCGCTGCTTTCTCCCCCTTTTCCTCCTGATACTCCCACCGCTTCCTCGTGTGTCCGCTGGACCCGAAGGCCAATGGGTTCAGACAGGTGGGAGAAGGGTACGTCGATGCAGCCCTTTGCAGGGCCAGCTGGGGTGTTGGTGCTGGCGTGCTTTTTCCCCACTTACAAGGCACTATTGAGTTGCTTCCCCAAAAACACATGCAACCCATTTCCAGGCCTGCACGTCTGCAGCTACGCTGTGTCCGGCCAAGGCAGGAACCCCAAGAAGTTCAACGAGGTGAAGGGCAAAGTCCTGCACCTGAGCAGGAACGACCCCAGGAAGCAGCACTTGCTGGGAGCTGTCCAGCTGGGGATAAGTGCTTTGCTGGGAAGGGTCTGGGGTCCTGCTGGACACCACCTTGGAACCATAGAATCACAGAATGGTTTGGGTTGGAAGGGACCCTCACGACCATCCAGTCACACCGCCCCTCCCACCATGCCCCGCCATGGGCATGAACAGTTTCCACTATGTCAGGAGGCCCAAAGCTCCATCCAACCTGGTCTTGTCCGCTTCCAGGGAAGGGGAATCCACAGCTTCTCTGAGCAACCCATGGCAGTGCTTCACCACCCTCTGAGCAAAGAATTTCTTCCTCAAGTCTGATCTAAATCTACCCCCTTTTAGCGTAGAACCGTCACCCCTTCTCCTATCACTGCCCTCCCTTGTAAAGCGTTTACCCCTCCAAAAAAATAAACAAATAAAACCCTCAGCAACCGGCACCGGGCAGAGCAATGCTGAGCAGGGAAGTGTATTGGGTTGACATGGCAAGGCCATGAAGGGGAGCGGCAGGGACGGCTTCTGTCAGAAGTGGGACGCAGCTGGCTCCCCCAAAAGGGACCCGCTGATGGCCAAAGCTGAGCCAGTGTGCAATGCGTAGGGTGCAGCTCAAGTTGCACCAGGCTTGCCTGTTAGGAAGAATTTCTTCATGGACAGGGTTCTCAAGCCTTGGAACGGGCTGCCCAGGGAAGTGGTGGAATCCCCATCTAACGGTCTTTTCTAACGGTCTTTTTCATCAGTGGTTGTATCCTGCTCGTGAAGAGCCCAGCCATGGTATCCACCCAGCAGAAAGCCATGGCCTCTACTTCTCTTGTGGCCTCTCCAGCCACAGCTACCAACGTGGCTACCCAGACGTAGGTCTTGGGGAAACACGCGGCCATCCAGGTCTTGGGTGCAGGGTGTGCCCGAGTCTTCTGTCAGTGTCTGACAGCAGCAGCGGTGGGTATGCCTGTGGGAGGTGTGCCCAGGTTGAAGAATTGCTCAGCTTGGTGGCAGAGCTTTGGGAGGAGGTGATGCTGAGGAGCATCAGGGAGTCAGAGAGGGAAATTGACTGGTGGAAGCATACTCTACCCACCCTGAGACAGATTCACGAGCCAGCCACCACACAAGAAACAAAGGTTCCCCCATCCCACCAGGCAGCCACTACACAAAAGACATAGTTTCCCCCATCCCACCAGACAGTAGGAGGGGACCTAGGTCAAGGGGGGGGAATGGAAGCAGGTTTTTGCTCGGGGTGGTAGGTGAGCCCTCTCCCTGCCCACCTCACCTTCCCGACTACCCTTCCGTAGGAGGTATGAGGCTCTAGAACTTGACGGTCAAAACAACGATGTAGATGAAAGCCCATCCCGGTTGGAAGGGGTGCCAAAGATAAGGCAGCCTACCCCCCGCGTCACTACATCTTTGTCCTGGTTCCAGTTAGGACAGAGTTAATTTTCCCCTCCTAGTAGCTGGTAGGGTGCTATGTTTTGGATTAGGATGAGAAGAGCGCTGATAACATGCTGATGTTTTAATTGTTGCAGAGCAGTGTTTACACCAGGCCAAGGACTTTTCGGCTTCTCGCTCTGTCCTGTCAGCGAGCAGGCTGGGGGTGCAGCAGGAGCTGGGAGGGGACAGACCCAGGACAGCTGACCCAAACTGGCCAAAGGGGTATTCCATACCATCTGACATCATGCTAAACAATATATAGGGGTGGCTGGCCGGGGTGGGGGGCCGGCTGCTCGGGGGTAGGCTGGGCATCGGTCAGCGGGTGGTGAGCAATTGCGTTGTGCATCACTTGTTTTCTTACACATTATTATTATTAATACTATTATCATTATCACTATTATTATTATTATTGTTATTATTATATTCCTGTCTTAATAAACTGTCTTTATCTCAACTCACCGGCTTCACTTTCCCGTTTCTCTCCCCCATCCCAGAGAGGGAAGGGGGAGGGTGAGCGAACGGCTGTGTGGTGTTTAGCTGCCAGCCGGGTTAAACCACAACAGCCCTTTTGGCACCCAACGTGGGGCTCGAAGGGTTGAGATATCGACAAAATTTGACCAGAGTGTGTTAAACTAAAATTGGTATAAGTATTGGACCTGCTTAATAGTTGCTAGTCACGATGTTGATTGCCTTAATCTCCAGTCTGCTGTACCTGTATTCCAAATTGAGTTTTATAGTGCGTTACTTTCTGTATGTGCTCCCTGTTGCACTGTTTATCCTTTCCGGGCCCTGGTTTAAGATTGTTATGGTACTGTGCGGTGTAACAATGGCTTATGAAATGATGAAATATCTGGTCACGACTTTAACCTGGTATTTGTACTCAGCACTGACGTCGACTCTATACTTTGGAACCCATATCTCGGAAACTATTAGCAATTACACCTATTGCCTGTTTTCGTTAGGGAGACAGTCTGTGAAGGGGACAGGGGAAGACATGTTTCCCTACCTGTTCACTCTCCCTTTCTCCTTCACCACTCTCTTATCCCCCGAGCTAGTTACGGTGTTTCTCCGAGATGTTGAATATCCTTGGGATACTCAGACCAGCCTGCTCTTGTTGTTATGTCTCCTGAATGCGCTTCAGGTTTTGTTGAGGGTTAAACAACTACTTAGGAATCTCATCCGGAGATCTGTCTTGAGGCGGGATAGTTGCGAGTGGCAGGGAGTGTGGGAGGATATGGGCAGGTTTCTAGAGCAGTGGTCACCTCCAGTGTTTTGGACATTCACCCCTGAACAACTGCAAAATCCTAAAAAGCTGGCAGAATGCTTGAAAAAAAGGTGTCATGACTCTGGCAGTTCCAAAGTGACACAAATCACTGTAGCGTGCTGGGGTCTGGCTTGTGCCTATCGAGCTGCAATTGATGCTACTAGCAACCTAGCTCCCGCTCCTGCAGCCGCTCCAGGTCCAGCTCCTGCAGCTGCTCCAGCTCCAGCTCCTGCAGCCGCTCCAGCTCCTGCAGCCGCTCCAGCTCCTGCAGCCGCTCCAGCTCCAGCTCCTGCAGCTGCTCCAGTTCCAGCTCCTGCAGCCGCTCCAGCTCCTGCAGCCGCTCCAGCTCCAGCTCCCGCAGCCGCTCCAGCCCCTGCAGCAGCTCCAGCTCCTGCAGCTGCTCCCACTCCTGTGGCTGGGTCAGAGAAACGAGCTGTAGCAGTGCAAGTTGACCCCGCAGAGGGTATTCCAACCCCTTTGGCAGACCCTGTGTCTGGGTTAGAGAAACGAGCTGTAGCAGTGCAAGTTGCCCCTGTAGACAAGGTGAAAAAATGGTATAGAGGCTCAGGTCGTTTAGAACGCAGACAGTCTTCTGCTAAGTCTGGGCATAGTGAAGACGAGGCTGGGCCATCAAAGGTGCAGGAGACTGAAGATGAGGATGAGGATGTCGAAAAATCAACAGTAACTACCCGGACTCTATACCAGCGTGAGCTACGAGAAGTGCGAAAAGATTTTGGTCGCTGTATAGGTGAGCAGCTTGTCACCTGGCTGCTCCGGTGCTGGGACACGGGAGCCAATTATGTGGAATTAGAGGGCAAGGAAGCCAGGCGGCTGGGATCCCTTGCTAGGGACGCATGCATTGACAAAGCAATTGGAGATGGAGCACGACCTCGCAGCCTCTGGAGGCGTCTCCTGTCAGCTGTGCAGGAAAGGTATCCCTTCAAGGAAGAACTTGTATGTCTACCAGGCAAATGGACCACCATGGAGAAGGGAATTCAGTACCTGAGGGAATTGGCCATACGGGAAGTCATTTATAAGGACCTAGACGACGCACAAACATCCACAGATCCAGATGCAGTCCGGTGTACACCACCCATGTGGCGGAAGTTTGTACGGAGTGCACCATCATCATATGCCAGCTCATTGGCAATACTAGCCTGGAAAGCGGAGGAGAATCCCCCAGTGAATGACGTGGCTAAATTACTCCGGCAGTACGAAGGAAATCTCTCCTCTTCCCTACAGGCCTGTGTCTCGGCTGTGGAGAAACTCTCTGAAGAGGTCCACCAACTTAAAGAGAATTTATCTTCTCCTCCACCTGAACGAACCAGTGTCCACCAGCTAAAAGAGAATGCTTTGGAGAAAATTTCTGAAAAGATCCACCAACTTGAAGAAAGATTATCTTCCCCTCCACCTGAACGAACCAGTGTCCACCAGCTAAAAGAGAATACTCTGGAGAAACTTTCTGAAAAGATCCACCAACTTGAAGAGAGATTATTTTCCTCCCCACCTGTACAAACCAGTGTCTCAGCTATTAGGGGTAAACGTTCATCTATGCAAGGAAGACAATATGGTGGGCACACACACCGCGCCACCCTGTGGTTTTACCTACATGACCATGGAGAGGACATGAGAAAATGGGATGGAAAATCTACTGCGACCCTAGAGGCACGGGTACGTGAGTTGCAAAGGAAAACAATTGGGAAAAAGGAGTTCTCTGAAAAGTTTGCTGCTCCAACTTCCAGCAGGCAGTCCTTTAAACACAGAAACGAAGATTCTGACCAGGACTAGAGGGGCCCTGCCTCCAGCCAGGGGGAGGAAAGGGACAATCGAGTTTATTGGACTGTGTGGATTCGATGGCCTGGCACATCAGACACACAGAAGTATAAGGCTTTGGTAGACACCGGTGCACAATGTACTCTAATGCCATCAAGCTATAAAGGGCCAGAGCCCATCTGTATTTATGGTGTGACGGGGGGATCCCAGCAGTTAACTGTATTGGAGGCTGAAGTGAGTCTAACCGGTAATGAGTGGCAAAAGCACCGTATTGTGACTGGCCCAGATGCTCCGTGCATCCTTGGCATAGACTATCTTAGAAGAGGATATTTCAAGGACCCAAAAGGGTTCCGCTGGGCTTTTGGCATAGCTGCCTTGGAGACAGAGGACATTAAACAGTTGTCTACCTTGCCTGGTCTCTCAGAGGACCCTTCTGTTGTGGGGTTGCTGAGGGTTGAAGAACAGCAAGTGCCGATCGCTACCACAACTGTGCACCAGCGGCAATATCGCACCAACCGAGACTCCCTGAGTCCCATCCATAAGCTAATTCGTCAACTGGAGAGCCAAGGAGTGATCAGCAAGACTCATTCACCTTTTAATAGTCCTATATGGCCAGTGCGAAAGTCTAATGGTGAGTGGAGACTAACAGTGGACTATCGTGGCCTGAACGAAGTCACGCCACCACTGAGTGCTGCAGTGCTGGACATGCTAGAACTCCAGTATGAACTGGAATCAAAGGCAGCCAAGTGGTATGCCACAATTGATATCGCTAATGCATTTTTCTCCATCCCTCTAGCAGCACAGTGCAGGCCACAGTTTGCTTTCACTTGGAGGGGAGTCCAATATACTTGGAATCGGCTGCCCCAGGGGTGGAAACACAGCCCTACCATTTGCCATGGACTGATCCAGTCTGCGCTGGAGCAGGGGGAAGCTCCTGAACACCTGCAGTACATCGATGACATCATTGTGTGGGGTGACACTGCAGAGGAAGTTTTCGAGAAAGGGAAGAAAATAGTCCAAATCCTTCTGAAGGCCGGTTTTGCCATAAAACAGAATAAAGTTAAAGGACCTGCACGAGAGATCCAGTTTTTAGGAATAAAATGGCAAGATGGACGTCGTCAAATCCCAATGGATGTGATCAACAAAATAACAGCTATGTCTCCACCAACTAGCAAAAAAGAAACACAAACTTTCCTAGGTGTCGTGGGGTTTTGGAGAATGCATATTCCAAATTACAGTCTGATTGTAAACCCGCTCTACCAAGTAACCCGTAAGAAGAATGCTTTTGAATGGGGCCCTGAGCAACGACAAGCCTTTGAACAAATTAAGCAGGAAATAGTTCATGCAGTAGCCCTCGGGCCAGTCCGAACAGGACCAGATGTAAAGAATGTGCTCTACACCGCAGCCGGGGAGAATGGTCCCACCTGGAGCCTCTGGCAGAAAGAACCTGGGGAAACTCGAGGTCGACCCCTGGGGTTTTGGAGTCGGGGATACAGAGGATCTGAAGCCCGCTATACTCCAACTGAAAAGGAGATATTGGCAGCATATGAAGGAGTTCGATCTGCTTCGGAAGTGGTCGGTACTGAAGCGCAGCTCCTCCTGGCACCCCGACTGCCGGTACTAGGCTGGATGTTCAAAGGAAGGGTCCCCTCTACACATCATGCAACTGATGCTACATGGAGCAAGTGGGTTGCACTGATTACTCAGCGGGCTCGAATAGGAAACCCCAGTCACCCAGGAATCTTGGAGGTGATTATGGACTGGCCAGAAGGCAAATACTTTGGGATATCATCAGAGGAGGAGGTGGTTCGTGCTGAAGAAGCCCCACTGTACAACAAGCTACCGGAAAATGAGAAGAAATATGCCTTGTTCACTGACGGGTCCTGTCGTATTGTGGGAAAGCATCGGAGATGGAAAGCTGCTGTATGGAGTCCTACACGATGAGTTGCAGAGGCTGCTGAGGGAGAAGGTGAATCGAGTCAGTTTGCAGAAGTGAAAGCCATTCAGCTGGCTTTAGATATTGCTGAACGAGAAAAGTGGCCAGTTCTCTATCTCTATACTGATTCATGGATGGTAGCAAATGCCCTGTGGGGGTGGTTACAGCAATGGAAGCAGAACAACTGGCAGCGCAGGGGCAAGCCCATCTGGGCTGCGGCATTGTGGCAAGATATTGCTGCCCGGGTAGAGAACCTGGTTGTAAAGGTACGCCATGTAGATGATCATGTGCCCAAGAATCAGGCTACTGAAGAACATCAAAACAACCAGCAGGTGGATCAGGCTGCTAAGATTGAAGTGACTCAGGTGGACCTGGACTGGCAACATAAAGGTGAATTATTTATAGCCCGATGGGCCCATGACACCTCAGGCCATCAAGGTAGAGATGCAACATACAGATGGGCTCGTGATCGAGGGGTGGACCTGACCATGGACACTATAGCACAGGTTATTCATGACTGTGAAACATGTGCTGCAATCAAGCAAGCCAAACGGTCAAAACCTCTTTGGTATGGAGGACGATGGCTGAAATATAAATATGGAGAGGCCTGGCAGATTGATTACATCACACTCCCTCAAACCCGCAACGGCAAGCGCCACGTACTTACAATGGTGGAAGCAACCACCGGATGGCTGGAAACATATCCTGTGCCCCATGCCACCGCCCGGAACACTATCCTGGGCCTTGAAAAGCAAGTCCTATGGCGACATGGCACCCCAGAGAGAATTGAGTCAGACAACGGGACTCATTTCCGAAACAACCTCATAGACACTTGGGCCAAAGAACATGGTATTGACTGGGTGTATCACATCCCCTATCATGCACCAGCCTCTGGAAAAGTTGAACGATACAATGGACTGTTGAAGACTACACTGAAAGCAATGGGTGCTGGGACATTCAAAAATTGGGATACACATTTGGCAAAGGCCACCTGGTTAGTCAATACCAGGGGATCTGCCAACCGAGCTGGACCTGCCCAATCAAACCTGTTACGCACTGTAGAAGGGGATAAAGTTCCTGTAGTGCACGTAAGAAACATGCTGGGTAAAACAGTCTGGGCTACTCCTGCCTCAGGAAAAGGCAAACACATTCGTGGAATTGCTTTTGCTCAGGGACCTGGATGCACTTGGTGGGTAAAGCAAAAGAATGGGGAGGTCCGGTGTGTACCTCAAGGGGGTTTGATACTGGGTGAGAATAGCCCATGAGTTGAATTGTAGTATGTTAATTATTATATAATACTGTATGTCATCACTACCACGATTGCTATATATCATAGATGAAAATGGCGATTAATTAGAATGTATTGGAAAGAGTGTAACCTGAGCATGACATAAATGGTATGGAATAAGGGGTGGATATCTGTCCTGGTTCCAGTTAGGACAGAGTTAATTGTCCCCTCCTAGTAGCTGGTAGGGTGCTATGTTTTGGATTAGGATGAGAAGAGCGCTGATAACATGCTGATGTTTTAATTGTTGCAGAGCAGTGTTTACACCAGGCCAAGGACTTTTCGGCTTCTCGCTCTGTCCTGTCAGCGAGCAGGCTGGGGGTGCAGCAGGAGCTGGGAGGGGACAGACCCAGGACAGCTGACCCAAACTGGCCAAAGGGGTATTCCATACCATCTGACGTCATGCTAAACAATATATAGGGGTGGCTGGCCGGGGTGGGGGGCCGGCTGCTCGGGGGTAGGCTGGGCATCGGTCAGCGGGTGGTGAGCAATTGCGTTGTGCATCACTTGTTTTCTTACACATTATTATTATTAATACTATTATCATTATCACTATTATTATTATTATTGTTATTATTATATTCCTGTCTTAATAAACTGTCTTTATCTCAACTCACCGGCTTCACTTTCCCGTTTCTCTCCCCCATCCCAGAGAGGGAAGGGGGAGGGTGAGCGAACGGCTGTGTGGTATTTAGCTGCCAGCCGGGTTAAAACACAACAATCTTCTATCACGAAAGAAGGAATGGTTATTGTCACGGGGGACTCCCTTCTGAAAGGGACAGAGATTTGCCGTCTGGACCCAACCCACGGGGAAGTCTGCTGCTTCCCTGGGGCTCGGCTAAGAGACATTGCCAGGAACGTCACTCGCCTGCTACGGCCCTCTGACTACTACCCTCTACTGGTTTTTCAGGCTGGTAATGATGACGTAGGAAGGAGAAGTCCAAGAGCAATCAAAAGGGACTTCAGGACTTTGGGGTGTCTGGTTGAAGGATCAGGGGCACAAGTCGTGTTTGCCTCTGTCCTTCCGATAGGAGGGATCACCAAGGCTGTTGGAGTTTAAGAAGCATTTGGACTGTGCTCTTAGTCATATGGTCTGAATTTTTGGGTAGACCTGTGTGGTGCAAGGAGCTAGACTCGATGATCCTTATGGGTCCCTTCCAACTTGGGATATTCTATGATTCTACGATCCTACGATCAATGTTGACAGGCAGACTTGGCTCATCAAAACGTGACTTTGAGACTGGTGCCACCGGCAGAACTTTCGGCTTGTTGATCATGGGAAGGTCTCCGTGACACCCGGCCTGCTGGCACCAGATGGGATGCACCTCTCTCAGAGGGGGAAAAGGATTTTTGCCCAGGAGTTAGTGGGGCTGATAGATAGGGCTTTAAACTAGAGTTGAAGGTGGAAAGGGATAAAACCAGGCACGCCGGTGATAAGCTAAGGGATGGTGCGCTAGAATCAGAGGGACCGTGGGCTAGTGAGGTCCTTCGGTCTGCTCCATGAGGTGCTGCGTCCAATGAAGCACATTTGAATTGCTTCTACACAAACGCACGCAGTATGAGGGATAAAGTGGATGAGCTAGAAGTCTTGGCCCAGTCCCACAGCTACGACATCATCGGCATACGCGAAACCTGTTGGGATGAGTCCTGTGACTGGTGTGTTGCAATGGATGGTTACAGGCTCCTCAGGAGGGACAGGCAGGGCAGGCGAGGCGGTGGGGTGGCGCTGTACATAAAGGAGGGGCTGGACTGTGTGCGGCTTGCCGTTGGTGATGGCAAAGTTGAGAGCCTCCGGGTAAGGATAAAGGGACAAACAATTAAAGGGGATGTCGTCGTGGGAGTCTATTACAGACCACCCGGCCAGGACAACAACGCCGAAGAATTATTCCTTGAGGAACTAAGAAATACCTCGAGATCAGCTGCCCTTGTCCTAATGGGGGACTTCAACTTGCCAGACGTCAACTGGCATTACCACATGGCCGGCCCAAGCATGTCCAGGAGGTTCCTAAAGCACCTCTATGATAACTTCTTGGTGCAGGTGCTAAGGGAGGCAACTAGGAAAGGTGCCCTCCTAGATTGTTGCTGGAGACCAGAGAGGGTCTTGTGCGGGGTGTGGCAACTGGTGGCCGTCTTGGTCATAGTGACCATGAAGTGGTTGGGTTTAAAATTTTTGGTGACAGGAGGAAAACTGCCACCAAAACTTCAGCCCTGCATATGGGGAGAGCAGACTTCAGGCTGCTCAGGGAACTAGTCAGCAAGGTCCCCTGGGAAACTGCTTTTGAAGGCATTGGCGTCCATCAGGGCTGGTCAGTCTTTAAGCCCTGCCTCCTAAAAGCACACGATCAGGCAATTCCAAAACATCGCAAGTCAAGCAGGCGGCGCAGTAGGCTGGCTTGGATGACCACGGATCTTCTTCTGGAGCTTAGGCATAAAAAGAAAGTGCATGGCTGCTGGAAGCAGGGTCAGGCAACGTGGAAGGACTACAGGGATGCTGTTCACACTTGTAGGGAGAAAATTTGTGCGGCCAAAGCCCAACTGCAGTTGAAGTTGGCCAGCTCTGTGGGAGACCATTAAAAGGGCTTTTAAAAATATATGAATAGAAAAAGGAGGACCAGAGAAAACATAGGTCCACTACTTGTTGGGGATGGTCACCTCACAGACAAGGACACAGGCAAAGCAGAGACGTTTAATGCCTTCTTTGCCTCTGTCTTCAACGCTGATGATGGGCTTTGGGACCCCCGGTGCCCTGCGCTGGAGGACCATGACGGTGGGAACGATAAACTGCCAACCCACCCTGAACGTGTGCAGGATTTGCTGCTCCACCTGGATCCGTATAAGTCCACGGGTCCAGATGGGATTCATCCCAGGGTGCTTAGAGAGCTGGCTGACATCATCGCGGGCCCTCTCTCAATTATTTTTCAACGGTGTTGGGAATCTGGAGAGGTCCCAGTTGAGTGGAAGCTGGCAAATGTTGTACCAATTTTCAAGAAGGGCAGGAAAGAGGACCCTGGTAACTACAGGCCTGTCAGTCTCACATCAGTGCCTGGTAAAATTACGGAGCAGTTCATCCTGGGAGTTATTGAAGGGCACCTGGGGAACAATGCAGTCACCGGTCCCAGGCAGCATGGGTTCACGAGGGGTAGGTCCTGTTCGACAGATTTGATTTCCTTTTATGATAAGATCACCCATCTAGTCGATCAAGGGAAACCAGCTGATGTGATCTTTTTGGATTTCAGTAAAGCTTTTGACACAGTTTCCCATGGGATCCTACTGGACAAAACATCTAGCATACACCTGGACAAAACCATCGTACGATGCGTGAATAATTGGCTGATGGGTAGGGCTCAAAGATGTGTGGCAAATGGTTCCACATCAGGCTGCTGGCCGGTCACCAGTGGGGTCCCCCAGGGCTCCATTTTAGGGCCAGTTCTCTTCAATGTTTTTATAAACGATTTGGATGTAGGACTAGGTGTTTTGAGCACATTTGCTGATGATCCTAAACGTGGAGGAGTTGTTGACTCTGTTGAGGGTGGAAAGGCCTTGCAGAGAGGTCTGAACAGGTTGGAGAGCTGGGCGATCACCAACCGCATGAAGTTTAACAAGAGCAAGTGCCAGGACCTGCACCTGGGACAGGGAAACCCTGGCTATATGTACAGACTGGGCGACGAGACGCTGGAGAGCAGCCCCGCAGAGAGGGATCTGGGGGTTGTGGTTGATAGCAAGTTGAACAGGAGCCAGCAGTGTGCCCTGGCAGCCAGGAGGGCCAACTGTACCCTGGGGTGCATCAAGCACGGCATCACTAGTCGGTCAAGGGAAGTGATTGTCCCGCTCTACTCTGCGGTGGTGCAGCCCCACCTCCAGCACTCTGTGCAGTTCTGGGCACCACAGTATGAGTGTGAAAGACTCATGAGAGAAAGAGTGTGAAACCATGGCTTTTTATGTTGCCCTTTCCCTAAATCAAGCACCACGGCACCTGGCCCTCTGCTCCTACAGGGCTCGAAAGCCCTGCTCTGAACCCCACAGAGAAGGGAAGTGTGCTCGCCCAGGGGCTCTGGCCCTGAGGAGAGAGCCCAACGGGGCTGGGCCTTCTGCATCTGTAGGGCCTCTGCGTCTTGCTTTGGCTGCAATGAGCTCATTTGGAAACCCTGTCTCCATTTCACACTGGCGACGCTTTCCCTCCCTGGACTTCCGCATGTGTCCCTTTGCAGGCTTGTGACCCTTGTGCTCTGGGCTGGCTCCACTCGGGTCAGGAAAACCTCCATGCTCAGGGGTGACACCACCTTGCTAGAAAACCCACTCCTAAGCCTGACAGGACTTCTTGAGTGTCCTTTGGAACCCTGGGAGGACTTCTCTGTTTTTCCCTATCACCAGCCTGGACTTCTCCAGGCCCAGATCTGCCTCCGCTCCTCCTGCCAGCTACTGCTGGGAAGATCTCGTCCCCGTTGCAGTCATCCCATTCCCACAGGCTCCACGTTGTGCCCCTAAGCGTACTCTGCTCCATGCTGAACCAGTCCCGGTCCCACACCCTCCTCACGGGGTGAGTGCTCCAGCCCCACCGCATCAGTGCTCTCCCCTGAATTCCTCCAGCTTGTCGATGTCTCTCCCGCCCAGGACCCCAAAGAGGACACGATGCCCAGATGAGGCCTGATGGGTGCTAAGCAGAGGGGAACGCCCTGCTCCCTCCAGAGAGGGTCAAAATCAAGGAGATTCCTGAGGGCAAGGCAAGGGCTGCCATTAGCCTGCTGTGGGGAGAACCAGGGCAACGCGAGGGCTGGCCAGCTGTGCTGAAGTGTAGCAAGAGCAGTGTGAGGACTGTGTCGTGCAGCTTCAAAGGCAGGCACGAGGTTTTATGGAATGGACGCTCTTGCTTTATGGGCCCGGATGTGTCTGCCATGGCCAGGGTGATCTGATGGTGCACTGGGAAGACACGGCCAAG
This sequence comes from Anser anser, assembly GCF_964211835.1. Lineage (NCBI taxonomy): Eukaryota > Metazoa > Chordata > Aves > Anseriformes > Anatidae > Anser > Anser anser. The sequence goes on along the minus strand of NC_139723.1, from coordinate 36,436,610 downwards.
GCTGCAGTGACTGGTGGATAACACCAACGCCAAGATGAAGGCAAACATTTTGTTGGGCAGAGTGGTAAGTGACATTGTGCTAGACACAGACGCATGTGCTGGGGCCAGAGCGCTGCCAGAGCGAGCGCTGCGGGGCAGGACGGCCCATTGTGATGGCTCCGAGCGATGCACTGTGAGAGCCTGGAGCGACGGATTGTGACTGCGTGGCCCTCGCTGCTCATATGCGGGCGCAGAGTCCCACCCCGCCGGCTAGTGCCCGCACTCCAGCTGAGCGTTTACGCGAGGTCTGGAGTGAGGAGCAAGGTTGGCCTTGGTGCTGGTGTCGTGCTCTGGGAGTTGCTGCAGCAGCTCTCAGTGCCCTTCCCAGAGCCATCGGAGCTTCTTCCGCGGCCCTGCCTCGTTCGGGCCGTCGGGAGACCCAGGAGGAGTGCTCGCGGCAGCAGAGGTGAGCGCGGTGGGGACACCTTCCCCTGGGCAGCTGGAAGGGTTTCCTCCTTGGGGGACCTGCACAACTCTTCCAGCCGCCCCTGGCTCAGCCGATGACCATGGCCTCTTCTCTGCCTTTTGCAGCGTGACACCTGCTGCTGCAGCGCCGGTGAGAGGGAGCGGCTCGTCATCGCCAGTTCTCCCCAGCTCACCTCAGCAGGTGGAGAGCATGGCCACGGCACTGGACACCCGCTGTCCCATCTGTCTGGACAGCTGGGTGAACCCCAGCTATGTGGTGCCATGCCTCCACCGCTTCTGCTTTGAATGCATCCAGCGGTGGGCTGAGAGCAAGCCCGAGTGCCCCCTCTGCAAGAGGAGGGTGAGCTCCATCGTGCACTCGGTGCGGGCAGACAACAGGTTCAAGGAGCTCGTCATCCCACCACCTGCGGAGGCACCGGTCACCACCCAGCAGGCAGACGGAGCTCCTGCCCACCCAGCCTCCCGACCAGAGGCTGCAGGCCCAGTGCCCACAGCCACTGTGGGCGGCCTCCACCCCTTCGCCTGGGCGTCCCTGTTCCGGCTGTACCCTGCTGTGCTCCAGCCCCTGCTGCCCTGGCTGCGCCACGAGCTGGGGCAGCTCCTCGGGGATGACGGCAGGGCAGCCTCAGAAGCGCAGCGCAACGTCATCTCAGGCCTGCGCTTCTTTGGCCTGGACGAGGGGGCCCTCACCCTGCTCCTGAGGACCTCCCTGGGAAGGCAGACGGCCGGCTTCGTGCAGCGGCTCATTGCCACCGCCGTGCAGCGGTGCAGCGGGGAGGCCCAAAACATCCTGGGCCTGGGGGCCTCCCGCGCTGCCGGAGGACAGGGGGGCAGCCCTGCAGCAGTCCCCAGCCACACTGCCACATCGGTGGGGACACCATCAGCTGGCCCAGAGAGCTCGGAGGGAACCAACGCAGAGGAGCTCCCTGGGACCTCAAATGCTGCCTTCCACGGGAGACCGAGCCGCCTTCCATCCGTCCCGGTTCCTGAGCCTAGAAATCAACAAGTGCCAGCGGAGGAACCAGAGGAGGCTGTGGCCGGTCCCTCCACTGCCGGCCAGGGCAGGGACCAAAGACGCAGGGGGCCCCGGCGAGCTGCAAAGAGGAGGGCCCCCACTTGCCAGGACTCTGCCCCACCCGCAAAGAGGCCACCCCGCCGGCGACACTAGGACAGTGCCCCAGGAGCTGGCCAAGCTGGGGCTGGGCCAGCAGATGGGGCACACGCCGGCAACCGGGGGGGGAGGGGGGAACAGGGAGGCTCACAGCAGTCTAAGGCTTTTAGACAAAGCAAATAAAGCCATGAAAACTGCAGAAAATGTCTGAGTATTTGTAACAACACACTTGGTGTCCCTGTCCCTACCCTCGCTGCTTTCTCCCCCTTTTCCTCCTGATACTCCCACCGCTTCCTCGTGTGTCCGCTGGACCCGAAGGCCAATGGGTTCAGACAGGTGGGAGAAGGGTACGTCGATGCAGCCCTTTGCAGGGCCAGCTGGGGTGTTGGTGCTGGCGTGCTTTTTCCCCACTTACAAGGCACTATTGAGTTGCTTCCCCAAAAACACATGCAACCCATTTCCAGGCCTGCACGTCTGCAGCTACGCTGTGTCCGGCCAAGGCAGGAACCCCAAGAAGTTCAACGAGGTGAAGGGCAAAGTCCTGCACCTGAGCAGGAACGACCCCAGGAAGCAGCACTTGCTGGGAGCTGTCCAGCTGGGGATAAGTGCTTTGCTGGGAAGGGTCTGGGGTCCTGCTGGACACCACCTTGGAACCATAGAATCACAGAATGGTTTGGGTTGGAAGGGACCCTCACGACCATCCAGTCACACCGCCCCTCCCACCATGCCCCGCCATGGGCATGAACAGTTTCCACTATGTCAGGAGGCCCAAAGCTCCATCCAACCTGGTCTTGTCCGCTTCCAGGGAAGGGGAATCCACAGCTTCTCTGAGCAACCCATGGCAGTGCTTCACCACCCTCTGAGCAAAGAATTTCTTCCTCAAGTCTGATCTAAATCTACCCCCTTTTAGCGTAGAACCGTCACCCCTTCTCCTATTTGAGGTTGGTCCTATTTTGACATATTTGAGGTTGTGGCCCTAAGAGACACGGTCTGGTGATGGGACTCCCTAGGTCGGGCTGATGGTTGGACCAGATGATCTTGTGGGTCTTTTCCAACCTGGAAGATTCTATGCTTCCACAACTGTGCGCACAGGCAGGGCGAGCAAGGAGAGCACTCACCGCTCTTTTCCATCAGTGCCCCAGGAGCTGGCGAAGCTGGGGCTGAGATGGCAGGTGGGACACATCCCGTCAACCCGGGGGGGGGACTGGAAGGCTCACAGCAGTCCAAGGCTTTTAGACAAAGCAAATAAAGCCATGAAATCTGTAGAAAATGTCTCAGTACTTGTAACAATACAGTTGGTGTCACTGTCTCTACCCTTGCTGTAAATGTTACTGCTGAGCATGGCACCTTACTGTATAACAGTATCATGGAATATCCAGTGGTTGAGGGAACCCGCAAAGATTGTAGAATCATTAAGGGTGGAAAAGACCTCCAAGATCATCTGGTCCGACCATCACCCTACCACCGATATCACCCACTAAACCGTGAACCTAACTTCCAGGTCCAGCCTTTCCTCAAACACACCCATATACAATGTCTCCACCACCTCCCTGGGCAACCCATTCCAATGGCTAACTACTCTACAGGAGTAGAAATATCTCCTAATTTCCATCCTGAAACTCCCCTGGCCATTCCCTCTAGTCCTATCACTAGTTATCTGTGAGAAGAGGCCGACCCCCAGCTCCCCACACCTTCCTTTCAGGCAGTTGTAGAGAGCAATGAGGTCTCCCATGAGCCTCCTCTTCTCCAGATTAAACAACCCCAGTTCCCTCAGCCGGAGCTCACAGGACTTGTGTTCCAGACCCTTCACCAGCTGCGTAGCCCTACTCTGGACACGCTCCAGGGCCTCGATGTCTTTCTTGTACCTGAGGGGTCCAAAGCTGAACAAAGTACTTGAAGTGATGCCTCACCAGAGCAGAGTACAGGGGGACAATCACCTACGCTATAGGCTACACTATTCCTGATAAAAGCCAGGATGCCGTTGGCCTTCTTGGCCACCTGAGTACACTGCTGGCTCATGTTCAGGTGAGCATCGATCAACACCCCCAGATCCTTTTCCTTTGCACAGCTTTCCCGCCACTCTGTCCTTCAGATTGTCAAAGTTCCTCTGGATAGCAACATGACCATCTGATGAGTCAGCCACTCTCTGCAGTTTCATGTGGTCTGCAAGTTTTCTGAGGGTGCATTCTATCACATTTTCCAGATTATTAACACAGATGTTAAGGAGAAGTGGAGCCATTATTGACCCCTGGGGTACTCTGCTCATTGCTGGTCTCCAGCTAGACTTTGACCACGACTCTCTGGATCCAGTCCTTCAGTCACTTTTTGATCCACCTCACCATTGGCTCATTCAGTCCATACTTCAACAGCTTCTCTACGAGGATCCTTGTTCCCCCTGCCCCCCACATTACAAGTAGCTTTTGAAAAACATAGCCCAAAATCTCTGATTGCACTAGGTGCTGACTGGCTGCCACTTCAAATTCTTCAAGTTTGCTAGTAAGGTCTTCAAATTTCATTTCTGGGAAAATGCTTTAGGCCCAGCATACAATCTTCTGTATCAAAAATTGCAGGTCTTCAGTCTGTGACATTACATATAAACAAAAAAGAATATATATGATGGTCAACCGTACCAAGAAACAATTCCAATCTAGTAAAGACATTTTCATGAACAAGATGACAGTAGACGAGGCTCTGCTCTATGTACTTGCTCACATACTCTAGCAGAAGTGGAGGTAGTCAAAAGAGTCATGGCAATTTTGTTTATTCAGTGTCTAGTATAAAACTATAATTTATCCTATTCCAATATTAGATTCTACATATATGAATGAGGTATACATGGTTTGAGGGGACAGGAATAAGCTCGGTAATTTCTGAGAACAACACTCGTGTCTCTCAAGTAGTTATATATATAGCTTATGAAGTTGGTGTTGACAAACTAGCACTGAGACAACACAGTAGGGAAAATATACACAAAAATAAAGAGCATTGTTTGAAGTTAGCTCTAATTTTTTTAAGTAACATATTTAAACATTTAGTTTTGTTGCATTACATAAAGGCAAAAGATTTTCCTGAACCCAGTGGAAGAATATAGTACTTCTTTTGCAGGTTCTGGTACCTTATAAGAAAACAGAATTAATTTTCCAGTTCATTGTAACCTCTCAGTAAGGTACATCACATTAGCATAAGGAAGCAAAGGAAATTGTTCATTTGTTGCAGAGGTATCCAAGTAGAAATCCTGACACACAACCTAGCTACAAAAATCCTGAGGATGCTATGTTGAGTAATTTAACATTAACAAGAACACAGAAAAGAGATAAATGAGGCAAACTCATATGCAAATTGGCTATTAAGAACTTCTTCACTTTAAGTTTGTCTTGTTTTGTTTTGTTTCTTTTTGTTTGTTTGTTTGTTTTTGTTTTAAAGCTAATCTGTTTTACCAAAAATTTAAAGCTAAGTAATGAATTATGCACTTTTACACAAATCCATCCACAGAGTTTGAAGAAAAAAATTAAGATGTTCAGAGCCTCATAAAACTGAATGCAGTGTAAATCAATCAATAAATCAATCAAACCTTTACATGCAGGGAACAGAAGTAAATTATCACTCAGTTAGGTCCACAAACAGTGGAGTGCTACGTGCTGCCTGGCACTGACTGCTGACGTACTGGCTTGCAATGGGAATCGTCAGAGGTGCCTTATATATTCAAATATATGTTTAAATGTTTCCGATTCTGTAGTATTTAAAACTGTGGAGCATTTAATTAACCATCCTTAAAGATTTAGTGCTTTTTTATTTACTTTTTTAAGAAAATTGTGTTGTGGGATTATGCCTTTTGAATTGCAAATTTAGGTTAAACATCTTATTAGTCTTCCTCACTAAAGGCATGTTATTCAAAGTTAATGCAAGCTATATTTATAGTTACATTTTTTTTTGTCAGAGTTGGGAATGTAAAAGTCTAGAAAAGCCTGCCAGGCTAGAAAAACAAAAGTGCAAAATAATGTCACATTCCCTCCAATGTTATTCAATAGCCTGAAAACCAATTATATGCCATAGGTTATTTGCTACTTGCACTCTGCACTAACTCAAGTCCTGGACACTCATTTTCATTATGTAATTGTACATTTCCATTTTTTTAACATGTGGGACATCTGGAAGTAATGTTGCCCACTGCCCTGAATGCAACATTAATGGGATAGTTGCATTAAAAAGGATATATGGAAATAGGATTGCACAGAAAACACACAGATATTGTGTGCAATTCTGAGACATTGCAGATGTGTCTGTGTTCAGCACAGCTCTCTTCTACTGCTGCACACATTGATATCTCAGAGGACAGAAATCAATAAGGCAATTATATTTACAGCAATGCAGTGCTACTGGCAAAATCCCTATGGTGCTGAGGGCAATAGATCAAGTACAGAAACTTCTGTGAGTCTCAGACCGGACAGCAACCACACTGCAGCTCAGCGTGCATTGATAGCATTATTAATTACCTTTAGGTTTTATGTAACTATCTTTTTTCCTTTTTTTATGAAGTAGTCTACCTTCACATCCTACTGGAAAGTATGCACAACTTTTTCTTTTTGCCCTCCACTATGCTGAGAAGTGTTACTCCATAAAGTACCCTACACTTTGCTGAGAAGTATTACTGTTTATTTTACTAATTATGAAGTTCATTTTGCCTAAAGTGAATATTAACTTCACTATTAGAAATGACAAATTATTTTCACATGTCAGCATTTGAAAGATTCAGAAGTCTGTGTGTTGCCTATTAATGTGTGTTCCCTTAGTTATGTTATAGACCCACAACCAGCAGAGTCATAATGCAGTAGCAGGGGAACGCTTGCACGGTATTGTGTTCTATAGTTCATTGTACTGTCCCACGAACAATTGCAGACACTCCATCCACTAGAACGTGGATGCTTTTTGACCATGCTGCTTTTGATGCAGCCCAGGATATGTTTGGAAAATTCTTCGAATGTGAAATACAACACATATTTTGGAAAGAAACACATGTCTTTCATACCATATTTTGAATAATTGGATTGTTCTATTGAGTTTCATATTCATCTTTATACATTTGAAGGTAAACACAAGCAGGATCTGATCTAGAAACCTCCCAATACCTTGAATCTCATTCTCAGACTTCTCTTAATGTTCAAAGGATCTTGAAGGTCTTGAACTGCTAACAACTCCATCCATCAATAACCATAGGCAGAACACAGCACAGTTACTGAAATCTGATACTGACAGATTTTAGTCATGTTTTCTTCAAATGTGTCAGAATTATTACTTCTGTTCTGCATTAGAATGTAAAAGGATAAATGATTGCAAAGGTACTTATGACACCTAATGTTTCAGAGGCCAAAATCATGCTTTCTTTTCTCAAATCCACTTGAAATGTGAGGAGTATTTCCTTAAGACCTGCTCACTAAATTTTCAGCTTTATAGTTCTGTCATTCAAAAGGAGCTGGCTCCTGAACTTTTGGCAGAATATGTAACAGTCCAAACCTGAAAGACACAATTGGTATTGTTAGGTATTGATAATATATACCCATTAGTACTATTGACGACAAGAGTAAGTAGCTATTAGTACATAAACGTGCTAGTTAACTTCTCATTAAGACTAATTCCCCACTGAGCTCTATAATTGTGCAGCAAAGCTGCTAGGTATTGCATGAAGCCAGCTTAAAACAATCTCAGGCATCCCTGTTCTTTGTTTCCATCATTTTTCTGCATGGAAGGATAATCTGATAGATAGATATCAAAGATGAAAAAAGAAAAAGAAAAAAAAAAGGGTCTTTCTTTTCCTCCCATTTTAGCACCCACAAAACCATTTACTTAGCCCTCTTTCCCCTTGTTTTCTTACATTTGCCTGTTGAGTTGCTCTGGGATTTCTGCCTCAGTATTGTTGCTTCTATCCCAGCCACAAACAGACTCAGTTGCTCACTCTGAAATGGTCACCCTCATTTAAATGTACGTGAGAAACAATCTCAGTTATCAGAGCCTACCCAGTTCTTGTTTCAATGTCTAAGGCAAATCTCTGAAAAAATAGTGAAAAATTAGCATGCATGAGAAAAAATAGCATACATTAGCTTGGATGTGGCATATGAAATAAGCACCTCCAGCATTACCTGTATGTAAACAAAATAACTGAAAATTATTACTAGAAGTGTTTCACAGTCTGGGCTGGTTTTGAGCAACATGTTAAGCCATGCTTTCATCAATATAACCAAAATTCCACCCAAACTCAGACCAGACATCATCCCTTACACTTCTCCATGTTCTTTAGGTATACTTTACTGACCAAGAAAAACAGTTTGTGGTTTATATTGGGTGTTCAGGGTCAGGATTTAAAGTTTGTAATTTTGGAACAAAATCCACCACCTGGGACTTCTGTTGTTTGAACCCTGCAAAGCACCATAAATTTGGTGGCTATGAAAGAAGACCCTTATCAATGTTTCCATTTCTTCCCAAGTAGAGAACCAAACTCTGGTGTGTTTATTAAGAGCGGTATATCATTACACGAGTTGTGAAAGAAGCTGTAGTGATTTTAGGACTGGTTTACAAAGAGTAATTAAAGAGTTGAGTAAGAGCACAAACAATAGCATCCTTTGTCATTATGTCATTGTCTCATATTTGTGACTGTTGTGGCTGAATTTTGTCAAAACATCATTAATGACACTGACACCCAAAGAGGCTACAGAGACCTCCCAGTCTTTGCTACAGCAGCCAGATGCCAGTGTGCAGTAGGTGCAACACTGAAAGGTGCACAGAACATTGTCTCATTATTTAGTGCCCTTTGCACATGCCAAAAAGGGTACACAGGGCCTCCTGAAATTGGAATATGTCCTTGCATTTATTCACTATAATCTGAACACTCTGTGACAAGCAGGCTTACTTAACTTCCCACCTGAATTTAAATAGTACATATTGGGTTTCTAGGCTGGTAAAACACTGAATGAAGCAGAGATGAGTGAAGCACAGCTGGAGGTCCCAACCAATTTGATTCACTATAATCCATACCACTGCATATATATATACGCATGTGTATGTGCTCAGAGACGACTTTGTAGCATTCTGTGAATAACAGAAAAGTGGTGAAGCAGAGTGAAACCTATTTCTTTTAGATAACTTTCCTAAGTGGGAGTCGTTTTCTTTCTCTGAATACACTGTATCTCATACACAGAGAATCAAGGTTTCTAAATGAAATCTGCATTTAATAGCTATTTGCATGCGTGTTTAATAACTACCATCATCTAGCAGACTTTACTGTAGTATTTGAAATGTTGCAAAGTGGAGCACAAGCCACAGGGTGCCGCTATTCCCGCTGTCAACCACTATTTTTCTGCATTTTATTGCCCAAGAAAGGACAATAGGAAACGTTGTAAACGGTGCTTAGAAATGCAGTTAGAAGAACCAAGGAACGATATGGCATCCTGATGACTCTCCCTGAGGAATTATGAGGTCTGTTATGATTGCTCCAGTACAATTAAAACCATTAGAAAGAGAAGTGAAATATGGCATAAGTGAAGCAACTACAGAAGGGAGTACAACTTACAGAGACGGATACTGACAGTTTCTAAAACAATTTTGGTTTATTTCCACTCCACCTTCACACAAACTTCTGATCGTTCCTTCTCCATCAGCTGCTGTAGAAGGTGGACAAACAGAAGATTATGCAACTCAGCTCACTGTATCGATTCTTTGAATCAATGAATTTATGGTGGTCATATTCCCCATCTTAGTTCTCAGCTAAAAACTTGAATCTTACCTACAATTCCCTTTCTGGGGTTCTGATGTCTGAAGAACAGGAACCAGTCATCAACACCTCCATGTGGCAATGCAAAACCAACAGTAAAGCCAAATATAAAATTACATATCAATGAACTTTGCAATGGATAAATACTGCTGTGTGTACTATCAGAATGGTAGTATCAAAATCTGATTGTGAAAAATGTTATGCCACTGAATTAGAATGCTTACTATACTGGCAGACAAGTTCAACATATTACTAAGAAGGGATGGAATATAGGTTATTTATTTAATTTCCTTAGTACTTACCATAAGATATTCAGTAGATATATTATCTGGATTTATAATCATAAGTTTTTCTAGCCCCCAAGCTCATCATTTCAATTTGTAAAGTGATACCAAATAGAAAAATTGATAACAAGTTATCTTGTGTGATAATTCTTACCATACAGTTATCACTATGTATCCAGAAAAATAAAAATATAAAAATACAAATGGTGGGGGAGGGTGGTGAACAAAACAAAATAAAAACCTTAACTGTCTTCAGCAAAGCATAATTTTAAAGGGGTCAGATTTTCAAACAAACTGCTCGGTACTTTCTGGAAATCACACCCTTGGAAATATGTTTTGTCTCCTTTGGATTCAAGAATTCTTTAGTTCTGACATGGGAAGTTTTCTTCCAATTCATGGGTAATATTTATATTTTAAAATTCAGTAACTGATAATGATCACTGATTACTTGCCATGTGAGTTATCCACAGGCTCCTCAGGAATATCAGATAGGTCAATGCAGTCGGTGCTATTACTGAAGACTGTAAGTATTTGAATAAAAAGATTTCAGAAAAGTTGGGAATAAAGTAAAACTCACTAAGATGTCCTGAATTTATGTTAAAGCCATATGATGTCAAAACACTGTAGACATATTAAGAATTCAAAAAAAAAAGAACATCAGATTTGTAACTGTATTTAAATACATGCTCAGTTTGAATTTTTAAGTGGATCCAAAATTTATTTATTTTAAAGATAATTTAATTGCCAGATGGTAACAGTTTAACTTATAGATTTTTTTTTTTTTTTTAGGGAATAAATCTGTGTTAATTAGAAGAAATTTCCTACAAACACAGCAGAAGGCCCTCAAAATGCCTGATTTGAATTGCCAATACAAGAGAATTAGAAATTTTCTGAAACTACTGTAATGTTTATAACATCTTAAACAATGTATTTTGCAGTTAACTCATTTTTACAAGTGTTGAGCTATAACTGTTAACACTTTAAAAACAGATGCAGTGTAGTCCACTCATTGCATAAAAATTCTTGTTTAAAAGGCTGGAGTTTTGCAGCCAGAAATCTTCTTTCATAAAATAGTTTTCAAAACTCTTCTCATTTCACTTTAAATAACTACTGAAGTGATACTGTTTACATAAAGCTGAGACTTCACATTTTCTTTTATTTGTCATCTGGTCTACTTTATTGTATTGACTGAATTCTTCAAGTATAGATCCTGTATCTGAGTCTGTTTGAAGTCCTCTAATTTGTTTCCGATATTTCCCATAAAAACAATTTTCAGTGATGCCATTGAACTGGTGACTTTAAGGATTCAAGGATTTTCAAGACTATTTCATTGCCAACTATGTAACCATCCAATTTTTCAGACAATGATAATTTATAACCAAAATAAAAGGTCTGCAATTCTGTCATTTTTTATCCATGCTAGCACATGCTAACTACAATTAAACTTAAAGACTGAAAGTACTTAAAACTTCGTCTTTATGAAAATGTGACAAATATTTAAAACATTCTGAAGCTCATTATAGTGAAGAATTGTTAATTAAAATTAAATATTACACCTACAAAATTTGATTGCTTATTTCAAAGTGCTTGATTACATTGCCTTACTAAAGAATCATAAGCATGTTTTAAAAGAACCATGTATCTGCTGGTTGTAGCCTTTGAATCATGGTATTTTGTTCTGTTCTGACAAAGTGGAAGTCCTTGAACAGATAACTACATACAAAGTCTTGAGGTTCAGTTTTGCTAACTGACAAGTACTCCACATTGCTGAAACCAAACCAAGTACTCCACTTTGCTGAAGCCAAAGGAACAGCACAACATAGCTTCTGAATCAAAACTGAACATCCTAGAAATACAAAGAAAACTTTCTGAAAGAGATTCTGAATGCTGTATCCCACTCATGCCAGTTTACTTTGGTCTTATAACAAAGAAAGTGACTACAATAAATTACTAGTGTACAGCTTGAGTTTGTCATGATCATAACAAATCCAGATGTTACTCCATTTGTTATTTTACTTCTTTGATCATTAGTATTGCATTGACATTGTAGATACCCAGCTATGAACTAGAAAAATCATGAGAAGCGGGAAGGGTGTGGTCTTTTTTTCTTGCTATGCGTCTTTCTCAATGTAAGTAAAATTTTCTTAACCTGTTACTTTCATCATGTCATATCTCTAGTTTCATTCAATCCATGACTCTTGCTTTTCTGCCATATCAAACACAAGTTAATTCTCCTTACTTACACAGCAGTTAAAGTTCTCCTGTTCTCTCTGATTTTTAATCTAATATAAGATTTTTGTATGTGTTCTGGCATTCATTTTCCTTTGATGATGGCTTGCTTGGTCATACTGACTGGCCACGTTTGGATAAAAAAGTGAAGCTAATTTTCTCTGACCTTCTATTTAGGATAGATGGTTTTTCACGTCAGTAGCAATAATCAAGTGTCACCATCATATAACACATCATGTAACTTCTCTGCAATGTGATCATAATCACAGCAACACCCAAGCACGTCTTAGCCCATCATCTGTCTGCCTATAGTACTGGGGCAGTATGGCCCCATATGTTAGAAAAAAAAAAAAGATTAATAGGTTAGCTTTGAATGCAGTTTGAGAGCTGATCCGTTCAGTGATCCATGCAGAATGGAATCATAGAATCACAGAATGGTTTGGCTTGGAAAAGACCTTAAAGACCATCTCATTCCAAGCCCCCTGCCATGGGCAGGGACACCTCCCACCGGACCAGGTTGCTCAAAGCCCCATCCAATCTGGCCTTGAACATTTCCAGGGATGGGGCATCCGCAGCTTCTCTGGGCGACCTGTTCCTGTGCCTCACCACCCTCAGAATTAAGAATTTCTTCCAAATATCTAATCTAAACCTACTTTCTTTTACTTTAAAACCATTATCCCTTGTCCTATCTCTACACCCCCTGAAAAAGAGTCCCTCCCCAGCTTTTCCGTAGGCCCCCTTTAGGTAATGGAAGGCCTGTATAAGGCCTGCCCAGAGCCTTCTCTTCTCCAGGCTGAAAAACCCCAGCTCCCTCAGCCTGTCTTCATAGGAGAGGTGCTCCAGACCCGTCATCATCTTTGCCATCTCCTCTGGACAAAAGCATTCCGTAACTGAATTTTGCTGCTGTGAGACCAAATCCTTGAGATTGTACAGCTAGATGATGAAGATTGTACAGCTCAACACATTTTTGGTAACAAGTTTTGCACAGAAAGTAAGAGTCCTCATCTGTTGTGAAATCATAGTAACATCATGTTTAGCTAAATGACATTATATTGAAAGGCATGAAAACAATGGCCTTTTCATCTTGGCAATCCAACTTTAAACACAAATAATAAGTTTACCTATACTGCTGTTGCCTAAGTCAAGAAGTAGAGTAAACAAGCATAGGCTGAACTCATGTTAATTCTGCTACAAGAGACTGCTACAAGAAACAAACATTGTGTTTAAAGATTGTGTTTAAAGATTCTCAGGCTACAGAAATTGTTGTTGTGTAGATAACCCCAAAGACAGACACATCCACAAATCTGGAAACTAGCTTCTTCCTTTCTATTCTCCCCTGCCTGACCACAATGCATTAATGGTCCTGCAGGCTTTTGCAGCAAAACCCGTGGATCATCACCCTGAGGTCTTGGCCCAATAAAGCAGGTGCTGAAATATATATATATTTTACAAAGAAAAAACGAAAAATCCAAGTAAAGGGTCCAGAAGAGAATGATGAAGCCATTGTTTCATGCCTTTTGGTAATTACTTAAGAGACAAAATAGTAAAGCCACTGTTTAACTATTCTTATCCCTTCAAGTTGCTCTGCTGAGATGACAAGATCTTTTTGGATTTGAAGATGCAGAGTTTTCCATTTATTCATCTTCCAAACTTACTGTTGGAAGTAAAACCTTCTAGCATAAATAAAAAGACATCCCCAGACATGGAAATCCCTTCTGCAGTTGAACTACCATGCGTAAATATGTTTTATTACAACTCCTTTACCTGAAAATAAGTAACACAACTGATGTGTTAATGCGGGGCTGGTGCTGAGCCACAGCCTGGTGATGCAGAAAGAGCTGAGTGATACATCCAGACATCAAATGGTGAGGGGCATGGGGAGGGGATGCTCGCCTTGGCAGGTGGAAAAAGGAGCACGCTCCCATCCCCTCCTGAGGAGCAAGATCGTGAGACTTCCCTGACGGCTGCATGGCACCTTAGTTAGTACTGTAGCTTGTATGGTTCAGTACTTTTATTACACAGTGAGAAGGTAAAATGAATCAGATTACCCAATGATTAAAACAAACTACACATTGAATAGGTGACTTTCCATACCAGAACTAAACTCTGTGCTGTTCCTCTGCATCTTTCAATTTTAAGTCGGAGACCAGTTTTTCACACGTTTTTAAATCGGCACAAAACATTATGATACCACTGCTGTGAATTGATACAAAATGCTTATCCAAAAAATCCATGGCTTCAGAGGAGGTGGGTTACAGAGTGGATTATGAGAGCAATTCTTCACCATGTAGCAGAGGAGAAAATAGTACTGAGAAATAAAATATTTTTTCATGTGTGCAAGTGATGAGTTTGCAGTATGACACAAGGAAAAGCTCTTTTTCTTTAGCAGATCAATCTATCGAAAATGCATGAAGACATTTCTAGGAAAAAAATATATGAATGTATAGGAGTAAACCCAAATCTTCACTTTATAATGCCAGACAACTACTACTTGTTAATGCACCACTTATGTGTAATCAAAGAAATAGTATGTGATGGGAACACTTTGGTTAGAAAAAATGGTTGCTGAGACCTTCACATAATTTACAGAGGATATATGGAGCAAAATTATATACATTATTTCACTGTCCTCTTATTCTACAAGTGTGCGATCTTGGAGATGAGGGGCTTGGGACATTTACTACAACCATTTATCACAGCTGCCTTAAAATTAATTGAAGAAAAAGCTAGTGCTTATCCTAGATTCCATAAAAACTTCTGTCTTCTGTCCTACAAATACTCACCATTGAGCTAGTATGTGTGTAAAAAAGCTGTTAAACACAAACATGCTCAACTCTTTTAGCATTCACAACTAACACACCATGATTCTTTTCAGTGCTACATGCAAATGAATGGTCTGACCGAAGCTCTTGGAAGAGAATGGAAAGAATGATGTCAATTTCCAGTGGGCCCTGGCTCAGGCTTTAACCAAATGCCCTGACAATGCAAAATGTGAAGATATCATAGCAGTCATCACAGTGATGTTCTAATAGGAATGGTTAGATGTAAAACTTAAGTCCAAAGTGCTGTCCAAACCACTATTATGCAACACTTGATTTATGTGTCAGTATATCTAATGTTCTGGTGATCACTGGACTAACAGGCAGTGGAAGTTCATATGCAGGCAATTCTCTAACTTTCACTTCTGTAGGTCATTAAAGCAAATGAAAATGCTCTACAGCTGACATTCATCATTTAAAGAAACACATCATGTTTTTTGAATATATTTCTCAAGCTGCATTGCCTCAGGGTAAGTTCTCTAACTGCCATTTCTTGCAATTACACCTTACTGCAAGAAATTGCTATAATCTTACATCTAAATTTACTTCTCTAAAATATTTTCCTGACATTCCCCTAGTCTTTCAGTTACTGAACCTCTGACACTGTGATTGTTCTCAGAATGTGTTACATTTTTCATTATTTAAATTAATTGTGCCTTCAGAGTTTCACACGTAAACTTGGGGTGGTGACTCCTGGATATGAGGGCTCATTGCACCACATACAAAGCGATGCCCTCCCAAATAAGAAAGACGGACAGAGATTTTCAGTGGGCAGGCAGGAGTGCAGCGCCTTTCTCCTTTTCCCACTACGTAGCTCAGGCTAAGGACAATGGTCCCACCAGCTACCTGTGGTCCACAGTTAATTCTGGGCAGCTTTCATCCCAGGCTTCCTTCTTCCTTGTCTTACAGCCTCGGCCAGCCATGCCAGGACCCAGTATACCCAGATATGCCCCCAGGGGGTCTGAGGCTGCCTTCTTGAGAGGCAACAGAACTGGCCAGTGATCCCTGTCCCCAACAGCAAGGGCATGTCACACCCGATGCTCAGTCTGACCCGTGGATGCTGCCTGCACGGGGTGGCGCCAGGCCTGGGCTGTGCTCACGGTACCCACCGTACACAGGCACCACCTGGAAAGCTGCTGGTGGCACAGGAAGGCCCAACAGTGGTTAAATGAGGCGGACAAGTGGGCACCAGTGTCCTGACCATGCTTTGTTCAGCAGGGCTGGCACAGTCTGAGAGCACCCTGCAAGCACAGGAGCTGCAGTCTCCAACAGAAGGCTTTGGGGAAACCTGAACAGCAGCACCTAATGTACCAGAAACCTTCTAGTGAGAGGCACTGAGGATTTCTGAGAAGGAAAAGGTATATTTCTTTCTGGCATGAACTTCAACAGAGAGTACTTCAGCCCTAAAAAAGTAAATAGCTGTAGCTTCCCATACAAGAATACTATTTTTATTTATTTATTTATTTTACTTTCAAGCTTTAACTTTAAAGCTTCAGGTTTGGCTATTATGTGGCTGTTTCACATAATGACTTGCAAATCACAAATGGCCTAATAGAGATGACAGCCAATCCTGACAGTATCCAGACTCTCTGCTGACAGTGCCAATTGGCTCTTTGTGTATAGGAGGGCAAAGAATAAAGCGTCAAAAGCACTATCATACATATACTACAATCTTAATTTAAAGTGCATCAGAAAATGTAAATTATATTAAATAATATTTAAGATAAATTGTGATGTCAAAGTAATTTTAAAATCCTCTCCACAGATACTACACCTATTTTTTTACTTTCTTGTTTGAAGAGAGGAGTACACAATACATCTTCTAACAGCTCAATGCTGCTGCATTTTAAATACGGTATTTAATAAATGTTCCTATACAAACAAACCATGCGAAGTAGTGAAGAGCATATTGTGATATATACCAGATATAAAACTGTGAAGCTGTACATAAAGTCAAAATACTAGGGAAATAAAAAAGAAATCTGGAAGAGTACCTAATTGAAGGCCATTAGGAATAGCAATCCATCACAACATGAGTTCTTTTTAGTCTGAAATTGTGGAAGCAAGTCCAGACATTGTTTAAAGAATACACAAAAAAAAAAAAAAAAAATTACAGAAAGACTTGTCCACCGTAGCAGGATGCTTATGCAGCAAATTTAACCATTGAGCCATGGCTGACCTTGATATTTAAAGACATCCTATGCACCAGAATGAAAAATAAGATGGGGTTGCACTACTTCCAGATTTCAGAACATGTTTTATATAGTAAACTGCACAGCAATCCATCATGTTCCTAAGCATAGTGATAGTGACTCAAATTCTAAGGTAATAACTCTTTCAGCATCTGTAACATTTTTCTTCTCAAATAACTACAAACATTAAAGAGGATGCATCACATAACTAAAACTGAAAATGAAACTGAGTATGAAAACTGAAAGTATCTCTGTGCTGAACTATCCACAGCGATGTACCAAAAACCTGCCAAAGCAAAACCAGCCAATTACACAACACTTTAATCCTAGATGCTCTTTGCAGAAAGTTGTAGCATAAGGAATCATCTTTTTCCATTTCTTTTCTTTCTTTTTTTTTTTTTCTCAGATTATAAATAAACTGGATTAAGGTTGAAACCAGCCCACACCAGATACACCTAAACACAGAACAAATGAACATAAGAGGCAATATAAGACTGAAAGCTGTTGAAAAATATTTTTATCTTGAAAATGGCATACGCAATCAAATTAATGTTGTTCTGAACAGTTGCATTAGCAGTGTCAATTAGCGGTTTGATAAATAACTGAACTGATTTAAGCAATATGGCAATCACCTTGAAGTTAGGGAATGAACATGGCCAGTGCACAGCCTAGCTTCAGCAGCTGTTCTATTTGAATAAACAGGCCAGGCTGGGGACTGTATGCCCGTCTCGTTCAGTTTCTTCTGGAAATCCAATATACAGACCCCAGATTAGGTTAGACTCCTTTTTGGAGTGAGAGGCACAAAATCAATCTGGCATCTGAGACATCAACATGCTTTCCTCTTTATTTATCCTTGCTTTTTAACCAGACTCCTCTGAATGTATCCTCTCCACAAAAAGTCTTCCTTCCACCCCCTTTTCAGCATTTAAAGGCCCCAGTCCTTTCCACCCCATCCGTGACATAAGGTTTCCTAAACGAGCACTAAAGGCACAGTTCTGCACCATGAAGCATGAACCAGGTGCAGACCAGAGCTAAGACTCCCTGGGGAAGAGCGAGGTGTGAGCCAGTTCACCCACTGCCTCAAGTGAGACTGTACAGGTCTGGCTTACACCAGTACCGAACACCCAAGCCTGACACTGGATTTTCTGCTTCTGACACAAAAATGAACAGCCAGAGTTAGCTGCCAGCATTACACCTCTCTTGAACTGAAGGGATTAAGATAAGGCTTGGAAATGAGTCACTGGTAGCTGACTAATCCTCAGCAGACACATTAGTTTACTCTGCTAGTTAATTAGGTATGTCACGTTGGCAGGGTAAGACTGCTCTCCTGCAGGCTTTCCTGCTGCATGCTGATGTGTTTCTCCTAGCACAGATGAGGAGAGGAAGCTGACTTGAATTTGTACCCCAAAAGGTTTGTCTCCCTCTCTCAGCACAGGAATAACTACAAAAGCACGGCTGAACCCCTGAGAGAAATACAGCAACTCAAGGAACATGATCCTACAGCTTTCATTCCCCAGAGGTGAACACTTGTTATTTTTTTATTTAAAACACTTCCCTGGCAAAAGAAAAACCAATACACCTGGAAACTAAAACACTACCCATTTCTGTACATAGACAAATATCAAAAGATCCCAGGGCCCTCTCTTGTGGACAAGTATCTGGCTCAATAGAAAGGACAAAAAGGTCATGGTTTCAGACAAGAATGTGGCAATTCATTTCAGTA
The DNA here is from genome assembly GCF_964211835.1 of Anser anser. Lineage (NCBI taxonomy): Eukaryota > Metazoa > Chordata > Aves > Anseriformes > Anatidae > Anser > Anser anser. The sequence continues at coordinate 36,418,025 of NC_139723.1, read as the reverse complement.
GAGAAAGACTTCTCATGAGTGTCAGCTTGATAGCTTTTTTAGATTAACCTCTTTTCTACTTAATTGAATCCAATTGTGATAATTTGTAATGTGCAAACTACATTTACAATTTAGTTTGGACTTACTCATATACTCCAAAATATTATTGCTAATCCCTGCTTCATATCATCCACTAATTTGCTTAGCATCCATAACATGTAATGCTTCAAGTTGTAAATAGAAGAAGTGGAGTGTTGTGCTTAGAAAGGATCTCTGTAGTGTCCCACTCTTCTTCCCCACTTTCCTCCCAGTCACGAATATAGTTGGTGTCTGCATTAAATGTTAAAAGGTTAAAAGGTAGAAAGGTAGAAATGAAGGAAGGAAGGAAGAAAAAGAAAGAGAAAGAGAAAGAAAAAGAAAGAGAGAGAGAGAAAGAAATAAAGAGAGAGAGGAAGAAAGAGGAAGGAAGGAGGGAGGGAGGGAGGGAGAGAAAAATCACATCTTTTTTAAAAAAATCTATTTTATCTATATTGCAGCTGCTTGAGTCACAGGAAAGTGGATAGTCTCACTAAAACTGAATTACCTACCGATAAAGAGACAGTTTAGGTCCACTGCTTCCTTTTGTTACATCAGACTTATTTCACTTTCAAAGGAAATAAATTGAATTAAAGCTCGCTTACTCAACCTGAAGCCAGTTAAGCAGCATGAGCAAAAGTGCTGCAGGGTCAGCCCTTTGCTTAGGGCAAATTTTATGTCTTTCTGTCTAAGCTGCCTGCAATTTCTCCGTGTATTTTCCCCACACCTTTCTGATTCCTTTATGGTATGTTTATGAACCTTTGTGATTTCTATGTGCTTTAATGATACATACTGGTAATGTTTTTGTTTGTTTGTGTGTGTGTGTGTTTGTTTGTTTGGGGGTTTGGTTTTGGTTGGTTTTGTTTGTTTGTTTGTTTGTTGTGATTGTTTTATCCAGAGGTATTCCCTCCTCATCCTGAGCGGGTTGCCAGCACCCGGGTGCTGAGCGGGCAGGAGGAGAAGACAGTGAGGCAGCCGGCTGCTTTTCCATACAGACCCGCCGCGAATAACCCTTTTTTTTTTAATTATTGTTCCTCACACGATGGGGGCGGCGAGAGGCGGCAGCCCCGGTGCTGCCAGCAGGCGGCGGCCGAGCGGCGCCATGCCCCGCCACCTCCCGCCGGGCCGAGGCCTGGCGTCCTTGGCGGGCAGGGCGCGGAGCGGGGCCGGCCTGGCCGCCCGCCGGTCTCCGGCGGCAAGGTGGGTGTCGCGGCACGGGCCTCGCCGCCTCGCCGGGGCTCACAGGAGGCGCCGGGCCGGGCCGGGCCGCGGGGGCTTGTGAATGAGCCTGCCGTGCTGCGGCCGCGGGGCAGGCCGCGGGTGGGCTGATGGCGGCCGCCGTGTTGGAGGAGCCATCGGCAGAGGGCGGTGGCGGCGCAGGAGCGGCCGGCGGGGGCTGTCGGGGGCAGCCGGGCTTTAAAACGTCTTTAAAAGGCGTTTAAATGTAGAGCTTAGTGGTATGGGTTAGTGGAGGACTTGTTAGTGTTAGGTCGGAGGTTGGACTCGGTGATCTTGGAGGGCTCTTCCAACCTAGATGATTCTGTGAAATGGATAGAGATTGACGTACAGCGTCACCACACAGAAGCACGCAGTGTTATCAAAGATGTTCTTGAATTTTGAGTTGACATAAAAGCCTTTGGAGTTAGTGTAAAAAACCCAAAAACTTTGTAATTGCATGCCTTCACAAAAAGGTTACGTGCCACAAAAAGGTCAACGTCTTCCTGTATTTCACATGCCTCCTCTGGAAGGCTGGTGGGTAAAAGCCTTGTGGGGATCTCAGCAACCACATCCTTTGGCTTTCCTACTCACAGGTCTCTTGCTGTGGCACATTATTTTGTTGTTCGCCATTTCCCTGGTAAGTATCAAACCGAAAAGAACAGACTGCCAGCAAGTTCACTCTCTTTGATGGCCATAGCTGGTTTTGAAACAGGAACTGCAGAAAAAGATTGTTTTAAGCTGCCATTCACTTGGACCATCAGCCTGTATTCTCACATTTGCATCTACTTGCTTTTCTGCTTTTTTATAAGCTGTTTCTTTGTCACGCTAGAATGAGGATTAAACAGAGAGTAGGAGTCAGCAGTATAGACAAAGTTTCTTTAAGACAAACAGCTAGGAAATGTTTAGGACAGGACTGAGTTCCATTTTAGACAATTTTTTTTCATGTTGCTGATGTGTTACAGTTATCTTGCAGAAAGAGGTTTGATTTCCCCAGGAGGCCTGATCAATTGGGAACTTCACATTAGGGTTACGAAATGAAATGCTACATCAATGTACACTGTATACAGACAAATGCCTGGAAATCAAAGAGGATGTAATCTTGTCTAAAAACATTGATAGTAATGTGTATAAAACATTCAGAAACACATAGCACGAGTATATTGGTGACTTGAAGCTAAGACTATTTAAGAGTATATAGCATCATTAAAAGCACATAGTTGGGGAAAAGTCAGCCATACTTACCTTTCAATGATTGATGCTAACCTAAGGTTTTTACAGGTAATTATCTCATCCAAATAACAGCTAGATTTAGTCTCACATTTTATTTTTGCAGCAGGCCAGAATTTATTAGGTGGTGGAAATTGTGTTAATAGGCAATGAATCCATTTTGGCTTTGCGAAATGCACCCTGGGCCAAGTTTAGATTTACAAGCATCATTTGTTAAATCATTGTGTACAATTGTATTATAGGGGAGGCAGAGCTTTTCAGTTTACAAACATCCTTTCTTTTTACATTTACATGTTAATTCTGTCTCTCAAACAAGTCTTCATAATTACTTGGAGGTAGGCTAAGGAGAAGTCCAGAATAATGACGTTCGAAGATTTTATGTTTGCTTTTAGCAGTTTAGTCCTTGTGACAGCAGACAGATAAGATGCAAATGTGAACAGGATGTGAACGCCACTGGGCACCTCTGAGATGCTTCCCTTTCTTTTTGTCAGCCATGAAACTGGCATGCAAATGATCCATGAGGCTGGAGCTCTGCCTTCCAGCTCTGTGCAGGCCAGTGTTGGGAACCCAGTGGTTCACGTGATGCCGTTCAGATAAATTGAGCTGCTGCAGTAGGTTTGCCTGATGAATGCTGGGATATTCCCTTTCATCAGCTCCTGATCAATAGCAGCTATGCTTAACCTTTCACAATACTAGAAGCCTTCAGGGTTCCTGCAGCACCACAGCTCTTTGGTTTTATCCAAAACCTTTTTATTTAACCCAACAAAACTAGTAAATCCTACTGATTTAAAAGCAAATTTCTGCTGGAGCAGAACCTTAGTTGCAGTCCTGAGAAGCTCAAGTTGCTCTGTGCTAGGACCTTGCTTTAGCCCAGGTTAAATGCAGCTTTTCCGACTGCTCTTCTTCATAATGTTGCTGTCTGCCAGCTGTGGGCTTCAGAGATGTGGGGAAGCCAAGCTCTTATTTTCTGTGCTGTGGCAACATGATACCCTCTGACGATATCTCACCCCCCTCAGGGCTAGATGTCTCAAACTTCTTTGTGGTGGTGGAAGAGCAGAGCATGTCTCAGGCTTGGACTGAGTCTGGTGTCATTTTATAAATCGGGATTAGTCCTTAGATTCTTTTTGTAACTGCCATTACAGTATGGCCTTAGCATCATTCTCCAGAGGTGAATAAATTGACAGCCAGGGTTCTGTTTTCCTTAGATTATTCATAAAAACATTCAGACAGATGCATGCAAATTCTGGAAATGACAGACTCTTGTTTCAGTAGTAGTACTGGTCAATGGGGATTTGCTTCTGAATTCTCAAGGTAGTGTTGCTTATGATTATTTGAAATTGTTGGGGGAGTAATGCACTGCACTAGCTTCTTTATTCTTGTGAGATCCTGAAGCTTAGGTATCGATACTGTTTTGTCCATTACCTTTAGCTGGTGTTTTGACAGGAGCAGTCCCACTGGGCTCTCATTTGTCCAAGGATGGAGGGATCTAAAAAGTGGAGATAAAGGAGGGAACCAGAGTCATCTTATACACATAATGTATGTATGTGGGGGAATAAGATCCGTGGAAACCTAGGCTTTACTCGTTCTGCTGGTCACAGGACAATTTGAGGAGCATTTCACTTGTTTTGAGGGAACAAAATGTGTCATGCTAAGCTGGCAACTAAAGTATTCCTTTAAAAACTTGTCAGAATGCAAACTGTTTGTTTTGACATTTTTATCTTGCACATGAGCTGGCCAACATGCTGCACTTTGTTATGCCAAAAGTGCACCCTCTCTGGGCAGCTATTTGCTGTGGACCTAAGCATTTCTAAATATGACTGAGGCTAGTCACTGTCATTCAGATTAGCATTTTTTTTCCAAAATACTCAAAGCTGATTTTTGTATTTGTGTATTTGCTATGTAAAATCCTGGACAATTAGATTTCCAGCTGGCTAAGTGAAACACGTGCACTGCCGTGCACCCTGAGGAATAGCAGCGTGTGCTGTGCCGGTCACCTGCCGCCTTGCAGGGACAGCAGGCGCGCTGCGCTGCCCCTGCAGCTGACTCTCAAACTGGTGCCAAGCGTGACGCCTGGAGCTGAAGAACCCTTTTTGGCCCAAGGTAGACGGTAAACCCAAACACAGAAACCTGTTTGTTGCAGAACATTCCATTTTAAACAACATTTTCTATGTGGTCAGAAGAAAAAAAAAAAAGGAAAAATAATTATATGTATATATTTCCTAGCATCTGAAATTTGACCATCCTAGTTACAATTTTCAATGCATAAAAAGTTTTTTTTGTATTTGTTTTGTTTAAACTTTTTCTGGAAACGTGGCAGGGCACCCTTACCCACGTCCCATGGAAAAATGGGTGGCCCTAAGGCAGGTAGAGTAGGGTCAAGTCGCATGTTTGATTTTTGTCGTGATTGTTGCGTAGAAACATAGCTGAAGATTAGAGCTGAAGATAGTGAGCATTGCGCAGAAACGTAGCCTTAAGTTTAGGCTCCACTGCAATGTTTTGTTCTGTAGTAGATATGCTGGTTAAACTGTTTCTCTTAAAACATATAATACTGTATAATATCAGTACTGAGAAATCCAGTGAAAGCGCTGGGCTCTTTGTTGCTGCACATCCTAAAACATGCTTATCAATTGCAACAGTTCTTTTCTTCTACATTATACCTCATGCTTAAGGAGCTCAAACGTGTAACGTATGCTCTCATGTTATGTTTGTGATCAGCTGTAGTTACTAAAACTTCAGGCAAGTTGTGCTTGGACAGAAATTGAACAGAAACGATTTGGCTTTATGTAAAAGCAACTTGATTGCCACAGTGTAGACTGTGTATCATCTCTGCCCACTTTTCTCAGTGCAGTCTCCCTTTCGCTTCTGTTTTTTGCCTCCGAGACCCAGAATGTCTTGTAAAGATCCTGTTAAGATGCAGCCTGGGAGGAAGCACTGTTGTTATTAGTGTTACTTGGAATAGATGACTTCAAGACTCCAGTATGGCACCCTTCAACAACACTACTTTTAATCAGCTTTCTTAAACTACCCCGAAGAAACCGCAAACAAATCAACATCTTTCATAAATTAATTTGCAGTTGCATTATGGACTCAGGGCAACGTGCATGTATTTAATATTGCTGAGTTAAAATGTCTTGGCTACAGCTTTTCTTTTGCTGCAGGAAGCATTATTTTAATATTCCGATTAGGTAGAGATTAGTTGTTTGATGGAATAATTTTAAGTAGAATATGTCAAGCACTGTAGCAAGATTACAGAGGTTCAAAGCATTCACTTTGCATTTTGTTAATATCATGTAATTCTTACTGGCACATATCGAGTTGAAACACCGTAATGCATTTATGTCAGCATCGATGTTACAGAATTTAAAAGAGGCATTTCAGCAAGAAAGTATAATGTTTCTTAGATGGAGCTACAGTTCCGGAGCTACCCCAAGTTCTTTCTGGCCAATCACATACTGACGTATTTTTCTGACTAATATATTGATACTGTGAACATAAAAATGCTGTGAAAATGGTTTGATTGTGTACTTTAGAACTGTTCCACATTAATTTTAAAATTAAATTTCATGAGTTTTAACTTACCACAAAACAATTAAACTACACATTTTATTTTCCTTAACAGGACAATGGTGTTTTGTTTTCTAAGCAAAACTGTGCATCTAGCAAGATATTCATCCAGTCTACTGGGGAGACAACTGTGTTCAGCCAGTGCAAATAAGCCAGTGTTGACTTTGTTCACCAAGGTAAAAGTAGTTTACAAAATAAAGCTAGGCAAGACTGCATATATATCAGCTTTGATATATGTGAATCCCAGATGAAGCAGCTTGGCTTTTTGTGTAGTATTGGGCATTCTGCTTTGGGGATGTCTTTTACTCTAGGCTTTACAGCACACTCCTCTCACAAAGGAATAGTTACAAGCAACAAATGGAGACTTCAAGACTGATGAATCTCAGTGATGTGGTCCATTTTCTAGTGGAAAATTGTTCTGTAACTACCAGTGTTTTATCCTGGAAATGGACATCACAGATGAGTTTTCATACCTAATCTGCTCAGGACAAGCATGAGCAGTCAAAGCAGGCTCTTCAAAGCACTCACGTTTAATTTCAGTGCTAACTGTGAGACTGAAAATATATCAAAGCAGTATTGATAGTGTATGAAGAAAAAGAAAATTCTGCTTCACTCTCTTTTTGCTTTATTGGCTCTGTAAAGCTAACAGGAATAAAATACAGAAAAAAGCTTTGTCTATGGCCTGAGCAGTTATTCTTAAGCGTATGTGATGATCAGGAATGGTCATCTGTGAACTGTCACCTTCCACAAATTGTTATTAAGGGCCTACATTGTCTGCAGAGGTCTTCTCCACTTTTAGTCAAGATGGCACACTGCAGTCTGTGCTGTGTTTGTATGGTTCACATAGCCATTGGGGTCTTTGAGAGGAGAAAAGCTAAAAATACAAAGCTCTGAGAATGTTGAAATCAGTATGGAGGTATTCGTTGATGATGGATTTGATTAAAATGATTTCCTTCTCCTGCACAATGTTTGTTCATTCCATCCCTAGCCATAAAGGAATGTTTGAACTAAGTAATGTAGGAATAGATTTAAAAAAAAAAAACCAAAAAACTTTACTAGTTGTTTCTCAATCGGTGGAATACATTCTTTAAGATGTACTATACTTTAAAGTTAAAGGTCTCTTCTCTCCCTGCCTGATTCAGCATCAGTTCACTCACAGTCAGAATGTGATAAAGTAGGGAATAATGAGCTTAGCTTTGGGTTAATAATTGGAAAAAAGCTCTTTTGTATCATTTTGTGTCATAAAATTTTGAACTAGTAAAACTGTGTGAAATCAAATTTTCTGGGAGCAGAGTTCAAGTAGTTCTCTAAACTGACCTCTTTGGTTGAACATCTTTTTAATGTAAAATGTTTTTTATGTCTGATATTACTGGCAGATGCAAAGCAAAATGCAGACTGCTTTAAATTTAGTCAGCACTCTTAGTTAATGCTACTTAACTACATTTTTCCTTTCTTTGTATTTTTAAGAATAAGGAGGAAAAGGCAGGAGAGAGTTATGGCTTCTGTGACCTCTTCAGGCTGGTAGATGCTAGCCCTGCCAAATGGGTTCCCCTCTCACGGACTCTGTTTATGCCAACACACATGTATTCATATAACAACTGCTCCAGGATTAAGGGAAAAAAATTTTTTTTTTTTTGCAAGATTACTGTAAGTCAGATCAGTTCTGCTGCCTAGCTTTACTTGCAGCTTTATGAGTACTTACGCCAGCACAAAAGAAGCGGTGGCAGGAAGATGGGCTTGCTTCGTTCAGCATCAGTGCCAGCTTAAAATGAGCACAAAACTTCAGTCTAAGTATGCAGCATAAATGAGAATTATCTGTAGAAATAAAACTGTGTCTTCCACCATGTGTACGTTCTAACAGATTTAGCTAACAGCCCAACAGTGGTCACTTTAGGAAGGGATTTTTACTACCTCAGCAACAGGAGTCCCACTTGCCACTGTAACGTACCTCTCAGATGGGAGATTTTCTGAGACAGCTTCATCCAGGCAGCCCTTTTACAAATTAAGATAAAGTCATGGCAGAGACCTACTTTTGGGCACTCTTGTGCTGAAAATGTGTAATAATATAAATGGACCTTTAAACAAATTTCACTGTTCATTGAAATAGTTTACTGTCTGATTTTAAACCAGCTCCAATCTTGTTAGTGCCACATAGTGCTAAGGGTTGTCAACAAAGCAAGAGTAAAAGCATATTATTTGCTAAGAGTCAACTTAGTTTTTTAAATGCTTTTGTGTGACTGTTAGAACACTTTCCACAAACCCCAGGAGAACCGTGTACATCCTGCTCTCACTGTAAGGAGCCTGACACTTTACAAAACAGGTTTTTGGGGCATTTGTCTCCATCACTGATGCATACCTTTGAGTCTTTAGTATATCAGTCCCTGCAAAAGCAACAAGAACTAGCAGGAATACAGGACTGTTGAACTTTGGCATCTTGCATAGGTTTTCAGAGTGTAAGGATTTGTCTGTGTATGAAAGACAGTTTAGATCAGATGTGAATTAAAAGTAGAGTACTTAATCCAAATTAATTCACACATGGGAAATAAGAAATAACTATTTCAGATTAACTCTGTGTGTAAAGAAGATTTTAAGTTGAAGGGAGAGAAGTAAATACTTCCCAGCTGTGAGTGCTATTTCATGGCAGAGGGATGGAGCCACCATATTCGCCGCCGTATACTTTGTTATGTGAGTTGTAGGCCAAATGCTGCTACTACTGAATGCTGAAGCAACATGCCTTCATGTTCTTCAGATATGCATTGCTCTAACAATCATGATGCATGATCAGCAAAAGACAGCTGTATAACTGTAGTGGAAGTCTAGGGAATTTTCAAAAAGGAGAGGTTTTATTGGAAAATCTGACCCCGTCACAGGTCAAAGCTGTTTTCCAGTTCACCTTGGTGGAGGTTCACTATCCTCCCAGCTGTGCAGGTTGGAAGTGATTGTGCTTAATTCCTATGAGGCAAACTCAACCATGTTATTTTAACTTACCTTTTTTTTTTTTTTTTTTCTGTTTGAACTGCCCGCAGTGACTTGATCTGAAGCAGACTAGGAGTTAGTCATGTTGACTCCCTCATTCCCCTTCTGACAAGAGCAGTACCAGCAGTTGTTTCCAGCTGGAGATGGCAACCCATTCAATACCCATTGCTGCTTTGCTGCTGAAGTATACTGGGGGTGGGGATTTTGTGCCCTTTGCTTTTAGAATAGCAGTTGAAAACTGTTAATTTGTACCATGAGAAAAATAACAGCGAATGTATAAATTTTGTTGGTGAAGCAAGAGTAGTTTTTCATTTCATCCATTCTGCACTGATAAAGATTTAGAAGCAGTAAGACATAGGAGAGAAATGGGAGAGGGAACCCACATTTACAGTAATGACCAATCCTGTCTGTTATGTCACTTGACGCTATAAATGATCTGTGTTCTACTGCGTGCTTTAAGATGGTCTGAATGTTTTCCTTTAGAAACCTTGCCCTCTCTGTGATGAAGCAAAAGAAGTGCTCGAGCCATATAAGAGAAGGGTAATGTATTGTAATACTGTACAGTTCATACAGAGAAAGAATAGCTAATCAGGATTCTTTCTTTGTGAAAGAAAATTGCTTGGATTTATTTTCATCCAGTATTCTTTCATGGGTGACCTCTTCAAGACAATTTCAGCTCTGATTTCCATAAAACTCATTATCCAAAAACATTTTGCAGCAATGCTACTCTAATATCTATTGGCAAACTAAACCAACATACACTTAATTGCAAAAGTTTTTAGAACCGCTGTGTTTATAAATACTATTTCCCTTGCTGATAGAAGAGTTTGCAACTCTTATGAGGCATGTAATGATATCATTCGGGAAGGATGCTGGTATTGATGCGGGGCTTCAAATATTTGAACTATATTTGTTACAGCTTTTGCTGTTCTTCAACCAAGTTTTGATGTCTTTCTTGAAAGAAGAAGTTGTTAGTAGCAACATTAAAGAGGTGTTGCACTCTGCAGCTTAACATGAAGCTATTGTGTTTCCAGCTGTATGTTTGTTGTAGCTAATGCTCAAAGGAGAGTGGTTCTGCACAGGGATTCAAAAATACCTTGCTGGACTAAAGCAAGAGTCATTTGCAGATACCCAGCCAAAGACTTTGGCTGCTTATTTTTTGTACCCACAAAATGGGTAATTGTCTGCAACTTGGAAGAATAAATCCAAAAGCACAATGAACACAGTGCATTTCTGAGAAAGAAATGATCAAAAGACAATCAGATACTGTTTTTCAGTGTTTAGTATGTACTAACATATTTCGTTTCTGTCACAGTTTATTTTGCAGGAGGTGGATATTACCCTTCCAGAGAACTCTGCATGGTACGATAAGTACAAATATGACATACCTGTTTTCCATTTAAATGGAAAGTTCCTAATGAAGCATCGAGTAGACATTCAAAAGTTTGAAGACCAGCTTTCAAAGCTGGAGTTGCATAATGACAGAAACCATTGAAGAAAATGAAACTGTTCTCATGTGATTCTGAAAGGACTGTGCAAAAATAAATGGCATAAATAAAACAGTGTTAATTATCTGGCCTTACTTTTATTAGAACTTAAGGTACTCCTGTCCTAAAAAAAATGGAGTGACTTATATTTTATTTTGTATTAGTCAACCATACACGTAGCCCCATTAGCAGCCTTTACTGTGCCTACTGCATCTGCTGTTATCCTGGAATGGCTTTTCATTGACAAAATAAATGTTGCTCCCTAGCAGCAGATAAAATGAAATATGCATTGAGATTGTTAGTACATGCAAGTTGCAAGTCTTTAAGAGGCATGAAGAAATTGAGGAGTGTATCCTAAATGCTGATTTTGAAATGAGGAAGAGGGCTGTAAATGTACTGTAAATGAAAAGGACATCTGATTAAGGACAGCACACTCTCAGTGAAACAGTCATACCTCTAAAACAATCAGCACAATTTGATATAGCTCTTACGCATATGCGAACACCAAATGGTTTATTTTTCTTCTCGTGGGATGAACGTATTGCACTTAAGTCTATTGTATCTACTACAGCAAGCTTTTGGCTTAGTATTTGAATTAATCCCAGTCACTTCTGAGAAAGAAATAAGAAAAATAAAGTGTAATAGAGCCAAAAGAAGCAAATCTGTAATGAAAACAACATTTGTTAACTCCAAACTGATTTCTACTAGTGCCACTGATTTCAGACTATAAAATGGAAGCAAGAAACCCAAAGAGTTTCTTTAAAATTTTCCTAGCCTAAGACAATGGGAATTCTCACTTACATTCCAATTACATTCTAAAACAAAAGCCATGCTAATACACTGTCTTCTGGTCTGCGTAGGGATGCTTGTGGCGTAATTCTCCATCATTACAAACCCAGTGAGCAGAGAAACCTTGTTTCTCTAATTGTGTTATGGGAACAGCGGTTGGGCCTCTGGGCTAGAGTTCTGTGGTAATTCAGTCCAGTCTTTATGTTTTCTGACAGAAAGAAATCACATTTAGTTTCACTCTGCAACACAACTGCAAATCCATTTATCATTTGGCAACAACATCCTTTCATGGAGGGGTGCTGCAGTTCTGTTAGTGCATTATTGGTGATGAAAAAATGTAAAGTGGACAGACAGAATGCCTAAGTTAAATTTCAGGAGCAGGAGAAAGGCAAATTAATAAGTCAACTGTTCTAAGCTGAATAGTCTGTAATATACACCGAAGAAAGCTCTACTTAAGCTCTACTTAATAGAACTTCCTAAACAGAAGCTAATCCATACCTGCTGCGTTTCTATTCTTTCTGTCATTGTAATATTCAATCTTCTCTACTTACTAAGAATTTAAACAACAGATGTGGTCTTCACAGGGAGAAAAATCCAGACACAAAACGTAGTTAGGACAGCAAATTGAAATGCACTAGGATTCATTACAGACTTAAGCTTTTGAGGTATGGTTCAATAAGAAACCAGCTAATCTTCTATTGTGAAAGTAGGCAGTCCTGTTATGGTCCCATCCTGCAGTGTCTTCAGCATTTGACAGATTGTTTGCTGCCCAATGATGATGAATTTTGCAAGATGAAATTTTTCAGGGGGGCGAGAAATTAGAACTTTCTTCCAGTTCAGCAGCTTGAATCTGCTCTGCACAGGGTCTGAAAATATCTGAGTGTTGCCAGAACAGAGATCTATGCTCTTCATAGAGCTTTAGTAAGTTCAGGAACATCATCGAACTACACCCTGAGATTTGCTTCACAGGACTTCAGAAAACTTCATTTCATAGTACTTCCTTCTCCTCAAGAAGACTGCAGAAAGAGAAAAGTATCAGTCCAGAGGTGGATGTACTAGGTTTGCAAGAACTCAAGAGCCAGCTTAGAAGTTTAAGCATCTCATTAAACCTGTTTCAACTTTTTATCAGCAACTCTGACTGACTGTTTGGTCCAAGACTGAAATTATAGCCAACTGTTCCTTCTAAAGGAAAGCAGTCTTCCTGACTTTATGTAACCATTTTATACTTTCTGTAACCTTACTTTACCTCTAGATCCTGGCTTTTTTGCCCTGGTGTCATCGTTTACATTATAGATGAATAGTAAGTTGTGGAGACTTAAAAAACAAGCTGAAACTTCTCAGGAGTAAGTGACTGAACTCCAGTAACACAACAAAGTATTAAATGTAATGCTTTCACCAACAGGAGGAAAAAAAAAAAAGTATACTTTATGCAGTATATAATACTGCAGTTAAATTTCTAAGTTAAGTTTACCACAAGTTACTGTTAAATAACGTGTGTGAATTTTCTCCATATCAGCAAGCAAGTGCCATTTTCTTTCTTTCTATAATCTGAGATGGTTTCAGAGGGCCCTGGTTCTTCCTTGCTGAGATTTTGTAATAAAATGACCGGCATATAGTGCTTTTCAGGCATACATCAAGCACTTTTCTAAAATACACCATTATTATCTCAAAGATAAAGAGAACAGAAGTCATGCAGACTTGCCCCATTTCCTAATATACAACACTGACAGTGGCTGGAATAGCCATCATAGAGCAATTTTCCGTTATTTTTAATGTGGCTCGCTTTGGGGAAAAAAAAAAAAAAAAAAAAAAAAAGGAGGTCAAAAGCAAGCTTCTTAATCATACAGTAGATGATGAATCTTTTGTTCCTTATTCATTTGGACTGTGGAGGTTTTCTTCTGTAGTCACTGTCAGATTTTTTTTTCCTTTATTTTGTAACATGAATGATAACAGGATTTGTATAATAGCTTTTGTCCGTGGTGGAGACTTTATCAGTGAGATGGAAGTTTTCTATTTTGGCTGTAGGTGCTGGCTGTCTATAATGTAGAGACAAGGGGTGACTGCCTCTTCCAACTCTTCTTTCTCTTTAAAATCAAACACAACCATGTATTGTGTGTGCCTCATCAATTTTCGTTTTCAATACAAGTCTGTGAGAAAGGTCATTGTAGACCTATGTGCAAGCAACAGGCCCAGACAACTGGGTAGATGTTCTGTGGTGTGGAAAGATCACTTCCAACCCTGGATCTTAAAATCCCATCATAGCCTTCCAAAGCCAAAATATGGGATATAATTCCCAAACCTTCCAGCAGTATCTGAGAAGACACTGCTATTCTGCTCTTTCAAGGGAGTGGCGTCCCTCTTCTCATCAGTTTGGGCGTAAAGACAGGAAATGGGAACATATGAATATGAAGCACTGGTAGCACGCCTCAGACAAAGAGCTGAGCTATAATCATTGCCAGGTAAAAGCCCTGAAGTACAAGCTGATGAGCAAGGGGCTGGTAGTAAGTTTTAGACCACAGGTTCTACTGCAGGATTCTCATTGCAAATTTAGGTTGTGTCAAGGTTGCAGATGTTACTCCCTCCTCTGTTATCTTCACTATTCTCCCTAAGTGGGAGAACCTCAGTAGGACCAGAGTTTTGCCTCAAACAGTTAACTATTTCGCACTTCCTTTGGCATACAAGGAGACTGAGTAAATGCTTGTGTGACTTAGCATGACTAGTGGGTCTGTCACTTTCATCTACCAAATACAAGAAGGTACAAATCATATGCAAACTTGTTTTCCTCTGTTTCATATATAATAAAAGCAATAGGCTCCCAGCACATGCATCTCTCTTAGTCAAATGTGTTAAAATGTAACTTCAAAATGAGAAGGCATATGCCCCTGCTGAATATGTGTTTATGGAGGCATATGCAACTTTGTGAAAACTAGCAATTTACTCTTCTGACAGTGAACATTGGCAGGAATGCAAAGCTCCATAATGTACTAGCCCTGCAATGTAAAAAGAGATGAACTTACTTCCTATTTCTGGCCAGTTGAAAAGCACATACACAATGTCCTGTCTTCCTCCAGTAACTATAAATAACAAATACCCACCAGGCTCATTTGTTTTATGTTCTACTGACTCTTTATTTGTGTCTTCAAATTACACATGGCCCATAGAAGGGATTGTCTCATTTCTCTAAGTGAAGCACTTCTAGGACAGTGTCCTCCCATATACATGATACACAATCCCAGATTTCCCTCCTGTCTGCTCAAAGAAAACTTTCAATAAAGTATCATTCTAGTCTATATTGTGTTTCTCACACTGCTATTAGCATCTAACACCCAAGTCATTAAGTTCTGTGTATGCAAGACTGAAATCTAGTCATGGCAATCCGTATTAATTACAAGAGCAGCAATGTGCAGAAGCAAACAGGCACATGTGCAAGTGTTAGCAAGATAGTGTTAGCTCCTATTTTCGTTCAGTGAGAGCATAAGTTTCTAGTAAGTTTTGCCCTATACTGTATCATCTGCTTTTATATCATCCTGCTGGCAAGAGGGTTCTGTCCTATTCTTGAGAAGTTATTGGACCTTGAATATCCAAACCTGAGTTGCGGCTGGGCAAGACTGGAGCTGTGAGATACACCTGAACAAGAAAGTTTCAGCAGTTAGGGAAGAGTACTCCATCTGGATACTGACTTGTGCCTCCTTGGCAAAAAGCACGGTAAGAAAAACAAAACTGTCCTCTGATCCCCACTTCTCATAGCATTTCAAATCATAGTCTTGTTCCTCATCTTTATCTTCAGGTGTTACATGGCACATGCCCAAGATATCTCAAAAGGTAAATTGAGTTTGTCCAGGAGGCAAATATTCTCAGGTGTCTGTTTTGCCTGTGGAATGAACTGCAGAAACTGAGGGTGCTCCACGTTTTTCTATTCTGGAATATATACAGTTGATCAAAACTACACAGAATATAAAATAAAACCCTTCCAATTAAACACAAATCTTACTGAAATGAGACACAGCTACATTCGTTTCTAGGGAGAAGATGCCAGAACAATGTATGATACGCATTACTGGGAAGCACCTACATTTTATGGTGATGTGTGTGTCTAGAACCGTCAGCTTTAGTTCTGGAACTTACTTCATACCATATGTTTTTAGATTGTCACTTAAGTGATAATCCCATTAAGAAATGAGATTTAGAGCACATAATCATGTATCAGCACAGTTCTTTTCCTTCTCTTCTCCCTTTCCTCTCCGTCTCTTTTCAGGAATGTTTAGCCCATGGACCAGTTTGACAAAGTGATCCAACAGAATTTTATTCAGCTATTACATTCCTGCAAGTTTCCTGAAGATCTGCTTTCTGGAAGGTGACAGAAATCTCTGCATCAATGCCCCCAGTGGGGGAAAATCACTCTGAACAAAGCCACCGTACATTATGGCCAGCTGGCTGCTCCCAAGTTAGTAGCAGAAGGGTAGCTCTACACTGACCATTAAATTTAACATCTTTCATCCAGAAAGCATATCATAGCAAATATGCCATGGAACTGTACTGCTGTGGTGGAAGAAGGTTTATGGGACAGAGGACACAAACCTGATGGTAACCAGCTTCATTAATTAATTCTGTTTTTCACAAATCAACCAGTGTAGTTGGAGACAAGTGCTTGAAGTGCTTGCTTGCACTGTAAAATTCAGAGGCTTAAAAATGTGAGCAGGGACCACATTTATACACATAGATTTAAAGGGTCTATAGATTTAAGCTTCTACCCTAGGAGGTGAGGCATCCATTTCAACAGTGGCTCCACCATGACTCATCATATCTGTCTGCAAGACTGGGTACTCAGTGATTTTATTAATGTTCACACTCCAGTGAACATCTACATTTCTGCTTCATTTAATTCACCTGCGTTACAGCAAGGCTGAATGACTCCAATACCACTGTCAGGTCCTATCCTCTTATTTCAGTATACAGGTAGCACCTGTGTGCAGCTTACATTTCCACCTGGAAGAACACCTATGTCATTGGAGGGGAACACACAGTCAGGTGCAAAGATAGCTGATTTTTGCTTGTTTGTTTGTCTGTTTGTTTGTTAAGGGTTTTTTTTCCCCCCACTGGGCTGAAGGCAGGCTAATATAATCAGGCTTCTAGCAAAATTTAAGTATATCCTGGTGTTTTAATGCACAATTATATGCAGCCCAGAAAGCCAACCATATCCTGGCTGCATCAAAAGCAGCGTGGCCAGCAGGGCTGGGGAGGTGATTGTCCCCCTCTGCTCTGCTCTTGTGAGACCCCACCAGGAGCACTGCGTTCTGCTCTGGGGCCCCCAGCACAGAAAGGACATGGACATATTAGAACGAGTCCAGAGGAGGGCCAGGAGGATGGTCAGAGGGGTGGAGCACTTCTGTGAAGACTGGCTGAGGGAGCTGGGGTTCAGCTTGGAGAAAGAAAGGCTCCGGGGAGACCTTATAGCAGCCTTCCAATACCTAAAGGAGGTGACAAGAAAGGTGGGGAGGAACTCTTTGTCAGGGGGTGTAGGGATACGACAAGTGTAATGATCTTAAACTTAAGAAAGGTAGATTTAGATAAGATATTTGGAAGAAATTTTTAATTCTGAGGGTGGTGAGGCACAGGTTGCCCAGAGAAGTTGTGGATGCCCCATCTCTGGAAGTGTTCAAGGCCAGGCTGGATGGGGGTTTGGGCAACCTGGTCTGGTGGGAAGTGTCCCTGCATGTTGCAGGGGGTTGGAATTAGATGGTCTTGAAGGTCCCTTCCAACCCAAACCATTCTATGATTAAGAGAACACAACAGGTATTACATCAGCTCTGCGATGCTCATTTGTTTTTGAACAAACAGCATGGCTGTTTGGGAAAGTTAACGAATGGAGATCTATAATTTAATAATAATAATAATAATAAAGTTTCAAGCATGTACGTTTTTTTCATGTTTCTTTTAGGTTTTCAGGTTTGCTGTCTCAAAACTCAGAATCATCATTTTAGATACAGCTTTAGATTAATTTTTTTATTACTTGGGTGTTTTCCTTGACATCAACACCTACTTCACAGGCGTAGAGATGCAGCTGGCCTCAGAAAAGCTGTAAGACCTTTAAGACCACTGAGAGCAAGGGTTTTGAGGTTTTAAATTTTTTGCAATGAGAAGCTGATCCGAGCCTGGGCCTGGCACCGCTCCCCTTCGCACCAAGGTCAGCAGCTGCATCAGTACCTCAGGGCTCCCCCTTGCTCCAGGGCAGGCCGCAGACCAGGGCAGCAGCGGGGGCCATGCAAGGCCCCATCGGTGGAGTAGTAGCAGCCAGAGACGGGGAGCAGCGGGCAGCCCAGCTGGCAGCATGGCGAGAGCGGATCTGTGTGGTCACTGCCACCTGCCCGCGGCTGGAGATGGGGCCCAGCCACCTGAGTGCTGAGAGCTCTGGCCACATGGCTGTGTCCCCTCAGAAAAGAAAAGAAAAACACACAGACCCTCAGAGGCTGTAATGAGCCCTAGCCGTCCATGAGGTTCAGCCTCCTTCTGCCTATTTTTTTTTTTTGTAGTAGTAGTAGCCAGGGTTTGTGTGTCTCTTGCGGATATAAGGGCTTATGAAACTACACAGTACCATCTGCAGAGTGTGGAGGAGTTTAGCTTTCCATGTCCACAGATTCTTGAACTTCATTTTAACCCTCTGTTGCATTCATCTTTAGACGTGGGCTGTTAGCAATGTGTGCAAGAGGTACACAGGGTGATCTCTAATTCAGGCTCTACAGAGTGATCCAGCCGCTTCAAAATCCTGAAATCAGCGAAAGCAGAGGACACTTACCTATTAGAAGCGGCTTTTTTTTTGGGGGGGGGAGGGGGCTGTATCTGACAACCACTGACGGGTTTGGGTCTTGGTTTATTCCTGTGTTACAGATAGTCTGAGATGTGTGCTCTGTACGGTTTAAAATGTCATTGACATTTTAATAATTGGTAATGGCTTAGTCTTGTTTCTTCTGCTTTCCTGAATTCGTCTGCTGTGGGTCACCAGTGACTACTTTCAGCAGCAATCAGAGAAAATACTTTGGATCTGGTGTCTGGGTGTCCTCAGCCCCACACAGGGCTGGAAAAGTGGTACCTGGTGGAGTGCTGGTGGCCACTGGGACTTCCCCTGTGATTCAGCTTGTCGAATGGTTCTGCTTTTCCCTCTTGGATGAACCTTGCCGTAGAGCATGCATCAAAATAGCCAGGCTGTGTGAGCAGCTAATTTAGGCTTTGGGAGCATTTCAACATGGCATAGGGCAGTGAGCATTGTGCTATGCAAGAGAGCTCCTTCAAAGATAGCACAGCTAACTGATGCAGGTATGGTAGCACATTCTGTGTTGTAGCTGCAAATTTACTTGTAAAATTCCTCCTTCCACCACTGGTTAGGTGCAGATACTGAGATGCTGACCATAAGGGCCCTACCCAAGATGAGTCATTTGGATGGCTGGGTGGTAGAGAGAAACACTCTTTTTGTTGCATCCTCTTTTGGCACTGCTGCAGTTGGATTAGCTTCAGCTGTCTCATATGCAGGTGAAGATTAAGGAGGTAACAGGAGCTATATAACAAGGCCCTATAGCAGAGCCATGCCAAAAGTACCTCAGCTAGTGTTACAGTGTCCTAGGTAGGGGGCAGCCCCCTGCCTGTGTGACAGACAAGAGGAGAAAACATGGAAAATAAGGGGGAAGCCAGGGAGGCAATTTTCAAGCTTGCTCAGTTGCTCTTCCCCCCAGCAGGGGACCAGTGTGGCGTGTGAATGACATAGGAAATCATGGAGAGAAAAAGCCGATCCTGCTTTGCTGAACCTCTGGCTGCAGCACTGGGTATGGATGAGCAAGCTCAGGTACTGGCCTTGCTTTTATCCCGGTGACATGAATCTTCACACATGCTTATTTATCTTCTGTATTTAGGTGCCTATGTGTACTTCTGATGCCAAAGCCGACTCTCATAACACTAGTTGTAATGTGTACATTGCATGACACTGTAAGGTAGAGCTGCACTGAAGAGCATCAGAACGAAAAGTAGGAAAGAGGAAACACTGGGATGATGCTACTGAAACATGTTTTTTCTAAAAAGCAAATGGATACACTTGCTGCTCTCTCTCTTAAAACACCTTTCTGAATTTGTACAGAGTATTACTTCTTGCATTTCTGCAGTAGATACAAACTCTTTCAGAGGTGTGCATAATATTGGAACTTCATCTACATTTGAAAACACAGCTAGCAGCTGCATAGGTTGCTCTCTGCAATTAGTTTTTCCCCAGGTCCCTTGATGCAAGCCTTAAAGGGGTTGTTTTTGCCAACCTTTAGAACAGATTTATCCTCAGACCATTATTGATTGAATGATATATTACCCTAAAGATGATTCCAGATAACCAGGGCAAGCCCAGAAGAGCCATTGTGGGCATCCTTTGTTTAAAATAGAACATAGATTATATGCTGAGGAAAAGTGTGTGAGAGCATTAGAAAGGCAGGCACAACAGATTTCCTCTGCAGAGGGGCTGTCTTCCTTTCCTTCTGAAAGCTGGCAGGAAGAAATACGGCTGCTGCTTACAGTCACCATTTTAGGGAAAGGAAGAATATTAATGACACTGTGCAGGAAGGCTTGTCACAAAATCGAAGTGCTGAAAATCACCAAAGTGGCAATACAAAGTAGAACACTTATCAAGGAATTCAAGCTTCACCTGTATGTCATCCTCGCTGTGTCAGTCCACTGAGTACAGCAGTTATTCCTCCCTTCCCTTATTATGATATAACCCTTCCCACCATGCAGAGTCTTGAACCTATCTTTCTTTGCATTACTGAACCTGTTTTTGCATAAATGTAAAGTAACAGGAAGGAAAAAGAGCTAGTGACTCTCACTTTCCTCTCAGTTAAGCTTCATGAAAGGCACTATAGACCAGAATTAATTATTAATTCCAATTTCTGTCTTGAAGATATTGATGATATTTTTAATTCCAGTTTGAGGCCTCTTCAGTTTCTTTTTTCTTTTCCTTTTTTTTTTTTTGTTTTTGTTTGTTTGTTTGTTTGTTGTTTTTTACTGCAGCAGCAAAGCTCTTAAACACATCTATTTTTTAAGCCTATCAGCAGTCTCTTTGACTTAATTCAGCTGAATA
Organism: Anser anser; assembly: GCF_964211835.1. NCBI lineage: Eukaryota > Metazoa > Chordata > Aves > Anseriformes > Anatidae > Anser > Anser anser. The sequence continues at coordinate 36,397,604 of NC_139723.1, read as the reverse complement.
TCCTGGGGTGGCTGTGGGCAATCATTTAGTATAAAACTCTCACTGGTCTGGTGAGAGTCTAAGTTGCTGGGGTTTTGTTGGGTTTTGGGGGGAGGAGGTGGGAAGGAGAGAGGGAAGAGCTGTTTCTTCCTGAAGACTAACAAGTCTCTGCATAGCTCTCCTGCGTAAACTCTCCAAACAGGACTTCTTATTTTATTAAAAATTCAGTTATCTTGACACTTGTTTCCATCCTGAAGTTAAGGTCTTTGGTACAAAGAAAATCCATCCATCCATCCGTCCGTCTGTTTGTCCATCCATCTATCCATAAAAAACAAATCCATCTCGGCCCAACAGGCTCTTTGAGCACCCTTGCTCTCCTCTCACGAGCGGGATGCAGGGAGTTCAGGGCTTAGGTGCTCACAGATTGTTGGCCCCCAGAAACTAAATGCTTAGATTCAGTTTAAAAAGACCCAAGACAAAATGCCTCATTCATTTTTTCCCAATAAAAGGATGTGTCAAAAATATGTGGGATCCTGTGGGAGAACATCATTTTAAAAACACTCTGTTTTTGACATGAAAATCATTTGTTCAAAATAGTTTTACAAGGCCTTGCTTCCCCATTGAAAAAATCTCAAGAACAGCATTTTAAAGTGGAATCTAAGATGGTAACACCCACACAACACTGAATTGTAAGAAAACCACATGTTAAGTGTGTCTCAGGTATGTCTCTTTCTGACCTGGAATATGTCTGTGTCCCCAGTCTTGCTACCTTAGCATCCTTACACACTTCCATGTCTTCACCCTTTTTCTGCCTGGACGCCGTGCACTTCTATTTTTCCATGTGGCCAGTATTTGCCTTCCACTTTTTCTTCCCTTGCCAAAATGTAGATGGTAGAGCCGATATCTTTGCTGACATCATCGTCCTGATTTTGTGTTTTGCTCTCTCTGCTCTTTGTCTGTCTGTACTCTGTAACCAATATGGGACAAGGACTTCAGTATTTCCTCTGTGTTTGTGCAGTGCTTGGTGTGGTAGAGCTTCATACTTAGCCAACTGCATGTGCTACTCTAATAAGTGTGGTGGTAGCTCTGACTGTGTCAGGGATATTTAATAAAATTGATATAAACTTCCACATGTTCTCTATTTTTGTCCCCTCATTTGCTGCTTGTTTTGAATTGTGTCCCCTTCTCAGCAGCATGGCTTTATATAAAAACAAAATAAAGAAAAACTTTTATTACATTGGGAAATAGCAAACAGAGTTATTACACGGGCCTTCTTGTGCTTGGGACTACTGAATCACATAAAGAACTTTTCAATGCCCAAGAAATTTGTACTTATAAGACAGAAAAGAAATAATCAAGCATCATGAACAGGCTGATGTGTTTTCCACAGTACAACAGGCATGGTGGGAAGCAGGCCTCCTGCACTGTCTGTGCACGAGGGCTGCTTACCTGTGTTGTAGGGTGAACACACACTGGAGGTAAGCTGGCGGAGAAACTGGGAGAAACTACACCATGAGAGCAGTCTAGGGCTGTTCCTTAACTGGTTCCTCAAAAACTCCTTATTTTGCTGTGATGGAACCAGTTTTGAAGCCTTGTTGGAATCCGAACAGGGTGTGTGCACCAAACTCAGGTCCAGGCTCTGTGCTTGTCTCTTCACCCCTTGAAGAAGGTGAGCCTTCAAACAGTGTCCTGTTGGATCAGCTGGGGCAGTCAAGAAATAACTACTGACAGCCCAAATACTCTGATTCTCATGGTGAGCATTACAGAGAGCATGTTATGTAGACTAGCCCTATAAACACACAGTTGTTGAAGGGCCCCATTCCCATCATAATTAAGACCTTCAGAAAACTATCAGTGCTGGAAAGATTCAGACCACGAGGGGGAGAAATGCCGTTTGTCCCCATGTTGTGTATGACAGGCAAAGGCTGAAACTTAGCATGCAGGTCCATGTTGGTTTAAACCAGCCTGATCCATGGTGCTGTGGTATTGCCATCAGGTAAATGAAAGAGTACGTTGGTGTGCCTTGGGCCAAAGGCTGGTGCTCAGACAGCTCTGTGTTGAGATGGCTCGTGGAGGTACACCAAAAAACTGCTATTTTATTCTCTGGTGGGACTGGTTTGGGGCTAATTTAGCACCCAGTTGGGTCACTGTAAGTTACCATTGATAGGGAAAGAGCATAAGCCACTACCAGGATTGTAAGAGGGAGGGAGGGACTGTAGCTGTAGCATGCTGTGAATTGGCTTTCATGGGAGGCCTATGGCCCAAGTGACTGCTGGATGTCACTTGGAAAATTTCTGTCTCCTGGGACCTTAACACTTTGATCACTGGCTATGGCTGCTTATTTCTTCTTTGTTTTGTTTTGTTTTGTTTTCCTCTTGGAAGTGATGTTATTTAGAAGTGAGTTGCAGCATGCTGACAGATAGGAAGTCTGTTCTCAAATCCAAATTGCCCAGAGCAAAGCAGTGGCTAATAACATTGTCCACATGGTGTTCATGAACAAGACAGATAAAGGCCTTGCCGCTTCTTGTTTGCCACAGAAAGCAAGGCAGAGAGCTGGCAGCCTCATAGCTCGGATGTGGAAGTTGCTCAGCTCTACAAAACGTGGCAATTTAACGAGGTTGGGCAAGCTCAGGCCGAGGTTTTGGGTTAGGCCGTAAGCAACTGTGGTGTACTTGAGCTCCTGAATTGCTCTTTGTGCCAGCTGGGTTTTGTCTCAATAGGATTGGAAATAGTGCTTATTTGCTGGTGAAAACCACAGGTTGCTTAAGGACTTGTGCAAGCACAGCCTGTCCGTGAGCCTCGTGGGTAGGGGTAGGTCCTTGGTAGAGACAGGCATTTATCTGCTGGCTCTCCCTGTGCTCAGAGCTGGGGGGCAGCAACTCCCCCAGAAGCAGTACAGCTGCACCAGCCTGCAGCCCTGCCCAGGATGGCGAGTCCTGTCCCTCTGGGTATGTTTTAGGAGTTTTTTGCAGGTAGGGGCAAAATCGTTTTCTCTTTAATCCGGGCTGACCTACAGTCATCATTACCTCATATTCATTTGTGTGCCAAAAAGCAGTCAAATGGTTGCGGCTTGGCTGGGAGGATTAGGTGGATCGAGTTTCCTCTGCCTGCAACCGCTTGCGCAAATGGTGCCTGTGCAGAGCAGCCTACAGCTGCAAGCTGCAGGGTGCTTACCCTGCGGTGAGCATGAAACCCTGCGGACCTGCTGTCACCTGCAGCTGGACCAGTGGGTCATGCAGTAAAGGGACGGTGTGAAAGACAGCCCTGGCCATAGCCAGAAGTGACCATTTTACCTCTAACCAAAGCATCATTTTCACATCCCAGACCTTTAAAGCAAAACCCGTGGAAAGCCCAGTGATGTGCATGTACAGATGCAACTCTGAAATATCGAAGAGTTTTGCAGTTGTCATTGCAAACATCAGATTTTTTGGAGAAGGTTTCCCTACATGGTGGCAGAGGCTGCAGTGCTTCGGCAGCAAGGCAGGACAAAACCTTGACCCAGACTAGCGTGTTTTCCTGCTCCCCGCCCCAGTGCAAGTAAATTGTCCTGGTTTTGGTCTCCTCCTCAGGTTATTTCATCATGGTATTGTTGGCGTGCTGCTGTCAGGCAGGTTCTTACAAGCTAAATTTTAAACCGGCCACAACTGTGTAAATGATACTTGATACGAAGATGTAACAGGTTCCCACCTAATACCAATGAGTTTGTTATATTTTGTTCTGGGAAGTACTGCTTACTAACATGTCCGTTTCCTGAACAGCCTTCATATTGTCACTCAGTTTGGTTTCCTTATACTGCAGGTCATTATCGTTCACAGTATCAGACCAATTCCTGCTGGTGAAACACAGTGCTTGACACTGCATCAAGACATCCCAAATTAAACAGGAAGGATGAGGGGGATACCTAGAAAATACTTTATAGCCAAACATTTTGTAGGCAGTATGGGCTGACAAAGAAAGCAAGGCATACTTGAAAAAAAGGTGATGGCAAAAGTGTCTACAATTTGTTAGACCTTATATTCATTATCTCCATATGTAGATGTTATGAATAAACCTGGTCCTGATAGCTGCCACGTGGTAATGTATGTGAATACTGGTAAGTCTTTTGACTCATTTGTAATCTTCTGCAGTTTTTTAGTAAAATCATATTCAGGCCTTAACACTGAAGCTATCAGCATAACAAGGTATCTGTAATAATTTTAATAATATCTCCATTCATTTTAACAAGGTAAAACTGTTTTTGTTTTTATTTTGAGAATGGAAATTATTCCTTTGGAAACATTGTTCTTCCAGGCACACAAACTTAGTTTTTTACCCATTTGTTCCATGATAACTAGCAGACCGAGTCCAGATTTTGAGCCTGAGAATAGCCACACATTTTTCTACATCTTGACGAGTATTTTTACTTCTCCCCAGGTTCTTGAGTGTGTTGCCAACAATGACTGTGTGCGTTTCTTATCATGTCTGTCGGAGTAGTTTAGGTAACATCCTCTTCTTCATTAAAATCATAATTCTGGGAACACTGAACATGAGAGGAAAACTTACACTTGATTATCTTAACTACACATACTTTGTGTTCTGCATAAGGAAAACTTCTAGCTTTTCATGATTTATGTTATATCCAACTATCATATCAAAAACAGTTTAACCAAGGGTATTAGAAATTGGTTTAATTTGTATAGCCATCATTAAATATATGTTATGTAAGCAGCTTTAAAATGTGTTTTCCTATTGAGAAAAGACAGACAGTGGAACACAGCTAAGAAAAAAATAAAAAAACTGAAGATAACTTCAGCCTCCACACGCAAGTCTGCATTTTCATATCTGGTAAGTTGTCCCTGTAAAGTTTAATGGGAAATTGTTTTCACTCCACAGGCTGCGTGGGTGGGAAGCAGCATGGGATTATAGAAAATGTGTAGCAGAAGCAGTTGCAATTAGAAAGACTCCATAATGGTTACACATACATATGTGAAATGCTTCTGAGTATCAGTGACTCTCTGCTAAATCCAGAGCTGGGCATGTGTTTTCCTGTGTGTGAGCTCTGTGCTTTGAAAGCTCTTCTATGATTCACCAGAGCAGCTGCTTTATGGCTGAAGTTACCATAGGGTTTTTGAAATACTGTTAAATAGGTAAATTGCAAGCTGCTTCCATCTGTTTTGAAGATTTCAGAGCGTGGAGTTTTGGGAATGCATTTGTTCACGAATAGCAATGACTTGCAAAGCATGGTATTGTTGTTCATTCATAGTGAAGTAGCCTTTTTTTCAACTGTCTTAAGGTCTGAGGATGAAAGCTAGCAACAAACCAAACTTCTGAGTAAGCTTTGGCAGATAAATAATCCATCTAATTTAACGAGTCTTCAGAAAGGTAACTTATATTCACCCAGGTATTTAAAACAAGGGAATGGAGATTTCTAAACTACAGTTCTTCAAATATATCTGATTAAAAGTATTAGCATTTAATGGAGTCTTTTAATCTAGGTGATTAATTAAAATTAGTTTTTAATCTTTTCATCTTGTTTTTCAGGATTGCATCTAGTCCTTTTCTTTGTAACTATATCCCTTTGGATTGAATTTTGTTGTCTATATTTCCATTGTCTTTGTGAGGAAATTTGCTTTTGTGCAGCCTTGGCTAATGTAAACCCAAGGAGCAATTTCAGTACAGTTTTGAACATTGTGCCCATAATGCTTTTTAATCAAAAACACATGAAAATTGCAATTCTGCTATCTCCGTGAGGATAATATTAGTAGAGTTTCATCTTCTTCACACTGTGCTTACTTGAGACATAGCTTTGTGTTAAAAGCTCTTGTGGAGGCATTCTATAAAATTGAATGGAGATTAAAGCTAATTGGTTTCTATATAAATCATGCAAGAAATATGAATAATAAGTTGAAGTAAATGTCTTTTTGGTAAGTTTTTTTTTTTTTTCCTGCTATTGAAAAACTTTGTCAAAGAGGTGTTTTCCTCTCATAAGACTTAAAGCCAAAGATCAGGCATTGTGTGTTTAAAAAGAAAGCTCTGAAAACAGCCGAAATAAAAAGTGATGTAATTATTAAGAATTATTTATATCTCCAAAGTTTCAATAATTCAGAAGCAACATTCAAGAGCACTTCAATTATCTCAGATGAAAATTTTGTGGACATTAGTTATACTATGTTTCTGGCCAAGAAGTAGAGAGATGTAAAATACAGTTTTCAAATTTCAGATCTGAGCTTTAAGCTTTGAAAATCCCATGTAAAAATCGAACAAGGAGGTTACTAAGTAGTGTAACATGAGACAGGAAATGTCACAGCTCTTATAAGCCAAACCAGTGCATCTTGCCACTCTGTGCTATTGTCCGTTGTGCATATCTGAAAGGCTGCATGAGCTAAGTTTCTCAACGTAACAGCTTTATGAAGAACTTCTATTTTGTCATTCCCCATTGCCTACAGACTACACAGTTCCATAGTGAGAAAAGGTGTCTAGACTTGTTCACTGCAGACCAACTCCCTACTGCAGCAGTATTGGGTATATGCATTAAGCATAGGTGTGAAAAAACAATACTGTAAAAAAAATTATTAAAAATATATCCCTGAATGAAGGAATGGCAGGCCTAAGAAAAAGCAGAGGACTTCATCACTCAAAATTTTAGTTTCTGCTCTGGTGTTGGGTAGTTCCTTTCATCTCTGCCTCTGCTTACTTGTGAAATAGCTGAGCGTTAGTATTCCTATCTGAGAACACATTCAGGAAGGATTAGTTAATGCATGGAAGTCAACACATTATTGAAATGCACAGCATTGCCTGACATAATTCTCTGCCCCTGCTTAAATTTAATCTATCGATTAATATTGATTAAATAAGTAAGGAATATGCTATCAAGAGAAAAAATACTTGCATCTTTTATGTAAATCCCAGGTTGCTTGGCATACTGTGTTACTTAGCTGTTAGTCTTCTATTGCCCATTCCAAATACATAGCTCATGTATTTAATTTGAACGTGTTAGCTACAAATAATTTGTCAGCATTTTATTTGCTCAGTGTTTAATCAGAGAATCCCATGACTGTTCAGCCTTAAGATGTATGAATCTCTTGAATAAAAAGCTTGCTAAAAAAATACTTTCTGTGTGGAATTTCCATAATGTATTGCAAATTGACCTGTGAGCCAGAACAAAAAGAGGCAAAAGACACATTTTTACAAATTCATGTAATCCTCAAGCCTGTATAGGTAGGGACAAAAATTAAAAACAAACAAACAAACAAACAAACAAACAAAAACAGTTTATATTTGAAAACTTTAATTCTTACAAACTTATAAATAAAAATAAATGAGCTTAATATTAACTTAAGCAACATCTTAGAGCAGAACAGAAAGCTTTTCTACATCCAGTTTGCTTAAGAGCTACTATATTTGCTGGTGCCAGACTGAATCCTAGATTTGGGTACTGACAAAAACCATCCCCTCATGCTAGATTAAGTGGTTGAATACATGCCCAAAAAGCCTGGGGTTATTTGGATGAGTAGATAGAGTCGTGCAGTGATGATTGAATTTGAATCTGTTATGAGAGCAAGTATTCATTCACTCACAGAAAGTCCAGAACGGAAATAACCTAAGCTTATAAATACAGGGTACACTGCACAGATGGTTGCTGCAACAATTTGCAGAAACTTCTAGGCTCATATTTTGAGGGGCAGTTCTATTGATTAAACTCTTCTAACTCTAGAAAACAGGATTCAAATTAGTCTCTCACATCCTTTTGAAAGAAACATTCAGGGGACATTTCAGGGAAGCTTACCAGGGAAAGTGACCCTTCAGTTAATCCATAATCTTTGTCATGTCTATAGGTGTGACCTGGAATTCCCTCCCTCCCCAAGCAATGTAATTGTTTTAGGACTGTTAAATGGTTTTGGTAGTCACTGTACAGCAGTGGGATTTTGCTATGTATTTGCATTAATCTGGCATTACCTGTATTTGTATTAATCTGGAATTACCTTTCTTCATAGTAGCCCATATGATGCTTTCTTATGCATGTGTTTTGGGATTGTGGCTGAAACAGCCTGGCTATTACTGAACAGTGCCCACACAGTCTTGAGGCTTTCTCTCTTTTTTCTTTTTTCCCCCCCATTCTGACCCCTCAGTGAGGAGGCTGTTGGGGGGATGGCTGACCTGAGCTGGTCAAGGGTTTTTTCCATGGCATATACCATCATGCCCAGCAATAAAACTGGGGTAGAGGATGGGGTGAGGGTGTATTCTTCTAAGGTGGCCACTGCTGGGCATCGGTCTGCCTGTGGGAAGTGGTGAATGATAGCTGCCTTTGCACTGGTTCTGGTTTTCCCCTTTTCTTAATTTGTTAAACTATCTTTATCTTGATCCAGATGCTTTCTTGCTTTTGTTCTTCCTGGTCTCTTTGCTGTCCTGCTGTTTATAGTTGGGTTGGGGATCAAGCGAGCCGTATGCCCCAGTGCCTGGCTGCTGGCCAAGGTGATTCCACTGCAGCGTTGTACAGAGGAACTGGAGAATGGCAGCCTTGGTTTGGTCACCCAGAAAGACGCCACTCTCTCTGATTGCATTTTTTCCTAACAGGAGAGAAGGTGGTGTGGGTGATCATTTAGTCTGGGTAAGGTAGAAGGCTCTTCATTCTTCCTTTGAGTGCAGAGATGTAAGTCATTAGTTTGGGGGGATAGGAAGTGCATTGGGTTTCTTTGAGCCCTGTGCTGCGATCCAGTGCAACCTTGGATCTTGCTAGACTCAGCATCACCTGGGTGTGAAACAAACTTTGTTGTCCTTTAGTCAAAGTGCTGCCAGAAAACACAAGCTACTTCTGTCCTGTTTCTGTTCTGTAAAGTGATGTAAATGGATGACAAATAATGTATGTGTTAATTTGAATGGTATTCTACATAGTGTACGTATGTGTTTCCTAATGAAGAATAACTAAGTTATCCCTTTGGTGTGTACCACAGTGACACTTATTATTTACAAAGAATGCAGCAATTTGGAGTAACTGTGGTTATATAATCAATTCATGTTTTGATTCCCGTCAAACAAACACCAGAGCCTTAACTCATGTACTTAATAAGAGGCTGCAATGAAAGAGTGACTAATGTGATCTGTCTTACTGAGAAATCTATCTGACCAGGGAGATGTCCAACTGACATCTCTTTAATCTACATCAATGGCTTCATTTTTTTCCCACTTTTTCAGTGGGAAATTTGACTGAGTGTCTTCTGGCCAGTTCTGTTTTCTTTTGTGCTCCCGTATGGAACAGTCTTCATGGCATTGTTCTCAGGAGGTTCTTGTTTTCCCTGTCCCAGACCCTTCTGGAAGACAAACACCACAATGTCTGTAAGAAAACTTACTGGCTGTTAATGACACAGGAAGGAAAATTGAAAGTAGTTTATATATTCCACTTGGAAGAGCTATCCTTGACCATTTGTGCAGTAGTTCTCAACATCAACTGTATATCTTTAGAGCTGGCACTCCACTGTAATTAAGCAACAGGTCTCTGCCATAAATAATCACTGCAGCAATATAAGAGGTGAATTAACTAGATGTGAGCACCTTTTACATAAGTAAATTTTCTTGTTCTCCTCCAGCTAGTCTCTTGTTTTTTTGTATGTGGATTATAAATGCTTTAGGACAAGGAGTTCACCTATTTTTACTGTTTCAAAAGTACTTCATACATTAGCACAACCAATAACAAATAAAAAGCAAATCATCTTTGATTGTAATGCCACTGTTAATACAGAAAAAGTAGATGTGGCATTCTACAGGAGTTCTGTTGTAATTTTGCATGTGATGTACTTGTTATCTCAAGCTGCCAGGTTCTGGAAAGTCAAAACAAAACCAGAGCTAATCAAGGCTGAAAGTTTGCACATGCACTGTTACTCATTACACTGTCAGTTAATAAACTCCTTCAAACCAACTGAGTATTTTGAGACCTTGACTTCATATGTTACCAGGAGGAATGTCAAAGCTAACAAAGGAAGATGGGCAGTTCTGCAAATGGTAGTTTCCTCTTTCTGTCTAGAAATTTGAAAAGTTGCTGAGGAAAAGGTGAAGTAAAGCAGGATGTGGTTTGGCAAGAGGGAGCTCATATTAATGCTTACCTCCTACCCTAGGTGCCTAATGTTTTGGATAGTATACTGTGCTATCATTTAACCTGGAAAAGGGATGACTGAATTCCCTCTGGACTGCCGATTGTTGCCTTTAATATTCAGAACGTTTAAGCAGCAACATGTAACTACAGAAACATTGCATTTCTGAGAAATACAACTTCCAAGGCTGTTCTCTTAGCTTCCCTGCAGCCTGTGTTTAGTGGTTGCACTGGAAAAGGCTAAGAGTAGCTAAAGTTTCACTGAGGGAGTTTATAGCCTGATGTTGTCTATAGTGGATTGGTTGTAATATGTATGTTCTCTGTTATATACATATTCTGTAGAATAAATTTATATAGTGATCTGTAACCAAGTGAATGTAGTTTTTCTTTTCCCTTTCCCCTTTCTCTTTTTTTCCCTTTCCCCTTTTCTCTTTTGCCCTTTCCCCTTTCCATTCCCCTTTTCCCTTTTCTCTTTTTCCTTTTTCCTTCTCTTCTCCCTTCTCCCTTCCCTGTTCTCCCTCTTCCCTTCTTTTCTCTTTTATTCCTTGCTCACTATAATGAAAAAATGAAATGATTATCCATTTCCCTTCCTTTCTATAGTTACTGGTAGACCTAAAAATAGCTTTGGCCTGATGCTGTTTGTCACTAGGTTAGTTTTAGAAAGGAAATCCTTTGGGACAAAACGTTAGTACTGGTCTTAGGATTCAATGTATTTCTCAGTGGCAGACGTAATGGTAAAGAATACTTGCAAGATTCTTTGACTTGAACCATCAATCCTGGGCAATTTTAGAGCTGGGCCTTTAAAGAGAATGTTATCAAAGTGTCATCAAAGAGGGACCAGGGGTCTTCTGGGCATTTGTAAATAAGACAGTTCTATTTCAGCCACACAGTTGACAGTTTAGCAACAATTAAAAAATCTATGAGAACCTCAGCAACAAGCCCTCAACCTCAGCGTTCTTGCACCTGTGCAAAAAAAATGGTTTGTGGCCAGAGAGGCAGATACATAGGATTTACTGTCATAGCAGCTGCAAATTACAATACAAATGGTCCAATATGTTCTGCCTCATTAAATGAGCAGTTTGGTAAGTTATGTGATCCAGATGGTCTATTAAGCAACAACTGTAACTCCTCCCCTTTCATGTCTGTTCATTTTTGTGCTTCCTGCTGGAGCAGCCATCAGAGAGCCTAGCACTAGAGGCAGTGCGGGCTTTTGAAAGGGGATAGGAAATCATGATCAGAAAAGACTCTCAGAAAGCTGTTAATTAGTATAAGAAGAGATCCTGTGAACAAAAGCATACTGTTCTTTTAGGAGATATTAAATTCTGATTCTCTCTGATCTTACCATCAATTTATCATGGCTTTATAGATAAATGTGGGAAACAGCAGAAAGTAAGCATTTCTGCCCTGAACAGTGGCATATGAATATTGCCAGCCCCCTGTCCTTTCCTCTTCATGTGACAAAGAAAATTGCGGGGACCGAATGTGAGCCCTTGCAAATTTCTTTCCAATATGCAAAGCAAAATGCTGGGTATTGTTCCTTTCCTAGCCTCTTTCAGTTCTGAAACTAAAGCTTCCAGGTGAAAAAATAAGGCTTCAGATATCAGACACGTGGCTTCATCCCAAAACGAAGTGGAGGAAGCAGGTAAGAGCAGGATGGCATGGAGACTGGTGTTTAACCTTAGCAGCAGTGGACATGAACTCTGCACAGTGAAATTCCAAATGGAAAGGAAGGCCTTATCTAGAGATAGTTTGGATGTGATCTTGTAACACTTGTTTTACTGTGGATCTCTGTGCAAGTCAGATCCACTCTTTCCAAGAAGCACTTCATGCATTATTACATTTGGCAATGTAGAAGAGATGTGGATGAGCACTTAAACCTGCTGCTTGCTTTGATACTTGCTAGGAAAGAGACATTTGGAATTCTAGTAATTTGTCTACCTTCATGTTTCTTAATGCAGGTATATATTTAAGGTACCAGATACTTTCTCTTTTGACTTTTCTCCTCACGTGTCCTTCCTTCTCTCTTAAACTGATATTTTTGTAAATATTAACACTGTGTTCTCTGACTTAAACAAAGTTTATGCTTTCTCACTTGCTTCTTGATTCAGCAAAGACATGGAGATAAAGCTGCCTGAAATGCACTGGAAGTATTTGAGATTTCTGGGGCTTGATGACAAAATCTTAGTTCTGATTTTTTTGCATGCTGCTTTTAGGCACTTTTTGCTGTTTCCTCTCACTGCATGAAGCTTTTATTTGAGGTTCTCAGTGCCTTTCACTGTGTAGCACTGGTGTTTTACAGTCAATTCACTGAACAGTTTTTGATATCTTTTGTGACATCTTTGCCATATGGGCATAGATGATTGATCATCAGCAGTCAACCTCCCTGCTATTTTGCCAAGGAGAACAGCTGAGATTAAAATACAGCCTTGTCCTGAAGGGTACGTGATCGTGCAAGATTTGGGCAGTGCTGTGCTAGCACTGGGTTATGATGCTTGGACATATGTAGTGCAGGACACATGTATAGTAAGTACGTGGTGCTCTGAAGTGCAGCCAGCACAACTGGTGACAAATTGTCCTTGCAATTTGACAGAGCCCTGCAACTATGTAATCTGATTTATTTTTAAACTTCAGTTGTACCAAGTATTGCTGCTGTGGTAGCGTAGCCCATGGAGAGAGCAAGTGCAGTCCAGCAGTGAACACAGGAAACTTGGCAGCCAGGACTCCCTGTTCCTGCCCCTGCCATTCAGTCTTTGGGCACATAGGAGGAAGCTAGGCAGTATTTTTTTCCACCTGCTTTATTATTTGTAAAAGAAAAATGATTGCCTTGAAATGATTATTTGAGTAATATATTAGAAATTACATCCTTTCTTGTAAAGGAATGGTCAATTTTCATGCTATGTATAATATCAGTAAACTAAGCAATGTTGTTTCTGTCATGGGTGGGCTTGAGTGTCAGCATCCTTCTGAAGTCATACCAGGTATGCTAATTTCCTTCAGATAGCGTGCATGGCACATCTGGTTGCCAGTGATCACCAATCACTAGATTTTCCTTGATGACAGCCAAAGGAAATGATCATTCAACTTTCCTCTAGCTTTACATTTAGTTTCCTTTGCTGATACAGTTGTGCAGTTTGTTCCTCTACAACAGTGCTCTGCTGCATCAGTCTTCTTCCTAAAATTATTGTGATCAAAGCTTCATTTTAGAAACGAATTTGAAAGGATCATTATCAATGATAGCATAATAGTACTTGATTTTCTGAACTTCATCAGGTCTCAGTTTATTCTTATAGTCATATAAATGTATTCTTTTCTCTAGAAAAAATATGTTTTTACTTTTTCCCCAGATCTGGTTTGGTTTTGGTGTGTTATTGTTGGTTAACTACCTTTTTGTTGTCTTCCTTTTCATTTATCTGCCTTGCTTTGTGACCTGCTTCCTCTCCTGCTTTCCTTTATCTTCCTCTTCTCTCCTGTCCTTGCTGGTCTCCTCATTCCCATCCCTCAGGGCTTCTCAGCATCAGATGCTACCAGCATCTCTCACTTCTGACTCCAGTAATTCATGTTGGCTAGGCGAGCACTAGAGGGAAAGGCTGCCTGCAGAGACTTCACACTGCATTTTTCATGCTGACAAAGAGGTTCTTCAGATGAACATGGCACTCACCCATAAAATCAACTGCTTATACCATAAATAACAGGAGATAGCGATGTGGTCTTAATGTCTCAAACTTTCACAGGCAGAGCTCTTCAGCAATATATAAAGGCTGTTCCAATTACACCCAGAAAAATAAATAAAAGTAAATTGAAAGAGCTCACCATTTATCTCTCTTGTTTAGCTGAAAAGCAACAGAAGGTCTCTGCAAGTTGAGGCAAATCTGTCAATGATTATCCACGCAAGGTAGGTTTGGTCTGCTCCTTGAAGAACTAAAGATGCTTACAGAAGGTATTGATGTGTTTCTTGGGTTCAATGCACACACTCTGCAAGAACAGGCTGGCAAGATGGCAACCAGTTCTGGAACATCGCAAGACTGATGAGTAAACCTTTTCCTGTAGAATATGGAAGAACCTCATCCTGTTACAAACACCGCAGTAAAAAGAATTTATTTCATTACCCAGCTTAAAAAAAAAAATCTCTATAGCTGTCTGCTTCTGATAAAATCCAGTTGTGGATCTGTGTACCTTTCCAGAGTGAGGAGTAGAAACATGAACATGATGTCTTTTATGTTCCAGTGTGTTCGTGGATCCAGGCAGTCCTCTGTACAGAACTCACTACTATGTAGTGACATACTGCACAGTGGCACCAGGCGAAACTGTGCCATCACAGGACAGGGATTTGGTCAGCTAGAGGGGAAGCCCTCAAACAAACATAAGTTCTCTTGGCAGTCCTTCTTCTGTAAAGAGGGTTGTGCACCTGGGCAACTGCTTGACACGCTAGGTCTGCCCTGACCTCCTGGTAGACTCCAGAACTACAGTTAGATATGTGGGACTTTTTACTTGAAGGAAGGAACACTGCAGGTAAGAAGTAATAACACTCTTCTCTAAGGCTGTCATGAACAGACATTAAATCCTTATATGCAATAGTTAGGCTTTTGTTTCTAAATTGTAGGTTTGATTATTTCCTCTCAGCACATGTGTAAGGTGAGTTCAAGATGGACATGTTATTGAATTCATTATCCCATTGGAGCAAGTACAGGGAAAGATTGTGGCATAAAAGCAATATCTGACATGTTTTTGGGGCTCAGTATTTTCTTACTGCATTTTGAATATAAATAGATATAAAATGATTTTCAAGTAATTATCTGCTTACCAAATCTCATCTCCATATGTCTCTCCTCTTACCTTGTATTGACATCATGATGCATATATCGGTACAGAGGACACAAGCTCCAGAGGACAGCTACAGAGGACACAAGCTCTCCTGCTCCATCAGGTACAAGCCAAAGTATTTTGGGTACTACTGTACCCTGATCCAGCTTGGCCAATGGTCACTCAACACAAATTGCTGAAGCATATGACTGACTGCCTACAGGGAGATAGGAATTCTATTTGGAAGGGGCTTTGAGTTGTTTACAGAACAATAATAACATTCATAAATCCTAGGTTTTAGAATTGTAATTATAAGACATAAGCAATAGGATGTATGGGATGATGCTTGGTTACATCTGATTATGGACCTCTGACTGGACGTTTGTAGTAGATCTATAAAGAGCCAAAGGTGGATAAATTAGCCTTGCACCATATGTGGAAGTAAAAATAATTGCATGCTTGTATTGACTGTCCTGGCTTGGTAGCAGGAAAAAAACCATTTCCTTACATTGTAGGTGCTGGATGCAGAACCAGAATTCCTCTTTAATACTTAGCAAACATTTTTTCTAGAACTGTTCGTGTTTTCATGGGAAGTTAAATACACGGCTTCTCTGTATTCCACATAGCATGAATAAAACACCACTGGCAGAAGTTATAAATCAATTTGAGATGGTAGTTAGTACATGGAGAAACCTAAGGAGAGTTATGCTAGCTTAGCGTATTAAGCATGCACACTGCTAGACACATTTGTCACTCTGGGGAATGTACTTAACAAGGAATGTAAGACAGCACTAATGAATATGGGGGAAAGAAGCAATAATGGAAAAAGCTGTCAGCTGTTAATTTTTGTTATTTAAGGTAGACAATTTTATACCGTATTAAAGATTTTTAAAGTGTTATGCAGTAATATAGGGATATTTAAAATTGTATGTGAGGATCCTGTGCTGTTGATGTGAGCATTTTCTAGCCAAAATAATTTTCATCTTCCCTTGTGTGTTACATTTTATGGCTTGGTTCACTTTATTGGTGCTACTGGCAGCTCTCCAAACCCTGTGCTCCATCCAAAAGAAGCAGCCAAAATGAAGCTGTGCCAAACCACAACTATTGCAGTGTTGGTTTGTTCAGTTTTTTTGCAGGTATGATTTACAGTATTTAGCAGGCAGTCATTTCCTGATATTCACAGCAGCAGCAGATCTTCAGTATATATGCTGACATAAAAATGAAAGAAAAAGAAAATGGAAAGGTCCCAAAGCAAAGTCTTGAACCTTAATGTCACCTGTATCTTAGATAATGTCTGAACCTGGATCTACCCCATGACTGTGGGTGTTTTCTACTTTTGTGAAGGAAGTAAACAGATTTTTGAACTTCTGCTTGACTTGCTTTTTTCAGAAATCTCATTTTCTTTGTCTTTGGTAAGACGGTCTCACTTGTAACCTAGAAAAAAAAGATATCACTACCTTAAGCAATATCTTGTTCTTCCACATCTCCATCACACTGCTACTGTCAAAAAATCAGTGAGATAGGAATGTGGATCAATGGTGGCATATTGTAAATGTCTTTTTTAATATGTTTATTTTCAAAAATAGCTTTGAAGAAAATCATGACAGTTTTTGTCAGAGTTTGAGAAAATCACAATGTGTGTTTACATTTTAGCATTTAGCATTTGTGGATTATTTTATTTATATGATGTTTTCTGATCTAAGTTAAGAAAGGAAGTAAACGTGCTAAAAACAGATACATTAAATTGAGGAAAGTACCTCCAAATAGAGGTATGAGACTTAATTCACAGACTGCCTGCATCTTCACAATCATTCTGACAAGCGCTAAATGGCAGTATGTTACACCTACTTCTCACATAAGTAATTACGCAGAGAAGTATCACTGGTGGCTCTAGTCCAGTGTTTATATATAAAGTAGCAACAGGGATATGAATAATTTAACAAAACACCTTTAAGCAGTGTGATTTTTTTTTCTTTTTGAACACTACTCAAAATTGAAATTGTAAATGCTTTCTCTCGTGTTTTGAGATTAAATATCTAGGTATATTAATACCTCTTTTGTTTATTGTTCCCATTGTGCTTTTTATTTTTAGTTTAAGCATATAACCTTAGATAAAGAATGAAATCAGTAGTCAATATCAACAGTGGTCCATGCTTCATCTTTTTATGCCTTTTATTAAATAGTTTATCTTAAATCTGGAAGCAGTGTGATATGGCTACATCTTGGTACCAGACTGTAGGTGAAGTGAACCAGACTGTAGAATCAGCAGCTTGATTTCTGGCAAGTTTCTAGATCCCTACTAGCAGCTGTGGCCTGAGAAAGGACATTTTTTTCGTGTTTTACCAGACTTATCGTGGGTTATAACCAGCCCAAGCAAGCAGTGTGAGTGAGACAGCCCAGACCAGAATTTAGAGCTCTCCCTCTCCCTCTCCCTCTCCCTCTCCCTCTCCCTCTCCCTCTCCCTCTCCCTCTCCCTCTCCCTCTCCCTCTCCCTCTCCCTCTCCCTCTCCCTCTCCCTCTCCCTCTCCCTCTCCCTCTCCCTCTCATTTTTACTGAGGTGTCACTGAAATATTTATCAGCTGGAGTAAGAGTTTGGTAAGCCTCTGCTTACAAGGAAGAGAGTCTTTCACACAGTCCTCTGTGCACTTTATTTCCTTTTAGAAGCTATTTAGATTTAAGAAGTCCAAACTACTGTTTAACATCCTTTCCCCTCTTATTTGTTTGGGTTTGTTTACAAAAACATTATAGTCAAGGTAATTTTTTTAGTTCTGTGAGGATTCCTGATTCAGAAGCAGAGAAGTCAAATGTCTAATATTTCTAAAAGCAGTGATAAAAAACTGTAATGGTGATGAAGCTGTTTTTTTTTTCTACATGAAGAGAGACACTGAGGGCATCAACACATTGCCCTGTCATTTATGCATCTTTTTTATGGGCTCAAATCCATGCCATCAGCCTTGCATGTCAGCCCTAAGTCTGGGTAATTTCTGTCTTGCCTTTAGTCTGTTTTCTGTGGAAACACTAATGTTTTTCGTTAAAGTAGCAAGGGGCAGAATTTTTCAATTGTGTTAAAAGTCTCCTGACTTTCACATTTAGCTTCTGAAGAAGACAAGTGCTTGTGTGGGAGGGAGGGAGGGAGGGAGGGAGGGAGGGAGGGAGGGAGGGAGGGATGGAGGGAGATAACTAACTTTTTGACATAGATTTATCATAATTCTTCCTCAGTCTGCAAAGACTGCTTTTCCTGTGTGATGAGATCAAGGAATTACACCTTTCCAAGTCCAGCTCACACCTTCCCTGTGTCTATGTAAGGTACTAAAGCAATAAAGACTTTCTGGAGTTTTTAGAAACATGACGGCAGCTTCTAGCCTGAGGAGAGGTCAGTCATTCTCCTGCCTGTCCCTCCAGCTCATTGTGTCCTCCTCTAACACCACCAGTGTGAAGCTGCCATTAAGCTGAAGTTAAGTCAGAAGAAAATGCAAGTTTCTGGTTGTTTCTGGTCATTCACAAGGAATAATGGTTAAAAGCAGCCTAGGAGAAAGCATCATGGTGAAGATCTGTCCTCCCTCTGGCCGCCAGAAAATTAAAAAATTAAAATGAAAATTAAAAAAATAAAATAGCATGAAGGTTAACAAGCTGTTCGTATGGAAAAAAAATGTCTTTGGCCACGAGTAGTTACAACTTACTGCCCTGTAAGAGTGTTTGTTGTTAGGTGACAAGTGACTTAACAAATTGATTTCTTCTGGCCAAATTCCCATCATTCCCACCACCATACATCACCTCCTGAGTGTGTAAATTTATGAAAGTGATTAAAATCAGGCTGTTAACAGCTGAAGTTATCTGTACATCCTAGTGCTACACCATGGTCACAAGACATGAGACTCAGCACAGATTCATTCCTATGCTGGAAAATACACTTCTGAGGTTGGCCTCCAAGTCACAGAGCTGTCTGTGCTTTATATATATTGCCACCACATACGCTGGCTTAATGACTAGATTATATGGACAATAGAAAATGAGGCAGTAAATAAAGTCTTAATACATAAAGTAATTTTCTGCTGTTACTTATCTAGTACTGAAAGCTATGTTGACATTTATGTACAGTGGATAGGCTCTGTACAGTAGGGGACAAGTCTCTCCATTTGTTGGAATGCATCTTCTACGGCATTAGTTAAAAGAAGAAAGGTTTTGCAATCTTTTTGAAAAAAGAAATGTTACACAACTTTAAACATTGCACCTCTTTTAGAAGTCAGTAACTTTTAGCTGTCATGCAGCCATCTGTGTGTTATATTCACTGTGTTCAGCTCTGGGGCCCTCAGCACAAGAAGGACATGAATGTTTTAGAACGAGTCCAGAGGAGGCCACAGAGATGATGAATGGTCTGGAGCACCCTTCCTACAAAGACAGGCTGAGGGAGTTGGGGTTGTTCAGGCTGGAGAAGAGAAGGCTCCAGGCAGACCTTATAGCAGTCTTCCAGTGCCTAAAGGGGGCCTACAGAAAAGCTGGGGAGGGACTCTTTGTCAGGGGGTATAGGGATAGGACAAGGGGTAATGGCTTAAATCTAAAAGAGGAGAGATTTAGATTAGATAAGAGGAAGAAATTCTTTAAATTAAGGGTGGTGAGACACTGGCACAGGTCACCCAGAGAAGCTGTGGATACCCCATCCCTGGAGGTACTCAACACCAGGCTGGATGGGGCTTTGAGCAACCTGGTCTGGTGGCAGGTGTCCCTGCCCATGGCAGAGGGGGTTGGAATTAGACAGTCTTTCAGCTCCCTTTCAATCCAAACCATTCTGTGATTCTATGACACCGTGATATACATGGTCCTTCGCATGACGGATCACCTTGATTGTTATTGGCTACATGGTCAGCTGTAATAATGGGCTCCAAAATACACTGCGAAGCTTTGGGGTAAATTATGGACAGGGAAGAGATGTTGTGAAGAGGCCAAGAGCAAGTGGGGACAGCTTGTTCAAACTGGCTAACATGGCTCATTCTGTCAGGATGTTATAACATACATAGCTCTGCTGTAATACTAGGGTATGGTACAAATGTGTGAAGTATATGGCGGTGGGTGGGGGCCCTTTCTTCATTTTCCTGTTTCTCGGTAGGAAGGAAAATAACAAACCATTATAGGTGATACTGTAAGAGATCATAGAATCATTAAAGTTAGAAAAGACCTCCAAGATCATCTGGTTCAACCATCCCATAATGTACTTCCTCTCTAAGACAAAATACGTTGCTTTCATCTTTCTGCCTTTTCATAGTACTATCTCTGGCTATGCAGTTTTTTTAATGGACATAACACGTTAACCGTTTCAGCTAAAGAAACACTGTGGTATTGATGACTGACAAGGAGATGGGTCTTGGCACACACAAGAATCATAGAATCATAGAATGGCTTGGGTTGGAAGGGACCTTAAAGATCACCTAGTTCCACCCCCCGGCCATAGGCAGGGATGCCACCCACTAGATCAGGTTGGCCAAGGCCCCATCCAGCCTGGCCTTGAACACCTCCAGGGATGGGGCATCCACAGCTTCTCTGGGCAGCCTGTGCCAGTGCCTTGCTACCCTTACAGTGAAAAATTTCTTTACAGTGTCTAATCTAAATCTATCCTCTTTTAGTTTAAGACAATTCCCCTTGTCCTATCATTTTTAACCTGAGTAAAAAGTCCTTCCCCATCTTTTTTTATAAGACTCCTTTAGTACTGAAAGGCCACAATGAAGTCTTCCCCAAGCCTTTTCTTCTTCAGGCTGAACATCCCCAGCTTTCTCAGCCTTTCTTCATAGGAGAGTTGCTCCAGCCCTCTGTTCATCCTCATGGCCCTCCTCTGGACTTGCTCTATCAGATCCACATTTTTCTTTTGCTGGGGGCCCCAGACCTGAACACAGCACTCCAGGTGGAGCCTTACAACGGCAGAGCAGATGGGGACAATCACCTCCCTTGACGCGCTGGTCACACCTATTTTGATGTAGCCCAGGACGCAGTTGGCCTTCTGGGCTGCAAGCACACACTGCTGGCTCATGTCATCAGAACCCCCAAGTCCTTCTCTGCAGGGCTGCTCTCAGTGAGTTCTTCTCCCAGTCTGTACACCTGTCTGGGATTGCCATGATCCACATGCAGCACCTTGCACATGGCTGTGTTGAACCTCGTTAGGTTTAGGCTGGCCCATTTCTCCAGCCTGTCCAGGTCTCTTTGGATTGCATCTCTTCTTTCTTTGGTATCAACCGCACCTCTCAGCTTGGTGTCATTTGTAAACTTGCTGAGGGACAAGAAGAGCCTTAAGAACGTAGGGGTAGGCAGCTTTAAATGCTCAGGTGACTGTGGCTCTACTAAAAAGGTGAAAAGCCTGTAAAGATGGAAAAAGATAATACAAATTTTAAGTGTTTAATCAAATAGGACAAGGTTGCAGCTAACTTCTTTTCCCTTTACTATATATATGGGCACAGCACAGAGATCTTCAGTTAATCTTTTTTTTTTTTTTTTTTTTTTTAATACTAGCACAAGAAACATCTCCAAAGTAAAAAAAGTTCTCCCACCTGGAAGAAGGTACTTCTTGGTTTCATCAGTACTGTCTTTTCTGAGGCACCTTATAACCAAACTCACCAAGCTGTTAGTTAAAACATCTGTGAGCTAGAGGTGATAGAAAACTTTCTGAGTTATTCAGAAGGGTGATACAATTCACAGTGAATTCATTTTTCTCCATTTGAAAACTCTTATGGGAGTTTACATGCTTTACAGTCTGTAGGCACAATTAGTCATTGCAGATGATTCACAGGTACATATTCCTAAGATTTTAAGGTACTTAATTTATAAAGCACCATAGAGAATGTTCAAAAAAAAAAAAAAAAACAAAAGGACAGTTATCAGGGAAGCATATATTTGTTTTTGAACTGCTAACATCCAAAGATACCCAATGAGCAGTAGCACAGGAATTGTTAAGTTTGGTTTAGAGGAAAAGAAGGAAAATATATCCAGGCTGATGTCTGCTTGATTTTGTTTTGCATACATTGCTTTTCAGATACAAAGTATAGTACTGTGGTTTTGAGAACAACGTATTTCAATTTGCTGTATTTGTTCTTTTAAAAATTCAGTATGTGAAAGAAAATGCGTGATACACAGTCTACCAAGATATCTGGGAGAGAACAGGAGCTCATTCTGAGAGTGCTCTTTGTTTTCAGGCAAGCAAAACTTTGAAATCTCCAGGCACAGTTTTCATGCTAGGACTGTTGAAATTCTGTTGAAGTAAATGCAGTGCTTTTTTTTTTTTTTTTTTTCTTAAGACAGAAATCACAATTATCAATAACTGAAGTATTTGAAAAGTCAAAGTTGAAGATGAAACAGAGAAATAATAATGATGTATAAAACTAAGCAAATCTATGTATAAATCATCTAATTATTGTCTGTTTTACTAAAGGCTCCATTACAGAGCATCTGCTTATGCAGTATGTATAACTGTGAAATTAACATTTCTTAGATGCTCAAAATTTGGGAAGGTAGGTAGAGAAAGAAACTCATTATGCTTATCTATTTACTTCAGAGTCTCTGCAAAATTGTATGTGTTTTCCTTTTTATTCTGTTTAATAGGAGCGGGAACATTTTAACAGTATGTGTTAATGAAAGGCTTAAACTAACTTCACCAGATGAACCTCCAGTTTTGAGGTGTCCTTTGTCATCTGGTGCTTGGTAACCACCTCATCTGCCCTGAGTTACAAAGATCTCCTGCTCTGGTACCTTTCTTAAGTCAATGTGAAACAACTTGAGAAGGCATGAATCTGAAGTATCAGACAAATGAGAATATTAGATCCTCTCCCAGTAGGAAATAGTACCTGAAAGTAGGGGAGGATCTGTTTTATTTATATTTTTTTTACAGTGAGCATTCACCTGTGTGGGGGAACTCTCTATTTGACCCTATAATAACCTTGCAAAAACAATATTTTGGCACACACAAGAACAGAACTATGTGAAGGAGGCTTTGTGCAATGTTAGTACAGGCATATGGCTGTATACTCATGAGCAGATGCACAGACACAAATTCAGTGTTTGTTTGGGCTTGTTGGAAGGGTTTACTGGGCACACTGTCCTGTTTTTTCTTGAACAGGTAAATGTTGTACTACTGACCTGCTTACAGATTTGTGAAACTGTTTGTAATTCAGTAAGTGGAAGAAGAAGCACCCAAAATGCAGCCCTAGTCCAGATGTGCTTCTAAAGTAAAGCAACCATGTTTGGCTAAGAAGATCTCCCTGTAGGTTTGTGGAAGTGCTGAACAAATCTTCTTTTGACTTTACCACTGTGGCTTCAGAAAAGTCACTTATCATGGACGGGCTTAAGCAAATGGGTTACAAGTACTTGGTGCTTTCTTTTGTGTCACACAACTGAGTGCACTTCGGCAGAACTGACTTGGGATATCTCAGAAAAGCAGAATGCATTCATAAAGGGAGATGTTGATAAATTGGTCATCTCTGGCCTTTTCAACAAGCAATGGTTAAGAAACAAAACAGTTCATAGTTTGCCAATGCTAATCTGGAACTGCATCAGAATTTGTAAACAAAATCCAGTTGCCAGGGAAGAATGGGACTCAGTAGGTCAGGCTGATGGTTGGACTTGATGATCCTGAAGGCCTTGTCCAATCTAGATGATTCTGTGATTCTGATTCTAATTTGTATGCCACCTTTTCCTGTATTCAAATTTTAATAGAAAAAGAGTAGTGAGCTGATCAAAAAATCTGTCTCCACAGCTTCTTGTTTAGCTACTCACTTTAAGAGTGCTAGGGCAATGCATCACATAGAAATCTGTTCTTCCATCTGCTGATCTAATGATACGTTAAGACATAACAAAACATTCATTCCCAAAACCTTGAAATTTTATTCCCTGTATTACTGACATTATAATCCATTTCCTTCATACATTCAGAGTGCTCTGCAACTTTGTAAAATAACTGTAAGACTGTGATGTTTCTCTTTTTTTATTTTATTTTTTCCTCTTTCAGTGTCTTCCTTTCCTTTTCCTTTTTTTCCTTTTTTTCCTTTTTTTCCTTTTTTTTCCTTTTTTTCCTTTTTTTCCTTTTTTTCCTTTTTTTCCTTTTTTACCTTTTTTCCTTTTTTTCCTTTTCCTTTTCCTTTTCCTTTTCCTTTTCCTTTTCCTTTTCCTTTTCCTTTTCCTTTTCCTTTTCCTTTTCCTTTTCCTTTTCCTTTTCCTTTTCCTTTTCCTTTTCCTTTTCCTTTTCCTTTTCCTTTTCCTTTTCCTTCCTTCCAGCATTGTAGAGCAAAGGTTGTGGAATTGGTGCTCACAGAATGGAGGTTTACGTACATGCAAAAGGTTGCGTCATAAGGCCTTGCCATGGGGAAGAAATTATTTTTCCCCAGTTATGTACATGAATGCCAAAACTTTCTATTAATATTCTTTTGGATCCAAGCGATCCAGTCCTCATTTAAAAGTTTCAAGAAATGGAGGCAAATAAAATCCCATGATAATAACCCACTGGTAGTCAGTGTTCCTTCTTTGAAAGGCCTCTTATAAAGAGCTGCCAATACATCTTGCCATGTGCTTATTTGAACTGCTTAAGAGCCCTGAAATGCAAGTATATCTCTGTAAGCATTGCTGGTCCCTCCACATTTTAGCCTTTCTGCAGCAAACTTTCTTTTCCCCCAGCAAAGACTTAACCCAACCCAAGTAAGACCTAGGGTCAGAAGAGAGTCTCACTGCAGAGAAGTTCTTCACCTACTGCTGTAATAACACAATTCATCTTTTCCTCACCACTTTTGTTTTTTGAAAACATCTAGCCAAGCCCAATCAGAGGTACCTCAATGAGTAATCAGATCTTTGCCATATGTCCTCAGGGACATCATGCCTCTGTAAAGGTTGCTCTGACTCCATCGAGAGCTGGATCTGCTTATTCTGTCCCAAGCAGAGACAATGTCTGCTGAGAGGTTGAAGACGACTTTGCATAAAAAGTGGATGCTTTCATTTTAAGCTCACACAAATGCAAGGTGTTTTTTGGTGTTTAAGATCTTTTAAAAAGCAAGTGCACTGTCTTCTGAGGGCAGCATACTGCCAGAAACACTGAGGAACAATACTGGCTCACTGACATTTTTCTGTCTTGGGTTTAAGTGCCTAATCTTGAAATGGGAATTTTGGATACTTATGAATTGAACAGCTAAGACAATGTCATAGACATACTTTCTATGTAATAAATATCAGCTCTATCAGTCTTAGAAATATTATGATTAATTAACACCAACATTTTTAGAACATGTGCTGTTCTTTATTTTTGTGAGTGCACAACTCAAGCAGTGATACATTTCTTTTCACTAGCAAATGTAGAAATATCGGTATGGTAAATGCCAACTTGAAGGTTGAACCAGATTATCTTGGAAGTCTTTTCCAACCTTAATGATTCCATGATTCTTGACTGGCAGGTGACTGACTTTTGAACAACATTACATTCCTACCTTTCCAGGTGTTTTTTAATTACTTAATTAATCAGATGCATTTGCAGCCTCTGCTTCTAGCTCACCTTCCCCATTGTATGCAAATACTGTTGAAATGACTGCAGAGCAAAAGGAACAAAAAGCCGAATTTGACAATTTTTTCTGTAAGATTAGTAGCTAAATTGTTGTTGTTGCAAATCTCTGAACTGAGGAAGATCTGCAGCAACTAATCTGTACTTTGGATGTAGCGTAATATTAATTTTGGCATTCTTTAACCCCACTTAAACTGTGGAAAAAACTGTTCAATCTGACTTACAACTGACATAAGCCATTTCTGGCTGATTTGGAATTTCTAAAGCTTGAGGCAATTATAGTAAAGCTAAGCACCAAATATTTGTTGACACAAAATAACTGAATGCCAAGTGAAGAATCAGATATATCATGATATTAATTTTGCCAACTGACACAAAGGAACAACATTTAAATTTTGTACATTCTATTTTTTTAGTATTATCATGATTTCTAATGATCAATTTTGTAAAATGGGTTTCCAAGCCTGTTCTGCAAGTATCCAAAATAACTGATTTTGCTGATGTGGCCTTACTAGGAAACTGTAAGGTGATGGTGACCCATGTAATGGGACCTTGCTTAACAGCAAGGAAATCTTGTCCCTGTGGTGGTTCTTGGCTAACCTCTCCCTAAAGTCAGTAGATCCAGAGTTCAGTGTTAGGTTCCCAATCAGAGCTGGTGTTTTCTACATATTCCAAGAGAAGGGAACTTAATGGTATAAGATCATGAGATTATTAACTAATGAGAGTTTTAGGAAAAAGAGGTGTTGCGTAGGAAAAGCCACTGAAAATTAGGTACCATCTCAGTAGTCAGATAAAGAGGAAGGATGGGGGACTGATGACTTTCAATCGGGATACAGCTTCATTTCATATGCGACAGTGCCATGTGGTTATGTGAAAACTGAAATGGTGCAGCATAGTGAAACCTTTCTTCATTTATTGCTGGAGAACATAGAAGTTGTATATCAATGAGTGTCACATCAAAGATCCCTGAATACCACTCTGGGTCCCACGTTCTTAGTCTGAAGTGAAAGCAGAGTCCAGTCCATCACCTTAATTAGAGGGCTGCAAACAAACAGCAAACAGTGACAGCAAACATGTTTGCTAGGAGAGTTATCGTTTCAGAAGTGCATGATGGCAGACATGCCAAAGAATAATGGATGGGCCTAGTGTATTAGTGTATTAATGTATTAGTGTTCCTTAAATTAGGAAAGCGAATGGTCAGCAGCTTACTGTCTTGGTGTCTACACCACATCCCTGCAGGGAAGAACAAGCCCAAGTGTTACTGGAAGTAAATGGAAAGGTTCTGGTGAAATACCTAGACTTTATATGCTGGGTCAGTCACCAGGAAAGGAAGGGGTTTTTTTTTAGTTCCTTTCTTCTGCCTACATTGCCTCAATGGAATTGCGCCTGACTGACCTCTCCTGCTGAGCACGCCTCGCTGTCTGCAGCTATGGTTTGTTCCTGCCACATACTTTTTTTTTTTTTTTTTTTTTACCAGTCTGGAGTTCTAAAAAAGCTGGCATTGTTTTCAGGTGTTATTTGCCTCATGATGTTCTTGGGCCACTCCAACACTATGTCACAGGACCAAGATGCTGGGGGCTCCGCACAATTCCAATGAACTTTGGAAACAAACATAGCCATTGTTCTGCATTACTTTTTGTTGTATGGTGCCTAGGGATGCAATTATTTAAAAACTTAAAGTCTGAAATTAAAAATAGAATTCTTTTTGTTAACTTCATCTGTTGTGGAAAATAAGTAAATACTCACATATGCAATCAGGTCAAATACTGTTCTCAGAAAAATACATACATCTGTTTTTTAAAGAAGTAGATAAAATAAATAAAAGCCTTATGCTTAGCAAAAGGACAAAAACACTGGCTTACACTAGACACAGGTTTAACAATGAAGTTCTGTTTGATACAACACTAAGACTGGTCTACCACAAAATCATACCAAGCATTTAGGGTGAAAGAGATCAGTGATCGTGCACAACATGCAGCCAATGCCCAGAGCCAAAGCTCAGAGCCAAAGCTCAGATTACTTCCAGTACTCTCTAACAAACACAAAACTTCTCATGTGGAATACTGAAAGGTTCCCAAAATGTTCAGAGGAAGTAGATTGCTAAAAATATTAATATTGCTAAAAATATGTAATACTTCTTAACAAGTAAAGCACTAAGATACAACATAAGATACAACAAAGCTGTATGTGCTAAGTTATAGTCCAAGTTAAAGTAGCTATTTTATCTTCTTTTTACGTATGCAGAAATGTATCCAAACATCAAATGCTTTATGCTTTCATAAAACCTCAAATATAGAGATTCCAGGAAGGTCTTCTAAAATGGGAGTGAATTAGTAACTCGATACAGCACTCAACATCTCCAGCTCTCTAGATTAACCCGAGTTTTTCAGGAAAGCCTGTCTTCAAAAAAAGTAGCACGAATACAGGCATTACTTTAGCATGACAGAAGGTTCTAGTTTTGTGTCATGTTTTTGTTTGTTTGTTTGTTTATTTTTCAATCAAACTGGAAGTGTTTCTAAAAAGTACTGAAAATGAAGCATAAAACTCAGTTTGGCTTGAGAAAATTATCTTTCTTTCTATACTACTCTTTTAATTTAAATAAAATGTCAATTTCCACCAATCAGTACATTATGGAAACAAATGTTCCTGTGTTGTAAAAACAGATACAGATTGTCTGTGTGCAGATCCTGTTAGCTATACTGAAGTCCTGTCTGAAGGTCATTGCACACAACAGCAATGTAAGCATGGGATAATGTGCACAAGCAACTTGGACAAAGTGAAGTGATTCCCAAACTCACTCATTAAATGGGTAAAAGTCTATCAGATTAGACCCAAACATTAGGTTTTATGTAAGGCAGACAATCTTTTTCTCTGTAAATACTTCTCCAAGACTATGTGGCAGTGAAGCTACTTTACCGGTGTCTGAAATGCCCTCTCAGGCTTACTCAGAAGCAAGATCTTTCATAGCACCATCATTAGAAGAAATGCAATATAGAGAATAAGTTTCATGGATCTGGGATTCATTCTTTACAATAATTAAAAGCTCACTGAACTGAGGGATTGGTTATCAGTAATGTCTGTTCTTTGTGGAAGAATGTTGGTAATAAAATTTCTATTCAGTTTTCTTTAATAGAGTTGTGACTTTTTTTTTGTAAGTAGAACTCAGGAAATAAACAATCTTATTAACATAACCTGTGCTAATTTGTTGGTTGTCATTGCAACACTGCTCTGCCAAGGACAAAATAGTAGAAAATAACTTAGGATAGTACAGTCTGTAAATTACTTTTACCTGAAGAGTTAGTGTATTCCTATTCTGAACAGACCCTGGAAAAGTGAACATGAATTAGCTGACTGGGGGACATTTGTTTTAAAGAAAAACTTAACGAGAGAGAGAAAATAATGAGAACAGAAATATCATCTGGTTTTAATTATTGAACAGTATTTAGTAGTGATTAATCATTGCTGGTACTGCTGAAGCAGAAGCAAGAAGAAATTTTCAGTCCAACATTTTGTAAAAAAATCTCAAAACACTTAAGTCAGATCTTGGCTTCTTTTTACTCAATTTTTACTTATCAACATTGCTAGGGAACTTAGAAACTCAACGACTTGTGCACAAAAGAAATTAGCTGTGGTATTATCCTGTCATTACGTATTATCCTCATCCATAACTTTTCACTCTCATATTTGTTTTTCAGAATAATGCTCTGAATGATTTATGTAATGATCTTTCTGGTTATGGCATACTCACATGCTATTTCCCAGAGCTCATGCAACAAATACCGCTGTTGCTGTGGAATTGCCAGCTACTTAATGCTCTATTTATGTCTGCTGCAGACAGAATGACTGTTAAAACCTACAAACCACTTTCAGGATAATCATGTGAAGACTGTCTTATTTTTTTCTGGGTTCATGTACTTGGAGTAAGCTATGGAAGATAAGTAAGAACCTTCTTTAAAAAATACATATATCTTTTTTAAGATTGCATGAATCTGATTTGATTTGCTACACAAAATTGCTGAGTTTTAGGAAACCAATATCCTTGTCCGGCCAAGATGGCTACAGGTAGAAAGGCACAGAGCCTTGTATAGAGCTCTCAGGAGCTCTTTTACTTTTACTTAATTTTACCAAATACTTTTTTTTGTTGGCTGTTCTGTGGGAGATGTAGAGATATGTCATGGCCTGGGGCAGTCTGTATGAGACCGAAGATTGCCAGAAGGTACAAAAACAGTCAGAGACATGAAATAAATCTGTGGGTCATGCAGGTTGCCAGAGTACTTGAAAAAGATGTTGCATAAATGTTGAGTATATTTTTAGGAGGAATAGCTTAAAGTAGAAGCTGTACTTTCCTTTCTGGAGGGAGGTGGTAGTGGTGATGGCAGCTGGTGTCAATCTGCCCAGCTTTCAAGCTCATGACCTGAGAAAAAGCCATGCACAGATCCCCTTTGAGAGCAGGGGAAGAGCTCCATTAGATTCAGTTGATGATTGTTTTTTTCAGTGTTCTGTTATATTTTTATCAGTGTACCTGAGCCTAGCAGCAGCTGTGGTAAAACCACTTGGCACATATTAAGAAGTTAACACATAAAAATTGTAAATGTGGTGTCTGCATAGAAGTACCTATGGTGAAAAATTAAGCAAGAGTGACTGCTTTCTGGCTTAACTCTGACAATCATGATAAATACACAACCTCTGCAGAAGGTGAGCCAAAGGATACAGGTAACTGGCACAAAACCTTTATTGACTGCAATATTTATTAGGATATGACAGTAAACACAAATGAATCAACACTGTTATGAAGCTGTTACAGCCCAGGCAGTCTGAAGTATTTTAGTTTTGTTACTCTATAAAAAGCTAGTACAGAAAAAGGCATACCATATTCCAGCCCTGTAAGGGGATTTCATTCTACTTTTTAACCTCATCCAACAATCAGGATGTAGCACCACGTAGTGACAGATGGTTTTCATTGCGGATATCTTTATCATTCCTTTCACTTCCAACAGAAGTGCCTCTGGAGGAGAAACCAAAGAGCTAATTCTGTTGGTACTGGGGAACAAAACATCTCCTTGGACAGTGGGGTAGAAACTTCTGGGGAGAACAGCTCCTAGGGATAAAGTCTGAGGATAGTAAAGAGTGTTATGCAGCTACAGAGACGAAGGCAATTCTCCTTTCCATGCTTTTTGTTGTTGTTGTTGTTGTTTTTTAACTTAGATATCCAACCAGCATCTTACAGTGGAATTCTTACAGGCTAGTGTGTGATTCAGAGAGTTACCACCTAGTGAAGGGTTTTTAATTTTGCACTCAATAATGGTGACTGTTTCTTGAGACAGTCAGTGCGTGGTGCCTATCTGTGGCTTGGTGTTCCTCTTTGGAGATGAGGCAAACGTCTTTAATTCTTCCATTAAGCCACCACGAATGCAGTAAAGGGAAAGGAAATAATCCAAGATGCTTGGATTGCAGTTGAAGTGCAAGAGACCTTCCTCTTTTGTCATCAGACCTGAGCTGTGGTGTCCTAGTTCTCAGTACAGTTGACCAGTGCTTCATCTCAGGAAAGATAGCAGTGTGAGGTGAGTACAGAGCTGCACTAGTCTGCAGTCTCCACACAGTACTTCCTATCAGTGCAAGAGATACAGAGGAATGTTTTCATCACCTTGGCATTATTTTGAGGCTTTTTTAATTTTTGTTTTGTTTTGTTTTGTTTTCCTCTTTTTCTTATGCAAAGAAAATATGCCTTGGCTGAAGATGAGTAATCTTGATAACTTAAATCGAGGATCTGATCCACCGTTCACTAGCATTTGCAAAATTCTTTGAAAATGGAAACTGCAGTGCAAATACTCTTTGTTCCTGCTCTTCCGTCACACTCCAATAGCAACTCTGATCGAATGGTGGAGATTTAATTGGTGGAGTTTAGTAGTTAAGTTTTGCCAGGGTTGGAGTGAAGAAAGAACTCGGTATGTGGTTTTCACATCAGTGTACTCGAGAACAATCTTTTTCCTCACCAGCCAGATGCTTTATAAACCTCACTGGACTGAAGACTGAAAGATTTGTCTTGTCCTAAGTAGGTTACATTTTAGGCAATTGGTTTTCTGAGGGTTTAAAAAATGAAATCATAACACGGACACAAGGTCAGTGTTAGTT
This sequence comes from Anser anser, assembly GCF_964211835.1. Taxonomy (NCBI): domain Eukaryota; kingdom Metazoa; phylum Chordata; class Aves; order Anseriformes; family Anatidae; genus Anser; species Anser anser. The sequence continues at coordinate 36,366,114 of NC_139723.1, read as the reverse complement.
TTTTGCTTCTCTGCTCTAGGCTGTCCATGAGAAGCATCAAATGCTTTTATTTATAAAATGTTTAGAAATAAAGAGCTGCAGCAGTTCATGTTTGTAGCTAGAGTAAGTAAATATACAGGGCTTGCTTAAGCTTCTCAGTGTTGACACAGTCATAATCACATGGAGGACAACATTACAGCCTCATCCTTTGGGCTGCTTGAACCATTAAATTCATCTTTAAGGCCTGATTCTCTCTGAGCTCAGGTCTCTGTGAAACTGAGTAAAATAACTTCTGCAGATGTTGTTGGAGACCTTGCCAACTAGTACAGAAATCCTCAGACTTTACTCAAGTTGAGATAAGCAGGGGCTGAAGCAGCTGCTGGTGCCAATGCTCAGCTGATGGAGGCCATCCCGAGTGAGGCCTCCACTTGGGTGGTGGAGGTCATAGAAATTCAGGGAACAGATGCTGCTGAGCATGGCCATGGGCAGATGAAACGGGAAGCTTTCTGGGAGGATATCTCTCTGGATGCTTCATGAAGAGCCATGTTAGACCTTGATTTGAACCCAGACCTCTGCACAGGCTGCCGTCCTGAGCTGAGGAGTCAGCTCAGAGCCTGGCACAGTCAGAGAAATGTGCTCTAGGACAGACTAGTGCCCCTCACCTAGCGTATTTATGGTGTTCACTTTTTAAGCATGCATAAGGAATATCAGTTTTTATTATTACAGCTTAAATCACATCTGAGGGAGACTGGTGCAGCAAGGGGAGAAGAATTACTTAGTGTGAATGGGAGTATCACTAAGACAGATAATAAATTTTGTCTTCTAAACTCATGAAGATGATCAAATTTTAAGAAGTTGGAAACTGAATCCTATTTCTTCCTTCTGCCCCTCCAGCTAAATGGAAAGACACTTTTTCATGACTGCTGGAGTTGTAGTTTCTCTGACTTACTGCATGGGCCTCTTCCAAGGCAGACAGGAAGATGAATGCAGTAGCTAATCTTCCTATTCCTACTTTTGTCCTCCTTGTGCCTGCAACCTTGCAATTCATGCAGCTCAATTGCAGCATGAAAGGAGAGCTTCTCTTACAGAAGCTTATTGTAAATTTAGGCTGTGCTAAAACCTGAGAGATCAAAGTATTTTCAATAACATAGGAGGAACTGATCCATAATATAGCCCTTAAAGCTAACTTGGAAGTTATAAGCTGACTTCATTGCATGGGGAGCGGTCAGTCAGTCACTCATTGTGACTGTAGGGTTGTGTTGCAAAGGTATGATAATACTGCTTTTAAGGACACATTCTAGGCTGGAAGTAATTGTTAGCTGCAAGGTTAGCGTGGGCTTTCAGGCATGACCTACAATACAAACTTAATGCCTAACTGCTGTGTGGCTGCCTGATGTTTCAGTGCTACCCATGTGAACAGCCAGCATTTTATGTGAACCACAAAAAGTGCAGCAGGGGAGAAGAAATGGAAGTACTTCATTTAACATTACCATTGTAATCATGCTTTGCTACCACTGAGGTTTAGAAATCAACAGGCAACACTCACAATCCTTTGAGATATTTTGTGCATATGCATGTTTCCCACGCACACAGCATGGGAAACTAGCAGGAGGAGTTGGAAACCATGGTGCAATTAGACAAATATGACCTGATTGCTTTCCCAGAAACATGGTGGGACGGATCTCATAACTGGAACACAGAAATAGAAGGCTACAAGCTCTTCAGAAGAGATAGGCAGGGAAAGAGGGGTGGGGGTGTTGCTCTCTATGTTAGGGAAGGGATTGTTTGAGAAGAGAAGCCTCTGAGAAACAGGACAGGCTGAGAGCTTGTTGGTGAAAGTTAAGGACCACACCAATAAAGGATACCTTGTGGTCAGGGCTTATTACAGGACACCTGATGATGGGGAGCCTGTGGATGAGGCCTTCTTGCTTCAACTACAAGAAATGTCATGCTTGCACGCTCTCATCCTGATGGGGGACTTCAACCACCCGGATGTCTGCTGGGAAAACTACACAGCAGGCTGTGACAAATCCAGAATATTCCTGGAGTGCATTGAGGATAATTTGCTGGTCCACGTAATACCAGAGGACAAACATTACTGGATCTGCTGCTTACTAATGCAGACAAACTCGTTAAAGATATTAAGACTGGAGGCAGTCTGGGTTGCAGTGACCAAGCCCTGGCTGAGTTTCTGATCTTGAGGAATATGGGCCTGGCAAAGAGAAAAATCAGGACCCTGAAATTCTGAAGACCAAAATTCAAGCTATTTAAAGACCTAGTAGATGGATCCAGAGATCCCCTGGAACACTGTCCTTAGAGATAAAGGAGCTGAACAGAGCTGAAAGCTCATTAAGGATGTTTTTCTTGGAGCACAAGAACTCTCCACTCTCCTGTGTAAGAAAGCAAGCAGGGAGGGCAGAAAACTGGGATGGCTGAGCAAAGACCTGCTGGTCAAACTGAAGCACAAGAAGGAAATGCACAAACAGTGGAAGCAGGAACATGTGACCTGCGAAGAGCACAGGGATGCTGTCCAGATGTACAGGGATGAGATCAGGAAAGCCAAGGCACAGATGGAACTGAGTTTGGTAAGGGGTGCAAAGAGTAACAAGAAGAGATTCTATAGGTGCATTGAAGGAGAGTGTACCTCCTCTGATAAACAAGAAGGGAGAACTGGTAATGACAGACATGGAGAAGGCTGAGGTACTCAGCAACTTCTTTGCTTCAGTCTACACAGCCAGTCAGTCTTCCCACATCCCTCATTTCCCTGAAACTGTAGATGGGGACTGGGGGAGCAAAGTCTCTCCCACTGTAAGTGAAGAGCGAGTTTGAGACCACCTGATGGAATAGAACAGTACAAGTCTATGGGGCCTGATGACATGCATCCCAGGGTCCTGAGGGAGCTGGCTGATATAGTTGCCAAGCCTTTCTCCATCCTATTTGAAAAGTCTAGGCAGTGAGGCGAAGTCCCCAGTGACTGGAAAAAGAGAAACATCATTCCCATTTCAAAAAGGGTAGAAAGGAGGACCTGGGGAACTACAGAACGGTGAGCCTCACCTCTGCACCTGGGAATATTATGAAGCAGATCCTCCTGGAAGCAACATCAAGGCACATGCAGGACAAGGAGGTGATCCAAGACAGCAGCATGGCTTCATCAAGGGCAAATCATGCCTGACCAATTTGGTAGCCTGCTATGATGGAGTGACTGCATCAGTCAACAAAGGAAGACAAACTGATGACATCTACCTGGACTTCTGTAAGGTCTTCAACACGGTCCCACATGACATCCTGATGTCTGAATTGGAAAGATGTGGATTAGAAGGGTGGAGCATTCGGTGGATAAGGAATTGGCTTGAAGGTCACACCCAGAGAGAGGTGGTCAATGGCTTTATGTCCAGGTGGATGCTGGTGATGAGTGGTGTCCCTCGGGGGTCTGTCTTGAGCCTGGTGCTCTTTACTGTCTTTATCAACACCACAGACAATGGATCAATTACACCCTCAGCATGTTTGCAGACAATACCAAGCTGAGTGGTATGGTTGATATCAAAGAAGGAAGGGATGCCATCCAAAGGGACCTGGACAGGCTGGAGAAATGGGCCTACCTGAACCTCATGAGGTTCAACATGGGCATATGCAAGGTGCTGCACTTTGATCATGGCAATCCCAGACACGAGTATGGACTGGGAGAAGAACTCACTGAGATCAGCCCTGCAGAGAAGGACTTTGGGGTTCTGGTGGATAAAAGGCTCAACATGAGCCAGTAGTGTGTGCTTGCAGCCCAGAAGGCCAACTGCATCCTGGGCTGCATCAAAAGAGATGTGACCAGCAGGTGGAGGGATATGATTGTCCCCCTCTACTCTGCCCTTGTGAGGCCCCACCTAGAGTGGATGTCCAGGTCTGAGGCCCCCAGTAGCAGAAGGTTGTGGGTCTGTTAGAATGGGTCCAGAGGAGGGCCACAAAGTTGATCAGAGGGCTGCAGCACCTCTCCTATGAAGAAAGGCTGAGAGAGCTGGGGATGTGCAGACTAAAGAAGAGAAGTCTCGTGGGAGACCTCATTGCAGCTTTTCAGTCCTTAAAGGAATTCTATAAAAAAGATGGAGAACATCATTTATTATTATTTTTTTTCCTCAGGCAGACAGGACAAGAGAGAATGACAGGACTAGGGGGAATGGTTTTAAACTAAAAGAGGAGAGATTTGGATTAGAGTTTAGGAGGAAATTCTTCACTCAGAGGGTGGTGAGGCACTCAAACAGTTTGTCCAGAGAAGCTGTGGATGCCCCATCCCTGGAATTGTCCAATACCAGGTTGGATGAGGCCCTGGGCAACCTGATCTAGTGTGAGGTGTCCCTGCCCATTGCAGGGGGTTTGAAACCGGGTGAGCTTTAAGATCCCTTCCAACCCAAGCTGTTCTATGTTTCTATGGTTCCATGTTGCTCTTGCTTGCTTTCACTGTCTCGCTCACTTTTTCATAGTCTCACTCATTTATACAGGTTTCAGACAGTATTTGATCCACTTAGTTTCATTTGAAAGCTTCTCTTAAATAAATCAAAAAGGAATAATGAAAAATTACAAACCTGACTGACTATTGCACAAGTTTTGCCAGAGGGATTCATATTTTTTGTATGTCTTTGTTAAAAAGAGATGATGCAAAGACATCTTCATACAAGCTCCTATGAGTAGTGGCTGGCGGACTGCCACCATTTGCTTGTTCACAGTTGTTTAGGAACAGAGCGTGTTCAGAATCATAAGAAGGTACGTCTTCTCCCAGAAGTCTCAAATGGCAATGAGTCAGGTACTGCCTTGCACTAGCATAAAAAATTAAACAGGTGAAATTTGCCACCATCTGGGCTCCCTCACTTCTTCCTGCACTGGCCTGTTGCCATTACTTACCTTCTCTGGCCACTAGGCTCCCGTGGTTTGCCTTTGGATGATATACCTGAGCTCTGGTGGGTGCCGTGCTTGTTAAGTGTTAGGGGACTGAAAAAGGTAATTTTATTCCTCTGTTTTGCTTTTTTGGCTCTGCCTGACAGTTATGAGCTGATGGATATATGCAATGAGACAGATAATCTGTATTTAGGTTCCGGGAACACTTGTCACAAATACCTATCCATAATTAGTCCGTCCACTGACTGTATCGGCAGCCAGGAATGTAACGTGCGTGAAGCAGGTACTGGCTGTCAAAAAGGGCTGATCTCACAAACATTATATGCACATATGTTTAATTAATGTAAGGATGGGACTGTTTGACTTTGGAGAAGAGCTGCAATGAGGAGGGGTCTGAACAAGTCTTTGGCTTACTTTCAACTAATTTTTGTCACTCTTTTTAATCAGTTTTCTTTATTAGGGTTACAGATAAATTGTAAGCCTGGAGGGTATTACAGAGACAAGTATGTCAACAAGTGTGTCAGATCATTAAGATGAATTTTCTTGAACGATGTGATACCAGGAATTTATTCTGCCTCCACAGCTGTGGTAAGAGATAAACTGGGAGCTAGGAAGGAAGGAGAGTTGTTGGAGGATATAAGCTTTCTAACAAAAACACTGGGGATGCTTATGTTGGAAGATTGAACACATGTAATGATAAGTATGACTAACTGAGAACAATGCCCAGGTGGCATGGGAAATGTAATTAACCTTTGGCAATGCAACAGTCTCAGAAAGATGAGACAAAAATCCACCGAGATGCATTAGAATAGTAAGATGTTCATATATATACAGTGATCAGTTTCCCTATGTCAGTATCAGTGTTATTATAAAATATGTATGGAGACTATATCAAGACCCAGAAGCAATCACTTTAAAATGCAGTAGCCAAAGACAAGAGAGGTAAAAGTGATGGAGATAGCCAACAGATAACGATTTGGCTTACGGTTACCAAACTTGCAGTGTAAAAAATGATCCTTCTGGCAACAGAGAAAAACTAGGAGACATGGTACTTAACGAGGAAATTTGCTTCAGTGCTTCCCCCTAACAAGGTGTACTTTCTTCCTGACCTGACAGGCTGATAAACCTCAGGATGCCATTAAATTGATAATGAAGTACTAAGCTAAAAATAGTCTTTTTTTTTTTTCCTGCATGCCAGAACCAGCTGAATCGTCTGTGTAATCAATTTACTCATGAGTTTGAGACATCTCTGTATGGAAGCCTCCTGGGACAAGAAGTGTCATCTTCTTTCTGTAGCTCAGAGCAGATTTCAGTGTGCATCATCTACTAAATAAGCAGAAAGAATTGGAAACTAGTCACTTGATCCTGTTTGTTTGCTATGTGTTTGGATTATTATGAATGTGCTTTAAAAGCTTAAGCCTGAGCATAAGTTTAACCAAGGAAAATGCCCTTCTTGGAAAATGTTGTATGCTTGTTTATTTTTTTAAATGCTGTCCAGTTGTATACAGCCCGTCTGAGGCCAGATCTTCAAACTACACATTTCATGGGCTATGTAACTAGAAATGGGTTTCCATTAAGAGACGCAACAAGAGTACCTCAGAGGCTCACTAGGGCTATAATTTAGGACTTTTAAGGTTTCCATTTTTAGGTTTCATTGGTAATTGTCTCTAACTACACTCAACTTAACCGTTGTATGTAACCATGGGGACATAGGCATCACAGAAGAAGATACCACAGTTTTAATGTGGCAAGACTGGCTGAAAATAAGTTGTTGTCTAGAGAAAGTGGAGGGGACAAGGATACACAAAATCCTGCTTTGTGGAACATGGAAGTTAATTAACAGATTATGGAAATCCTGCATCCCAAACCTCCACCAGGGTGTTTCTCCTTACCTTCCTCAATGACAAGCAACAACAGGAGGGTAGTACTTTCCTGCTCAGGAGCTACACAGGAACATTTTTAATTACTTGTGGTTGATAGTTTTTTTGTTTGTTTGTTTTGTTTTGTTTTTAGAATGGATAATGCTTTGTGTATTGAAGTAGGTTAGCATAAAGCATTGCTGAAGTCAGATAATTTATTTTACTTCTAGCTGTTTATAACCTTTCCATAAACCCCAGGCAGTGAGGCAAAACTTCAAGCTCTTTAGTTATTTTGCCCTTTGGCAGTGATTAACTTTTCTTCATGCAGGCTGACCTGCAAAAGAACCAACATGCTTTGCCATGTTCCAGCCGTCTATGCTTCCATGCTTTCTGTGCCATCAGTGATGTTTACTATATGCAGAATGGTACATGTGCATACTTTTTGATGAGACATAAGTGAATCTGTATTAAGATAATGCTTTAAAAGTTTAGCTGAAGGAATTTCATAATGATCATATCCTCAGATCTAATGGGATTTGGCCTTTTAATGGGATTTGTCCTTTTAATGGAATTTGGCCAGAGTCCCTTCATTATACCTACACATGTAGAAGGAACTCCAAACCAGAGTATGTTGGAGAAGTATGGCCCACTTGTTTCTAATACTATTCTCTGTCCCCACATGTATTAGGCTTGACAGGCACACTTCAGGTTCAAGAAAAGGAAGCTTATCTTTCAAGTGATAAATAAACGTCTTCTCAGAAAGAGCAGTCAGGCACTGGAACAGGTTGCCCAGGGAAGCGGTGGAGTCACCGTCCCTGGGGGTGTTCAACGAAAGGTTGGACGTGGTGCTTAGGGACATGGTTTAGTCGGTAACATTGGTGGTAGGGTGATGGTTGGACAAGATGATCTTGAAGTCTTTTCAAACCCTAATGATTCTATGATTCTATGATTCTAAGATTCTATTCCTGTGAAATATGAACATACTTCTATTTTAAGAGCTATTGGACAGACATTCAGAATGGAGAACTAAATATTTCTTATTTTGTTTTTTAGAATTGCCTGTGATGAAAGTAAAGGTAGTCTTCTCAAGGGCTTGCTACTGTTGGATGCAGTTTCCTAGATTAGCAAGTCTTCTCTTCAAACTCCTGCATTTGTAACCATTAGATGAAGATCACAGCTTAAGTCATCTTAGTGATAGGGAGCCAGAATCTGACTTCAATGGCTATCTAGGAACTTAACCAGTTAAAAGAGCTATATAATGTTATAAATCAGGAAACCATAGTGCATATATAGTCTTCTAAAGAAATAGATGGCAATGGTGCAACTTAGACAGCAGTTATCAGACTGCCAAGAAGCTCTAGCAACACTAGTACAAGCTGAGGTGCAATCATCAAGCTGTTTCTCTGTCACAGTCCTGTACCAAGTTTATAATAGTCACACACGAAAATATGCATCTCAAGGTTGATTTCAATGTAGAAGTCAAAATCACACAGAGATCAAAATCCCAATTGACACCAGTACATGCCCCACACTTGTATTGTTTTTATTTCTCATAATACTAGGGCTAATATCTAACTTTTAAGTTCTGTTATTATTTTTGCATGTTGGTATTTCTCTTGGTTTTGGATAAGGAGAATAATGTTGCCCGGTTAAATTGTACCTGCTTTGTTTCAATTAAATTCTGTCCTGTGGTTTTCATGCACTACTGTGGTATCTTAGTAATTTGCTTGAAAGTTATTGAATAGAAATTGGATTTTATTTGCTTATTTACACCAATTATTTTTCATTCCCAGGTCTATATGTCAGGCCTGATTTATTTGAGCAATATCAAGTTAGTTTAACAGTCACTGAAAACGTTACTGGTGTGCTTGTTGCCGTAAAAGCAATGGGACTGGCCAGTCACTTCAGCATTTGGTTTTACTCAGCACTAAAACATATACTTGTAAAACTAGTTAGTGTAGGAAAGGATTACTTTTTAAATTTTCTTGCAGTATTCCTACATGCTTGTCGCATCTGAAATGATCTCTAGAGTGCAATTCACATAGTTTGATGAAAGACTTTACCCCCAGAATTCAAGTTCAGAGGGAAATCTTCATGTAAACATACTAGGAGACCACTGAGCCTACATTTTATTCCTGCTGAGAAGAATAAACTCTTCTTGTTCTCATATTAGTGTATCTTCCTCTGTGGATAAAAATGCAGTGGGAACATTTTTAGCTGCTTTTGTCTGGAGGGTAAGAATAGGAAAGGGAAAAGGAAAAGAGCTGAATTTTGAGTCACTTTTTAAAAAATGTGTTTTTTTAAAACAATATTTTTGGAAGACTAATTCCCTCCAGTAAGCATCAAAAGCTCGGCTACTGCCAATTAAAACACTACAAGATAAAATAATAAGTTTTTAGTGAAGGAGAAGGGCTTGTTAGATTGCATCTTGAGAAACACATGGGGTGATCACAGTCTTCGAATACGAGAAAGCATGAATTTTGCATATAAATATGATTGTCTGGAGTGTGCTTGGCAAGCACCACAAGCAAGATAAGTTTCATGGATTTACAAAGTGTCATCAGTTGGTTCATCACTGAATAAAATATTGGAAGTCTTGAATACACCCCAAGTAGTTTTCAGTCTCACTGTAGTACTGACAAACACAACATATAGGGCAGAAGAGGTGGAAGCTGTCTCTTCCTTCAGCTCAAGTATCCATGGTACTTAATGCACATAAGCTTCATTAGCAGTACCAGATGATGGTTTTACTAATGCAGGTATCTTGCATAGAACACTACTGAAAGGCTTTACATGATAAGATTTTTTTGGATGCATTGGATGGGCAAGAAAGAAGTGCTCAATACAGGAAATAAATGTTAAAATTAAACATTTATGTAGATGAAGTCTGGGGAAAAAAATGAATATATAGATAATTGAATGATTTCAAGTCAAATTACAGTGCAACAAAATAGTATTCAATGTAAGATCATCTTTATTTCAAAACTAAAGTCTTAAAGAGAAGTCATATTCATTGAGCTTCTAATGAAGTCTTTGTTAGCAAGTGGAAGACTGACACAGTATCACTGAAGTCTAGCATTAAAATGTAAAGCTATTAAAAAGAGAAATATTCTAATTTTCTAGATTTTTTTACTTGGAAGTATTTGCAAAACATGTTTTTTAATTTTCATATGTTCAAATTTTTCCATCAGTGGTCAGGACTCTAAAAGCAATATTTTTAATGAGTTCATATTTGAATACAATCATGATTGCAAGAGCTGGAGTTTGACAAATCAAATATGCTCAAAATGGGCACATAATTGAGTTAACAACAACAATGAACAAAAGAATTAACAGCTAAGCAATCTGTAGAAATTCTATGACGGCATTGCTCCAAGTATTCTCCTTTAATAATTAAAAACACTTTGCGTTTTGGTCTCCATTTCTGGCTGTAATATTCCTGAAGTTTTCAAATACCCAACTCCTTTGCTAACCAGTGCTGCCCATGTTCTCCATCCTGCACGCTATTGCATGGAGCATCAACAGCTCAGGAGTTATGCTGAATAGACCACTGTAAGCCATATGAAAAACAGGTTTCAGACTGCTCCAGTTTGCCAGAACATTCATTTACACAAGCTTCACACAAACAGAAATTTGTTACTAAAACCTGGGCATGAAGTTAAGCAATATGTACATCATTTGCAGCTTACACAAGTCATTTTTAGCACAATCTCACCCGGTCAGGGGAAATCAGTTGAGCTCAGCTGCTGTTTACCTGTGTGAGTGGAGAATGAAGTGTGGTTAGGAAGTTAATATGTGGGACAGGGCTGTAGGTGTATGATGTTAGCAGCCCTCCTTTCAGCCTTGTGGTGGAAATGGTGAGAGCTATTTTTGAAAGTTTCCTCGGGAAAAAACAGACTTGGTCACACATTAAGGTTTAATTTTGACCATTTTCCCTTAATATTCAGCTTGCAGATGATGAACAGGAGCTATGAGTCCAACGTAAAGCTCGGCGAGGTCAGCAGTAACTTTTTCATCAAGTGGAACCACATTTTGATGAGGTCTGATATGACTTGTTCTCTTCCAGACTGTGTATTTAACAAGGAGACTTTGGTCTCACAGTCTCACTGCAAGGCTGAAAAACAGCTAGCTTTAAATCTCTGGGCATAGTATGTGCAATCTGTGTACATTTTTCAACTGTCCCAAAGTGTGCAGATGTAGTATTTTTTCCACTTGACCTGAAAACATGAACATGATGTATGCTGTGTAGAGGGAGCACCCTGCACTCTTGGATTATCCTTTTTCCTGGTAAAAGGAGCACCAGAAAAGAAGTATCTGTAGAGGAGAATCCAGACAGAGTCTGGAGAATCTGGCTGATCCAATTAAAACTGCTGCTGTCGTAAGTTACAATAGATAAGCTTTCTGATGAAATGTTAGGTACTTGCAGAGAGAGGGATAATTGAACATTTCACAGTTCCTGTGTTAAAGGAAGTGCAGTGTTAGTAATATATATTGCACAAAAAAAGATTGCTGATCTTCATAACCAAGTATTTACTGAGTCATTTTTAAAGAGGAATTCTGACTTTAAAGGACTGACATGGGATGCTTTGTACTTTGGCCTTTGTTGTTGACAAATGAAATGTCCTGGTGCAGGCCTCACCTTGCAGGTTTTAGGCCAAGAGGTAAACATGCATTTCTGGTGTTAGGTTTCTAAATCTGCTTTTCACAGCTGTACGAAGTAACCTAATTTAGGAAAATGAAAGAGAATCTAGTATATACTTTGAAGTGGAAAAATGAACTTTCAGACCTCTAACTTGTGAGCTTTCGGTGTATAACTATGTACTAATTCTGTTGATGAATTTTGGTGCTTCTGTTTGCACTCTTGTCCTCCTTCCCAGACAAATTGGGCACGGTGCATAGGCATGCATATCACCCAGCTTTCAGGAGATGGTACATATCCCACTACAGGGAACCGAGCTCTTTGGAAAACCTTTGACCAAAAGAATGTGTGTTAGCAAATGGCGTCTGGGCTTGACCCCACATCCCCTGGCCATGTGGGCTGGGAAACCTGTAAGAGTGCTGCAGGGAGTGCCATGTAGGCAGAGGACAGCCTGCAGCAGGGCTCCTGCATGTGGCTGGTGCGTGCCGTTGGCAAGTGCCCATTAAGTGGGTGGTTTTGGAGTCTGGCTCGCAACAGCCACTTGTTGCCAGGAATTTACAAATGCAAAATGCATATACAGAAAGACTAGTTTATTTCCTGGATTGTGCTTAGTAAAAGTGCAATTAGGCACATTAGGTTGTTCCATTCATGCCTATGTTCTACCAGTCTCTGCAAACACAGGGAGCCCATTCAAGCAAAGAACAGCTGTAGAAACACGGGTTTTCTGCAACCCACGTTGCTTCGGGGAGCCTGGAAGCAGCTTGCTCAGCTTGGGAAGTGCAAGTCTGTGGCTGGAAAATCTTCTCGCAGCACCTAGCAGTTACACTGAATCACAGTTTCCTCTTGTTTGTCTAGTAATTCAAAATGTCTTCTAGGAAAAATAAGACAGGCAGGTCTTGCATTCCAACTGGTATAAGGAAAGACATCACTAGAAAAGGCTAGTGGAAAAGAAAATTTGCATCTTTCTCTATACTTTGAAAGAAGGTATCATTGTTATTTCCGAATCAGTTGTAAACTATGCTTTCCTTTTTTTTTTTTTTAATTGTTATTAATGTAAGATTAAAATGCCACTAAAATGATTACTTCTGTCGTATATTATCATGCTTTCTTAAACTCTTCAGCTAGCAAATTTTATGAGATTTCCTGCGCTTGCGACATCCTCCATTTTGACAGCTAGCGAGAAAAGAAAAATTGAAACAAAAGACTTCAGTTAGCAACTGTACAGACATATAAAACAATTCATTAAGTTCCACGGTGCCCAAAATGTAGTCCGTTGCTCTCATGAAAAGTGGTCCAATGTTCAGTACATAACAAAAAAAATAATTGATTTATGGGCGGGCAATGATTTTTACAGAAGACTCTTAAGGACTATTCATGCTGAATTGCTTTGTGCCACTGCCTGAGACTACCACGCAGTTCTTTGATGTGCATGTTTATAGAATTGCACTCTACATGCAGCCTACTGCATGGCTGTTTTTAAGAGGCCCCGGAGCCCTGTGCCATCAGACCAACTGAGCAGAAAATGTTATCTACGGCACAAAGAATTAGTAAACTGTGTGCAGAAACAGCCAACCTGAAATTTTCTAGTATCAGTGAAATTCAGTATTGCACTGCTTACTATTTGTTGGCATGCTTTAAAGTGAAATCTTGCAAGGAGCGTAGAGTTTACCATTCTCTTCGACTGGTAAACAAGTATTGCACCTTCCTCTTGCAACGCTCTCAGTTGTCTCTCATAGCTCATTGTATTTTTTTTTGTTATTGCAATTGTTACAAAATGAATGCCGTTGGGAGGCTGTAATTATTGTTCTTCAACATCATTTCACTGTCATTGTGTCCCAGAACTGCTGTGTGCAGTAATGCACTCCCAGCCATCCACAGTGATAGCTGGAGTCCAGCGAGTGTTTTGCACCACTGCAGTGAAAAGTTTAGATGAGTGTCCTCCCCTCCCCTAAGCAACATGACTGTCAGTTGTAGGAGTTGCTTCATCATCTCAAGCTGTAGAAATAACTTTTAACTCTTAGTTAAGAGTCTTGTATGCAACTTCTGTGTGACTCAGATGTTTTTGATGAAAATTCCTGTACTTTGTTTTGTTTTGATTATTATTTCATAACAAACATGGTAAAGTGTACCAGTTGTAATGATACTTGCATCTACTGAGGCTATAGGGCAGCAGGCCTTTCCCGTTACACATCCTGGTCTTGGTAGTGGTGTAGACTTAGTTACTTGGAAAAACAACCCTGGTACACACAGGATCACTCAGCAGGGCTGGAACCGAGTCCAGAAGCAAAAAGCAATAATAGCTGATGGGCTGGGATCTTGGGGAGGTGAAGAGAGAGGAGGCATGGCCAAAGGCACACCACAGAGGACGGGAGGGGCTGGTTGGGAGCCCGGGCTGTGTGAGCCCTTCTGGCATATCCCATGGCATGAGGTTCTCAAGTCTTCTGTTCCTAAACTGATGATTGCCTGCTGAAAGAATTACAGATATACCCATGTGTTGGATGACAGCATCTCGGGCTATGAGTGGTACTCAGTTTGTTTCTTTTCTCACTAAACCTCAGTGGGGTTGAAACCAGGAGGGGATCCATGCAACTCTATATGGTGGAGTTTGGAGGGAAGAGCCAAGGTACACATAAAACAATTCTAACCATGAATGCCTTGGAAATGGTGTACAATACTCCCTAATAAGACTGTCAGAGTTATTAAAGTCAGAGTTTCAGGCACCTCAGCATGTCCTGCAATTTTAGAATCTTTCTGGCCATGCCACCTTCATGGTACCCCGGTATTATTTCTTAATAGGTAAAAAAAAATAAGTATAAAATAATAAAATTAAAATTAAAACAATAAAATAAAAAAATAAGTTTCACAGTATTCTGAGGATGAGAATTCTGTTTCTTCTATGTTTTTTTCCAGTGGGAAGGTGAATCCGAGAAACAAATCAACACATCTGGGCTCTCAGAGCAAGTCAACTACTCACTACAAAGCCTAGTTTAATCTCTGGAGCATCTTAACATAGCTGCAGTGGGATGGAGCTTAATCACAACTAGCTTAACTTGTTGAAGTATTTAGCTTTTCAGAGATTTGCCAGCCAGTCTTGACTTCTATCTTGCTGTAGTTAAACCGTAACAGTAGTTTAATTAAAACAGAGGTTTTTTGTGCAGTGCTGGTTGATCTCTACAGGGATCATGCAAAATAAGGATAACTTGAAGAGGTATATGTCCTTTTCTGAGAAACTATATATGCACATATACACAAAAGAAAAGGGGGCGGGGGGGGGGGGGAATGGGGGAGAGAACTGTCTTAAGAAGCAGGATAGCATAAAAATTTTGCCTAAACTTCAGTGAGGGAAAGATGAGCCCTTATTCTTCATTTCAAAAGCAAAGTGATGTATATATTGTAATACTTGATTGATAAGTTTGAAGTCAGTGGAGAACAATATTGGCACACACCATCTAATAACTACATCACAATCAGCCTTTGAAACAATGCTTTATATCAGATTGCAACTATTTTCACTCCTAAGTAATTAATAGGACTGCTAGGAGAAATAAAGGCAGATGTTTCTCCAAAAACTGCAGCTTTTTTCCAGATTGCAATATGGTGCTGAATTGCATCTTTCGTTGAAGTCTGGTAACCTGTCCTGAAACCAGGATCTTCCTGTGAGCACAGGTCACTGTTCTCCCAGTACCAACCTCCTCTGGCACTCAGATCAGTGATCTGTGCAAAGTGCATAGGTTTGTGCCCGCAGAATTGGTCAGGCAAATAGAGGCGTGATCCTGTACCCGTGTAGGAGATATAGCCCCACCAAGTCACACAAAGTCAACATGTGCCTTGGTTTCACTCCTGGCCTTTAGCACAGTTAGTTTGCCATTTCCCCTTGATACTGGATTGTGATTTTAATAGTGAACACTGGGGTGCGGATAGAGTAGAAAGGGAAATGTTCCTCTGGCATGTGAAAGTGCATAGATAGGAAACAGAAATACATCCCCAAAAGCTATTTAAAAAAAAATAAAAATAAAAAATAAAGGCTGTGATTGTTTTAATAATGCAGTATTTCTTGGGAAAATTTCTCCAGATAAGAAAGCAGTGTTTTTTCACACTTGTTTTTAACTTTCAAAACTGATTGATGCACACTTAGGTTGCATGTCTTTAAACTAACCGGGTGACTCATGGGAACACAGAACAAGAAAGGTGAATGGATTTCCAAGTTTGGAGCTGTATGACTAGGAGAGATGCATTATGTGTTATTCTTAGTAAAGGTGCTGCAGAAAGGAAAAGCAAGCAATTCACTCAAGAGCTCTGTGTGAATATTTGTTTAACTTTTGCATCCTATTGCTTGAAGTGCAGTACCTTTTTGCCTCATGCAAATCAAAACCACTTATGGTTTCAGCAGAAAATCTCCACCGCCTAAAGAAATCTATTATGATAATTTAACTCATCAGCATGATAATGCTTAAAGAAATGAGGTCAGTTCGCTCACAGTAGGCTAAAGTGCAGCAAGGATTACAGTTGTAGGTGTTTATTGTAAGTGCAGATGTTTTCTTTTTTAAATTCCTTTCCAGAGTAGCAATGCTGGTTTTGAACATTTTGTATTTGAGCGTAATTCAAAAGCAGTAGCAGTGCCTCACTCACTGACATTTGTTGAGTCTCACAGTTTCTTGTGATACAGAAGTCATAAATCTCTTTAAAAGGATGTGAAAGAAGATGTGCTGGAAATACATTACAGCATATAAAGAAACAGTTGCTGAGCTCAGTGGGGGCGTACTAGTTGCAATAATCAGCAGGTGACAAAGCCCAGAAGTAGCTTGCCTGGGAAACAAAGACTGCAAGTGTTTGCTGGCATTTGCTAGTGGGGCTGAGCCTCTTCTCCAGCATATTTGCATTTCTTCACACAATGTCAAGAAGAAAAATAGGAAATGTCCCAGGTATCTCATAATAAGTACTGCAACCCTCGAGAGAAGGAGTTTGGAATGATTTTTATAAAAGCGGGGGGGGGGGGTGGGCGCAAGGGTGGGAAAGGCAGAATGGGGCAAGAGAGAAAGATGTTGACCTGTCTTTAGCACTGGGGCTGGCTCCCAGCAGATCAGGAGAGAAGAGACTCTAAGGAATCATGAACACCTGCTGGAATTGCATCCTATAAATTATTCCGTGGAGAGGGATGTAGGTTGCACTTGTGTCTTCTACCCAGCTCCACCATGACCTCAGGTAATTTGCTTGGGCATACTGCATCTCAGTTCCCTGCTTCACAGTGATGGTTAGGTTTAATTTACTGACTGTATGTATACTGCCTGCAGAGTCTGGGGGGGACGGGGGCAGGTTTTTTTTTTTTTGTGTGTGTGTGTGTGTTGTGGTTTTTTATTTTTTTTATTTTTTAATTTTTTTTAGGAAATAGCATAAACAACTGCAAACTACTGCAACCATTTGCATGTGTAACCATGTAAATTAAATAAGGGAGTGGACTTGTTATTTTGAGACTTGCACTTTTCACATCTGCAAACCAGAGCACTGAATATAAAAGTAGCAGGAACATATGTGAAACTTTCAGTGTTTGCTGATGTTTAGTCCATAAGCAGTGGACTTATGGAACAAAGTGGATGGAATAAATCACAGCTAGGATATTTCAGTCAGTGACTAGTAGAGTGCTTTTCCATTATGTCCTTCCATCAGGAAAACATCCACTGATTTTTTTCAGACCAGAAATTTGAAATTTCTGAGGACATAGAACAGCTTCAAGAATTAACAGCTTTTTTTTTTTTTTTTTTTCCTGCTAAACTTCACACTTATGGTACAAACAAAATGCATGCAGTATTTTTACTAACACATATATATAAATTTATGTATATATATAACACATTAAAAAAATAATTCAGTCTGAACTCAGCACTTCTCAATTTGTGATCATTAAGAAACCCTGAAAATGAGATTTTTGTATAGCTGATCAAAGTGATAGCACAATAAGATGAAGAGAAGAAGCACACTGTGAACTGTATGTACGTTTCTCAGTGATGGCTGGAAGAGAGTGCTGGAGTGGGAGGGCCATTCTAAAAGACAGCTAGACTTTGCCACCTCCCATCACAAGATCTCATGTCCTGGAGGTGAGAAGGGGAAATTAGAAACTGTCAGTGAAGGCAAAGCAGAAAAACTAGAACAGGGAAAAGATCTGGGCTAAATATTGCAGTCGTAAGGTAGTCTTAAAATAGATTTTGGATAGACAAGAGATGTGCAAGAGGAGTGGGTGCAGCAACACATTTCTTCAAACATGCATCCATCACGCTAGATCCAACCACTCTTCTCTGAATTTTCTGGCTTCTGAAATAACGTTTGATATTCTGGCTCCCACCATTTAACATTGCATTCTTCTGAAATGAGGAAAAAAATGTATAGACTCTAACTTTCTTGTAAAGAATGTTATCTGGAAAGGGGTCATATGTATTTGTTCTACCAAAGTGGGATATCAATGCAGTACTGTACCCAGAAATTTGAATTAACATCATTGCTGCAACATGGCGACATTACATGTGCTCCAAAGCTCTGCATTTAGCTGCATCATCTGATGCTTCAGCAAATGCCCTTGAACTCATCAAGGGGCTGATGCATGTGTTTGTAAAGGCTCGCATGGTCACTTTACACGCAATGGTAAACCCGCTGTTACACTTAATGAGGTCAGTGAAGCATCCAGAAAAGACATAGAAAGGTGTAGCATGGGTCTGTAAGCATGGTGATGCCTGAGCTTTTTAGGCTTAATGAAGCAGCTACTCAGCTGCTGAATATTCTTGTTGAACAGTCTCAGCAAGGATTTTAAAATGAAAACGTTGCTGATATTCATGTCCCTCTGTGCTCCTTGGAGAGTCCATGGCTCTTATGAAGTCTGCATCTTTTATGGTTTAATGGTTTTGAAATCAGCCATTTGCCTCATTTTCATTTTAAATGAGGGCCAGAGTCTGATTTCCTTCCTTCCCTGTTCTCTCAACATTACATGCACCGTAAGACGGCTCATCAGCCTCCAGTTTGCTCTCTGGGGTATTCATGGTCCGAAAACAGCCAGAGCAACGCCACAAAATGAACACATTCCCAGGCCTTTTCCTATTTTAGACACCTTTTAAGAATCCGAGTCCCCACGTGAAATCGTACAAGTGGTCCAGCGTCCCCATCACAGCCTCGCGGGGCTCCAAAGTCTCACCGACACCCACTCAGCATCCTCCAGGGCAGCGCCACTTGCTCGCATTGCGAGATTTCTATTAAACACCTCTGTTTAGAGAGGGCGCTCTGTTTAGGTTTTGAAGACGTTTCTTCCTATGGTGGTCTTCCTGGTGCTGTGGTCTCCCAGGCTTTCGGGGGAAGCGGGGGGGGGAGGGTGTGTTAAGCGCGGTGCAGACAGAAACACGCCTGCCGTGGGTACGTGAGCATCGCAGTGGCAGTGCACAGCACTCACGCGTGACCGCGGCCACGCGTTCCCCTCGGGCAGGGTTTATCCGTGCTGTGCGGGGGTTTGCGGGCTGGGAAGGGGGCCCGGGGGCACGCAGCCTGTTGCTCCCGGTGCCGCAGCTGGTGCCCCCGAAGAGCACCGCAGGCGAGCGGAGATTTCCACCTCAGCTCC
Organism: Anser anser; assembly: GCF_964211835.1. Classification (NCBI taxonomy): domain Eukaryota; kingdom Metazoa; phylum Chordata; class Aves; order Anseriformes; family Anatidae; genus Anser; species Anser anser. The sequence goes on along the minus strand of NC_139723.1, from coordinate 36,347,162 downwards.
CTCCCGGCACAAGTTGTGTCCGCACGCAGGCTGGTAGGAGGCGGCTCTGCGTGACACGAGCCTGCTCCGGGCTCCCTCCCGAGCCGAGCCCCCGCCGCCCGGCTCCGTCCGTGTGCGGGCAGCGCATGGGGGGTCCCGGAGCCCCCCGGCGGCGCTCGGGGAGGGGTCGGCGGGCGGGGGCAGCCCGGCCTCCCCGCTGCCTTCTGGCGCCGGGGGCCCTCGGGGCGAAGCGGAGCCGAGCCCCCGCCCGCTGCCCCCGCCCGCCGCCCCCCTCCGCGGGCGGGGGCCGCCATGACGAGCAGCAGCGGCAGCCGCCCGCCCGCCGCCCCCCCGCCGAGCCCCGCCGAGCCCCGCGGCGGCGGCCCCCCGCGGCATGTCATGCAGGTGTCGGCCAAGGACGGGCAGCTGCTGCTCTCCTCCGCCGTGCGGAGCCTCGCCGCGAACAGGTAAGGGGGGCGCAAAGCGGGGGGACGTGCGGGGGTCGGTAGCGGGTGCGCGGCCCCGGCCCCATGGGCGACGAGCGGGGTCGCTGATGGAGCCGGCAGCAACTTTTCGACCCCCCCCTCCCAACCTTCGTGCGCGCCCCCGGGGCGCGGCTCCGCGCCGCCCCCCTCTTTCCCCCCCGGCAGCCGTCGGGGGCTGTCCCGCAGAGGGGTGCGAGGCTGTCCCCGCGCTGCTCGGGGGGTCGCAGGGCGCCGTGCCGCCCGCCCCGGCCCCCCAGGCCCTCGGTGCTGGCCGCTTGTGGTGCCTGGGGTCGGCTGGCTCTGAGGAGGTGTTGCGGATCATCGCCAGCCCGTGGAACTTACCTGATGGGTTTGGGGATTTCCTGAAGCTCCTCTGCTGTTGCAAGGAGGTGAGAAATGCGGCGCTACAGAGGCACCCTGCACTCACCTGCCCTCTTCTGCATTTTTTTTTCCTTTTTTCCTCCTCCACGTTTTTAGCCCCACCGAGGAGGTGCTTTAAACGAGCTTATCAAAGTGCCTTCGGTCTCTAGCCTAGCAGCCTGCTGTGCTGGCTACAGAGCACAGCACACATGCCACAGAAGTTTCCTGCCTTGTGAGTTAGTGACGCACGCAGGAAGAGGGACACTCCAGATCACGGCCCTGCGTGCTGACCGGCGGCTTCTCCCTTCTCCTCCAGCAGCCCCTTCAATGACCGGCCAATGTGCAGGATCTGCCACGAGGGCAGCAGCCAGGAAGACCTGCTCTCCCCCTGCGAGTGCACGGGGACCCTGGGGACTATCCACCGCAGCTGCCTGGAGCACTGGCTGTCGTCCTCAAACACCAGCTACTGTGAGCTCTGCCACTTCAGGTTTGCAGTGGAGCGCAAACCCAGGCCGCTGGTAGAGGTCAGTACTCGGGGCACGTCCCCCAGAGCTCAGTGAGTGAGCCCTGTCCGCTTTTACGTAGGCATCACGAAGCCTCCGCCGAAACAAGGGCAAGCTGTCAGTTTGGGGCTTTGCAAGGCAGCAGTGGGAGCTCAAGGAAAGGGCAGGAACAGCAAAACCCGTGTTTCCAACAAAATCGAAACAAGCGAAAAGAACGGGAATGATGTTTTTGCTTCACTGTAAACAGAAGCAGAGGTCTGGGGAGCAGTGTGCAGGGGATACGTAGTGCACCAGGAGCTCAATAGAGGATGGAGGAGAGGTGTGTCACTACAAAGCAGTAGTTACTGCTCGACAACATCATTATTCAGAACATTTAATATAGGCCAGGAACTATTTTTTGTTTTATTTTGTTTGCTTTTGAGAGAGGGAAAACAAACCAAAGAGCCTTATAAACCTAGCCTCTGTGTCAAGCCCACAAGAAGGAATTGGTTTTGCTCAGTGTCTGGCATCTCCAGCCGCTCTTGAATGACCTTTTGGCCTCCTCTTGCCTGTGTACCAGACCAGACAGTGAATTGGGCAATTGTTTCTCCCTTATGAATTAAAATTCAGTTATGGGCCAACTATAGATGCTTTAGTGGCTGCATGAAATTTGCCAGCTTTTTTTTTGTACCCCCAGGGAAAAAAAAAAAAAAAAAAAGAAGAAAAAAAAAAGAAATAGAAGCCAAGATCATTATCTTTACACTGTTAATGATCTTTCTCCTTTATTTTGCTTTGGGGGGGGAAAAAAAAAGGTAAAATTTATGGTTTGTGTTGGAATTAAAAGTGAATTGCAAAGAGTAACATTTTTCAGAAGTAATGAGAAGCATCTTGCTGTAGCAGTTAGTGATGCAGGTGCTCACATGCTAAGCGTGTCCTCCTTCATTGTTACTGTAACCTGTAGCAGAGCTGTTGAAGGAGACACGCTATTAAAAATAAGGGAGAGAGGGCGTCGTGTTTCGCCCTCACTCATGGGTCAGAGGATACAGGATAATACCAACTGCAAAACAAACAACGCTGAGACAGTGCAGAGCGGTTTGATTTTGGAGTCCGCCTTCTTTAGGCTATGCCCTCACAAGGGCTGCTTGAGAGGCTTCCTCTGCACAAATGGGGTGTGACATTTCTCTGGGCTAATGGGGACTGAAGATGTTGAAGGCAAAAGCCAACCCTGCCCAGGCTGGGGGAGTCCGGTCGCTTGATTGCTCCCTGCTGAAGGGAGCCTCTCTTTTGCCAAAAGAGCAATAATATTATAATCTGATATAATGTACATTCTATATTGTATATTATATACATTATATGATCTATATATTATGTGTATATACATATAATAGCAATAACTAAAACCTGCCTTTTGTTTCTCAGCTGAGGATAAACGAGAAGCAGGTGCAGAAACAATTCTGAAACATGGTACTCATTGTTAATTGATGTTTTTCTCTTTACTACCTAATCCTTTCTTGCTTCTCAGCTACCACATCCACAGTATTTTAACACAGTCGATAACAATTACGTGCTGTTGCAGAAAAGCTTGTAATATGACAGCAACTCACTCTTTTAAAGTCCTTTGCAGTCTTGTAGAAGGAGTACTTTTTTGATTTAGAAGGGAATCGGATTTATACTTTTAAAGCTGAGAGCAGCAGAGATAAGGAGTAATGGGACAAATCTAAGCAGAAAGACATCAGCCAAACTTTTTGATTTCTTTTGCTATAATTTAGATTTGTACTTAAAGTTTGTACTAATTTAATGCACAGTGCTTTGAAATCCCAAAACCTCCCCATGCAAACAGTTACAGCAGATCTGGAAGTTCCCAAAGCACAAGTAAACCAGATGCAAGTTGCCAGATTCTGTCATTGCCTGTGCCCTAAGAGCACTGTCCTGTCTATCTCCCTGTATCACCTGGGGTAGCGAGGCATGGAGGGAGGATTATCAGATGCAGCAGGACAAATTTTCACAAAAACCTGCTGTAATGTTTGGACTAGAGACAAGCCAGAGTGACCACCTGCTTCTAACTCCATCAAGTGCCGATAAAGGGTTGTGTTTGTCTGAGGGGATGACAAATCAGGCAAGTATCATCAGCTCCCTAGAGCTGTTCCCCTCCTGCGAGGTGCTGGCACAGCTGACAGTGTGAGGCAATACCAGAGTCAAAGTTCTCTTCACTTAGTAAGATAACTAGTTCTCCAAATGTTCCTCTCAACTAGATAATGGAAATGGTAAATGGTCCTTTCAGTGGAGGTGAAAGATGAGTTTACCAATGCATTTTGGGAGGTCAAGAGGGGCTATTATACTCATAAAGCCATTTGTAGAGCGTAGCCAATACATGCTTATCCAGTAATTCCTCAGCAGGTCATATGTCATGCGGAGACTGTATCCCATCCATTGGTCAGCGACAAGTAGTATAAAAATGCTTGAAGCAATCTATCATCATATTTGTGTTTTCTGCTAGAGATTTAGAGTTTTTCCATCAGGAAAAAAAAAAAAATACTTCTGCCTGTTCAGAGAAATACTACTCACTTTCTTAAATGGGGAAAACAAAACAAAACAAAAACAAACAAACAAACAAAACAACAACAACAACAAACGCTATTATTTCTCCTTACCCCTTTAATTGGCTTGATCACTATCTCCTATGGGGCTTAGCCATGAGTGTGAAGGAAATCTCAGTGGAACCAAATTGAGTTACTTTACTGGCTTTATCCAGAAATGTCATATCTGACAGGCATTCATGCTGTTAGCACCCAAGAGATGCTGCATCAGTAGTGGGCTTGAAATGAAGTGAGCAGTAAGTGGCAGGGCTGCTTGTTCAGCCATATTCCTCCCTCCCCTGTGTACATTATTATGGAAACAGCAGAGGATTTCTTGCTGCGCTTAATGACTTGGTCAGAGCAGGTTAGTGAACCCATTCCATTTCTCCCTCACCCATGCTGTCAATTTGTCATTAGTTCATTATGAAACGAGAGCAAGTACTCCATGAAAATTTATTGCAAGATGGCTTTTTACCTTCTTTTAAGCAATTGCCCGGGTTCACTCTAAGGGTGTGGGCCCATGTGCTCAAACTGGAGATCTTTAGCTGAGATAGAGGGGAGAGATCTCTACAACTGTATCCTGCCTCCTGCACACTTCATGCACAGGATGCACAAATGCAGGGATCCAGCTTTGCTTTCTCTCCTCAGCTTACATTGTGGGCAGCAGCCTGTTTTGTTGTTGTTATTGCTGTTGTTTTTTTCCTGGTTTTTTGTTACAAACAAAAGCAGAGGTAAAATAGCTTTGATTTTGACCTTCATTTCCTCTTTTATCTCTTGTATCTTTTCTCCACCATGAGCTTCTTTTTGGTCAACTAAGTTTCAAACTATGTACTTCTCCTTGGTGACATTCCTTTGTCTGTGACATATGGCATGCTTCTGTTGTCTGGGGGTGAAACATCTCCCCATAGGTGTGCTATCTGCTGAAGCCCACAGCCTGCACCAGACAGGCAGGAACCAGCGTCAGGCTGATCCATCCAACCTTCTCATTGTGAAGTTTCATGCATTCCTTGACCTCTTCTTATTTTAACCCAGATTCTTTTTGCCAGAAGAAACGTGTTTCTGAACAACGGATTTAGTTTTATGGTGTGGATTGGCTGCACCTATAGCATCCAAGGACAGCAATTTGTTCCTTGCCACCCATCTTTTGTGCCCCAAGTCATTGTGTCATGATTCTGGGTAGTAGCATGTGCAAGCTATGGTCCTTTGTCTTTCTCTGATGCTGGGACAAATGGACTAAAACAGGAGGAAAACAAATGAATTTGTTTTTATACCTCTTTGCCATCCTCTTGTTTTTGTCTTTTACCCCCTGCTGCATTGGGTGGAAGCGCTCTGTGTATTGGTCTTCACCAAGTGAAAGAAGCACACACCAGGGAAATGCACACATTTCATCTCCTCTGCAGGTGTTTGTCAAAGGTTGGTCAGCCTGAAGGAGTTCTTGGTACAATGTTAAAATGTTAAGTTCTTCGTACATTGGAGAACTTGGTACATTGTTAAAATGGACGAAGTAGGAGATGGAGTTTGATAGAAAAAGCGCTTTTTCAGGCTAAAGGTCACTGGGTTATTTTGTTCATTTCCCTTCTGGAGAGGGCACCCAGCAAGCTCTGGCATTGAGAAAACTGAAATAACCTCAATTACCTCAAGCAGAGGTAATCTGCTGTAGCACAAACTTTCCATAGCCTCTTTGGAGCTGCCATTTAGTCATGTTTTTGCTAGACTACTTGCTGCTGTTCAGGCACTTGGCAAGCATCAATTTAGCAAGTCTAGGCATTTCTCTTGATTTCAGAGCTCCTCTTTTAGATTGTTTGTAGTCATCCACTGCACTACAGTCTATTTGCCCGTAATCCAACATATGTTGTCAATTTACACGTTTCCAGTACGTGCACATTCTCCTCAGTCCCTTGTGATACTGCAAAATTCAATTCAAAATGTACGGCTTGTTACCGGAAAGATCTGATCCCACCTATTCTACCACATACTAGATGTGCAGCACCTCTGCCTCTGCAGTCTGCTGGAAACAAGAGGTCTACGGCATGTCAGCTTGCGCACATGAAAGTCTTATGTTGGGCATATGCCTGGGGATGATGAATCTCGGAACAATAAGCAGCTACTGCTGAGTAGCCCTACTTTTCCCCAGTGTCCTTGTCTCCTCAGTGACAGTGGGAACCTAGCACATTTGTCACAGAGCACCTAGGATAAAGTAGCTGAAACCCCAGATGCTGGAGGAAAGAAGTCTGATACTGGGATTGATATGGATAGACCTGATATTCCTTGTGACACACCTAGAAGGGTCTCAAAACAAACACATTGAAATCAAATTACAGCAGTTTCAGTTGGTGATTTTATAAACCTTTCACTTTTACATTATTCTTTCAATAAGGCCAATCCATTTGGTATCTATTGGTTCTTCGTTTCTTTTTTCCTTTTTTTTTTTTTTCCAAACAAACAAGAGAACAAAAAGCATTTCATTAACAACACAAAACTCTTCAGCAAAACAGCATGAAAGAATGAATAGTCAGGATAAACATCACAATAAAGAGTAGAAATTAACTACAGTTTTTTCCCTAATCTATTTCTGCCTTTGGAGCTCATACTAGAAAAGAAAAAGAAAGAGGGGAAGTGGTTAAGAAGAGCTTGCATTATAATTTAAAACTTCCAGGAGCTGTACGCTGAAATCTGAATTTACTTTTCGTGCAAGGCTCTGAGTCATGCTCTTTTTGTCTGTTGGGTTTCTTTTCACTTACTTTTCCCTCCACTACTCAGTGAAGCACGTCGTTAACAATCGATTACATTAAATAATGATGAAGACACACCAGATTTGCTGCATGTAGTTTGTAGAAGGGTTGCTCTCAAAGCCAGAAGGAAAATGGTAACTTGGCGTAGTCACCAGCAGGGATGTCTTCCATAAATCTCAGAGCACAGAGGAGCTGTGGCTGTCTGTGCAGCATGTTCATGCCAGGAGCAGATAGGTGCATCACCTGCTTCTGAAAGTAATAGAGGATGCACTCGGGATCGCTGGAGCACATTGCAAAGATGGCAATGGAGTACAGAAGCACTGGCGACAGGGAAAGTGCCCATGAGCAACTAAAAAAAAAAAAAATGTTGGAAAGAGAGGCTAGCCAGAAAAAAAAAAAAAAAAAAGAAAAAAAAATTACACCAACTTAAACAAATGGGCACTGGGACAGCACTAGCACTTTGGAAAAGAGAGTCCGTGAAGATCCAGAGGGTGTTGCAAGGGACTCTCTAACTGACTAGCATACATACATATATACATCTTGCCTCTTGTCTTGACCCAAAAAGGGCAAACTGGTGGAGATGCTTTTGTACCTTCTAGTCCTCAGCTGCAAAAAGAACCCCTTGAGATCCAAGTCACATGGGAAGAATTTGAAGCAGCCTTGCAGATTTCTAGCAGAAATGTGTTTACATGTTACAAAAAGAAATAACAGTTAACCCAATGACACACACAATTTTTAAAAGCTGAGCTGTTCAAGAGTGACTTTTTGCACCTAGAATACCCTTCTGTATTCATTCCTAGTGGGGAAAAGTCCAAGGACCAAAACAAGCTGCAGAAAGCTTCATAAAGTCCTATAAAGAGAAGCAAAGTAGTTATTTTATGTTCTTTACAGAAAAGTTTGGCAACAGTGCTTCACTTTTCCCAAGCACAAATCTTTCTCATAGTTCTGGGAGCAAGAATGCAAACAAAAGCAACTCTCCTGCCAAACACAAAAGAAAACAAAACCCAAATCTTGAGGAAGAAAAGCAAAAATTATTTACCAGCAAGCAGATTGTGGGTCACATCTGTAACTGCTCTTTGCTAAATTTAAAGGACCAGTGATCAAGGGTTGAGGAAAGTTCCTAGGAGAAAGTAAATGAACAATCAGAGAGGAAATAGCTGCCGTGGAAAAGGCCAATCACTGTTCTTTCAGGACTAGTTAAAATGAGGGAAGATACTGTGATTTTTTAAAGGTAGAGCTCTTTGTGTTTCGGATTATGGTATTGGTGACTTCTCTGTGGACATTGTGATTCTCTAATGCAGTTCTAGGCTGCGGGGCTATCATCTCTGTCCTGCAGGTAGCATTTCCTACCACCAGGAGCCAGCCAAGAGGTTGCTTCTTCTAGTGAAAAAATTGCTAAGATGAAAAATTTCAGTGTGTCTGACTTTTGGGAGGGCTAACAAGCTTTTATTGGATCATTAGTTTCCGTATATTTGACCTTGTAGATCAAGGTATTTGTAGTGTATTGAACTTTGTGTTGCAGATAGCAAATCTGCCTTGCTTTGTATTTAAAATGCAAAAACGTGATTTTTGTTGATTGATTTTTCTTGAATGCATACATTTTTTTGGCTAATTGGGAAGGCATTCATCCAAAAATAGATAGGTGGCTTTGCAAAACGTACAGATAAAAGGAAATAACTACTTCTCCCAGAGTTCCACAAAACCTTTTTTCTTGACGTATCTTGAAAACTTTTACCTGTTAGAAGTATCACCTGAAATATAAACTAGAAGTGGGTAACTGGAAAACTGACCAGCAGTAAGCCAGACTAATATTAAAGGATTCAATATCATTTAATTGGACCTGCAAGAAGTTTCATAGATTTTTTTGCAACACAGCAAGCTCTGTTGTTTGTTTTAACTATCATATAGTTACTAATCATGTTTTTAGATATTAACGTTGTATAATCCAGAAACTGAACACCACGTTTACCAGCCACTGCCAGCTCCACAGCTTGGTGGAGCGCTGTGTATCAAACATCTGCTTTTCAGCTTGCAGGCTACCCGAGGTCTAGGTGGCAGAATCTGTTGTAGTGTGATAGCAACAACCTGCAGTACACTGCTTGCTTACTTTCAGCCTAGTGTTGGTTCTCATTTGCACTGTGGCATATTGTTTTTTTCAAAACAGCAACAGCAAAAAAAATGTATCCTAGACCATCTTTATAATAAACACTCTACTCTCTCCACTTAAAAAACATGCAAGTGAAATTATTTTGGTATTTCACATAGTAGCTTTGGCTTTTTTGGACATCAACAATGAAAATACTCCCTGGAACTTTATTTAAAATGAGGGTTAAGTGCAGACTCAGTTATGAACAGGCCATAGCACTAGCATAGCAAAGATAACAGAGCTCAGATCTTTAGTTTCTAACTGTCAGAAAGCTAGAAAATCTAGACTCTGGGACTAAAGGATCATTTCCGTCAGTTATCACCACGACTTTTCCAAAGGCAGCTCACTGACGACAATAATGCTGTGCTAGTAACTGAATATCTGATCTGAGCAGGAAAACTCAAAACTGAAATTTAAGTTTTGTTTTGTTTTGTTTTTTTCCAATGAAAAAATAGCAGTCATATATTTGCTTTCCTTGGCAAAACATTAACCTAGAAAAGTTCTGAGTTAACCAAAGTGTTTCATTGCACTGGAAATGAACATACGTACCATTCTGTTCTGAGAGACTTTATTTTGAGTTACGTTCCAGTAAGCTTAGTTTCAAAACATTTCAAAAAAAAAAAAAACTTAGAATTTTTCAAGTAAATATTTGAACAAAACTACCGGTTCAGGTGTAATTATTATGTGGTTTTTTTTTGGTCAATAAGCGGTCCTCTTGGTCTGTTAAAACATCTTTCATCCAAAAGAAACGCTCTCAAAAAAACAGGCAATATCAGCCTTTCTTGGCTTAAAGCCTAAAGGAAAATGCTCTTATTGGTCATTGCAGGAATAAAACCAGAAATGACAATGATTACTGGCAGTTTTGCTTGTTTACAGGCTGCTTTTGTCGAGATTCACTGCAGGGCTATCAGCATGAAAAGAATGAAATGAAGTGACATGTTTGATGTGTAATAAGCTATTTTTAGTTCAAAGGGAAACACATTTAGGGAAGACAATTCCTTCCTGTCTCCTCCCCCTGCTTCGTCTGTGGTAACAATTTAAATACCTTTAACTAAAAAGCAGTGTGATGGATTTTCTTCATATTCTGCAGAATCTCCTTTGTTGCTGGTATAATTCAAGCAGTATTTATGTAAAATCAATTTTCCAAACAGAACGTATTGAACTAAAAAGGGCTTCTCAGTAGAAACTGATTGTAGCCTTAGGATCTGATCCAGAAAACACTGTGCACGTACTTCGCTTAGTTTTTGTGAGTCATTTAATTGAAGTTAGATCTATGAAGTGAGCGCTTCTAGAATTTGGCCTTTGGCAGTGGTGAAATAGCTCAGACTTCTGGAGGTGTTTTGGAGCAGCTTCCTGCTGGCAACTCATTTTCGTTAGGTTGATAAATTCCCAGCCAGAGCCTCTCGAAGGTGTCTGGTCCTCAGTTGCTGCTTGTTCTGATTATTTCCTTCTTTGAATGGAAGACTTCACTTTTCTGTCACATCACACACATGCCTCGGCTTGTCTCACATCTCAGATAAGCATTTCTCTGGTTTGTTATGTTTGCTTAGACATGATGAAATAAACCAGTTAAAAAGAAACTGAGCGCATTTGCTCATCTCAGGGGCCTGAAGTTTCAATTTGTTTGACAATGTCGAGTAAACATCTCAGTATATTCATGTTGAAAGGGGTTTGGGGACAGATCTGGCTTTGTGTGAAGTTTTAAATATCAGGTGAAATTTTGGAAGCCAGTAATTGGCACACAGACCGAAAGTCTTCCAGGGACTGCTGACAATCCATATAAAGTTCCCCAGAGCTGTAGCTGCCATTCAATTGGAAGAAGCACAGAGACTGATGAAGTTCAGGAGCTCTGTTTTATCTTTCTGGAGTAGGTAATCATTTAAATTCAACACTGCTTTGCGATGTAACTGCAACAGATCCTTCTAAGTGTACTACGCATGTCAGAGTGTGAGATGAAGGTGCCTTGGATGTGCTAGTGGTGTTTCCTATTCCAAATGCCGTACATCGAGCATCCTTTTCAAAAGTTCTTTCATTAACTGTGGAGTTTTAGCCTATACCACTCTTAGAGAGGCTCTTCCAGAACTGGATCCTCTGAAGGCTGGGAATTTTTTTCCGACTCTTACCCTAAATTTATTTATGGCCAATTGTTAGTCATTTGTTCTTAAGCCAGCATTGTCTATTAGCTTAAGTAGCACTTCTCCTTCACTGATGTCCCCCATCTGTTCTCCCATTTTCTGGCTGTCCCCAAGGTGCACTTACAGAGCATGATCTTGCTGGGGTAAACGAGTCAAACTTTTAAAGTCAGCTCTTGCAGAATGGGCTCTCGGTTTTCTTGGTGCCCCTTCTCTGTACCAGCTGAAGTGATTCTTTCTTGAACACAGGAGACCATCACCAGTGCATCTCGGAGGAGCTTCCTTGCTACTTCCTCATAGCAAGGAGCTGCATGGCTGAAGCTGTGGCCTTGCCCAGGCTATTTGCTGCTGCTCCCATACAGGAATTGCCCTTTCCCCAGCGTTGGGACAAACGATCTTGGGTCATTTCAACAAAACCTCCCCATAGTTCTCTGCCTGTGTATCTGGAACAGTAATCGATGTTCACTTTAAGATGGCACTTACCAAAAAAATGCCTTGCCAGCTAGGCCAGTATCTTGTTTCAAATGTGACCCTTTTTATGAGCTGTCTTGCTTTTCAGAAATGGAAATTATTGCTCGTGGTCTCAATTTATTGCAGAATTAATTGAGTACATTGACACGTTTTAATATAATACATTTCAGAGTACCACAGTGCGGGTCTGACAGTGGCATCCGGCCTTACATCTTATTCTTTGCCAGTGCGGTAGTCCCTCCTGTACTGCCATGCTAATTAATCAGCTCAGCACTTTGCTGGAATCATTGTCTGAGTTTCAGTTTCACAAAAGGATTTGCTGACTTGGCTTCTTAGCTATAAAGTAACTTGACAGTGCACATTTCCAAAACAAAAGACTGAAACCTAGAATCTAAACAGGAGCATATTTAGAAACATGTGTATGCTACTTCAGGAGAAAAATACATGCTGTGACTGAAATCCATATACCCATTGAAGTTACTTATTCATTGCTTTTGACTTCCATTTCAGAAATAGCTAGTGAAATTACACCAGCTTTTAAGGTTAGACTGTAAAAATTTCATTTTATTTTTTAATTTATTATTTAATACTACTTTTGTCTGTCCTGGCCTCATCTAATATCTGAATTGCTTAGGTTTAATTCTTTGTTCATGTGGGTCAGACAAGAGAGAAACAGCGCCTGGAGACATCAGCCTGTGAAGCATGCTCAGGCTGCTTTTTATCTGCTCAAGCTTTTGATCACAGTAATCGGAACACCATAAAATACCGTCTCAATCCCAGTGCCTTCTACTGTATCTTGTGAAAGTCATGGAGTGGGAGATGACAACAACGCCCTCGTGCATTATTCCTTGTGTGTACTTGTTCTTGGGTGTCTCTCAGGTGCAGCATTTCTTTTCTAGCTGAGCCACCTGGATACCTCAGGGCACAGACTGTGGTGGTCCAAGGGTGTCACCTGCGCTAAAAGGGCTCAGGGATGTTGCCCTGTCTTCTTCGCCACCCAGCTGCCAGGACGCACGGTGCTGAGCTGTGGAGCTCCTGGCTTTTTAAGGCTTGCCTTGGGAAAGCAGTGAACACCTGCAGTTCCCACTGAGGTGAAGGAGAAGTGCAGGTGCTCAGCAGTTCTCTGGCAGGTCATCTTTTAAACAAATATGTTTTGAAAACCCTTTTGGCAGTCGCCTTTAAAAGCAGAATCCCCACTGCCAGGCACTTTCAGTTCCTCTCATTTTCCTGGTGGTTTCTCATTACGGGGATTCATGGAAATTGAACAAGGTGAAGGTTGCAATCAGTCATGTCTAGAAGCATCCAAATATAACCTGGAACAGTGAAGCATACGCCCCTGGGAGTGTTTTTCAGTAAATGAAATGAAGACTCTGAGGAAAGTGGCTGCGAGCCTTTCACACGTGACTTTACGGTATTCTCTGTAAATTTACAGTAAAATGACAACCTGTTCGAGTGTAAAGCTAAGTCTCCTCACTTTGTGCAAGCCCTGCTGAGGCAAGCTCTGCTTGCAAGACCTTTGCCCTCTGTCCCATCCTCCTGGGGTGGGAGCATGTGAGCGGACGGATGGGCACTCTGCTGCTGGTTGGCATCAGCCCTTGCTCCTGGCATTTGGGTGTTCTTGTTCATCTTCGGGTTTAGACTCTGCTTGGAAGGGAAGGATCATCGTTCAGCCTCCCTCTTTAAATAGCGTCTTCCCTTGCACCTTCTTGCAGAAGCTTATAGTCATACAAAGTAGTTACAAGGCACTTCACACTTTGTTAGGATTTTAAAAGGCAACTCAAGAAAAAAAATAGTTACTGTTTTTTTTTTTTAATTTATTTTTATGTTCTCCTGAATTCCTGAGTCATACTTGAAATGGATGTAGGCCACTGTGTTACTGTGTTGCAGTGAAACCTCACAAATTTTGTGAAGTAGTCACTGTGTATTTCCATCTGAGAGACGGTGAGGCCAAGACAAACTTGTCTGGTGATTTGGGCCTATCCTGATAGTGCTGGGCTAGAGCCAGTGGCTTCCTGCTCCTGGTTGCAACTGATTTCCTGACAGTGGTTTTACCCCGTATTAAGATGGAGAGAGAAGTGCTGCGTTTGTTTTCCTGGAGCAGGCAAAGCAGGAGAAGATGAAGCGGAGTTTGAAAAGAACAGGTGGGATGCCTAGGTGAGCATCCTTGCTGCAGCCAACGTGGCTTTTCTGTTGCACTGACAGCAGAGAACGGGAGCACTGCTGGCAGGAGTGTGACGATCTGCCCAAATCCTTCACCTTTCCACAGCAAAAAGTTGCATGGCTTGGTAGTCATCCTGTTTAAAGATTGACTTAAGTGATGAGGTTTTTATATTAAAAGAGCTTGGTGTGCTGTTGTAGGCTGAACTTCCTTCACCTCTGTGACCTGAAATCCTGTTTATAGAAACAGGGGCATGCAGGATTGATAGCTGTTCAATCAGCCTTCACTCCAGCAGTTGACTTTCAGGCACTCTGTTCTGCAAGATTAATGTCCTCTTAGTAAAAGTAACCTTGTGTGAATCCAGCTCTGCTTGCATGCAGATACCTGAAAGCAAGTTAATAATGGCTTTGCCGATATTATGAGCAGAATTAAAATAAATAAATATAATCTTAAAGTAGGATACAAACCACTAACAAACAGTGTCTGTGCTCTGGAGTTGTCAGAAGAGCGTGTGATTCTTTCTGCGTTGAGAAGGGAGTTTCTGAAACATTTCAGCAGCCAAATGCCATGGGCAGCATTTTGCCAGCACATTTCGGTGAAACGTGTCCCCTTCTCAAGTCAGCTTTTCTACAGCTGCACAAATGATGCTGTGGGTACGTATGGCTGGAGGTGTGCCTCAGCAAGAGGGATAACTTCAGGTGGGAGCTCTCTAGGGACAGCCAAGGCTGTCCCGCGTGCGGTCTCTGTTTGCCCTTCCCGAAGGGGCAGGCCCGCGTTTCACAAGCAAGCAGCTCATCTCAGGTCCCACGTGCTCCCCTTGCTGACACTTGTTTTGTCTGCGTTTTGCCTGCAGTGGCTGAGGAACCCAGGCCCCCAGCATGAGAAACGGACTCTCTTTGGAGACATGGTGTGCTTCTTGTTCATAACGCCGCTGGCAACCATCTCTGGCTGGCTGTGTCTACGAGGAGCTGTGGACCACCTGCACTTTAGTAGTAGGCTAGAAGCTGTTGGCCTCATTGCACTCACTGTCGCACTCTTCACTATTTACCTCTTTTGGACCCTAGTAAGTATCGGTTTCATATTCAACTCACAGGAGTGAGGGAAAGAGTAAATCAGAAAATTAATTGCACCTCTGCCACAGAGTGCTGCAGAGTGGGTGGACTATTGTATGAAGTGTCACTTACGCTTAGTGCTGGTATAAATATACAACTACAAGAAATCATGTGGTTACATAGCTGTTAAGTTCTGTGGAAAGCTAGAAAGATGCTGTGCATTTCAGATCAGTAATTCCCAAATCCCAGACACTGGAGAGGATAGCAAGATGGAGAGAGGAAGAGTTGTGCAAGTCTAGGTACCAGGTGGTTTCCCACAAAGCTGGCACACCTAAGAATTTTCCATGCTGCTCTTTGTACAATCCCTTATCACTACACTTACATGTTTGTAGGAGACCCTAGCCCCCGAGTGGTTACATCATTAGCACACTGCTGACACCACAGAGTTATTCTGCGCATCCTCAGAGAGGAAGGGTCCCTTGCTGGGGTGGGGTCTCCCAGCCTAGGGGCATGATTTTTACTGTATAAGGAGGATAGTTCACAGATAGTTCACATCACCATACTCATAATCTTTGTTTTTCACTCAACTGTGATGCTGTGATAGAACTATTCATGTTACATTGATTCAAGGGCATACATCAGGATGTTTCCCCCAAGAATGTCAACAGAACGGTCTTCCTGATGAGCAGTTCCTCTGTTAATCATCCTTTAGACATCTCCAAGGCCTGGGTCATCTTGCCCTTTCCTCCAAGTACATTTTTTATCTCTTTCACACAAAAGAGAATTAACTATGCATTGGTATCAATAGTTTGAATCAGTTTGAATTGTTTGAATAGTTTGAATAGTTTGAATTGGTATCAATAAGTTTGAAAAAGAGAAGGAAGAAACAAATAAAAATCCCCCCCCCCAATAACTAACGAGGAGCTCCAAGAAGGCTATGAAAGGTAACAGCTCTTTCACTTCGTTCAGAACAGTAAAACCTCAGCTCATCCACAGAGGACTTCAGGCTAATTTTAACACAGTAGTAGGGAAATCTCAGAGTTTTGCCTCAGCCTCCTGCAGTTTCACTTTTCTTTGCTTCTGCTTCCTTTCCCCATAAAGCAGCAGCTCTGCCCTTTGACAGGAAGGCAGCTACTCCAGCAGCGACGGGGCGCTTAGGTTTCCTGCCACACTGTGTGTAGACATTTCCTTCGGGTTGTCAAGCAAAGGTTGCTCAAATTGCCTTAGCACTTGACTGCCTTAGAAATCCAAAATCTGCCCAGGTTTGTTTTTTTTTTTTTTTTTTAATATATATATAATATAAATCACAAACATCAGAATGGTTTTAAGTTGGAAATGGCAGTTTGGCTGATTTGCTTGGTTAAATTACTTGTGACATGTGGACATATCCAGCCTTGCTCATTAATACTTCTGGGGCATCTCAGCTGTAATCACCATCAGCATTTATTGCTATTGCACTGGTAGTGGTAAAAATGACCTCTATTCACTTTATAACTTCCCCCCTTCAGAAGTTTAGCGAGAAATCTGCATGCCCTTTATTAACCTTAAGGTTATTTGGCACTTGGAGAATTGTTGATAGCAAGCTTGATATAAATGCATATCTCGGTTGGTTTAATTGAAATACAGTATCTTTAATGCCCACTGAGTTGTGTAAGATGTTCTGTTGTAACCTGCCATTCAGCCCAGCAGGAGGCGGATGGGCTAATGAGGCACTCTGTCCATCAGGCAAGAGCAAGGCAGGAGGCCTTTCAGGACACAGTAAACGCCCTGTTCAGCCTCGAGTTAATCCAGTGGGTAGAGCAGAGGGAGACGTGGTGGGAAGGATGCTCGGGCTCTGTTCACAGTACAGAAGGTGCCCTCATTTCTCTCCCAGCATTAGCACGGGATGAAAGAGTTTAGCCGAGGTTTATGTACATCTGTAAAGTAAGCCAACGGGCTCAGCTGCCAGCGCATTCTCACATGCTTCATCAGAAGGCAGGGCTATAAAGGCAAGGTAGAGGTTTAATACAACTACTTTACAAACAGCACTGAGCACTCTACACACGGGCGGTGTGCTCAGCAGCCTGGGATGCACCAGTCACACAGGAAAGCCCCAGCCTGCGTGTACAGGGAAGCACCACACTGCCTTCACTCTGAAGGAAAGGGTTGACCTGCCAGCAGAAGTGCTAACCCCATCGAGCGCTTCAGCAGCACCCTCCCTATTTTTTATTTTTTTTTATTCCCTACTTTTCAAGGCCTAGCAGATGGGTGAATCCTGTACTTCTTGCTTAGTTAAGGCTGTACAGGGAATATATTGAGTACTGTTGGGTAAATTACACACAACGTGTGATATAATGCTCCTCTAGGACCTGGGAAAATTAAGAAAACTACAGCTTCATTTTAATTCCAATAAATCAGTTTATTTTCTCTGGAGGCAAAAGCTGGCATATAGATTATTTGCACACCGCAGTAGCCCAGTGAAAATGGGAGAGATGCTGTTTTTAGCATCCAAGAAGCTATTTTATCCCTTCCCCTAAAACAGCCAAGTTCTCCATAAAAATACTGTTACTTTTCCAACATGTTTGATCACTGTAACTGATCTACCACCACATATATATATAGCCTGCTATGCCCAAGATGAAAGCTTCAGACAAAACGGAGATTTCTATTTAAGAATTCAGGGCCACATTCTGCTTTCTCACACCTAGGTAATCTTGATTTCTATAAGATCGATAGGGATTGGGGTGCAATAGGATTTGGCCGTGCAGCTTCCAGTAGAACATAACCGTTGGTTAAAAACAAAGGCTAGCCTAAATGAATCCAAATTAGAAAGACAGATATCTCCCCTTGCTATCCTATTGAAAAGGTGAACAAAGAACTTCAGCGTGGCAAGGACCAGTGTGAAAACAGGCTTTTGTTCAGTATCTCGAGTTTCCCATCCAGTGCAAGTGTTTAGGATGAGAAACGCTGGCTCTCCATGAAATTGAGTAGCTGACATCACTTGGAAACTGCCTTCAGGCAAGAACCCATTGTAAACAAGCTGTCAAACTTAACTGGGATATCCTCTAAAAATGCCTTAAACAAACAAACAATTAAAGCTTGGATTAACAATGTAGCTGTTTCTCAAAGACTCTGATGTGATGCTACTGGATAACCCATCCTAAACTCCAACTTGCTCCTCTGAAGCTGTCACAGCACTTTGCATGGCATTCATCTTTGCAGTTTTTTTCTTTTTTCTTTTCTTTTCTTTTTTTTTTTTTTTTAAAGTATCACATGAATTCTGCTGATACTGCAGCTCTTTTTTTAAAAGAGATTTCTCATGTCCTTACACATAGGATGTTCCACAGAAATGAAGATGCAGGCTGCTTTACCTTCAGGGGGAGCAGAGGAGATCAAAAGGTGGGGAATGTATTCATCTGTTGGAAGAGCTGTCTTTGGGCAACTGCTATTGAACAAAAGCTCTGTGGGTTTCCCTTGTTAACAGCAGACAACTGGATAAAGATATAATAAAAAAAACAATTTTATTTTTTTTTTCTGTCCCTAGTAGGATTTTATAGAATGGTAAATCATTTATTTAGCTAAAAGCACCCCTTTGCACTAAGAAAGGATTTTGAAGAGTACATTCATAGGCATGTTGGTGCCTAACACAAAAATACCAGGCTTTGCAGTCACTCCACACCTCACTGGCACTGCCGCAGGGGGTAGGGAACCGAGCAGCACAGCCCCTTTGACAGAGACACTGGTTGGAAGCAAACTCTTTGCTGCAAACAGCAGTTCCTTCCATCTGCCTGTGCAAACCAAGCATGTTACCTCCAGATACAGCATCTGCATGGCACCTTCTACCCTCTGAATAGCAGCGACCCACAGAAGTGGCACAGGTGCATAAAAATTAATGACAAATAACAGGCTGCGCATGAAAACAGAATAGCTAACAAGACAAGGTTCCTTCTGCGCTCACTGCTTAGTTCTCTCCTGCCCACAGCTCAGTAACGTTGTAATTGTCATTTGGCATGTTTCACCCAAAAGGTACCAAGCCTGCTAACAGCTTTTAATAAAGCTGTGAATGTACAGCATCTTACACAGACTTAACTCACTGCAATTGATTGTCACTAAAATAAGCAGTAAACTATTTTTGAAAAAATTACCGGGCCAAGCTATCTTGCATATATCCATAGCAGTCATTTCTCTTCCACTGTTAGCAGAACCACATTGAGGCTTAGCTGATTAAATTAACTCAGAAGACAACCTCGTTTGAGACACTAATTCTAAGACAGTGAGAAGATGGCTTACTCCTCGCTGTGTCTGAGCAACCCTGAGCTCGATGCATACAGCAATAAAGCCATTACAAGGTAGAACATATGACCCTGCCAGTGTATGCACACCTTAGCTACCTGCAAGTCTTCACCATCCAGCCAGCTCCATTTCTTGTCAGTTTAAAAACTCAAACCCAAATTCATCTGGTTGTAAATGGCTACCCGTAATTCTAGTTCTTGGGAAATACTGGCAGGATGTCCAATTTTTAATTTTATAAAAAGGGAATGGGCGGTGGGCAATAGCAGAAGGTAGGGCACAAGCTGCTTTTCTCTTCCGCCGTGGATATGTGGGGAACCTGCCATCTGTATGTTAGGTCTGATCTTTGCCAACTACTTTTTTGCTCAGTTTTATTCCACCCAATATATGCATTTTGTCCCACTTGAAGGTTTCCCTCCTGCAACCCTAATTGATTCCACAGAGGAGTGAAGTGATTCTAAGTGCACTGCACCTCTTTTCTCTCTGCAGGTATCATTTAGATATCATTGCAGATTATACAACGAATGGCGTCGGACCAATCAGCGGGTGATACTCCTAATCCCGAAGTCTGCCAATGTTCCCTCCAACCAGCAGTCCCTGCTGGGCCTGCCATCAGTCAAAAGGAACTCAAAGGAGACAATCGTCTGATCTGGGGATTTCTGCACTGGGTCTGTGCACTAAAAATATTTTCCTCAAACTCATTGGGCTCAGACATTGTCCAGAACCCACTAGTGTGCTGTTCTGATTTACAAACTCTTCGCAGAGGAAGAAATCACTGTCTGAATTCAAATCATGGATGCTGCAATCATATGATATTTGCTAAGCTGCCAAACATGTTTATTTAGCAGATACTATATGGAAGCTCGTGTTAATACTTGCATCAACAAGTGATGCAAACTTTTCTATTGTTTAAAAATATTAAACTATGATAATTAACAATGCAAAACAGGTGTAGAGAGTGCTTTGTTTTTATTGTTTCTGTTCCTATAGTTCTATGTCCTCAGGTAGATGGGTAGTAACCAGTGCTGTACTTTATTTTTCTGAATCACATCAACAATATTGCAATTGGATTTTTTTTCCCCAACTGATTTTATTTGAAGGATTTTATACTAGCACTTTGGATTGTTAAAATACTTTTTTTGTGTGTGATGACTTCTACAAATTGGCATATTATTTAAACACTATGAAGTGATTGGAAGATGATCTTCTGTTTCTTGTTTGACGGAGAAGTTTTGATAGGAAAATTCTTCATGAATAAATTTGGAATATGTGAAAGAAAGAAGTGACACAAATCGCAATAATCTTCTTACTTGAAAGTATTCTATTAAGTAACACTCAGGGAACAAAAAAATTGCACTTTTTCCACTCAGAAGCAACAAATCACGCATCATATTGTGCACTGAAGTTCTGCTGGTGTGAATTTACTTTGCGTTTACACCAAGTTGAATTTAACCCTAATTGTATAAAGTAATTTTGAAAGGCAAATTCTGCACGCATAATGAATGAGATCATTAGACACATTTTAGGGAGCAAGAACTTGTCTTGCATAATTATTAACAATCCTTTAAAGCTGCAGAATTTTCAGCTTGACAGGTAGATTTAGCGGTGTATGTAAACCCTGGCCTCTCTTTGTAGCACTGAGACTAGGGCTTTTTTTAAAAAAATGTAAAACACAGCCTACAGTGGTGACTGAACTGAATTTGGAATCTAAATACTAGACTTTTTTCCTGGATGGCATTATCTATTTCATCTTTGGTTTTTGCCCAAATCGTTTAAGAATTCTTTACTCTTAAAAGAGACATAACATTTATGTGGAGAGATATACATTTTTTTTTTACAAAACTATGTCATTAACAAATTCTACTAGAATTAGCAATTGATACATAGCTTATTTGAATGTGTTTTTATGTGTTTGTTTGGTTTAGAAGTGTCTGTAGATGGTAATGCCACTATGTGCATTATTTTCCAAACTCTGCAGCAACTAATAATAAAAGGAACAGACAGCAAGAAGGATAATGATTTACATAATCTGGACAGATCAAGGTAATATGGGTATTCACCCACAGAACTTATTTAATGATCTGTTTTAGGGGAGAGAAAGTTTCGTACACCAAGACAAATCTGTTAACATGACTGAAGCTAGAATTGTCCAAATAATAGCATAAAGAAGCTATTTAGCAATATTTGCAACTTTCATAGGGGTAAAGGAATCAACCATCTAGGTGATACTGTAACAACAGTTTTATTCAGACATAAAACTGCAGTTTCACAGCAAGAAACAATCAACTTGTGTCTAAAAAAGTCATGAACCTACAGGTCTGTAATCATTAGTCTGACGGTAAGGTCAGGAGTCGGTCATATGTTTGGTATCAGACACCTGCTTCTCTTCCAGAATAAAACAGGGAAAAATTCACAAAATTCTGAGGAAACGTGTATCAAACTGTGATTGCCTAATGTGTTTACTGCTTTGTTACCATCTTTTCAGAGTAACTCTGGACAGAAGACTGAAAACGCACATAAGCAGAGTGTTTCAGGTTAAAAGGAAACCTGCTGGCCATAGGCAGAGAAATACAGGAAGCCTAGCTGGGTCACGACACTGCCACACTAGGACTACCAAGATTTTAATGCCTACACATTTTCTGTATGTAAGATTTCTTCAAAATTCAGTTGCTACTTCTGCTTCTTTGGGAGATATCCCAAAAAGTTGCCCCATGAAAGAAATGTGAAGTCAGAGGTATTCTTATTTTATAAAACAAAAAAATGGGATGATACAGAATTCCCAAAGTAACAAGGAAAATGATAATTCAAATCAAGCTGCAAATCATCTGCACACAGATTAACATAATGACTTCAACCAGCTGGTCTGTGTTAGTTCAAGTTTCATTTCTGGTTTCAAGACAAGTCATTTAGGCAGAAGGCAGCAACCTGAAGCAACCAAAGAGAAAGTACAGTCTAGTTTAGCAATGTATTTACATTGCTACTCTAGGTTCTGTGCCACACAAGCAAGCACAGCAGAACTGACTGGTGAAGTGACTAGCAATGGTCTCCCAGACATTTTATTGAGGAAAAACAAATAAAAGACAATTAAAAGAATAACAATAACAAGAACGACGATGACACAGAAAAGACCCAGTCACACACCTACCCTTTCGCACTAAACTCATCAGAGGAAAAAAAAAAAGCAAAAAAAAAAAAGCACATTTGATGTTCCTCTTTTTATTTATTTATTTTTTTTCCCTGAAACACAAAAGATAGGTGACGTTAATCTCTTATTCCCACTTCTGTTCTTAAGTAAAGACTTGTAGACAGAAGGCTTCTTCTGACAAGTACTGCATTTTCTGCTATTAGCTGAGGCCATTGTTGCCACACCAGTTTTGAAATTGTAATCAAAATTCAGACTTGGATCATTACAGCAGCTTTTCTACAACAGCAGCAATATTGTTATAGAGAAGAAAATGCTTAAGAGCCAAAATTAATAGCAAGACGTAGCTACAGCTAGCAAAGCTTCTGGCAGTTCAATGATGTCTTTGTTATGCTATCTTTAAAAAGAATTTCCAGTTAAGCAAAAATAGAAGTTAACTAATGAAAGGTTAGAAGATTTTTTTTTTTTTAATAGTGTCATTCAATTTCCTTCTAAGCAACATTATGCTTTCTTCTCATGCAGCTGGCCTTGTATTTACATTCCTTTTCCATGTGAGAAATGACAGGCAACAGTATCCAAATCAGTATTATGAGATGAAAGTGATAAAATTCAACTTAAGTCATCCAAAAAAAAAAACAACTCTAAAGCTCAGACATAATTGTGTTTTGTTTCTTCTTTTCACTTCCTGTTTGCTGATGATAGAAAACTCCATCTAAAGTATTTAGAGTTAAGCTCAGTCCACTACAATTCAGAATAAATGATGACTGCAATGCAAGACGAAAATGTTGTTTCCCTTCTACTTAACCCTTTCCCTGCAGGCCTAGTCTATCACAAATATAAACAAACAGACATACAAAATAAGACAAAATTAAAGAGAGATTAAGCAGTAGTGTTTGATAAAATAACGATGCTGCAAAGGTAAGACATGCAACAGCAGGCAGCCCTGTGACTCCTTGCTTATACTGAGGAGACTAAAACAGAGGTGCAGTATAAATCACCTTAGGAAGAAGGAGGGAGTACATTGAATTGGTAAAAGAGATTGATATGTATGTATAAACATACAATTCATATAAATGAAGTTTGAGAAATACCACAGCCTTCTCCTCAACCGGAAGGAAGTCACACTGTGAGTAGGATTAATGATCCCTCAGGTTCTTTACTCCATTCTATATAGTTGTGTCAGACTGAGACTTCAAACTCATTTACATTTTATTTATTAAAAAGAGCTTGCACCATTTTCACAGTAGGAAGTCATGAAGGGCAATTTGATAACTTCGCACATAATGGGCATCAGAGCCAGTACACATAACTGGCGTTTGATGCCAAAGAGGTATCACAGAGCTCATCAGAAAAAGATATGAAGAGTCACAAGGAGGACCACTTATGCACTGAGAGCTAAAAGAGCTTTACTCTGTCAAATGAAGGTAAGATTGAAAATTAACTGCTAACAATTAAGCTTTTCATCTGACATCGTTTATGAGACCAAGCTCCATTGAAAACACAGCTGCTTAATTAAACAAGAATTTTCTTTGCAACTAGAAGGAGTTGAGGGAACTGACTGATATAGTTGCCAAGCCTTTCTCCATCCTATTTGAAAAGTCTGGGCAGTGAGGTGAAGTCCCCAGTGACTGGAAAAAGAGAAACATCATTCCCATTTTAAAAAGGGTAGAAAGGAAGAACTGGGGAACTACAGACCAGTGAGCCTCACCTCTGTACCAGGCAAGATCAAGGAAAAGATCCTCCTGGAAGCAATGTCCAGGCCCATGCAGGACAACAAGGTGATCCGAGACTGCCAGCATGGCTTCACCAAGGGCAAATAGCCTGCTATGATGGAGTGACTGCATCAGTCAACAAGGAAAGACAAACTGATGACATCTACCTGGACTTCTGTAAGGTCTTCAACACGGTCCCACATGACATCCTGATGTCTGAATTGGAAAGATGCGGATTAGAAGGGTGGAGCATTCAGTGGATAAGGAATTGGCTTGAAGAATACACCCAGAGAGTGGTGGTCAATGGCTCTATGCCCAGGGGAAGCCTGGTGATGAGTGGTGTCCCTCGGGGGTCTGTCTTGGGCCCAGTGCTTCTTACTGTTGATAAATCAACACCACAGACAATGGGATCAATTGTACCCTCAGCACGTTTGCAGATGACACCAAGCTGAGTGGTGCAGTTGGTACCAAAAAAGGAAGGGATGCCATCCAAAGGGATCTGGACAGGCTGGGGAAGTGGGGCTGTATGAACCTCATGAGGTTCAATAAGGCCATGTGCAAGGTGCTGCACCTGGGCACAAGCAATTCCAGACAGGAGCACAGACTGGGAGAACTCATCGAGAGTAGCCCTGCAGAGAAGGACTTGGGGGTTCTGGTGGAAGAAAAACTTGACAGGAGCCAGCAGTGTGTGCTTGCAGCCCAGAAGGCCAACTGCATCCCGGGATGTATCAAGAGAGGTGTGACCAGCAGGTGGTGGGAGGGGATTGTCCCCTTCTGCTCTGCCCTCATGAGGCCCCACGTAGAGGGCTGTGTCCAGGTCTGGGACCCCCGGCACAGGAAGGTTGTGGGTCTGTTAGAATGGGCTCAGAGGAGGGCCACAAAGTTGATCAGAGGGCTGGAGCACCTCTCCTATGAAGAAAGGCTGAGAGACCTGGGGATGTGCAGACTAAAGAAGAGAAGTCTCGTGGGAGACCTCATTGCAGCTTTTCAGTCCTTAAAGGGCACATAAAAAAGATGGAGAATGACTTTTTGCTCAGGTAGACAATGACAGGACAAGAGGGAATGATTTTAAACTAAAAGAGGGAAGATTTAGATTAGATGTTAGGAGGAAATTCTTCACTGTAAGGGTGATGAGGCCGTGGAATAGGTTGCCCAGAGAAGCTGTGGATGACCCATCCCTGGAGGTGTTGGACAAGGCCCTGCCAACCAGCATGGCATTCCTGCTCATGGCAGGGGATTTGGAACGAGGTGATCTTTATCTTTAAGGTCCCCTCCAACCCAAGCCATTCTGTGACAAACGTCAGAATTAAGTACTACCTATTTACGGCCTAATGGTGATTTGGGGCATTCAAAGTAATTCTAAAGCTCTTAGACAAACCAATATACGCAACAGAGGCCCCCACTTTTATAAACACCTAGTAGGCCTGTAAAACCAAGTCTACATTATAGATATGTAGTATGCCAATTCATTATTGTTATTCTCTCTCTATGTATATATATTATTTCTTTCCCACACGTAGCAGTAGGGGAATTAGCTTTTTCAAAATCAAGGGCTACATCCCAACAGCTGCCAAGTCTGTTAGCACTTGTGACTGCTTTTAGTTCTCATCAAATTTTTACTGACTGCCTCTTACACCTCACAGTGGCAATGCTACAGAGCTTTTTTCCCTGCCTTTGATGTCACAAAGTTATAGAACTGATTACAACTTTTCCCTCAACTGTATCCTAAGTGTACAAGATAGTTTCACAGCAGAATTTAAGTATACATAGTGTTGATACACTCTCTACCAAACCCCATTACAAAGAGCAAAACACACCACCTTCTGGGAAAAAAAGATACTGCAGTTGCACAGAAAACTGATGTAACTTTTTTTTTTCAGGCTTAAAGAGAAAGTCAAGACTTTATTGGCAATAATCTTTCCTGTTCATAAATGCAACAGTGAAATTAGCTTGAAAACTCACATCCAAAATTTAATTGGTAACTAAATGAAAATAACCTACCATACAATCAGTCTAAGCTGGAATGTACCCTTATTGATACCACTAAACGTAAGTTTTCTTTCTCGAGTTAAACTTACAGGGAACAAGTTCTGTATTTATGCAAACCCATACAAGGAAACCGGAGAGAAGCAGCAAAGAACTCAGAACAGTAACTATACACTAAGCAAAACCAGAGGTAAGTAGTAGCTAACTTTTGCTGTAATCCTGGGATGTATCTAGTTGAATATTACAAATTAAATGTCCCAATGTTTCCTTGATATTATCTGTCATAAAAAGGGAAAGCCTAAATAAGCATTGGAATCCCTTGTATACAGCCTGTTCCCTTTATAAAATCATCAGTTAGTACTAGCTGTTCTACTTCAGATAAGAGTTTTGTAAGTTTTTATTCCCATCAACAACTTACCTTTTTTGCCTGGAGAAAAGTACTCATAGTTGATTGTTGTAGCCTTTACTTCAAGAGAAAGTCATGTTTTCCATAAGAACCCCTTTTTCACTCCGGAAACACTCAAATTAGCATCAAAACAATACACTAGTTAAGACAGTTATATTTCTCTGTGAGATAACAACAGCATTAAAAATGCCTCTTTTACAAAGGTAGACAAATGAAACATTACCTTCTATTGAACAGAGTGCAGTCATATATGTTTACACAGCTATTAATTTTTCTTTTTGTATTTTACTGTGTGTTTGGACAAACATTTTGTTGGAGCATAGAACCATAGAACTATCAAGGACAAGGGGGAATGGTTTTAAACTAAACCTCGACAGGACAAGAGGGTATGGTTTTAAACTAAAAGAGGGGGGATTTAGATTAGAGGTTAGGAGGAAATTCTCCACTCAGAAGGTGGTGAGGCACTGGAACAGGTTGCCCGGAGAGGTTGCGGATGCCCCATCCCTGGAGGTGTTCAAGAGGAGGTTAGACGAGACCCTGGGCAACCTGATCTAGTGGGTGGCATCCCTGCCCATGGCAGTGGCGTTGGAACTAGATGGTCTTTGAAGTCTCTTCCAACCCAAGCCGCTCTATGATTCTATGATCTTGGTTGGAAAAGACTTTAGAGATCGTCAAGTCCAACCATCAGCCTGACCTAGTGAGTCTCATCACCAAACCACGTCCCTTAGTGCCACAACCACGTCTCTTAAATACCTCCAGGGATGGGGACTTCACCACTTCCGTGGGTAGACCATTCCAATGCTTGACCACCCTCACTCTCCATGAAGAGCTTTCTAATACCCAATCTAAAGCTCCCCTGGTGCAACTTGAGACCATTTCCTCATCCTATCACATAGAGCAGGGATAAAGAAATCAGGTAAGATACAAAACAACTTGTAGCATACAGCTACAGTTGATTACACTGGGGTTTAGTAATGAACTTGCTTACTATAAACAAATAAAGCCATCTAAAATTGTGCTGCTTTTGCTAAGACCAGTCTGAAACTCAAACATCTATAGAAATAGAAACAAATGACAGGAATGAACACCTTGCCTCAGGAATGCTCACTGTTGTGTTGGTTTCACCTAGCAAGGTTTTGGTAGCTGGGGAGTTGCAGGGGTGGCCTCTATGAGCAGAGCCAGCTCCAGACAGCTCCAAAAGGGACCTGCTGCTGGCCAAAGCCGAGCCAGGGAGCGATGCTGGGTGGGCCTCTGGGAAAGCAGATTTAAGAAAAAAAAAAAATTTAAAGATTTAAAAAAAAAAAAAAACTGCTGTGCAGCAGCAGCTGGGAGAGCAAGGAGTAAGAACCATCCCTGCAGCCCCCCAGGTGAGTGCAGCAGCAGTTCCCCTGCGGCCTGTGGAGAGGCCCCTGGTGGAGCAGGCTGTGCCCCTGCAGCCCATGGGTCCCACACGGAGCAGATCTCCACGCTGCAGCCCCCCCGTGGAGGAGCCCCCGCTGGAGCAGGTGGATGTGGCCTGGAGGAGGCTGCGGCCCATGGAGAGCCCCCGCAAGAGCAGGCCCTGGGCCGGAGCTGCAGCCCGTGGAGAGGAGCCCATGCAGGAGCAGGGGGTCTGGGGGGAGCTGCCGCCCACCCGTGGGGGACCCGTGCTGGAGCAGTTTGCTCCTGGGGGATGGATGGACCCCGTGGTACGGAGCCGTGTGGGAGCAGGTCTTGAAGAGCTACTGCCTGCGGGCAGCCCCCGTAGGCTCAGTTCGGGAAGGACGGCATCCCGTGGGAGGGACCCCACGGGGAGCAGGGGCAGAGAGGGACCGTGAGGGAGCGGCGGAGATGAAGCGTCAGGGACTGACCTCAGCCCCTATTCCCCGTTCCCCTGTGCTGCTTGGGGGGAAGAGGTGGGAGAGGGTGGATGGAGGGAAGGTGTTTGCAGTTTGCTTTGAGTTTCTCAGTTCTCTAACTTGTTAGTAATAGGTAATATATTTCATTAATCTCCCTATACTGAGTCTGTTTTGCCCATGACCATAATAATTGAGTGATCTCCCTGTCCTTGTCTCAACCCTTGAGATCTTTTAATCAGATTTTCTCCCCCTTTCCCTTTGAGAAGGCGGAGTGAGAGAGCAGTTGTGGTGGAGCTCAGCTGCCCAGCTGGGTAAAACCACCACAATCATACAACACTAGTGCTGTAAAAATGAAACTACTTGTTTCTTAAAATCTTCTTTTTCTGGTTTTCACAGGAATTAATGCATTTTAGCAGATAGATTTCTAGCAAAGTTTTTCTAGTTGTATGCAGCAAATCCCTACCAGCTTTTATGTGCCAGGAAGATACAGTAAGTATGTCCTGTAAACTATAACTGATCAGTATCACATCTTGATATTTTGTATCTGTTATTAACTCTAGAAGAAACAATGTACATAAAAATATTCTTTAAGTAATGCTATAGAAGTAGTAATGAAGATGTCTATACAGCTAACTAGGACATTGCTTACTTTCTAAAGGTCATAAGCTAGCTAATGAGCCAGAGAATCATAGAATATCCCGAGTTGGAAGGGACCCATAAGGATCATCGAGTGCAACTTCTGGCACCACACGGGTCTAGCCAAAAATTCAGATCATGTGACTAAGCGTACAGTCCAAACGCTTCTTAAACTCTGACAGGCTTGGTGCCGTGACTGCGTCCCGGGGGAGCCTGTTCCAGTGCATGACAACCCTCTTGGTGAAGAACGTCTTCCTGATGTCCAGCCTGAACCTCCCCTGTCGCAGCTTGACACCATTCCCTTGGGTCTTATCACTGGTGATTAAGGAGAATAGACTGGTGCCGGCCCCTCCACTCCCCCTCATGAGGAACCTGTAGACTGCGATGAGGTCTCCCCTTGGCCTCCTCTTCTCCAGGCTGAACAGGCCAAAGGACCTCAGCCACTCCTCGTACATCTTCCCCTTTAGGCCCTTCACCATCTTAGTAGCCCTCCTCTGGACACTCTCCAACAGTTTTACATCTTTTTTGCACTGTGGTGCCCAGAACTGCATACAGTACTCGAGGTGAGGCCGCACCAGCGCAGAGTAGAGCAGGAAGCACAAAGAACACAAATACAGTTTAGACAACAGCTAATAAAGCTATCATAAATAAATATGTAACAAAATAATAGAGCTAATAAGCTAATTTATGCTACCTTTACCAAATCTGTCAGTCTGCCTTCTCTCACCTGGGCTGGTGTAGATTATGGCAGTAACTACAATAGTCCAGGTAGCGTATTTTAACACAGTTCCAAACTAACATGAAAACTCTTGTTCCTAAGTGGGGCGGATGGGAATTAGTATTGACATAAAATCATATTTGCATTTACTACACATGCAGTACACCTCTTTCAAGCTTGTTCTTGTTTTTTCAGTACAGTAATTAAAGGTCCACCTAACTTCAGAGTGGGAAAGGTGGGGAGGAGGTGGGAGAACTTGTTCTGTCCAGTAAAGCAGAAACATTCTAAAGTTAACATGGTACTTTGCAGGACAGTGTAGGAAATTTTGCTGTGTCCCCCTCCCCTCCCACCAAAAAAAAAAAGAGTATGTATTTCAATAACAAGATCTCCATCTGGTGGTAGGAAGTTTCATTCTAAAAGTTAACAATACACAGCAGAAAGGTCATTTACATTTCCTAACATGCTTTATGCTAGGTAATGTACTAAGTACTTCTGGAAGTAAAACCATCTTTCTAAAAACCAGCATTTCTCCCACTGCCATCTATCACAAGAGTGCTGATTTACCTGAATATTGTAAAGACTCATCTAAAAGCTCTTTATACAAACGCCTCAAGTAGCAGCTCCTAGGTACATGCCCAGGTAAGAGTTACAGCACTGTTCAACATTCTGTGGTGATGAAAGACAGACTCTGTAAAAAGCTAGAGCCAAAAACATTTATAGTGGCTGGTTCCTAGCATCAAATAAGATGGCAACCAATGGCTACATGCAAAATAATCTCTCTTATCAGTGGTGAAGAGCAGTAACAAACCTATGTAACTGACCCAGTTAAGTCTTTTCTGTAATCTACTGCTGCTAGACTTTACTATTACTTTTGAAAATGACATCCGAGGATTAGAATAAAGTTTCCCACAACTTAAGTGTTTATAGGAGCAATGCCCAGAGATACCCAAGACTAACGAACAGAAAGCCATTATTTCTAGAAATCAAATTTAGATGTATTCAGAATATTACAGGATATGAAAAATGATACTGAAAATATATGAAAATGTTTATACTATGTAAGAACATTTACATGTGAATAGGAAATTAAATCAACTTTTACTTTGAGGCTTAATGAAGTTGTTTAAGCCACCTTTACTGTCAAAACAAGCAGTCTCACTCCATACTGCACTACAGTCTCCATCCATATAACCCTTGTCCACCTTCATGTACTTGTACTGCCACAAATTTGAAATGCCATTATGTAGTTCACCAGAATAGGAAATGGATCTAACATGAAAGACGTTAAAAAAAATGTCTCAAGTCTGTCACAGAACTAACGATAGAAAAAAAACTCCAATGACAACGATTCTAGTCATGTTTTTAAAAATACTTCCAGATTAAGATGAAGATAACTGCATAAACAGTTATGCAGTCTGAATAAAGCTCTGAAGAATTCATTTTCCAAATGTCAAGTTATATTACCCATTATTTTAAAAGAAATCTTTACAAGTGCCACTATTCCATTCACATGGAAGTTTTTCCAGCTTCAAAGCTTATCAATTCTAAATATTCAGCAATCATTCAACTTTAGCTCAGTTCTATCACAAAACAAATTCCAAAAGCTTTATCAGAAGTGTCTATACAGAGATACTTTTTATTCAAAGCTTTCAGACATCAAATGAATGCAAAAAGGACAAAAACTTTCCACAATGACAAAATTACAATTGTTTTCCATACAAACGTAGACTACATCTCTAAAAGATTTGGTTTTGTTCCTAAAAACTGTAAACAAGCAAGGCATTCCATATTAAAACATACTTTTGTTAAAAAAATCACGTAAGCAAATTTAAGCTGGTTACACTATCTTAACAACACAACTAATGCATGTAACATGTATCCCCTTTCAGAATAAGAAATCTAAGCAAAGAGTACCAATAGGAAGTTGTACTGCATCCTTCATCAGCTGAGTGCTCACATGATCATCTGGGCTATGCTTTCTTTAAAATTTCTTTTAAAAAAAAACAAGCAACAACAAAAAAAAAGCTGTTCTTTTCTATAAGAAAGTTTCATAACCTTGATTGTGCTGTAGAAAAAGTCCAAGTCTTCAGTAAAAAAAGAGTTCATAGTATTGAAAATGCCTTTCCCTTCCCCAACAGCACCTAAATATAAAGAGGTCAACAGTACATGGCTAGAGGTGTATAGTCTAAGATCAATCCCCAATAAGCAGTGGTGTATTACCCTTCCAGCAAGGTTTCTATTACAAAAAACCTGGCATATAAAACTGGGTAAGAGTTTCATTTTTCAAACAGTACATTGTTCAGAATCAACAACTCACATCCTGCAAGAAAGTTACAGATAGTTTCTTTTACAAAACTTCCTTTTCAGTGACAAAGGAAATTAAGGCCATCACTCTCAGATTAAAAATTCACATAAAGGAAATACAAAAATATGTTGTGCTTCTGAGAAGGTTCTGTTCTGTAGACAAGAATTACCATTATTTGAGGAACCTGGCTGGCCGGAGGAGTTTACATGACCACACAGCTTCTGTTAGATGCCCTTGGGCCTCCCTGTTGTGAAGTCAGGTTTGAAAAAAAAAATCCATTAGTAAAAGGATTAGCAACTCAAAAAAATATACTGAATATTTTTAATATATGAAATTACTAGCCTAGTATGGTCTAGCCAAGAGTCAGAATGCCATAAAGCTGTAATACAACCTCTTACATTACGTTAAAATTAACAAAATTTTAAAAAATAACAAAATTTAAATTTAAAAATTTAACAAAAGAACACCCACCACACAAACATAACTTCAAAAATCCATTCCTTATATATCTGATTTTTACTGTCTAAATAACCTCTGTAGGACAACAGTTAACACATACCTGCTGGTGGAAAAGGTCTTCTTCCTCAACAATTACTTCTTCTTCACCTTCATCCTCCTCTTCCCCCTCATGTATAGTTGTTTTAAAGACAGTGCTTCTCTGAGCAACCTCCTGCAACAGAGTTACATTTTAAAGACTTGACTCCTCTAAAGATCTGATGCCAATCTACTTGTATTTTGAGAAATGGGAGTGCCATCTGGTTGGAAAGCTACTTGTACAGTTTGTCTATGCAGGGCAGTACATAAAGAGCACATAAACAGCATTCCTAGCACTTCGATTTTAAATCTCTGAAACATTAAAAAGTCTTTCTACCAAGACACGTGTCAAGTTTTTCCAAAATTTGTTACAAAAAATATATTGTAATTTACTTCAACTGCTACATGTCATAGTGACTTATCTACCCAAAATTAAAACTTTAATCTTACCAACTCCCCATGAACAGTTTTAATGAAAATCAAACTAAAAAAAGGAGAAAAGCTTACCTCGAAAATCTTTTACCTCAGAATACATTTTAAGGCACTGCCTAATTCTTGGCATCTGGGCAACACCTGAACAAGTCATTCTACTACTCCATACAGGGAGAGGGCAGGGAGAAAATAAAAGAATCCACAAGCTTCCAAACATCACATTCCTATACTGCAATTAAGTTTAAGACAGGTACAGTTTGCTGGGTTGAAAAGCAGCAGCAGAAAATCTTACTAGACACTCATGCGCACTAAAGTGCAAAGTTCTTACAATGGTTCTACCTTCATCTTTATAGGGGTAGATGCTGAGATGGCTAAACAGTCAAAGAAGTTTAAACGTATCTGAGGTACTTTACCTCTCCCTGAGAATTTTTCAGTACAACTTTCACGTCTTCACCAGTGCCCCAAGAACTCTGGTTCTTCCAGATGAGGTCAGTAGGTGGGCTAGCAGTTACTCCAGCATTTGCAGCCCAAATCTGTTAAAGGTGACAAATGAACATTACTTGCTAGTCTTATATAATACATTTCCATGCTATTGAGTTAATGAATTCCATTTAGGTGACACCAATGAATCTCCTCCAGTTAAAAAAAATACAAGTCTCTGCCTAGCCACTTCCAAAGATTATTTTTTTTTACTGTAAAATATATTTTTAATACAGACTTTTGAATACGTAAATGCATTTATTTATGGTCAGAATTATTGTTCCATAAAGAAAGCAAATTTCTGAAAAATGTAGTTCTCTTCACCAAGGAGTTATTTTTCCCAACAATTGATATAATGAATGCCAAATATAAATGGAAGTGATTGTTTTCTGAACATGTGTATGGTAAGAGCAAAGCTAAAGCCTTCATACTGATATATATACTGATACACGCAAACTGGCCTAAAGCCTGTTTCAGATGAACAGCTGAAGCTCAACAACTTACTGTAACAGTTTGTCCTGCCTTCAGTACATATCTTGAGGTATATCTGTAACTAGCAGATGTGTCTCCTATTTTTCTGATCATCTCCCAACCTCCCATAGGTTGATCCTAACAAAAAGAAGAAAAAACGTTTTCATCAGCAGTCATTCTATTACACATGTTGGGTATGCTACATATAAAGACACAATGCATGTGGCACAAGTCATAGTAAAAAATTAAAGCACCAATCACCGGGAAGGGCCCTACTCTCTAATAACTCAGGGCCAAGGTTGTGCTTGTGTTTCAACAGAAGCCAGTCCTACATGGGTGTCAGCACGATGGGTCCGTCCGGCCATCTCATCATCTGCCTTAACATGATCACAGCACTCTCCTCCATGGTTTGGATTCCAGCTCAAACAAAAAACAATGTATGGGAGGGTCCCGCTGACATGCAGGACCCACAAACAAGGACTCCAGGAGTTGGAAGGGCAGCCAGAGCCACCCCCCGGCTGGGCAGCACTCAGTGCCTGCCTCTCCCAGGGATGTGGTTACAAAGTTTGTTAAAGATAGAATTAGTATGCCTGGTAGTTTTTCCCTCTGTGTTTTAATTTGTGTTAATCGTGCTTTCTTAATTTGTGTTAAACAAACTTTTTTATGTTAATAAAGAAGAGGGAGATGTGGGAATGTGGCCATGGGGGTTGACAAGCCTCCTGGTTGGTGATAACATCGGACTCTTAACGATGAGTTTTGAGCAAACCGCTCAAAGAAGCTCATACTGAAAGTCGCTGGAAAGAAGCGCACCCGAGCTGGGAAGAAGCTCATACTGAGAGTTGCTGGAAATAGGCACACCGGAGCTGGAAGGAAGCTCAAGCTGAGAGAAGCGGACCTGCGTACACAACTGCCCCTCACTGGCTGAAGGTAAGCAGTTGCACGCTATGGGGAATCATACGTCCTTAGAAACAAAACATGTTCTGGCAACCTTCCAGCTTATTCCCTTTATTACGAATCAGACAGTTTACGATCCTGAAACATGGGACCAAATTGAGTTCAAGGTGTGAGACTCTGCTACTAAAAACGACAAGGTTGCGGTGGGATTCCTCAGCACCTGGCGAGCCTCTCTGAGGCCTTAAAGAGCCATGTGCGACCACAATCAGAAACGTGTGGTTTGCCAGATAGTGAGGGAGCTGCGGGCTCATTTACTGATCCGCCTGCTGTGACATTGGCCCCCCCGCCGCTACAGCCTTCGCAGGCCTTTGCTGTTACGCCCCCTGGTGACCTGGACGTGACTTTTGATCCTATAGGCCCTGAAAAGGAGCCGGATCTGTTTCCCTTCGATCCGGGAGGAATAGGATACACAGGGCCCGAAGGCCGAGTTGCTTAACAACTTAAAGCGAGACATATTGTTCCCACATCTAGTCCTGGACTCTCCGGTGTTTGTAATCAAGAAAATGAGTGGAAAATGGAGACTGTTATATGATCTGAGAAAAAATTAATTAAGTCACGGAAGATACGGGAGCACTTCAACCAGGATTGCCATCTCCAACTATGCTCCCCCAGTCATGGACATTAATAGTAATAGACTTAAAGGATTGTTTGTTAAACACTTGCTAGAATTCGGAAAACTTTGCTATGTTTATGTTTCAGTTGATACCTTTTCTGATTGTATTTTTGCATCTGCTCATGCAGGAGAAAAGGCAAAGGATGTGTGTAAACATCTTCTGTCAGCTTTTGCGAAATTAGGAGTTCCAAAGATGATAAAAACAGATAATGGCCCAGGATATGGGGCCCATACAACCCACTTTGTTTTCAACAGTAGGGTATTCAACATCTGACAGGTATGCCTCATTCTCCCCCTGGGTCAAGCAATTATTGAACCCTTGGGAACCTATATGGTGCCCTAAAAGCTATGCTTCTAAAACAAAAAAGGGGGAGTAGGGGCATGACCCCCAGGAAAAGATAGCTAAAAGTATGCTATGTTCTTAAATTTTTAAATCGATGGGTAGAGGAAGGTCCTTGCATCTGTCCATGCAGGAGAAAAGGCAATGAACAGATCTGGGACACAGATCTGGTAGAAACTCAGTTAAAGAAAGGGCACAAGTCATGGTAAAAAATTAAAGCACCAATCACTGGGAAGGGCACTTTAATAACTTGGGGCCGAGGTTGTGCTTGTGTGTTAACAGGAGCCGGTCCTACATGGGTGTCAGCACGATGGGTCCGTCCGGCCATCTCATCATCTGCCTTAACATGATCACAGCACTCTCCTCCATGGTTTGGATTCCAGCTCAAACAAAACACAGTGTATGGGAGGGTCCCGCTGACATGCAGGACCCACAAACAAGGACTCCAGGAGTTGGAAGGGCAGCCAGAGCCCCCCCCCAGCTGGGCAGCACTCAGTGCCTGCCTCTCCCAGGGATGTGGTTACAAAGTTTGTTAAAAATAGAATTAGTATGCCTGGTAGTTTTTCCCTCTGTGTTTTAATTTGTGTTAATCGCGCTTTTTTACGTTAATAAAGAAGGGGGAGACGTGGGAGCGTGGCTACGGGGGTCAACAAGCCCCATGGCTGGTGATAACATCGGACTCTTAACGAGGAGGCCATCAGGAATGTAAAGAGGGAACACAGAAGGGTGATTCAGGAGACACCTTGCCGTCCCGGGTTGCTTGTTCTCCAGCCGTTAAGGCAGGGTAGTTGCTGAGTGTCTGCTGTTGCCGGGGAAAGTTGTGGACCAATGAAGAGTTAGTGGAAAAGTACTGCTGTGGGGCAAATGGTATACGAAGGGAGCCTGTCCTCAATAAGGAAGATGAAGTTATGCCCTCAGTAAGAGAGAGGGAGCTGAAGTTGTCATCGAAGCAGTAGTGGTTACTGACCCTAAAAGAACCCTGGTGTCCGTGTGGTCATTACACCACAAATGAATATATAGAATTTTCAGTGAAAACATTTACTGCTGATTTACCTTCAGCATGTAAATAGCTACAGTTTCAGTCAAATTGATCTTACCTCTTATTTCAAGAGAAAGCTCAATACATCCTGCATTTTAATTCTGATGTTACTTTTTTTTA
This sequence comes from Anser anser, assembly GCF_964211835.1. Lineage (NCBI taxonomy): Eukaryota > Metazoa > Chordata > Aves > Anseriformes > Anatidae > Anser > Anser anser. Next base: position 36,310,594 of record NC_139723.1, on the reverse strand, counting down.
ATTAATGTTTATCGTTTGCATCTTTTTTTTTTAACAGCTTGGTCTAAATAAATACTACAGAAATCTTACAAATACATAGTATGTTTTTGGAAGCACAATTTTAAGACAAGAAAATAATACGAGAAGATTTTCTGGAAAATAAATCATCCCTTTTGGTCTTCTTAAAAGATGTTTCTAAATATGCACACCTCTCACTATGTAATCGTTTTGTTAGACCTCCATTATTTTTTCCTTTCAATTATTTTTTGCCTACCAACTACATGATAAGCATATGGCCAATCTAATAGGAAAACATATACAGGTCATCAATGCGGGATGACAATTTCAAAACAGGTATAGATTTCTTAAATTCTCCCCCCTCCCAACCAACAGACACCTTCCAAATATTAAACGATGGAATCTGGAAAGTTAATAATTTAAAAATAAAGAATCTTATTTACCTTAACGGCTGCTGACATTCAGTTGGTCATTGCAATAAAAATATATAAAATCCTCTTTAAATGAGTATAGTATATTTTCTATCTATTTAGATACATACATTGCTCTGTCCAACACTTCTGAGCATCTCCAAGTACAACTTATAACACTGCTACAGACTATTGCTATACTGCTGCCAAAGTACAAAAACCATGAATCAGCTGTTGCTACTTATAACTGAACCAATGGTCCACTCATGGAGCAATGAATGTGTAGTTAGATGTGGCCCACAATAGGAGGGAAATCCATGTGTTACACACAGGCATTGGGGGATTACTAAAAAACTCAGAAAGGGAAAAAATAACAGGTCCTGATTCATTAGAAGCAAGCTAAATTCAGGTAAATTAAAGACATCTAGACAACTGTCTTGGTCTAGACAGCTAAATGTTAAGGCTTTGTCCATTGAGTAAATAAGGATAGGCACACCCAGCCTGTAAGTCTTATCCCAGACAGGTAATTAAGATTAATTCATGTATTGACACCTGGGGGAGTGTATCTTCATTTATTAGAGGGAAAACTTAGATGCTGGGAACCAGATTAATCTTTGCCATTTAAAACATCAAGATAAGCTCCCTTTTGGTAAAGCTAAAGGATCTGACTACATTAGACAAAGCCTATGTAACACTGAAAACAAAGAACAGTTATCAATTCTGAACAAAGTTTAGGTGCAGGCAGCACATGAGAAAACATGAATTACTTAGACCTTTTCTGAAACTGAGGTTACAAGAAACCAGGTCCCATAATTCTGGCACACTACTGAAGCAATGTTCATTTTTTTTCTTCTCCCAAACTAAGGGAGGAAAAGAACCTCCCTCTGTCCAAAGGGATACCAAAGGTTTTCCAATACTCCAGTGTCCAGCCCTATCCTGTGATGATTTGTAGAATTTATCTGTGTCTTGGGAGGAAGCAAATTATTGAATGTAACAGTTAACATCCTTTGGATCAAAACATGAGTAACAAAACACTTCCTTCAATGAAATACCCTTTGATAAATAGATACAGTCTTGCTTCTCCAACTGATACGAACGTCAAACTACTCAGAGAAAAATAATCTGAAAGCTTTGGCACAGGCATTGAGGGCTCCTACTTCTAGAAACTGTGGATGCAACCAAGAAGGAAGGAAAACTATGACTCAAAGAAGCTATATGCAAATAGAAGGGACACTGACAATTACATTTAGACCTTAATTTTCTATCAGTATGTATTTCTTCTGGGACTTTTTAAAGCAGAGACAAACTTCAAAAGAGACTTCTGAGATACGAAACGGTGCAAGCAGACATTAGGCTGTCAGTGACAATGTTAACTGTGAAGCCAGATCACACTTGGCAAGGTAAACTCTGACGAGTAATACATCACTCAGGTGGGTGGGATACCTAGGGATAAAATAGTTGCCAAGAAAATTAAATCATAAAAACCAACCATCATCAACCCAGAATACTGTACTAGAGCTCATTTTGTGATACACTAACTTCTTCATGACATCTTTTATTGAGCCCAATTTAGCTCCAGAATTAACATGAAGCCTGGGATCTGACCACTGCGGAGGATGCCTTCCACCGCTAGTTGTCAGCCTACTGTAAAGTCATGTCATGGGCATTTTCTAACCTGTTCAGAGGTGTTCTTCAAGCGGATGAATTTTCCATCAACATCTATCTCCTCAATAGAGACATTTCCAGTGGCAGAAGCTGAGTGGGAGATGCTGACACTACTGCTGGCTTCAGATTCCTCCACATCAATCCTCTTCCTCTTTCCTCTGGTTGTACGTACACTACGGCTTGATGAAGCCCGTGAAACTGTCACTCGAGAAGACGGACTTGGAGAAAGTTTGAGCCTAAATCAAAGGACACAAGACACACACAAACCACACTTGTTTTTACTTTTTTTTTTAACCTTGAATTATATAACATTTTTTCCTATCCCCTCCTCTTCCCAAAGATTTATATAGATAAAGGTAAAGGAATACTATAAACAAACAACATTACATCAAAAATTGAAGCTGTAGGTATTTTAACAAATTAAATAAAATGTTGTTGAATGGGTGATTAATGCTTCGGGAACATGGAATACTAAAGGACTATGTTAACATTATAAAGTATCTTTATGCCTTTGCTATTGACTGCATTCCTGGGTATCTGGAACAAGTGAAAAAAAGAAAAACTACCACCACCACAAAAAAACAAAAACAGTCTTACAGGGGCTTATGCTTTTGTATGAAATTTATGCAAAAAGCCAATGGCACAACTCTTTGTATTTTATCCCTATACTTGAGAGGTATCAGCCCAGATGAGTGATATGTCAGTCAAAAACACTGAAATATCAAACAATTTCAAATGACAACTGTGGCGTACCAAGCAAAATAATGCTCAATATTGCTGAAGCCTGGGATCACATGTGAAAACCATACCTATTTGATAAGCTGAGTAATCACAATAGCTATTACTGTATTAAAACTATTCTAGCAACATCTCACATGTGGCTCACAATTAAATAACCCTGTAATTACCCCTGAAAAACAGTATTAGTAGTGGAGCCAAATAGACCCACAAATGACAATTCCCTATTTCCTCAGGGACAACTCTCGATAGTAGAATGATCTCTGTTCCCTGGGAGAACTGTTGGTCTGATACTCAAACAGGTTGCTCTCACAAAGACTTAAGCGTGTATCAGACACTTCATGAATGCATTCCCAGAACTGCCTCTTAAAAGAATTAGGCAAGTGAAGCATATAGAGACACCAACATCTGTTGCCATGTTCTTTCATACCTCTCTTCTTCACCTTCCAGCAGTTTCCGGTACGCATTAATTTCCATATCAAGTGCCAGTTTAACATCCAGAAGTTGTTCGTAGTCATTCAACTGCTGCTGCATCTGATTTCTTATCTCTGCCATTTCCCTCTCTCTCTCAGATAGTATTTTGCGGCAGTTTTCCCGTTCCTTGACCAAGGTGTCCTCAAGCTCTTGTACTCTATCTTGCCATACTCTAGACTAGAAAGCAGTGAAAAGACATCAAAACATCAGTGGTCTAAAGGAAAGCTCAAATCTCCAAACATTCTGCTTTTCAGGTAACCTCAAACTCAAAAAAAAAATAGGTTAAGCATTTTCCCTCCCTTTCAGAATTCAAACTCACTCATATTCTTCCTCCCGTTCTCCACATTTTCTTCTAAAAATATAACACCTTAAGTTCCAGTGAAGTTTGCAACCTACTCTGGAAGAGAGCTACCTACTTAATTTCTCTGAAATCTGAAAGTGTTACCCACAGCTGAATTTACTCAGTTGAGAAAAACTGATCTAAAGAGTCAGACTGCATAAGACATGCTGGGCAGGACAACACAGAATGAAAATGCAGCTCAGTTAACTTCAGATCCTGTGATAAGTAAGTGTTCTTTCAGATGTCTCTTCCTTGCTTCAGCCTACTGCTTCCAATTCCAAATTCTATCAGAAAGTTTCTCTAAAGGAATAGGGTTTGTTCTATGAGAATGAGTGAATGAGAAAACTTGTCTGCCTACTTGCTGAAGTTAGTGGTAATTGATCCACAAGGAAAGAGAATGTTACATACTTGAAAAAAAAATACATCAAGCAAATAAAATTTATTATTGTACACACAGAACAGAATGCTTATCAAAGAATAACTCAATAATGACATCTTTAAGATTTACTTTCCCCAACCATGTTTTCTCTGTTTGATAGTCTCTGAAAATCTTTTAAAAGACAGACATAGAAACCAATCACAGAATCGTCTAGGTTGGAAGAGACCTCCAAGATCACCCAGTCCAACCTCTGACCTAACACTAACAAGTCCTCCACTAAACCTTATCACTAAGCTCAACATCTAAATGTCTCTTAAAGACCTCCAGGGATGGTGACTCAACCACTTCCCTGGGCAGCCTATTCCAATGCCTAACAACCCTTTCGGTAAAGAAGTTCTTCCTAACGTCCAACCTAAACCTCCCCTGGTGCAACTTTAGCCCATTCCCCCTCGTCCTGTCACCAGGCACGTGGGAGAATAGACCAACCCCTTCCTCTCTACAGCCTCCTTCAAGGTACCTGTAGAGAGCGATAAGGTTGCCCCTGAGCCTCCTCTTCGCCAGGCTGAACAAGCCCAGCTCCCTCAGCCGCTCCTCGTAAGGCTTGTTCTCCAGACCCCTCACCAGCCTTATCACCCTTCTCTGGACTCTCTCAAGCACCTCCATTTCCTTCTTGTAGTGAGGGGCCCAAAACTGAACACGGTACTCAAGGTGCGGCCTCACCAGAGCCAAGTACAGGTGGATAATCACTTCCCTAGCCCTGCTGGCCACACTGCTTCTTATGCAAGCCAGGATGCTGCTGGCCTTCTTGGCCACCTGAGCACACTGCTGGCTCATATTCAGCCGACTATCAACCAGTACTCCCAGGTCCTTCTCTGCCAGGCAGCTTTCTAACCACTCATCTCCAAGCCTGTAGCTCTGCTTGGGGTTGTTATGCCCCAGGTGCAGGACCCGGCACTTGGCCTTGTTGAACTTCATGCAGTTGACCTCAGCCCATCGGTCCAGCCTATCCAGATCCTCCTGCAGAGCCTTCCTACCCTCGAGCAGATTGACACATGCACCTAACTTGGTGTCGTCTGCAAACATACTGAGGGTGCAGTCAATCCCATCATCCAGATCATCAATAAAGATACTGAAGAGGACTGGCCCCAGCACTGCTGATCGCCTGCTTGCCCTGCAAGTGCCGCGTGATGACACTCAAGGTAATCTGCTCCGTGAGCTTCCCTGGCACTGAGGTCAAACTAACAGGCCTATAGTTCCCCAGGTCTACCCTCTGACCCTTCTTGTAGATGGGCGTCACATTTGCTAGCCGCCAGTCGACTGGGACCTCCCCTGATAGCCAGGACTGCCGATAAATAATGGAAAGCGGCTTGGCCAGCTCCTCCGCCAGTTCTCTCAGTACCCTCGCGTGGATCCCATCCGGCCCCATCGACTTGTGTACATCCAAGTGCTGTAGCAGGTCGCCAACCATTTGCTCGTGGATAGTGAGGGCCACATCCTGCTCCCCATCCCCTTCCACCAGCTCAGGGTACTAGGTATCCAGAGAACAACTGGTCTTACCACTAAAGACTGAGGCAAAGAAGGCATTAAGCACCTCAGCTTTTTCCTCATCTCTTGTCACTAAGTTTCCCCCTACATCCAGTAAAGGATGGAGATTCTCCTTAGTCCTCCTTTTGGTGTTGATGTATTTGTAAAAACATTTTTTGTTATCTTTAACAGCAGAAGCCAGATTGAGCTCCAGATGAGCTCTGGGGCTTCTAATTTTTTCCCTGCACAGCCTTGCAACAGCCTTATAGTCCTCGTGAATGGCCCGTCCTCTTTTCCAAAGATTATAAACCCTCTTTTTCCTCCTAAAAACCCTCTTTTTAATTCTAATGCCCCAGAATCACCTTGCCTGGTGTTACGTAGCCAAGTCTGCTATGCATGCATGCTGCTCAGGAAGTCATCATAGTTCAGAGACAATGAAAACAGGCAGTCTACGAGGCTGATGCAGAGGACCAATGTAATTAGTTACCAATCTTAAGACTCGATATTGAGTTTATGAAAATGAGTCCAGTGTCACATAGAAGACCCTAGTGGAAACAGCTGCAGTGTTCAATGCTAGTAATCCAAAATACAATCAGTGATAAGAGTTTTCTTCCAAGAGAAGAAAGCTAGCTGAAATCAGTGCTAGCAAACTGAAAAGAAACTTGTACTTGTTAACACCACTGGCACTACAAAAAGCACAGCAGCAAAATCTTTTTTAGGTGGACAGGTACAGTCAAACTTGCAGAGGGCGATTTTGTTAGTTTTGAAATTCCCAGCAAATAACCCTGCAAATTCAGAAGCAAGTTCTCTGAACCTAGCTGCCACTTAATGTAAGCAACAGAACATTGGTATTTAACTAAGAAAGAAGGAAAAAAAATCCCCTCAGAAACACATTGACTGAGCCACCAGAAGAAACACAATGGTATGTAAAGGCAGGAGTAAGAGCTAGGTAGACAGAAGTCTCAATCCACTTCTTGTACAACTTCACACACACTGATTACATCACCTGATCTTTTCCAGAGACAAACTTGTCTACATAATAGGAAAACTGGTAGTGTTTGTACCCTTAAAGACAAATCCAAGTCGTGAAGTTGAACATAATTACAAGTTAAGGGAAAGAAGTTTTTTTATATTAAAGATCAAGAACTAATTAGCAGGACTGAAGAGTCACAAATAGCTTGTTACCTCTTTCTGAAGACTGTTGAGGAGGGAAGAGAGCGTTTCAATTCGTATGCGACTTTCATCAAGCTCTTCTCTGACTGAGTTGGCTGTACAATTGCTCATCTCAGAGGACAGTTTAGCATTGTCAAGCTGCAGTAGATCAAGTTAAGACATTTAAAAGAAAAATTATTCACCAAACAAAAACACACGCTACACTAAGCTGCAAAGTTCCTCTCTGCAGCTCTAACACAATGAAACATCTCTCTTTAAGGGTGAAACATGGCAATTCAATTACCATTTCATATTGCTCTATCTGAAATCAGAATCCTCTGAACATTTATACTAGGATAAATAAATACCCATTAATAAATACCCATTAGTAACATCTTCAATGGAAACTTTGAAAGTCGGACTGCTAAGTTCTGTTTTCATGCTGGTCAGTACTTATCTATTTAAATACTTTCTTAAGTATGCTTAAATAGAAGCTAAACTAAAATTGCTAGTTCTCTACAAAAAACTAGCAAACTGATGCTAATTATCAGCCAAGTTAAGCACATTGGGAACATGCCTTCAGATTTCAGTGCCAGTGCCACTGCTTCTTCATTTTAATCACTTCTTCACACAAATATTTTTATGTATTTAAGCTAGCTACAACATCCTGCTGATCACCACCTCATCTACTTGAGCAGCACCACAGACTCAGCATTGAACTTGTAGATCAAATGGTATGATTTCTTTCTAATTAAGATAAATCTGAAAGCACAGAAGCAGTACACCTGAGAAAAAGGAACAAAAACCACTCAATTATGAAAGGTTTTTCATATTAGAAAACAGGAAAAGATTTTTTTGCTAGATCTTATTTTAAATTACCTCCTTTGTCTAGTTTTCTCAAGTCAGATTGAAGCCCTGAGGATAGGCAACGGCATACTGTCACCCCACCTTGTTTTTAAAAACACTAACTGCAACAAGCAGCCACAGAAACCGGGTTCAGTTGAGACATCAGGATCCCTCCTTACAGAAATGCTGAATCATTTAGAGGAAGGAAATTATGAAGTATAACTGATTTCAGTTTGAATATGCTTTCACTCTTCTATAGAAGTAGAAACCATTGGGTGTGGTAAAGTTTTCACACAAGAATTCTTATATAGGGTCTGAGGACTCAGGATGCTGTCTTCTCAGAAAGCTATTTTATGAAATAAGCTCTATACAAAACACAGGACACCTTACTGATCAAGATTGTTACAATATAGTTATAATGAACACATTAACTTCCTTGAATTTGTAGCAATCCCAGTACAAATCTTCTTCCACACAGTTCAGTCACTCTGTGCTTTCTACACTTACATTGTTGTGCTGCTTGAGTTTTAAATCTGCTTCTAAAATAAGACCTGAAAATTTACCTTCAAAAAACACTGTGATTTTAAACCAAGCTTCAGAATTAAACCCTTTGAAATGCAAGTAATTATGTTAGGATACTTCCATTTACCAAAGCAAAAATAAAGAATATCAGACTCACTTTGGCACGGTAAGTCTGTTCAAGCTCTTCTTTGTACAGCTTCACTTGTGCATCATGCTGCTCTCTTATTTCCTGAAGTGCTTGGGTCAGTTTATGTTCATACTCAATTTGGCGACCAGAGTCAACCTCAACTAAGCGAGTTTCATGTTTCCGTCTTGTCTCATTGATTTCCTAAAACCAGAAAAATAAAATAGCCATTCAATAAGTGAGGCAAAACAAACTACAGAAGACTACCTACTGAGTAGCTAACAATACATTTTTTAGCTAGTCTTGTGGGTCTTCATTAGAGTAGTTTAACACCGTTTCTACTGCAGGTTTCTCACAGGGCCACTTTCCTGTCTGACCAGCATCCTGTCTGACCAGCAAAGCACCTTATTTTGCAATTGAAAACACTTAGGATACCATCAGCATGTGAAGTCACATTTCCCTCTGAGAGCTGCCTACATTTTCAACAAATATACCTCAATATGATTAGATTTTAGAAATAACCCCCAATTCTTATCTATCTTTCATGCTTGATCAAAATCAAAGTACTATGAAATTAAACAGTCACTTTCACTATCAACATTTTCCCGTTTATTTGTATGCTTGATCTTGGTGGCTAAAAAAAAAAAAAAGAGGATTCTAAACACTAAGCTGAAAACAGAACTAGCAGGAAATGCGCACGTGGAATGAAATACAGTAGGGTTAGGTTATTTTTGTTACATTAGCTTTTCTCCTGAAAACCTTGAAGCACTAACAAGTGGAAGGAAGTGTGGCAAGAGGAGTTCTAAAAGACATACCCAGCAACTGTTTATACTCTTCAAAAGTATCCTATCAGAAAGTTCTGAAATTTAAAAAAAGTTCATAGCATGTGTTTGAGTGTCACTCACCACTTCTCATAGAAGCACAATGTGAGAAATGATTAATCTACTTACTTACACTATGAAGAGATTGCACATTGCAATACCGTTGGCAGAATTTAAACACAAAACAACGTAACATGTGAAGCTATTTTACCATTTATAATAGCTCTGAGTTCACATTTTTCTATACTAAAAAGATGGAAATCTTCCAGCTAGAACAGAAATAAATCCTGCTCTGAGTGGGAGTTTAAAATAGATGGGGTCCATCACAACCCAAATTATTCTACTACTCCAGAATTACCCCCCAAGTTTCTTCTTTCCGTTATAAATACAAATATTTCACACTAAGGTAATTTACCTCCTCATACATATTTTTACGGAATTCCAAATCCTCAATGAGACTTTGACAACGATTTTCCAGATCCACCTTCAGTAAAGTTTCATCTGCAAGCTGTTTCTTGGCAGCAGCTAAAGAAGCTTCAAGCTTTAAGAAAGAAAAAATCTTTAGCACAACAAATAGAGCAAAACTCACATAACACAATAACCTCACCTACCTACATGTACAGTTAATTAGCTACATTTTAGGGTTCAACATGACAATCAAATCCAGTATTTGAAAGCACTCATGCATTTTTCCCCCCTTTGTGATTCCTTGCACAAGTGAATTCTAGATATTGCACATTGATAAATTGCATTTTAATAATAGTTATCAAATGTCCTTACAAACCTTCATTTTTTTCTGCTTAGCAAATACCAGTTTCCCGGTTTCAGATGTCTGCTAAACTCATTCTTATGAGGTAGTGTTGCTTAAAATTGCAAATCAGATGCTTCAAAGGGTCAACCAAACTAGCACACGAATTTCTTTGTTTTATCAGATGCCCAGGACCTAGACAGCCACAGGCAGAACCACATGGAGTGCACAGAGAATCACAAACTCAAAGGTAGGAGGCACGTTGAAGTATAAAACATACTGATACTTCTGCTTCCATGGAAAATGGACTCTATGTTCTTGGTACACGTGTCTTTCCCCATTATGAGGAACAACTACAGTGTCTTTTCTCCAGCACTCTCTCACTGCCTCACCAACTTTCCTATTGAACAACTATTCTTAACCTTTATATGGAATCTTGCTGCAATTTAAAACTGACACTTTTTGGTCTGCTTTTGACTTACAGAGACAACTGACTGCAGTAGTCTTGAAGATCAAGACTACAACCATGCCGTCCATGCAGTTTGTTGTCTACTGCAACTTCCAGATTCCTTTGGAAAACTGGCACTGAACTAGTTATTCATTGCCTATGTTTGTGAAGTCTGTCTCCTCCCCACAACCCGTTCTCCAGTTTGTCAAGTTTATTTTGAGCTCTTGATCTGTTTGTCAATATAAGTGTTATTCCTTTCTATTTCACAGAGTCTGCAGTTTTAAAAGCACTATTTCACCATTCATGCTGTTCATAAACCAAACCATACTGGACACAGACACTGAATTCCACCTGTCTCCAATTCTAATACATAACTTTCTTCTAGTTTTGACCATATGACAGATTTGTATTCATATTTTGGCTACAGAGTTGCATTTTACCACAATGACATGCTGTTTATACTATAGATGTATTATACACAAATCACCTCATCTACTGACAGAAGCTTAATAGTTAAATATGCCTGCTCACCTGTACAATTTGGTCTCTTAAATCGTCAAGTTCTCCTTCCAAACTTTTCTTATCACCAAGAGCTGTGGCTAGTGCAGCTTCCTTAGAATTGAGTGCTGCTTCAAACTCTCGAAGTTTGACTTGGGCTCCATTAAAATCAGACTCCTTTTTTGCATAGCTGGAATAAAGGAGAGAAAGATGTAAGAAAATGTAGAAATGCCCCAAAATAGGCTGGTGACTAATAAAACAAGGTCTAATCTGAACATCAAACTTCAGACACTTAAGACAAACACTGTCTTGGCTTAAATTAATTCAGTTTATTTAAACTCATCAGATCTGTTTTGTCATCCTGTCCCTGGGGGTGTTTAAGGAAAGGCTGAATGTTGTACTTAGGGACGTGGTTCAGTAGGCGATATTGGTGGTAGGGAGGCAGTTGGACCCGATGATCTTGGAGGTCTTTTCCAACCTTAATGATTCTGTGATTCTACATAGCAACAGCTGAATACTTTGCTTGAGCTGTAGAGACCTTATTATAGGGGAAACACAGCATGTCAAGGGATCTTAAAAGTAAGACATATATGGAACGGGGAAGAAACTGTGTCTGTTAAAGGTTTTTCCACTTTCTCTTTAGCAAGCCTCTGCAAAAATGCCCTGTCCACACCAGTTTTAATAAGTTCCTACCAGAAATAAGTTCCCACATCAAGAGGCCCTTTCCATAGGGTGGAAATAAATAATCTTTGTTGTCTTTTATCCAGGTAGGAATTTGTGGAAATACACTGTCTGGGCTGCAAATAGCCCTCTTCCAAGCAACAGACCAATTTCTCAATTAAAATCAATGTTCACTACGAAAAAGCTGTAAGTAGAAGTTGCAGCATAGTGAGCTGTTTTGCAACACATAATGGTAAAGTCCACAGATCAGAGGAAAGATACCCATGTCCCGTCTATACGATAGTCCATGCCATCAGTGAAACTGCACTGGTGATGAGGTACAGATGTCTTTTTCTTTAAGACAAAACACTCAGGGTTTCCAAATTACCATTCAAATTGGTTTTCAGGTCAATGCAAGTGGTCAAACAGTGTCTCATGGGGTTACTCTGTAGAAGGATGTACGCAAATAAAGCAATCAAATAAGTAGTAAAATAATTCTAAAATGTTTATTCTTTTCTCTCTGGGATATCCAGATTTTTCTACTGAAGGAAGTAGCATATATAAATGCTTATAATCAAACGAACATTTTACAGGAATGGATAGATTAGGACAACAGCTAGCAGGTTCCTGTCCAGTTTTCACACTCCTCTGAAAAGAAATTAGTATTCACAACACTACACTGAGGAGACTAAAAATAGGTGAGGATTCTTAAGAACTAGATTCAAAGGGTTAAAGCATTAGTACATCTACTACTTTTCAAATCAAGGCACAGAACATACAAGAAACAAAAGCAAAGCTTCTCATCAAAATGAGACCAGTCAAATAAATCAACCTACAATTTTAAAAATGAGAGACTTCTATATTTAAAATGAGGCTTTTCCAAAATAACATATAAGTCATGCAATTAATATCATGCTCAAGAGAAAAGTGTGCAAAAAGGCTTGCAAAAAAATCTTTACAAACGGAAGTAATTTGGGGATGATTTAGGCACTACAGCCACAAGATGGCAGGCTTTATGTAACAGACTTAGTACAAGCTAATCCCATCTCTGTTGGGTAACACAATACTCACTGCGGTCATACACAGCAAAAGCCGAGACACACAGGCTATTCTAAACTCCAACATATTTTCAAGCATTTATTGTCACTTCTGCTGCTCAGCACCACCCAGTACAACAATGCTATCTAGTTCCTCAATGGCACTTTACCCATCACTTCTTAGACCCACCAGTTCTTAACAGTTAGGTCCATAGGTCGGACCAGAGCACAGAATTTAGGTTTTGGCCATGTGGGCTCTTACTTACATCTCCATTACTCATTGGAGTAATGCCACCCTGTCATTCCTCTCCCCCCAGGCCTGCTAAGAACTTCAGCATTCAAGGATACTGTGTGGCAGAGGAGGAAAAACAGGGAAAGATGTCTTACTATGGTGTACGCCTACAGTAAAAATCTCTCAATCGTCTATTGGGATGGATGAGGGCCCACACCAGGTCCTCACTGTTTTATCACTGATGGATAACATTTATCCAAAAAATGCAGAAACTCTCACTCAACCTATCTCATAATGCTTCATGCTAAAGTCAAGCCTGTCAAGCTGGATCCTGAGACTAGAAGTCCTATATGAATAGACTGCTTTGAGAGCTGTAGTGTGGCCCTCTGAATTATTCTGGACTTCAAAATGGGAAGATTCTCTATACTCCTTAAATAAAGTAACTTTTTTTTTTTTAAAGTTTTTATTCTCCCCCAGTGCAAATACCTCTATCATTTACAAACTGGTAGGCAGCTGAGAACAGAGTTCTTGCAACTGAGACAGAGAAAGGTATGTGATGTGGACTAGCAACAACAATTATTAAAACCTAATACACTACCTGTACTACTAAGTTAAGCACTGCCAGTTACATCAAGCACGCCCCTTGCTTGTTTGTAACAAGACTGGCTGTGAAGCTATCCTATAATTTAATATGACTGAAGTCATACTCAGAAAGAAAGAAAAAAAGAATTAAAATTTAGTTATTAGTTATTAGTGTTATGAGCTAACTATGAGACAACTCATCTGAACACATTCTCAAGAAGAAAACAGAAACTGAAGCTCAACACTTCATTTGCTGAAAGCCAGATGAAATCTCAGCAACTCAGAAGTGTCATCCCAGCCCTAAAGAAATATGGGAAAGAAGGTCAACAAGATCAGAAAAACCTCTGAATTACGGAAACAAACATCAAATATATACAATACATACTTCACCCTTACACTCAGTAATTTTAACAGGAAGAGCTTTAGCTTTCTGTAGAGGAAAAAAAGCTAACTGTTGATATGCTGAAGCTGCATTTTGAAACAAACCAAACAAAAATGGAAAACAAAAAGAAAACCAAACACCTTGTTGCAGCGTTCAGAACTGTGCTCCTTCAAGTACTTCTGCTCTTGAAAGAAACAAAAGTGAAGAATTAATTGTTGGCTCGCCTCTTCTTCAAAGAAGAAACCTGCTTTTCTCTCTTTGTAGCACTTGGATCTTTTTATCCAAGGAATTGTGTGATTTATGTCAAAATAATGCAGAACTAAGATCTGACCTAAAACAAGACAGTTCCCCTTTATTTTCTCTGTACTTCAGGGAGAACTTGCACTTCAAATAACCTGTATCACTCAACTCACAGAGACTCTGCAGCATGCCTCTCAACTGATACTGCCAGCACTGCTCTCATTAACAGAGTTGCAAGACAACTCAATCTGTTTTCCCTAAGCAAGCTGACAGTAGCAAGCACGCCACAGTGCCACTCTCGAGAGTGCAAGCAACTCTGACGCTGGGGTACATCTGCCTACAACACCTTTACACAAGATAGTTTCTCACACCAGATGCAGCCTAGTCAATGAACAGAGTTCTAGATGGTTTGATTTGCCCACCGTTCCCACAAAATAGCTCGTAAAACAGAATAAATGAGCTCATACAACTCTAAGGTACTGTGGTTACCTGTGGCATCTGATTCAAGACTAATTCAAAGCTCTCAAAAATACAAATGCCATGGTGCTGTCACTGCTCTGGTGAGTTAACTAAACCACTCGGTTTGCAAACCAGTGAAATGGCCAAGACACTGAATAGCTCAGTGAAAGAGGAAGGCTTCCCTTTCATGCTCTTGCAATCACCCTTCCTCTTTCCTCATCTCTAAAGTTCACGGAACACCCTAGAACTTCTTGCAATCTCCTTGAATTTCCTACTAAGCTAGCAGAAAAGCCATCCTGCAAACAGATAAAAATAATTTTACACCGGTTTAGTAAGATGAATAGACCCCTGGGGTCAGATAAAACCACACACTTAATGACTGCTCCTTTCAGTCAGCAGCTAGATCTTAAGCTGAGCTTGGGTGCGATTTGAAGTTCCTTTGAAGCTGACCAAGTGCAAGACACCAAGCACCCTAGGGAAGATCCCTTCCAGTCTCCCAGCAACCCTCAATTCATTTCTGCCTGTATTTAGACAGCTAGATCACAAAAGCAAGCATTACCAGCAGTAACCTCAAAAAAATTTAGTTTTCAGCTAATTCAAGAAACAACTATACAAGTGTTGTAACTAATGATAACGCAGACCATGCTTACTTCTCTATAAAATTACATGTTATTGCACATTGTGTTCATTTTCCACCAATTGTGGAAAAACGTGAAAAACTAAAGAATAAATCTAGTCATTGACGGCTAGGTAAATAAAATATGAAGCATTCGTTTTCCATGTTTTGTTTTTTTTGTTTGTTTGTTTTTCCTTCTCCCCTAAAGGAGAAGAAACAATAAAGCTGTGTTTTGCAAGTATACAATTTACAAAAACGTAAGAGACATCTGTCTGAAAACATTAATGATTTTGTAAACATATCAACTTGACAATAAGAGTGATAGGACACGCTTGCCACTTCTGTAAGCTAATATATGTAACTTGGTTTCAGCTTTCTCATTTTATCCAGTTTATTTGACTGGAAATGGTGAGTGTTTAAGACTATTGCTGAATGCATATCCCCAGTCACTTACTGCTCAACCATGTCTCTTCTTGAAGAGCTCAGCTGACCACGTGAATCCAACTACTCTAACCACAAGTCTTGGCAGAGCCTTTATGCAAGTACTGCATGCATCAAGCCACTGCTCAAAATTCATTATTTTTACGGGATCTGAAAAAGAAGTGTAGAAGCGTATGCACACATGGTTTCATAAAATCGAATGAGTTTCTTTCTGTATTTGCCCAATCATGAGATAAGTTAGGATTCAACAACTGATGACCAGTTCACTGAACAGACCTGGGTCTGTTCAGCCTGGAGAAAAGAAGACTGAGAGGGGATCTTATCAATGTTTATACACACCTGAGGTGTGGGAGACAGAGGGATTTGGCCAACCTCTTTTCAGTGGTTTGTGGGGACAGGACAAGGGGCAATGGCCACAAGATGGAGCACAGGAAGTTCCGCACCAACATGAGAAAGAACTTCTTCACGGTGAGGGTGACGGAGCCCTGGGACAGGCTGCCCAGGGAGGTTGTGGAGTCTCCTTCTCTGGAGATATTCAAGGCCCGTCTGGACGCCTACCTGGGCAGCCTGCTCTAAGGAACCTGCTTTCGCAGGGGAGTTGGACCCGATGATCTCTCGAGGTCCCTTCCAACTCCTACAATTTTGTTATTCTGTGAATCCACAAGAGTGGTATGAAGCCATTTTAACCATGATTAAACATTCCAAATGAGCAGAGTATCTAGTCTTTTTTCTACAGCACTTCATGTTTATAAAAAAGAACATGTGATTAATACTAAATCCCCATATATTTTTTCTTTTTTCAATAATTGAGGGGGAGAAAGGCAGGAAGAAATCAACAATAGGTCTGCTGTTAGAAGGTACAGGCTCTCACAGGTGCACTAACTTTTGAAAACTGATTAACGTGACAAGGAAAATAATCTCCTCTGATTTAAAACACAGAACTCACTATCTGCAGCAAAATTAAACTGAGGTCCCACAGTTGTGCAGAACCCTTTGCCAGATTTATATATATATATATATCAGTCACAATCCTGTCCAAGTACACCTTAAAACATGAGTAAACAATTTGAAGTACTTCAAAATGCTGATTAGATTACAGCTCTAAGATGCAATTGCACCTTGAATTTTCAATAAAACCCCCACACTACAAGTAATCTGTTTTCTAAATGACAGTAGTACCCATAAAATTTCTGCAGAACATGCTTAGACAAGAGTTTGTTTAATAAAACCCTCTAGAAGGTAAAAAATAAAAAGTACCGAAACTTTTCAAATGAGCTGAAGAACAAACTGTTTATAGTTGTCTAAACAACTCTAAACTAGGGTAGCAAGATACAGCAGGAATTTGATGAAATAACGTTCTGCCATAATTTCACTGTCTTAGACAGCAGCAGTCGCAATTTCTGTACATGGCTGAAATTTATCACTAGAGCTTACTTTCCAGATCTACAGCTCTGACTTATCATTACATGTCCAGGTATCTGAGAACAAACCTTTAGCTCTCAGGTCCTACCCCACAGCAAGTCACAGGATGTCGTTACATCCTACCCTGCAGGGAAGACACACGCTTGGATCACTCAAGAAACATTCTTACATTTGACTTTAAGTTATTGTGCAACACGTTAATTACTCCCCTCTTTACCTCTCTGGGATGCTGTCTCTACGGGAGAGATCAGAACTGTGACAGGGTTCTGATTAAAGCCCGGCAGCTCCCAAGCCACTCATCTTTACCTTACCTCCCAACGCCACCCACCATAACAAAAATTGAAAAGTGTTAAATCAGCTGCACAAACTGTACCTCTAGCTCGTTGCAGCATACCACATGCGCACCACGGGAAACCCTTGAACAGCTGTTGCAACTTTGCCTGTGTTAACATTGCTCTTCTGAGCAGTTGCTCGGGGTACCAGCTGCACAGTGCTGCCTGCTGGCACAGCAATTATGACAGTAATAGTTAGGATGATACATAGTTATTACTGGTATTTATTAGGCTATTACTGCCTGATCCCATATTAGATATTCACTTCTGAATAAGGATGAAGAGGGCAGACTGAAGACACAACTCAAAAGAGATAGAGATAACCTCTTTAATATTAAAAATGCTTAAAACTAATTCCTTGCCACAACTACTTCACTAGATTTTTGCACTCTAGAACAACTGACAATCCATTGTACCCTTTACCAGTATCTTTGATACAGCAACACTGAGCCCCACAACTGAACTGTCCTCACGTATTTTAACATTACCAGGTGACACAGCTGTGTCAAACTTCACAGCGTGAACTGCTGTCAGGTTAATTGCTCAAGTTACATGAGGACTTTCTTCCACCAGTTTTGCTCTGCAGTTCTCCCTGGTTTGCAGCTGTTGCAAGCTATGAAAGCCTGACACGCTTCCACCCAAAAGCAGAAACTTCATCCAGTCAGAAGGGTGCTGGAATGATGGAGCCCCACGTTTCTGTCTGCCACTTCAGTGATCCTTAGATATTTCACATCAACGCTTCTTTCCCTACTTTGCCTGCATCGTCTGCTCATGTCTTTCCACCCACCCCAAATCTGCAGTAATCCAAAATCCCAGCCAAGGCTGTCCTGTGGTGGGAGGGTCGTTCTGAGTGAAATTAACAGCTTAAAGCTTGGTGCTAATTTCTGAGTTTCCCAATTCAGCTTACTGGGTAGCCACGCTAATACTTGTTTCAACAGGGGTGAAACAAAAAAGTGGGTGGCTACAGAAGCAAGAACAAGGATCCCACAGTTCCCAAAACTGTGGTTTTAATTAGCAATGAACTTATGTTGCTGAACTACAGATCACATTTCCTACAGCCCTTGAATCCAGAGATGTAGTAATCACAGTTGAGCATACTACTTAAAGGAAGGAAGGAAATGCAGGAATTTCTCTACAACAGCTATCACCAACAGGAAAGCATACAGTAAAGTCTTGCCTAATCAGGAAAAAAATGGAAATACTGTTAAATCAGTAACTTCTCCCAATTCTTTCACAAGTGAGGAACAGATTTCCCTTTTTTCCATCTAATGAGAACTATCCCGGAGTTTTGTACATCTAAGCTTAAGGATACGTGGATTTTTCCACAATACAGTCTTCAGATGTGAGATTTATTTCAGCTTATTTCCCCCCTTCTTGTTACGTCTGTTTTTGCTTTCAGAAAACAACTTATCCTCCCTCTTGTTTCCTCAGAACAGAGTAAGTTTATTTTCTTCACCTCATTTTTTTCCTGTTTCTTCAATATTTCAACTGTTAAGAGAAGCCTTCATATTCATTTAGTTACAGCAGTACCCACTGCATGGCAGGAACTCTGCAAGCAGAGCATGCGAAGACTCCAGCATATATAGCAGCATCAACTTTAGAAAAAATGCAGCTTTTCTTGCGGGACTAAAAATGAGAACAGAACGGAGTTCTGGTACTCAAGTTCATGAAATCACACCATATGTCTGAGACTGAAGTCAACTAACAGGAAATAAATAAGTGAATGAGCCTTGAAATGTAGAAGTGCTGCAGAACTTTGGAAGTGACCAGAAGATCCAGTTCGATGCACTCATTAGGCAGGAAGCCAAGGGACTGAAAGAGGATTGGAATAATAAAAAAGTGCAGCAGAAGAACTTTGTACTAACTAAAGAAAGCAGAGCTGTGCGTGTATCTGGAGAAACAATAACCACCTACAGAAATATTCAAATGGAGCACGATGGCCATGAAATCATTTTGCCCAAAGTCAGCCAACTAAATAGCCAGTCATCAGTGCTCTTTCCACAGTCCCAAGATGACTCAATAGAGGAATTCATTCTACCATTTATCTCCAGTGACTTTAAAGGAAACCAAATAACCAGCCACCACTAGTCTGACTCTCAGGATGTGGCTGCCAGGACACCCAAGCCAAGACAATGGTTTGCAGCTTGGCAGCAGACTCAGTCCCACACAGCCTGCCCCTCTCCCTCGCCCTCAGTAACAGCCTATATGCCAGCCCTGGTACTTTTCTATATCAGAAGTGAGCAACTTTCTGCATTCTTAATGATCTAAATTAATAAGTGAATAACCAAGATGAAGGACAGAATTATAGGAAGGTGGTAGGAAGATAGGGTACTGTTTCCTTCCACAGCAACACACCACACAGTGAGCTTATTTGTGTCCATCTACAACCTTACACAACCAAAAGTAGGTGAGATGAATCCCACTCCAATGACCAGGATGAGTATTTGCAAAGAAGGCCTAGATATTCTGCAAGAACTAGTATGGTTGATCTACCCAGTATTTAAGCCACAGCCAGCACATACACCACACTTCCACTTAGCTTTCTGAAAGAACAAAGAAATTTGTGTTAAGAGAATGTGAATTCTCACTACACTTTGCAAATGGAAATCTGTAGTCCTAAAGTACACCCATGCACATTTGTGCAAAGTATTTTAAGTGTGTTTTTGCCAGTTTTTAATACATTTAAACAGCTGTAATAAAGAAACCGTCAGGGACTTTTCTCCAAATACAGGAATTTTCCATATGGGAAGAAAAAAACTCACCTTTTCTTTGGAAAACTTTGGCAACAAAGTTACAGATTAGCCTAGGTATCTCCAAGATATGCATCTTAAAAATACCCAAAGATGACCTAAGAAACTACATGCCATAATAAGGTCTGCCAAACTACAAATAACCACAGACACATTTACATAGAATCTGGCAGTTTTATGCAGCAGTGAGTCTTCATCTCACTAAGCTACCGAGTAGCTCTAGCCCGGTACTAAAATCTCATTGTGCTTTGTGGTGCAACAAGACGATCTCAGACAGGTATTAATATCAGGGAATATTACACTCATCTTCATAAGAGGCCACAGCAGCAGCACAAGAACAATTTTTAGTCATCTTTTTGCATTGGTTATCAGTGCACAGGAAAATGAAAATGAGAACATGAAGAACCTTCACGCTCACGTTATTAAAATGTCTCAATTACAGCCACGGAAAGGGAAGAAGCAATAATGGCTTTTCCTATAGATTGTGTCTTCATCCTAAGCCTCCACCTATTCATCTGTCAGCTTCTGAGAAGAACATATCTTTCCCCATCAAGTCACAAAGAGATGGAAATTCCTGGCTAGTCTCTCAAGTCATTTTGATGCCCATCCGCAGCTGCACTTTGCTTTCCTTTCCACTGTCAATATCGTTTGTAATAGATGTCTTCCATGGGTTGACAAAGAGCAACCACAAGGACTTGCTGTTTATCAGCACACAATAAAGCATGCAAAGCAAGCCACGTTAGGAGTCCAGACAATGTAAGAAATATCTGCAGACACATGAAAACATCAGGGCAGTATCTTTTCCATTATCAAAATCAGAACCGAGACTGTATTTAACTGAAAATAAAAATTATCAGATTATACGAGAACAGAGCAGGATTAAAACCACGGTTCTTTGTTTTTCTTTCAAGATTAATCCATAGATAAGGTATGGCGTAGCAAGAGCGACATCAGGTGCACTTTGCTAGCCCAAATGGCGGGAAAAAACGCCCAAGCAGCATATTTTCTTTTGTTAACGGAGAACTACAGCAGGCGCAGAGCCGAGCCTCGAGTCACATAAAAACAAGCAGGGTGCACGGGGCTGTGGGCAACCTGGCGCGGTGGGAGGCGACCCTGCCCGTGGCAGCGGGGTTGAATTAAGATGGTTTTTGGAGGGATTGGGGGGGGGGGGGGGGGGTGCATAGCTACGATGCCTCGCCCCGCCTCGGGGCCGGGCCGCCGCTTCCCGCCGGGGCGGATCGGGGCGGCGCTGCTTCCTCCCGCCGCCCGCTCATTCATTCCCTGCCCGGACGGGCCCGGCGCCGGGGGGAGCCCTCCTCCGCCTCCCCCGGGAGGGGAAGGGAAGGGAAAGGAAGGGAAAGGAAGGGACCCCCCCCCCCTCACCTGCCCAGCAGCTGGTCGTTCTCGGCGCGGACCTTGCCGAGCTCGATCTGCAGCTTGGCCCGCTCCCGCGCCGTGTCGTCCAGCGCCTGCCGGGCGTCGGCCAGCTCGGCCTCGTAGAGCGCCTTGAGGCCGGTGACCTCGCGGCCGCGCACCTCCTCCCGCTCGGTGACCTGCAGCTGCAGGGCGCTGTTCTCCGTCTCCAGGCTGCGCACCTTGTCGATGTACACGGCCAGCCGGTCGTTCAGCTGCCGCAGCTCCTCCTTCTCCTGCAGACGGGAGATGCGCGTGGGGCTCAGCGGCGTGGCGGACGCGCTGCCCCGCGAGCGCGGGCCCAGCGGCGTGGCGGACGACATGGCGGCGGCAGGCGGCGGAGACACCCGGGCTGCAGCGGCGGGCTCGGCGCCGCGATGCAAAATGGCCGGCGCCCGCCCAGCCCCGCCGGCCCGCGCCCCCGACCCGCCGCCGCCGCCGCCCACGTGACCGGCCCGCGGCCAATGGCGCGCCGAGGCGGGCCGCGCGCCCGCCGCGCCAGGCGCGATTCAAAACCCGCCGCCGGCTGCAACTGTCAGACACCTCCCCGCCCCCCTCCCCCCCCCTTCCTGAGGGGACCGGCCCCATCGCCCTTTGTTACCCCCCCCCCCGGTTCCTCCCAACGCCTCCCTGGCGTTGTAGTAGTCGAAATGTAATTAATGTAATTATGCGGAGCCGGCTCGAGCCAGGTTTCGGTGGTGGCGTGTGGATGCGCCTGATCTGGTGCCAGTCTGGCTCCTGAAGGCGCGCTGCGAGTGAGGCGTCGTGTCCCTGACTGCAGGCTGAGCTCGCCTTCCTCAGGGCGAGGATCGGTCCCTCGGTGCCACAAAGTGCACGCAGCAGATGGAAGAGCCCAGTTCCACTCCGTGGACCTGCTGAAAGTCCGCTTTATGGCTTCAAATCAGCAGCATCCCTTCATGAGCACGGTTAACTAGGCTGTGCCTCCGTAAATCAGTTTACACCACGACAACTCAGCAAACAATTCAAAGGATTGCTTCAAAACCCTGTGGCTCTTCTCACACAAACTCCTGTAGGAAGGGCTTGTGAGCAGGAAAACACTAAGATTTTCTCCTGCTTGCTTTTCCTCACGTCATTTAACAAGGTTCTTTCTACAATGAGCCACAAACGGAGGCTAAAAACCTGGTAGTTTTCCACAGGACGTGATGTTGGCCCCATCTAAAGCTGGGGACCGCACGTCCATTCCCCAACATTCATTCCCAGCTCAGTTTGCTTTAGCAAATTAATTTTTGCAAATTTCAGCTATTAAGAGACATCCCCTCAAGGAAAAAAATATATTCCAGTCAGAGGGGCTTATATGACTACAGGTAATTTAGCCACAGTGGGGAGTCCCTGTTTTTTCCTACATGGTGCCTTTGTTGTTGACACAGATTGTTCTCTCTTCCTTTTCCTTCTGCCTGTTAACACAATCCTCTCTTTCCCAGCCCTTTGGAAAACAGCAAAGCTGGATAGAAAGAGTGAAAACAGATGGGAAAAAAAAAAAAAAAAGAGGAATTTCATCTCTGTAGCACCTGCTGCAACATAAAATTGTCAGTAAAGTAGGATTATGACCCAAGGTAGTTTTACACTGCAGCTGGCACTAGAGTGAAAGGATCTGTATTCACAGGCAGTACAAGAGACAAGTAAAATTTGGGATACTTTACTGGTGTACAAGCTGAGCCCTCTGCAGGTGTTTAGTGTTGGTTTTGGTTATGTCTGCTTCACGGATTTAACACAGCACTGTGTTTTAAATCACTGAGCTTTCATTCTGTTTTAGAGATGTATATTACAACTCTCCCCATATTTGATTTGCAGTTACTATGCTTGAAGTGAAGCATATTGTTATTACCAAAGGAGTTATGGGAAGTTTTTCATTTCATCTCCCAGATTAAAAGGACATATTTAAACACTTAAAGCTCCCTGTCATTTGCTTACACCTGAGATTTCTTCCTGGTATTTATGTGATTGAGTTCATCTTGTTCCACTAGGCTGAGACAGAAAATAAGAACAGAAAAGCGTGTAAACCGTGCCTCGGCTGATGTCAGACACTTTGCTTGTGAAACTGAATATCGACATTGTTCCCCTTTGCTCTTGGCAGCTTGGGCCTGATAGAAACCACGTATGTGGTATACTTCCTTTGTGTGGAGAAGCCGGTAAGTGCCATTATTAAATCAGCCAGAGGGGTCACTGCTCAGAGGCACAAGACAGCCAGAGAGGACTGAGCATTGACACTCCCATCCCTACAGACTGCTGCCCAAGGGAATCAGGAGTGTCTTCTCTACCTCAAAGCAAAGCAAAACAAAGGAATGCGTTGCTTACCCTTGTGGCTTACAACTCGACTCAAAATGATTTCAGCTTATTACTCTGATATGCTTTACAACTCTTAGAACTGATCTCTGAACAAGAACTTTCACACAGCTTTGAAATACCGCTACTGTCACAGTCTGATACATTTACAGCCAGCATAAATCGTATATATCAGGCATCTGTATATCTTACAGACACAACAGACTACACAGTATTGAGACCTCCCTCCCTCAAACAAGGAAAATATTTCATTGAGATAATATAGAATTTTTTCCTTTTATTTTAAAAGAAAAGTCTCAGCTTTCCCACACGCACCATTTAACAGCAAAGTTTTAATTTCTAAACTTTTTACATAAAAGTAATTTACATAAACAAAATTCTAGAATCTGGGGGAGTTTGTGGAAGATTAGCACAGATTCCATGATTCCCGGAAAATAAGCCATTTTTACCATTCCTGACACTGTATTGTTAAAATGCATATTTTTCAATATATATATAATCATTCGTATTTATTTACTTTTGAAGAGGGCAAGAATCATGGTGAATACATTCCATCAGTGTGTCAGTACTACAAGGGTAAATGTTACTTTAGGGAGTCAAATACCACTCTTCTAAGCAGGAAACTGATAGATGCTTGAAACTTTAGTCTGAGTATTTATCAGTGAAATATTGCCTATTTTTTTCCACTCAGGGAATGTCTGCTACAGGAGAGTCCATCTGAGTAAATGCTGCAGTCTGTGCTTCGAAGAAGTGAGCAAAACCAACAAAAATTGAATGCCAATATTTTACCTGTAACAAGTTACAGAAAAAAGCAGTTACAGTCCTGCTAGATGTAGCAGGGATCTAGAAGGGTTGTTCCTGTCAGCTACAGTCAGTATCAAGTAAGTGAAACTTTACTAAGCATTTTCACAACCTTGGAGCACAAAATAAACTTGTACTTGTATGCACAGCGTATCAGGACCTCATCCCAACTGCAATTAACTTTACAGTAAAGTGCTGAAAAAACTCCCTTTCAGCAGATTTGCTTTTTTTTTTTTTCCCCTGTTATCATATATATCATATACATCATATATATATCGTATACATCATAAATATTACAGTATTTAATTCTGGAAAGTCAACGAAAATGTTAATTCCTTTCATTATATAGTGCTGACTAGAGACCACTATTGGGGACACAGACACTCTGAAACAGAATCTTGCTTTATTTTCCCTTTGCAATGTTGTGGGGGTGAGGGGGGAGAGGAAGTGGCAAGCAGGGAATAGGTATGTCTACAGATGTTTAGAAAGACAGCAAAATCTGGAGACTCGTCACATCAGCAGATAGGATAATAGTAATACTCCTCCCTGTTTTTTTGGCTTTGATAATGCAAAAGTGATGCCAGTCAGATAACTGTAAGGTCTGCATGGTCCATGTGTTTCTAATTACTACTTTGTATTGTAATAACTCACGTACAACTACATTACTTTTAATAAGTTTCCTCATGTATAGCTAACTCAAAGCCTTGCCTAAGAAGTACTTTTAAATTATTAACTTTAAAATGTAGCTCATCAGGATTCAAACAGAGCTATCAACATTTCCTGGATAGATATGAAATGCAAAAAAAAAAAAAAAAAAAAAAAGTATATAAAGTAAAATAAAATAAAATAAAATAAAATAAAATAAAATAAAATAAAATAAAATAAAGGTTCTGGGATTTTTTAAGTTACTGTTTAAGGTACAAATATGTATTTTTTCATTTCTGCTGAAGCCACCACTTTGAAAGTTTTCTGAAGACTTTATTTTGTGTTCTGTGGGATATATATCCTCCAGGAGAAGCTGAAATAGCATGAATAGAGGTATTTGGGTTGCGGCCTTGCTGTATCTGCATGCTTATGGCACACTAAGATTGATGAAGGCAGGGGAGGAGAAGGGAATGTAGCCTGAAGCAGCGGTGCAGGAAAGACCGAAGCAAAAAGAATGTTGCAAGAATTGTAGCACTCCCCAGTATCCATTACTGAAACCACCACTGTTCATTTTTCTTTACTCAAGCAGATCCTAGAGTTTTCGAGGCAGAGAAAATCACACTGTGATGCATGTTTAGAGGAAGGAATGCACAGTGGTGGTTGATTTTGACTTAGATAATGTCCAGGGAATATTCTATACCCGCCGCCCCCCTCTGTATACAAGTACATGTAGGAGAGATGTAGTGATATTACTGTTAGTCCTTGCTAAAGCCACTTCCCACAGTGATTGCAAAACCCCAGAACAGAGAGAAAGAAACTACAGATGGTAAAAGAGAAGCAGGAACTGATGATATATAGCTCCACGTGAGCTATAAGCTCAGAGTTTTTTAGGGACAATTAAAAAACTTCTGTGCAAAACTAGAAACATCCCATTTCCACACAGGCAAACAGCTATAAGACAAATTACAGAGAAACTCCTTGCTTAATAATATACCAGTTAGCACAGGAGACTTATGCTTATACAGAAATAATAGTCTTCGGGAAGAACTTTTTGTTGAAAAATTAGAGAGGTATTAACCATTCTAATACATGAGAGCACTTTGCTGTAGCTGGTGACAGAACAACTCCAATTCACTTAGTAAGGACAATGGCTAAGAGAACACATTAATTATTGCCAACTTCTGTGACTTTGTCATCAGTTTTATAAAGCTGTTTATTTTTGTTTCAAAGACTAATTATGAATTCTACTGAATAATCACAACTCAAAGTTTTAGTTAAAATATTGTTGTCCCTTTAGTGGTAGAGGAAAAAAAATGTTGAAAGTGTGAGTTAGTGCAAAATTAAACATCTTAATTAAATAAAATTAAACACTTGCTTTAACTCTAAATTAGTACCTGAGAGGTGACAGTAGGCATAGTGAGTTTCCTGGTTTCTGTGCATTAATGTGGGCTCTCATGTGGTTGATCTGTTCCACATCTCCAAGCAAGTTTAGTACTGATTTTCAGAAAACTGGATTTTGGTAGCCTGTTGCTCATTCACACATGCAGCTCTCTCACCAGTCAGAGTTCATTTATTCAAGAGAATAAACACCTGGAAAAGCTATAGGAGAAATATCGAACTCTATTTAACACCATGAATCACAGTGCTCACCAGACTGGCTCCTCTCTGTACAGGCAGAGCATTAAAAAACAAAACAAAACAAAACCAAAACAAAAACAAAACAAACAACAACAAAAAAAAAACACAGTGCTAGGTCACAGAAAAACCACAACAAAACCCAAACACCACAACCCATGCACATTAATGATGGGATGGAACAAGAAGGGCAGCTCAGACTGGTGCACAGTATTAAGATTTTTTTGCTTCCATCAGAAACAGCTCCAGGCTCCACAACAGTAGTTAGGATAGTTACTGGGTTAGAGTGCTTTTAGAGAGCTTCATTGAAAATGCTGAAATCCCACAACATGGACTGAGCCTGTCTGCTCCTAAAGTAGTTGCTGTGCGTGACAATGCACAACATATAATAAACTTGCAGCAAATTTCAGGTGTTGACATGCCTTTATATTTAGTTTTATACCAATAGCTTCTTTTATGTGGCTGGGAAGATAAGGAGTGTCAGTATTTGTTCTAAGGGTGTTGCAGCCTCCATACAGGCATTGGAAATACCAGTTTTCACTTTATACATTTGAAGATTTAGAGGCATGTGAAAGCCTTATGCATTTTAAAAATAAATTAGAAGATTATAATTATGATTTTAAAGTTTGTTGTCTAGGTTGTAGAGATCTTCTTTAATAATGTTATTCATAAAGAAGTCTTACAAAAACTGTACTATATTTCAGAGTTAGGAACTGTGATTACCTCCAGATGTCAAGGGATTCTAATATGGAGCACTAGCACGAGGAAGATAGTGTAAATGTTAGGACAATTTCAAAGCAAATTAAGATTAGTCTGCTTCCTAAGCATTTTGCATTTTTCCAAAAGGGGAAAAAAACAAACAAGCAAACAACAACCCCATAACACCCTGATATTCCCTCAAAGTAAAACCAAATAGTAAATTCCTTCTTCCCCAGGACTCAAATCCGCTCCAGTTGAAGTCAGTATATTCAATAGCAGCAGGATCCAGCCAG
Organism: Anser anser; assembly: GCF_964211835.1. Lineage (NCBI taxonomy): Eukaryota > Metazoa > Chordata > Aves > Anseriformes > Anatidae > Anser > Anser anser. The sequence goes on along the minus strand of NC_139723.1, from coordinate 36,282,965 downwards.
CCAAAGGGATAACAAAAAGGTCACACTTGTACATCACAACATTATCTCCAATTTTTTTAGTATTTTCTTTATTAGTGTCTGTGTGGTTAGTGTGTTGATACAATCTCGATTTAATTACTCTTTAATTACTCATAGGTGGACTGCAATAGTGTTATAGTTAAAATATGGAAAAAATCACCATCTGTGTTTTTTTCTCTTACAAGGCTTGAAGAACGTAGGTTTGATGAGTCAGGGGTTTTGACCAACCATTAAGACATTGCATTAATCATAAATCCAATAAAATTAAATTATAGGACAGCAAGTCATAATACTAAAACTGTATTATACTCAGATAATCACGTTTAAAATCCACAAGAAAACATAATTTTCAATACTTCATCTTAAGTCCCGTATTTCTAACCTACATGGAAGTACAGAGATGTACTACATGTTTCTGATCTCATATTGAGGGAGGTAAATACAGCACACTGAGACACATAAACACATATCCTACAATGGCAATAGTACACTTCTGTCCATTATGACTTTTTGCACTGGTACAATTGCAGTTGGCAGAATCCCGAGTAAACATCATTTCTTAGCTGTGTAATATTCTCTGATAGAACACTCTCTCTGATGGAAACTCTCTTTATGTTTTTTATGACTTTTTGCTTCTGAAAAGAAAATTCAGAAAAGGGAGGCTTGCTCCAGACTCCTCAAGTTGATAGTAATAACCTGTTCCATTTTTAAGTGTTGCTTTACCTATATCTGTGGAATCATTTCCACTTTCTTGGAGGAGGAAAAAACTGCAATCTTCAAAACTGTCATAGTTTGTCTTTTCGCAGCCTGGATACTTGTAGTCTGAATGACAAGACAGAAGAGATTACGGATGCCAAGAACACCATACAACTACTCTTGTAGCCAATTCCAAAAAAAAATATTTTAAGAATGTCCTTGTTGTAACTAAGATAGGGTTAATTTCCTTCGTAGTAGCTGGTATGGTGCTGTGTTTTGGATTTAGGATGAAAATAATATTGATGATATACTGATGTTTTAGTTATTTCAGAGCAGTACTTGCACAGAAACAAAGATTTTTCAGCATCTCACACTGCCCTGCCAGCGAGGGGGGTGCACAAGGAGCCAGGAGGGGACACCACCAGGACAGATGGCCCGAACTGTGACCAGAGGAATATTCCATACCCTGTGGCACCATGGTATTGTGTATCATTTTTTGTTTCTTTGTCTGTTTGTTCGTTTGTTTGTTTGTTCTTCTCCTTTCTTGTTAAACTCTCCTTATCTAAACCCACAAGTTCTTGTACTTTTATTTTTTTTTTAAATAAAATTAAAATTCAGTTCTCTCCCTTATCCCACTGCTGGAGAGTGAACTAACAACTATGTGGTGCCCAGCTGCCTGCTGGATTAACCCACAACAGAGAGCAAAAGAAAAGATTCGCCAAAACACCAGTAGGAAGTTGCAACATGTTTTTGTCTACTAAGTTTTCAGTTCTGGAACTCTGTGAATAACATGCTGTAATTACAAGTGAGTATAGAATATTTTCAGCTCTGCAAATTAAATAGAAAGGATGCTGTAAGGCGTGATGGTGTATGACCTCTACATTTTCTTTCACTGTTGCCATATTTCATTCTGGCATTCTTCTTCCTACTTCCTGAAATCAATGCAGACACAAATATTCCTATATTTTACTATTTTATTATTCATTATTCTTTAGAAGTCAAATGCTGATTCTACTAAGCAGGTTCTGCCGGTTGGTACTTGAAGTACTGTTTAATTTCATGCTACTCATAGTTGTAATTAATAGGTAGAGCTATATTTTAATAAAAACCTCAAACTGCATGCAGATTCTAACCCTGTGGATAAAGGCCAGCAGAAAGAGTGATGCAGAAGACTTTATCTTGCTGCATGTAGAAATCTGAATGGTGAAGACAATGTGTGTACGTGAGCAGAGGACTTGGAATGCAGAAATTCTGTTACTGAAACACCAAAGTCAAACTCAGCAGTTTAGAAAATCCCTTAATTCTCACAGAGCTGTGGTTTCTATGTGGCACATTAGTTGTGTACCTCACTGGAGCACTAAGCCATTTGCAGTGGATTTTATTATCCATATGGAAGCAGAGGTAGGAGGCAATCTTCCCAGAAGCATGGAGCAGAGCCCACTTAGGCTCTGCCACTCTGAAATCATTACCGTGACCCAGTGCATTCTTGGTAGAAATTTCAGCAGTCATTGCTCCCCTGTGTACGTTCACCACTACATGCACACAAAGAGTCACACTGTAAAAAAATATCTTGCAATAAATAGCCTCTGTTACATATGAGGGCATTATCAATGTTTATTGGATGAGAAAGATGATATTGAGGTGTACATAGGTGATACAGCTTTCTGGTCAAGAATTCACTATGAAGTAACAAATATTTTGTGCACTGGAAGGATATAAAAGTAGATTTTTAATTAGGTGCAGAAATTACAAGCAGGTTCTTACCTTTTAAATTGTCAGCAATGTCGTTACAGACATTCTTTTTTTTTGCATGCTAGAAGAAAGTAAGAGGGTATAAGGAATGTCTTACCAGCCCTTTCTTCCTGATGAGACTTCCTAGAAAACCACACACTTTTTTCTCTGTACTGATATGTACAGGGTAAACTATTCATTAAGAAGGGCCCATACTAGGGTGCAGAGTTTTATTGTGCATATCCTCTGTACTTCAGTAAAAGTGACTTGACCCTGTCATTTTTATTAATAACTGACTTTTGTGGAACAACAGATGAGTGACACTCATAAAATAAAATAACAATTCTTGCTGTTTTCCTTTCATTCATAGAAACATAGAATCATTAAGGCTGGAAAAGGCCTCCAAGATCATCTGGTCCAACCATCACCCTACTACCAGTACCACCCACTAAACCATGTCCCTAAGCACCACGTCCAACCTTTCCTTGAACACCCCCAGGGACCCTGACTCCACCACCTCCCTGGACATCCTGTTCCAGTGCCTGACTGCTCTTTCTGAGAAGAAATGTCTCCTAATTTCCAACCTGAACCTCCCCTGGCACGACTTGAGGCCATCCCCTCCAGTCCTATCACTAGTTACCTGTGAGAAGAGGCCGACCACCAGTTCATTGACGTTCACACTACATGATGCAAGAATGTCTAAAGTAAACTGCAGAAAATCAAGTATTGCTTATTTCCATTTGGCTTCAGTGACTGAAATCATGCATTGCTTTTGCCTCTAGTGTGCAGGAAGCAAGTTCTATTAAAGTCAGCTCATTACCCCAGCATGAATGAGGGGTAAGACTAATAAAGATGAAGCAAACCGCAAATTAACAACACAAATCTGACCTGTCCGTGTGCACGTAGGCCCCTCTCTTGGGGACTACATCCTACCACAATGCCGAGCTCCCAGACTGAGCCCAGGCAGCTCGATGACACACAGCTGTGCTGGCTGAAGCCTAAGGTCAGATCCGAAGCTGCAAGCACTAAGGTTTATGCAGCTGTGCCTAAGGCCTGTAGGGCAACAGCTGTTAGCAATAAAGAGGAGTAGATGAGCATGATCGTCGATCACTCTCAACCTCTTCTGGATCAACTTGACATCACCATCTCAGGGGTGGCAATATCTAGGATGGGATGGGATGGGAATGCATCACCACGCAGTGCTGCTTCCAGGCGTGCTAGGACAGTCTCCCAGCACCCAGCGTGCCCCAGGAAGAGCTGCTGCCTCTCGGAAGTTCTGGTTTCTCCTGATGAGCATTGTGCTCTGAGTGGGATTTCCAAGGTTATGGGCCTCCCTTTTGTTCCCAGAAGAAGCCATCTACCACTCCCCTTAGTTGCTAAATTAACAAAGGACTGACCAAATATAGGATTTTTTGTTCTTTATAAGGTTTATTTATTTTTTTATTTTTTAACCACCAACAACTTTCAAGGAATGATATATCAAAAAAAGTATGCTTGTACATTCATGTTCCTGTATTTTACCTCTTATCAAATGAGGTAAAACTTATGAATACTTATGAATATCATGATCTGTGTGTGCCTCATGGGGAATTTCAATCTTAGTGATCCCAGATGTGTAGGCACCATTTGAATTAATTTCCCCAAATCAGTTTCATTTTTGCATGTACATGAGTCTCTGAGTCATATTCAAAAGCTGTTCACCTAACACTACAAAGCTCCCTGCTTACCCATTAGAAATTGCATTTAGAATTACATTACATTTAGACATTTCTCTAAGCAGGTTAGACAAGTAGGAAGTGTTTTTAAGTCATGCATTCCTAAGTTTCAGGTACTCTTCATTTTTCTTGGGCAATAATTTTATTTGGATCAGTGTAAAATTGTTTTACATTCATCATCGGCTGCCTGGCACATGAAGAATTTTTGGAATCCTAAAGCTTAGCTCCTCACGGTTTAAGAGATTTTTGTATTAATTCCAAATGGCCAAAGGGCCAAATTCCATCCAGAGATAAATGGCTGCTCATCCACACCAACTTTAATGGAATCTGCTCTGTTCAGCAGAGGACAAGATTTGATAAAAGGTTCTTACCTGATTCTGCACTCATTTGCAGAAGTAAACACTGCATACTTCTCTTGAAGCATTATTGAAACATTGCAAAGGGCTGACGAGTACTTCATAAGTATTGAGTTAACATTCTCTTACTGATAAAAAATATTTTAGAGTTAGAAAGAAATCTTGAATGAATAAAAGTTGCTATGTGTTGTAATAGCCTGTGAATGGGAAAGTAAACAGCTTTTTATAACAATGACTTAAAAAACAACAACAACAAACACAACAATGACTTACTTAAAAAACAACAACAACAAAAACACACACACAACCACCTTGCTTCCTGTTGGTTCTTATAAAGAAAGTAGTATAATGCCAATAACGTAGTTGCTAAGATATTGATATGCTGGCTGCAAAATAAAACTGATGCATTTCTGGAACTACATTTGCAAACTCTAAGAATCCCTTTCTCTTCCAACTTTCTTGAAGGTTCAAATAGTTGCTCATAGGTTCAAAAAGTTCAAAGACGTCTGAGTAATTCTTTCAGGCATTGAGCCAATAATTGCTTCAACATCTTGAAGAAATTATCTAGTTCTGAAAACATGCATACAACTAGACAATGGTTAACCCACAAGATAACCTCTCCAGAGATCTGGGCTAGAGTCCTAAAAAGCAAAATATATTGCTTTCTACCCTGTTTTTCTTTTCAGAATCTAGCTTTCTTTTTGTGACTCTGATTTCCACTAAACATGCTGTTGCAAAACATCACCTGTTCTTCTGTATGACGATATCTAATAACATTATGGAAGAGAAATATAGTGCGTAGAAACAACCAGGAGGAAATAAAGAAGTCTTTTTTAAAAATTATTTTTAATTTTGTGTGTAGAACAAAATTCATGTTTCACTTTGAATCAACTACCAAGCCTCACAATACCCTAAATACAAGATAACTTAAAAATATAATAAATTCTTAGCTCTTTTTTTTTTTTTAATATTTATTTACTTACTTTTAATTTTATCTTGAAAGCACCTTCTTCATTCTTTATGACAGAAAACTTGGTATTCTTCCACCTCCCCTGGTAACTCTTGTGTAACTAACTGGCTAAGCACAAAGGTTGAAAAAATTCACAAAACATCAAAAATTTACAGTGAAAAAAAAGGGGGGGGGGTGTCAATGTAAAGGAAGTGTTCATAAGCGTGGGACATAGACTTAACTGAGGTCCTTTATAAAGGGAAAAAGGAAAATATCCTGAGACATTGTTAGGTAGGAACATGACATGCAATCCAACTGTACCTTTAAAAACAATGAACACAGACTGTCATTTTAATCTTTACTCAGAAGAATTCCAGCCAGCTCTGTGATGTTTTGTACTGTTCTTCTGTCTTCAAATCTCTCTGACTTTCAAGAGACTGTAGCATACTACACAGTTTAAGAAACTATGCCTGCTTTCCAAGACACAAAACATCGTTGCACAGTTACACACTGGAGAGAATAAAAAAAGAAGAAAGGAAAAAGTGCTAGTTTGAGCAGTTTGCTCCTGGGGGATGGATGGACCCCGTGGTACGGAGCCGTGTGGGAGCAGTTCCTGAAGAGCTGCTGCCTGTGGGCAGCCCCCGCAGGCTCGGTTCGGGAAGGACGGCATCCCGTGGGAGCATTAGGGACTGACTGCATCCCCCATTCTCTCACACCACTCAGGAGGAGGTGGAAGAGGGTGGATAGGGAGAAGGTGTTTTTAGTTTTCGTTCTGACTCCTTTGTCCTGTTAGTAGCAGACAATAAATTATATTAATCTCCCTACGCTAAGCCTGTTTTTCCCTTGACAGTAATTGTTAAGTGATCTCCCTGTCCTTATCTCAACCCTTGAGCTCCTTCCATTGTATTTCCCCCCCACCTTCCTCTGAGTTGTGGTTAGCTGGCCAGCAGTGTGAAACCACCACAAGATGGTAAAACTTCTTTTAAAGAACTGGCTTGGAAGCACAAATTAATACTGATACGTTATCTTTTAAAATTATCATTATTTTAAATAAATAGAATTACTGTTGGTCTCTGACATACACATACAACCCACATGAACTTTTCCCCGTGGCCAGCACTTTTTGAGAAAACGCTGTTCCTGCGTTTTGGCTTTGCTAGGAAATGTTGGGGCAAGTGCGACACTCAGAGGAGGAAAGAGATCATGCACTTTTTGTTAACATTTTTTTTGTTACCTTTGGCTATTTTTTTTCATTTTCCACTTGATGCTGAGTCAAAGGCACGGTGAGCGCACTTGTTTGGTCTTCAGTGAGCCCCCAGTGCAACTTTAAAACAGGGCTTACTGAGTTTGGCTCTGGGTCCTGCTGTAAACACATCCTTAGCAGGTTTTAGACAATAGAATGTTGTTTCCTCAATTGCTCTTCCTCTGGGGAAGCTTAGCCACAGACTAGATGCAGATTTCCTCCTAGATGTTTCTCAGTCTTGATTCAGTATGTTTTCCGGCACCTGGGGAGAATTTCCTTCCATGAACCAACTGCTCACTTTGGTCTCTCTCCCAGCTCTTCCTGAAAGCTCTGGAGTTGCTGAAACAAACTCCTTCCTGTATTTCCTGTATGTATATTGAAAACAAATGAAACAAACAAACAAACAAACAAAAACAACAAACCAGTTTCTTCCAGGCTTCCTGAATGACCTCTCTCAGCCTTCAAGCACTGCAGCTTAGCTCCTAGTCCTGTGACCCTTAACATTTTTCCTTTTGACCATTAAGCGTGAGTAAACTCATTCCCCAGTGAGGCTGAGCGCCACCTCTGTCAAGGTCCAACTCTTCTTTTGAAACACTCTACAATAAACAGAGTAGAAACAACTGCCTTGACTGCTTTGAAGCATTTAAAGATGTCCCAGGGTCTGTTTTCTGTAGCTGAAGTCTGATCACCTCGGGAGACAACTGGAGCAAACATGGGTTGGGCCTGTGTTGGAAAGAGGGATGACGGACAGTTGCAGAGATGCACGAGTAGCACGCTTGTGGAGACAGACATAAATGTGAAGCAATGCAGGAACAGCTGGGCAACTGGAACAGGAACAAACAAGTGAAATTTTCTTACATATTGCTCTTGACCATCCCTCCCACCCCTGTTACATACACAGCAGTGAACATCTTTTCTCAGGCCCACTGTACCTGCTCCCTTGTAAACTGTGGTTTGCAGGCTCTGGATAGGTTAAAGGTTTTTGAAAGGGGTTCATTAAATCATCTTGCATGTTGTTCTCAATTAAAAGGTTAATAATATTGCATGTTGAGCTGTCAACATATAACCACATTCTCTTGAACTGAAAGGTCAAGACATACAAATCTACTTTTAGTTATTTTAAGTGTTTCTAAAACAGCTGTTATCATTTCTGAATACTTGGCAGTATTGAAATTGCATGTAATTATGTCTTTAGGGAAGAATCTTCTGCTATTGCCTTTTTAAACTCATTTCCTTGTAAAAATAAATTATTTAAAATCTTTTTATTCCTCAACTCAAGTAATTCTGCAGAGACGATTTGGCAGTATTATTAGATTCAGCTCACAGCCAGGAGGTTCAAGTTTCCCCAGAGAGATCTGGCAACTACAGAAAGGATAAAGTATTTTTCTTTCCCCCTTTTTTCAAAGGCTAATTTGAGGAGCCTCTTGATGTCACTCTCAGAAATTTCTTGGATGATGATCTTGTAGATATCGGCAGAGTCATATACCAATTACATGAACATCCTCTTTCGTATCTGCTATGATCTCATCTGTGTAACTCCTCACATAATCGCTGATGTGAACTCACGCTTAGCATTACTCCAAAGCTTGTTTCATATACATGGTCCTCTACTGTGGAAGGCAATCCCATAGAGAATAAACTGCTGTGGGCCTATGCCTTCCTCCTACCTGTGAAATCCTCTGGTGAGGATTCATTTGCTTGCGGACTGGTGGAAAAAAAAAACAGACAAAACCATAGCAGGGAGGAAGGAAGGAAGAAAGGGAGGGAGGAAGGAAAATATTTTTCAGAGGCCAGGCAAACTGGCATATTGCCTATCCAGTATATGCTTTTATACCTATCTACAGGAAACCCACTGGGGTGTTAACACTGCCAGACAGCTGCTGAGCACAGAAAATTATTTAGAGCTGAGGCAGACTGCCATGGCAGGGAAAGCAATGCAAGAAAAATTCCTCTGTTCAGCTACTTGACTATCAAGGGTAGGGAACCCTTAGGCCCTTCTCTTCTAGCTTGCTTGGCACCTGCTTCTTTCCAATAATTCTGAAAAATGACAAGAAGATAACAGCTTTACAGCTGTGGTGCTCAGGTATTCATCTGCTCTGTGCTCTTTGGGCTAAACTGGTAAAATACAATCCTGTGTAAATTGAAGGATGCTGAGTATGTCTTTAATTTGTAACCCACAGAGGAAAGAGACTGAGATGTTAAACTGGAGTAATAGTTACTATCAGACAATTCCTGTGGAAATTTCATAAGCATGCTTGGTATTCTCTTATTCCCAGTTATATGTATTTTGACAGGGGGCCATAATAATTAATCCTTTAAAAAAATAAAAAAGGAGTATGACACTGCTATTCTCCTTCCATGTGCACACATTCTGATTTCTGAAAACACCAAAACAGAGCACTGTATAATCAATAATTCTTTAAAAAAAATCAAAAAACAAAACAACAAAAAAAACCACAAACCACCACCACCACCAAAAAAAAAACCATGAACAAACTGATCAGTTTGATTTCATTTTTATATTGAAAAATAGCGTATATTCACAGAAAACACAACTTATTTTAGTGACCAAGTATGTAGATATCATACATAACAGTGTTGCAAATGCTCTTCAATTATATTAAAAGCAATGTTCAACATAAAAGTTACCTTCAAACTTAAGAACTACACAGCAGTCTTCTGCATCAAGTAAAAATTATCTTTTGCATACTATTATTTTCTTAAGATTCAGGCAAAGGAAAACTTCTGAATTTATGCAAGCTGCACGTATCTTCATTCTACTGCACATGAGAAAAAGCGTGGAGACAAGAACTGCAATATTCATACCTGCACACAGAACTTACAGACCCTCTGGGGGAAAACATATTAAATTTCTGCTCAGAAAGAATTCACTTACGTTTTAGAACAAAAAGATCTGTATAAGTTGTCTGTGGATTCATGGAAAAAGCTTAGACAGAACAAGTTGGAAGCTCAAACCACTATTATAAAATGGAGTGAACTGCTGCAGAAATTTACAACATCCACTGTTCAACAGTACTTATTTACAAGGTTGTTATCAAAAAGTCAGTAGCTATGAAAATTTGGTTAATTTCACAAGCCAACCTGCTTTTACAGGTCTTAATCCTATAAACACTGCTATTCTTGTCAACTCACTGTCATATTAAGACCACAGGATCTTTTACATCAAGACTGACTTTATACTAGTGTTTCTGTCCAACTGTAATTAGGAATATCCCCCACTTGATTGCAACTTTGTTAGCTTCAGCACACTAAGTAGGATGTATTTGGTTAAAACAGACTTAATACCTAAATTTAATACATGGCTAGAAAAAAGTTCCTAAGGGACAAACACAGTGATGCAGTTGTTATCTAGAAAAATCTTAAGAGTTTTTGAAGACTTAGCAAACAACAGGACAACTAACATGTTCCATGCTGTTAAATTTAGCAAGAATTATGTCACTTTCTTCACCATCGAGTATTTCCCATGTTTCTGCAATTTAGAAAACATGAAGTCATGGGATAATAAGAAACACTCATTTATTGTGTTTCATAGAGACTTCGTTATCATTGTGAATTAAAAGATCTCCAGATCATGAGCATTATCAATTTCTATAATATCTTCAGATTCCATCTTTGCTTCATGGTGTCCGTCCTGTAAATCATCCAGGGAAGCCAGAGCCTCATTTGTATCACTAGCAAAAGTCTCACGAGATGCATCATCGTATTCTTGCAGGTTAAGCCCTTTGATGGCTTTTTTCATCTTCTTTCCTAGAACTTGTATTCTCCTCTTCTTAGCAGCTTTTTTGTTTTCATACTCCTTTTGGTTTTCCAGATAGAATATTTCCTTGAAAGAAGAAAAAAAAAAGGTTTGGTATATTCATTTTATTAGTGCTTCCTAAAGAGAACATGAAGTAAAGTCCTTTTTATGACTAATACTGCTGAACAATAACTAATATATACATTGTTCAGACTAAAAGTATGAGTAGAGATAGCAATTAAGAAAAATGCCCCATAAATAATTCTATTATATAATTTCTCAGTGATTTCAAACTACCATGTAAGTAATGCTTTAAGTTTTCATTTCAAACATGCAGATAACACAAAACTGGGAGGAGTGGCTGATACGCCAGAGGGTCATGCAGCCATCCAGAGCGATCTTGACAGGCTGAAGAAACGGACTGATAGTGGACTTACGAAGTTCAACGAGAAGAAAATATCACACCTGCAGAACCCCAGGCACCAGAACATGCTGGGGGCCAACTGGCTGAAAAAAAACAGGTTGGCAGAAAAGGACCTGGGGGTCCTGATGGACACCAAGCTGAACGTAAGCCAGCAACGTGCCCATACCACAAAGAAGGTAACTGTGTCCTGGGCTACGTTAGACAAACATGGCCAGCAGGTGGAGGGAGGTGATCCTTTCCCTTTCCTCAGCGATGGAGAGGCCACGCCTGGAGTGCTGTGCCCAGGTCTGGGCTACCCACTGCAGGAGCCATACAAACATACTGGACAGAGTCCAACAAAGGGCCACTAAGATGTTAGCCTGGAGAAAAGTAGGCTCCAGGGGTCCCATATCTCATTAATATATACAAAAACCTGAAGGAAAAGCGTGAAGAAATCAGACTGAGGTTCTTTTCAGCAGTGCCCAGTGCCAGGACAAGAGGCAACAGGCACAAACTGAAACGCAGAAGGTTCCTCCTGAACACTGGCAGATGTTTTTTGACTGTAAGGATGACTGAGTATTGGCATAATTTTCAGTTGGCTGAATTTCTGAAACAATCAGAACCTGTATGGATGTGGTCCTGGGCAACCTCTTGTAGTGGGGCCCTGCTTTGTGCAGGCCACAGGCCTTTGTGTAGGCCTCTGGTGTGGACCAGAGGGCCTACTTCCAGAGGTCTCTTCCAACATACGCCACTCTAAGAAAAATATTTTATGCCAAATTGAAAGAAAATTTTTAAAGGTGACCTGTAGAGAAATCCTGACAGAAAGCTTCTATTACAACTTTAAATGCTTTCTCCCAGAACTGAAATTTGAGGCCAGGAATCATGATTATTACTGCCAAACTTTTGTAAACCCCTGCGTTTAACTCCTACAAAGTATTACTCCTACAGGTTTCCTCCTTATGTTAAGGGGGAAAAGATCATGTAACATAATTAAATACAGCTACATGCCTTTTTTTCCTGTTCATTTTATGAAAAATGGAAGTTGCATAAGGAAAACATTAATGCTTTTTTCACCCCAGGAGTTGCAAGACAATTGCTAAGGACAAACAAATCTGTGAGAGATCTGCATAGAAGACAACTGGCATGATGACAGTATTACACTTAGTTTTTGCACAGGACTGTGTATCAAATGATGTCGCAGACTATCAGTCAAGTTCATTTAGTAAAAACTGCTGCCTCATTAAACACTTGCCAGTATTAGCAGGAGAAGAATGAGGCACACAATTACTAGGGCACAGAGGAGGGGTAGAAGAGGTGTTTTTTTTTTTTTTGGAAATGAGGTAAAGTGATTAAAGTCGCATCTTTTTGTGACTACTGTAAGCTATGGAAGATTTTTTTTTTTAAACTACAACAGACAATCACATTTATGTTAGTTCATCTCTTTCCCAGTACAAGATACTGGGATGATACGTAGAATGGGCTGTAGCCACCAGCCACCTACAAACAAACGAGTCATTCTTTAAACAAACTTAAATAAATGGCAAATACTGTTCAAGAACAAAGTTGTTTTAATAGCATGAAAAATACCATCTCAGACTATTTCATACTGTAAAAGGAAAGGCAGTAATATTTACAAGCTCACAAAACTAAGGTGGTAAGCACCACAGATGAGGCCAGAGAGCAGTTAAGGCTAGGTTCAGATCACAGTGTGACAGCCCCTACTGCCTGGTGCTACAGCTCGAGCTGTACAGGACAGAAGTATTTTATAAGAGAACATCATTAAACCAGTATAGAATGAGGCAGACGTCCAAAGGGAAAAATACTGTAATGACTAAAATAACCATAGGTAACATTACTGTAAAGCATATACAAAGTAAAGAAAATACAGCATTTAACTCTTCGGACTCTACAGTCTCATTATCCCTAGCAAGTTTTTGTGACTAGCAATACATAAAAGGTGTTCCTTTTGCATTGTGTGAATGTACTTCATCAACTGTTATTTGCTTGTATTTTGAATATGAAAAGCTGTTTTTTTTGGAATATACTTCCTTTGGAATAACAGAATTAAACTTGCGAGAAGTTATGAGAAGGATTCAACTGTAATGTTTCTGGCAGAATACCCCCCCCCAAATTTACTTTGGGCAATCATCACTTGTACTCTTGACAATTTTACCTTGATTTGTTCTTCTTTGACACTGGGTGTATTCTTCAGCAGGTTTAAATAAACACCCCCTGGTGTTCTCCTCCTGGTACCGTTCTTAATAGGGAAAAAGGAAATTAGTGATGACAGGAAACCTAACAAGAACTTGTTGATACAAAAACAGCACAAAAGACATTGCTTTCTACTGAGACAAAATCCAGAAAGTTAAGTTCTGCTGTACTACATGTTATATAACCATGACCCTGGTTCTTTTTCACTTGCGGCTGTTCTAGTCATAAGAAGGTCAACTACAAGGTTGCTACATTTTGACAGGTAATGTATAAGGCTTCAGAAAAATCTGCTTTAGAACATCACACCAAATTGTTCACTTACACTCTGTTTCTGATCTTGGTAGTGAAGACATAAAATGCTAACATATTCTAACTACTCTCACAGCTGTCTGCAATAATGCATGTATTAGGTTAGATATTCAGAATATTCCTAACATAAAAGCATAGTACAAAGTCAAAAATTAATTTCATAAAATTATGTAGAATCTCATGTATTTATCTGCAGAATTTTGCATTTTTGCCTAAGGTGTAAGTTTCTCCCCACAATGCAGTAGTTTTCAGTGGAACAACAGTGGTGTGATGCATCATACTGAAGCATGAACAGACCCAACTTTGAAATCTTTATAAATTATAAATACTAATTATCAGAATATTTTTCAACTACGATTCACAGCATATAAGGTTGAGCTGCTACTCTAATGCCCTAATACCGTATTAAATGACACTTTTCTACTAAATAACAAACACAATCCGAAAGTTCTAACAAGGAGCCTCGATTTTTGTAACTGTTCTTGAAACAGCAGATGCCACATACTTCTATCATCCTAGTCGCACAAAATCCCAACCAAGAAAAACAGTATACTAAATCTGCCTTTCAAATGGTATACTCTGATCTGCAGCCAAACAGTCTGTGCCACTAGAAGTTGTGTCCTTTCATCTCCTTTGTAAATACTTATTAAATACTTTAATCCTTCAAGACAATAGACTGCTTTTAAGAGAATTCACTAGCTAGAAAGCTTTCTCCCTGACCTGCAATGATTGAATGTAAAAAATATAAACTATACACAAGGCTCTTCCTGCTCCTCCTTCAATTTTTTTTTCATTTGCCTTATAGACCATTATTTAACAAAAACATGAACAAAAACTTACAGCCTATCCATTACATACAGGATTTTTACTATAATTTGTGACAGAAATCAGTGATTGTTTCTGCTCTCCTGGCGCACAAACTAACAGTCCTACAACAAAGCTAACAGATTCGCTTTTTAAAGTTACTTTTCAAACGTGGTATTAGAAATGCTCAGCATAGTATGCTGACCTCTGATTGCATGCTGATTAACCTAAGTAGGTTAGTGCTGTGAAACAGGTTAAAAAATGAAGCTTTTATTCATGATTTAGAATTCCTTACTCTTAAGTTTGTCAGGGAAACAACCCAAGAGAAGCAGGTAGCACATGTTAACACTGTAAAAGATACACTGATCTGAGGACACAAAGTTGGGCAATTTCCAGTTTCATTCATCTCACTGTTTCCTCTAACCCTGCTGGCGGTTACGTTATTATTTACTGCTAAGTGACTTTCATGGCTCAAATGAAAGATCTCCTTCCTGAGAGAAGGCCATAGGTTAATGCATGGCATCTGTGAGAACCTGTTAAATGTGAAGGCTACGCAATAGTATTACTTAAACATGCTGCAAGTAAAAAGCATCCTCCCCAACCTCAAACCCACAATATCACATCCTCCTTACCACTATGAACAGTCCACCATTTTGTTCCACTTCAGCTGTTTCCATGAGCAGTTCAATGGCTTTTCGCTTTCCAATTATTTTCACTACTCGGGCAATTAAATCTTTCTTTGGCTCACAAAGTCTTAGAGAGAGAAAAACAAACAAACACATGTACAGTCAGTAGAATTTCAAGTAAAATCACCCAAAGATCTTCCATAATCACCAACTTATTCCACGGGACGTGAAACTGTGCTAAAATCTGTGTCTACACATTTAGATGTGTTTCAGCGGCTTCTAAAATGTAATTTTATAATATCGAGTTTATAAGCGCTAGTAACTTCTAAAGTATGCATTTTAAATAATTATTTCAATAAAAATGCACTGTTTTCCCTCTGTTGAATTGTGAGAAGTTAAATCATATGAGAAACTGTAAAGCCCTTTTTAAACATCTGAAATTACAGTATAAAAGAAGTGTTACACCAAACTGTAACTTTAAAAGAGTTATGAGCACAAAGTCAGCAAAGAAGACAGATGTTACAGTAAATGTAACATTTAGGCTAGTTAGAAACAGTTAAATCAACAAGTAATAGGAGACGAGCAAATGTAAGTCACCCTCTAACATGTGCAACTGAAACAAACCCACATAGTAAAATAACAGGATGTTGACCAACCTATGATCAAATCTATCAAATTATCTACCTAATCTATCAAATGCCAACAGAAAAAAATATCACATTACTACTGAATTAAATTGCCTTTTTTTTTTTTTAGCAACAACGTCCTAAGTAAATAAGTTTTCTATTGTGAGTCTGCATGAAAGAGAAGTTTTACACAGCATCAAGTCACTGTGCCAAAATGTGTACTCCTACTGGAAAAAAGCCTAAGCCCACAAATCAAAACCACCTGTCAAGATCAAGAGTTCTTGCTCTAAATTCTCTTTTTTTAAATGACAAATCTAATTATGCACAATCCCAAGCAGTAGGTTTAAACTTTGAGGAGCAACAGATCACAGCAACTACAAAAGTTTCTTGAAAACCATCTCCAGCCCTCAGCGCTCTACGTGACATGACTATGCTACAATTGTCCTAACCATGCAAATGTTTACCAAGCCAGCAACACTTTATGTTGTGCTTAATCTGAATTCAGAGAACGATAAGGCATCAGAAATTGAATTCTTTCTTATATTTTTATAGGATTGAGTTCTAAATTGTGAATTATTGGATGAGAGGAAAAGGTTTCTCAGAGATGCAGACAACTTTAAGA
Source organism: Anser anser (assembly GCF_964211835.1). NCBI lineage: Eukaryota > Metazoa > Chordata > Aves > Anseriformes > Anatidae > Anser > Anser anser. The sequence continues at coordinate 36,266,899 of NC_139723.1, read as the reverse complement.
TAATCAGGACTCCTTACAGAGGTTTCTGTTACCAGCAGAGGCAGCCTAAAAAGTCATATCTCCACCTAGTGTTCATTCTACTCCTGTACAACCTTCTTCTGGGCACTTTAATGCTACGCAGAGCAACAGGGACTGAGCAAGGTAAGAGGCAAAAATGGCACAAGACTGACAGAAAACCTCTTTCATTTCCATTCATTGTGTGGGCCAGCACAACACAAGGTTATGGATCCAGGCACAGATGGCACAGCACAGCTTAAATAATGGTGCTGTCACCTCTATAAACACAGTTCTACTGACATAGTTCAGTGCAGCTATTCCTATAAATAATTAGAAAAAAAAAAAAGGGCTTCTGCCCTTATTGTCATGAAGCTAAACAGAACAAAGAAAAGTTTGTTAAAAGAGACATGCTCCAAGTTTTCAGATTCACAAATGAGAAGATACTGAGAACTGATAACAGCATTAATCACTGCCTATTTGCTGTATTTCAGCATCTGGCAATACCAAGTATCATATGTCAGAAATCAACAATGATCAACAAACCCAGTTGAGATGTCAATATACAAATCAGAAAGTCCTTTAACTTGTTTCCTAGTTACCAGTTTTGTTCCTTTGCACTGCTGAAAAGAATACAGCAGCTTAAATCAATCTTAAATCACTACTGCCATGTGCCCCCATATTCCCTTGCATCAGTCCAGCCCTGCCAGTGTAAGCTTAAAGGAAACTGAGCAGCAAACTGATTGGGGAAACAACCTTACCTGAAAACTAACCCTTAAAAAAAAAAAAACACAATAGGATTTTGAACAGGTTATTTCTCAGACTGTCAGCTCAGTGTACAGTCAGTAAAGAGCAGGACTGTGAAAAGAATTTGATAATGTTGTGCGTGGCTGGAGCTTGATAACCCTAATGCTGGCTGGCATAGATTAGCACAGAACTGCAGCACAGTTTCACAACATAAAAAGAGAGGAGGCTTAATTTCAGTGCTGGTGTCTAGCCCTGGCACAGCCCTTAGTTACAGCAGCAGTGAAACATCTCTGCAGACAGGGATGTTCGATGCATGTGAAGGAAACTTGTGTCAGAAGCCGTGCTCTCCAAAGCACTACACTATCTAAGTCAACTACAGCTTCAAAGATTTATAACTCAGATTTTCATGGTGAAAACAGCATGTGTACATCGGCATCTAACTTTAAATTCTCATTTTTAAATACAGGGTATTTCCTAAAAAAGCTATTGTTAAATCTAAATAGTGAGAAACGGTATTTGTCCTTGCCACTGCTGTCAAATAACACATCATTCCAGTCAACCTCTACCTACCCCTTTCAAAAAAGAAACAAAAATTTGGACACCATTACTGGATGTTTCTAAAAGACAACAATTATAATACTGTATTTTAATTTCAGGACTTTGGAAATAGCCACAAGGCACTCATGCTTTTTACAGGTTTAGCAGCCAGAAAGCTTTTTTTTTTTTTTCTTTTTTTGCCTTTTTTTCCATCAGCATCTCACCCATATTTAAGGCAGATGCATCATTACCCAACTTACCGATAAGCTATTTCATCCGCCACTTTTTCGTCTGAATCTTCTTCTGTTATTTCATACCTTCCTTTATATTTCATTTCTTGTCTTTCACCCAGTCTATCTTTTACAGGCCGCTTCCGTTTGAGAAAGCCTTGTCCATTTTCTTCTTCCGCTGGAGCTGTTTTCTTGTCATCATGCATGTATTCATCCAGTTCTTTATCTAATGTCTCTGCCTCCTTTTGCTGAGCTTCCTTCATCAGCTTCTTAGCCAATAAATAATTGTAAGTCTCAGACTGCCTGCTTCTGTCAATACTACCATCCATTCCTAGAATCCCAAGTTCAGTAGCCACTGCATCCTGATTCTGCTCCTGGAGCACAACACCCCAAATATTGTTGACCTTCTTACCACCTAGAGCAGTTTGTTTTTGGTGGCTCTGGTTAAGTGGAAAAGGCTCAGACTTCGCAGGAGGAAGGTTGAAACATTTCTGTCGTTTTCGTTTCCACAGACAGCTGTCATCATCAGATTCGGAAAAGCTTTCATCACTTGAATCCACACTTTTGGTTGTTCGATAAGGAACGCTTGGTGCACAGGATGAAATGCTGCTCTGGAAAGGTCTGCCTGAATTACTGCCGTCATGTGATTTCTGGAATGAAGAAATAAATATCTGTTAATCCAATAACTTTTGCAAAGAAAAAGAGCTATCAAGTCATGCCAAAAATTTCATTAGTTAGCAGTTATTAATCTTGATTTGTGGCTGTTTGGGCAGTCTTCTATAAGCATGTTATGGACTACAGTTGACGTGAGCATCTTATGAAACTCCTCTGTTTTGAATGCTTCTACAGCATGGTTGCTACAGAAAAAAAAACATTTCAAGAGTCACTGAACTGCTTAACATAACCTTTATTGAATCACATTAAGTAAGATTATTAATAGACTGGCAAAGCTATTACAAATCCCAATTCAGACAATGACAGACACGCACAGTAGTTTTAAAAAAGCAAACCACCAGATCAACTTAGTGAAAGTTTCTGTAACAGTAGAGAAAATAACGTTTTCTCTGGAGTCTGACCTGCCAGAAAGAGATCTGGACTAGTGACCTGTAATGACAATAGTGCTTCTTGGGTCTCCAGTGAGGAGGAAAAGAAAAAAAGAACTATAAATCCACAATGGTTGGATGCTGCTCAGACTTTGAGAATTGAACTGGGTGTGCTGATTCTGATTCACACAGGACAGGACATGAACAGTTAGTGATGGTAACACCTTAGAGAAGAACTCGGTTTTCACAGAACGGCTGAGGTTGGAAGGGACCTCTGGAGATCACCAAGTCCAACCCCCCTGCCAAGCAAGATCACCTAGAGCACATTGTGCAGGATGGCATCCAGGTGGGTTTTGAGTATCTCCAGAAAAGGAGACTCCACAGCTTCTCTGGGCAACCTGTCCCAGTGCTCTGCCACCCTCACAGTAAAGAAGTGCCCCCTCATATTCAGCCGGAAACTCCTGTGCTTCAGTTTTTTCTTCTTTTAAAGCAAGAACATGCTACTGACTCACCATAGCCACTTATAAATTTAGACAAAAGACCCAAAACGTATTAACATGTTCCACAAACAAGCCCAATTGCTATAATATTCATAAGATAGTAATTCCCCATTTATCTGATGGGTAAATTTAGAACATTGAATCAAATCTGAGTAATCTGTGGAAACACCACAGGCAACATAACCCAGGATTCTTATTCACAACTGGAAGGAAATTTTGGCCATGCTGCCCATGCCATTCTACAACAAGCACTTCCCTTATTGCTAATTCCAGGTTTCCCCTGGCTGATTTCTTATCACAAAGTTACGTACTGTGCTGCGATATTTAGATTTACACTTCTCTTAATCTGAGGTTAAAAAACCCTTACTGCATTCACCACAATTATGGTAACATTTCTTCTCTTCCTATAAGCAGAGAGAGAAGAAAGGCCTTCAACTTGTTTTATATTACAAAATACCTATGTTTCACGTTACTGCATATACCTCGAGCACTAACAACCGCACACCCGCAGGGACACCCGGAGCACCCCACACCTCCCCAGCATTTCGGGGAGCAGCCGAACCTCCACCCGGGGCAGGCCACCAGCTGCTGCCCGCCACCCCCACGTGTGCCCGGGGCGCTTTGTGCCTTTTGTTCCCGACCAGACGCCCCGGGAGCACGGCGGGCTGCCCTCCGCCCAGCTCCCCCAGACCCCGAGGACCACCGGAGCCCGAGGGGGGCTCCCCAAAAACGTCCCCCAGCTGAACGGCCCGGCCCGGCCGCGGCCTGCACCCACACCGGGAGGCGGCGGAGCCGGGAAGGCCGCGCCCGGTGCCCGCCTCGCCGCCCCCTCACCTGCTGCTGGCCCCCCGGGGAGCCGGCTCCGGGCATGTCGGAGTCCGAGTCGGAGAGCTCGCCGTCCTCCACGTCGCCCTCCATCCGCCGCGTCTCCAGCGCCATCCCGACACCACCGCCGCCGCCACACCGCAGCGCGGTGATGCCCGGGGCGGCGGGGCGGGGACGCAGGGCGCGGGGCACGGCGGGAATGGCGGCGGGGCGGGTGGCGCCGCCATCTTGTGCGCGGCGGGGGGTGCGGGTACCCTGCACATGGAGTCGGGAGGCCGCTGTGGAAGCGGCTGGTGTTGTGCGACCAAACACAGCTACAGTCAGTAAATAAAATATAAACCCTGTGGCTGCCCGGCGGCACCGACCGCAGCCCGCAGCTCCTCAGCGGCAGCAGTAGGGCGGGAAGATGGCCCGCGCTGATCTGCACGGCAGATTCTCGGATTTCTTCAGCTAACGCTGGAGGAAAAGCCCCACAAAAATGCTCAGTATCAATAAAAAGAAACAAATAAAAGAACAATCTAGAAGCGTGGAGAGAGAGGGTGTGTATGTGTGTGTGTGGTGTGTGTGTGTGGTGTGTGTGTGTCAATGAATATAGAGTAATGGCTTGGTTAAGAGACTGATAATCAGAAATATATTTTTTTTATTATTATTATTTTTGTCACTATCACAACAGTCCAATCCATTTAAAATCAGTCAAACTATTAAAAACTCAGTGAAAAGAGCCTCTGGTTGTTTTAGCTCCAATGATTGCGAGGTAGATCTATTCAGCTTATGTCTTCCTTCATAATTAGTATATTATTATATATCACTAAATGTATAGTCCCTCAGCTGTGTACACAAAACGGCGGGATGTGCATGTTCAAGAAGCTTACCATGTTTCTGGGTGGCATTTGAAAATCTCGAGTTAGGCACTGAGGTCCCTCATGCAGTGGAGAGCTAAGAAGAAATCTCATCATTAACACCTGAAGCAAGGAGCCACTCAGACCTAGCTAATGAGAACAATTAAACCAAGAGACTGGCCTTTGCTCTTACCTGACATCTCAGACTAGCATTAGGTGTGTTGCTATTGGCACCATACAGAAAAGTGATGGTTCGATACTGACAAAGAAAGATATGTTATCTACCAGAAATACAATTTTCTATGAGATTTAATACACTATCGATGGTTCCTGCCTATGTATATACTGTGACCTGTCATATTTTGAAGGATGACAAAATCAAAGGCTGCTATTGAATAAATAAAGCATGATACAGATGGTGCCATGCTGTTCTAAATGTAGATAAAGTTCAGATTACCATTAGTTAAGATAGAAGTAGCTGGCACTGTGGGATGTGGTTAATTTTTAGAGCTTCAGAGAATCTTCATAGCACCTTGATGCAGAAAACAGAATCCAGTGGTTACTGTCTGATGGATGGGTAGTTAGTGTGATGCCCCTTTTTGATACAACAGAAAACTCATGCAAATCAGAAAGAAAATACAATTAACAAAAATATGCACTTCCATATGCATATCCAGCTTCCACAGCGATTAGCAAGATAGGCTATTCTACCTAAACAGTGGTTCAATTTCTGTGCATATACAGATAAATGTTAACTTGTTAAAGATAAGTTATTCTTGAAATATGAAATGAGTTCAAATGTTCAATGAAATATGAATATATGAAATATCTTTCAAACACAAGGATTCCACACAAAAATCCTGTCACACAACAAACAACATATGATGTGGGTCACACAACTCTCAAAGTGCAAAGCCTATCGTGAAATGTGTGACACATCCCACCACACAACACAAAAAGCGTGAGCTGTGTCATAAAAGTAGTGCATATCATAAAAATGACAGACTGGAGAAGAATTTCCATGCCTTCCCTGAAATAGCATTATACTTTTTGTTTCAGGTTACACAGGAATTATTTCAGGAAAATGATCCGGCTGAAAACTGGCCTAGCCAGAAAAGATGTTATTCTTCAGCCAGGTCAGTTCCCTGGCTCTCCAGATAGAAGTGACAATGCAGACACAAATAACTGAGAGAAAAGAAAAAAAGCTAAGTCTACCTCTTTTGGCAGCATGTGCATTCGTCCCAGAGGTAATTTCAATAAAGGCAATATAGTAACTCAATTACTGAAGCCCTCCAGGTGGTATTTCCTGCAGGAAAACAAACAAGCAAACAAAACTTCCATTGGATTCCAGCCACAGAGACTTCAAAACGTTTTCACTTGTACCCTTATTCTTGAGCACACAGTACTTGGCCGCAGAGCTTTTTAGTCCTCAGAGCTCTTCTTCTGGCTCCAGTGACAATCTCTGTCCCAGTGATCCAAGATAACCCCAACATTGAACATTCTTGCATGCATTTTGCATACATTTGTTTGTTTATTTTTTTCTCTAAAAACAGCAAATTTGCAGAACACATGTGAACTGTTTAGTTTGTCTAACATCACAATAAACATTATCTTTAAGAATGTGGTCAAGACCAAGTATATCACAAAGACCAAAAAAACTCAAACCCATGCTCTTTACTTTCTATCCTTGACTTTAGCTGACCTTGAGAGAGTACAGATGTCTCTGATCTGAAAATTTATAAACTCCAGTGTATCTTGTTGTTCTTGTCAATGTTCTTCAAATGGTAGAGAATTGTGCAGTTGTGATTCAATGAAACAACAATGAGGTGCTGAAACTTTATTGTTCTTTGCCCTTTAAAAGTACACTGTGTGCAGGAATGAAAAGAAAGAAATATTGGTTCAGTGTATGTGTTTAATAGAAGACAATTTCTTTGACTGTTCTTCTCTGAGACTGCTATCAACCACCAAGAAGGCAATGATTCATAGCAGTGATATTCATGGGATTGCTAATCCAGACTGTGAGACAGCAAATGAATCCACACTAGTGGAACTATGCTGTCTTTTCAAAGTGCTAAGCAAGTAGGACTCTCAAAAGTAAATACATATATATATATATATATATATACAAAAGATTTTAACCATGGGAAAAACTTCAGGAAAATTTAGGGCTATTCCATACAGCTCTTTGCATAACAATATTGCACTCAGCAGTAATGTATTTCTCTAATGCACATGGCTTTATATTCACAACCATTCACATGAGCACTGACTCTGTTTTCATGAGACTAGCTGTTTTAATGAGCATCTCAGTACCCACTGCTTTGTATGTAAAGTTGTGCGCATATCTTTGTCACATGAATCTAGAGTGTTCTAGGCTATTCCAAAGACTGTTGCAATGCAAAGTATATTAGCTCATTCTAACAGCATTCCTGTTGTTATTACCTTCTCAACCATCTATGAAAATTTCTTTACCTCAGTAGCAGGTAGTTTCCTCTCTAAATTTATGAAGTAAAACCAAAATCACTCTATTACAGTATAGCTGTAAGAAATTGCTTTACAATTTCTAAAACACTCATTAATATCATGTCTCACCTTACTGAGTCTAGTATCTATCACTACATAAGGTAGCTTGAAAGCCAGCCTCTCAGATACATGTATATATCACATGTGTGTGCATGTCTGACTTCTGTGCATTTTCAAATGATAAAGGAAACAATCTTTTAAGAATATAGTGGACATGGTGAATTAGCTTTCATCAGTAGTAAATTATTTTGTCTGAAAGCGAGTTCAGTTTACAAAGAGAAAAAAAAAGTGGATTTCTTTCTTTGCTTATTAGCTACATACAGCAGGTGATGTATACTTTAAAACTGTTTCATGGCCTCACTGATTTTCCATAGTGGGGCACAGCTTATCAGCAGAACAGCTCTTGGATTTTGTAAATAAAATCTGCAGATAATATACCGAAAACATCTAGAAACGTACATCATCATTCAGATGCATTTTCTAGTGTGTAAGGAATAGTCAACATTCTACTCATCAGCACAAAATTCTCTTTGGCTTTAGCAATGTAAGATTTGCAGACGAAGTGTGGAGCTGGACCCCTTCAGGAACAGCAGAGCAGACAGCTCAGTTGCCTCATGCTCACCTCCATCCAGCTGAGTCTGGACACCCGTGTCACCTTTGTGAGAAATAAAGTCGTGTTTTTGCAACAGAAGGTGTTTTTGCAGTGTAAAATTCCACTAACCTTGCATAGTCAAAAGTGATTGTGCAGGCATGACAGTAGTATAGCGGTAGGGAGTATCTAAGAAGATAAGGAGAAGGTCCCATTGTTCCAAAATAAGGAGGATAGCTAAGAAAAACAGGACGAGCAGTGCAAAATCAGTAAAAACAAAAGTTACGGGCCCTCTAGTCACGAGAGAAGAAGGAAAAAAAAAGGAAAAGGAGAAATTAACGGTTGGTCAAATAAAATTTTACATATATGGTATACAAGTGCGTTGAGAAACCAGTGTAGATAAATGGAGTGGGATGCCTGTGCCAAAAGACACACACGCAACTCTACATACAGAGCAGTGGACACTAAGATGATCATTATAATAGTATATTGACATGTACATGACAGTGCTCACATGGGATTCAAAAGCAAATGAAATGTTAGAAAGTACTAGGAGGAGAAAGCAGCACAGAAAGCATAATTTTCACACTGTATAAATCCATGATGCATATACAGTTTACACGTGTGCTGCTTTTTTTCTTCTCAAAATACAGAAGACCAAGAAAAACTATAGTAAAACTCGAGAAACTCTAAAGCATTTAGGAAAGTTAAATCAAAGATGACCATGGAACTACAGTTCACAGAAGCCTGTAGAACAGTGATTGGAATGGAAAAGATGGCTTGAGGATATTTGTTCACTGTCCTGCCTTACAGAAGGAACATGGGGCTAGCATGTGTCAGGTTCAAAACAACAAAACGGAGGTGATGGTAATCCATAGCTACACTCAGTCTTTGTCAGAGCGTGCTGTCAATGACAGAGGATTTACATCACTTCAAAAGGGATTAAAAATATAAAATCAGTCAAAAAGCTATATCAATTCAAAGATACCTTTGGCTTGGCATGTATTTGAGGACTGAATCTGAGCATAATCACACACTATGACAAGGATAACTGGGAAGATTTACTTTATCTGTCCTGTGCTTAACCACTTTCAAAGCCAGCTACTCTTCACTATTTTGATGAAAAGTCAGCCTGCTCTAGTATGGCCTTTTGTTTCTTCTCATATGTATGAGTGGGAGGAAGAAGTACTTATGTCTTAAAAGTAGCTATTTAAAATGCTTTAGATTATAATAGATTCAGTTACAAGGGACCTTCAGAGAACATCACGTCCAACTGCCTGGCTGCTTCAGGGCTAACCAAAAGTTAAAGCATGTTATTGAGGGTATTACCCAAATGCCTCTTAAACACTGACAGGCATGGGGCATCAACCACCTTGCTAGAAAGCCTGTTCCAGTGTTTTACAACCCTCAGCAAACTTGCTGCAGATGCATTGTACTCCTGCTCTAGACCATTGATAAAAATGCCGTGCTGTTCCTGCGTGTCCTAGTGACAATGTTAGTGACCGTCCACCAACAAGGTGTTCACTACACTCTTTGACCCCTGCCATTCAACACATCTGTGGCATCTAGCAGTGCAGAAAGTCTGTTCCTAGATCCACAGAAAGTTTATTCTGCAGAGCTGAATGCGAAGCACTAGCCTTCTACACCCTCTGTCCAAGTTGAGGCTGTGACCCTGAAGCCTGAGCTGGGCAGGTCACCGGCATCTCAGAGGACCTCAGCAGGGACAGACACTGCTTGTTCAGAAGGCCCCAGCAAAACCAGTGGATGCTTCATGTGGGTGTACGAATCTGAATGCAAGGTCCAATGGTAGAAGTAGTGCTGTGGCTTCTCTGGAGAAAGAAGATAATAGGGCTTTAAACTAGAGTCGAAGGGGGAAGGGCATAAAACCAGGCATGCTGGTGATGAGCTAAGGGATGGTGCACTAGAATCAGAGGAACCGTGGGCTAGTGAGGCCCTTCGGTCGGCTACACAAGGTGCTATGTGTAGGGAGGCGCATTTGAAGTGCTTCTACACAAACACACGCAGTATGAGGAATAAAATGGATGAGCTAGAAGTTTTGGCCCAGTCCTGCAGCTACGACATCATCGGCATAAGCGAAACCTTGTGGGATGAGTCCTGTGGCTGGTGTGTTGCAATAGATGGTTACAGGCTCTTCAAGAGGGACAGGCAGGGTAGGCGAGGTGGCGGGGTGGTGATGTATGTGAAGCATGGGCTGGACTGTGTGGGACTTCAAGTTGGCGATGGCAAAGTTGAGAGCCTCTGGGTAAGGATTAAGGGATGAACAAATAAAGGGGATGTCGTTGTGGGAGACTGTTACAGACCACCTGGCCAGGACGACAACGCCGATGAATTATTCTTTGCAGAACTAAGAGATGCTTCGAGATCAACTCCCCTTGTCCTTATGGGGGATTTCAACTTGCCAGATGTCAACTGGCATTACCACACGGCTGACACAAGCATGTCCAGGAGGTTCATAAAGCACCTAGATGATAACTTCTTGGTGCAGGTGCTAAGGGAGCCAACAAGGAAAGGTGCCCTCCTAGACCTGTTGCTGGAGAACAGAGAGGGTCTTGTGGGAGACGTGACAATTGGCAGCCGTCTCGGTCATAGTGACCATGAAGTGGTTGAGTTTAGAATTTATGGTGACAGAAGGAAAACTGCCACCAAAACTTCAGCCCTGGATATGGGGAAAGCAGACTTCAGGCTGCTCAGGGAACTAGTCAGCAAGGTCCCCTGGGAAACTGCTTTTGAAGGCATTGGCGTCCATCAGTGCTGGTCAATCTTTAAGCCCTGCCTCCTAAAAGCACACAAGATCAGGTGATTCCAAAATATCGGAAGTCAGGCAAGCAGGGCAGAAGGCCAGCCTGGCTGACCAGGGATCTTCTACTGGAGCTTAGGCGAGAAAAGAAAGTGTACGGCTGCTGGAAGGAGGGTCAGGTGACGAGGAAGGAATACAGGGATGCTGTTCGTGTTTGTAGGGAGAAAGTTTGTATGGCCAAAGGCCAACTAGAGTTGAAGCTGGCCATGTCTGTGGGAGACAGTAACAAATTTTTTTTTAGATATGTGAACAGAAAAAGGAGAACCAAAGAAAACATAGGTCCGCTACTAGATGGGGAGGGTCACCTCACAGACAAGGACACAGGCAAAGCAGAGACGTTTAATGCCTTCTTTGCCTCTGTCTTCAACGCTGATGATGGGCTTCAGGACCCCTGGTGCCCTGAGGTGGAGGACCATGACGGTGGGAATGACAGACTCCCAACCGACCCTGAAAGTGTGTGGGATCTGCTGCTCCACCTGGATCCATACAAGTCCATGGGTCCGGATGAGATTCATCCCAGGGTGCTTAGAGAGCTGGCTGACATCATCGTGGGACCTCTCTCAATTATTTTTCAATGATCTTGGGAATCTGGAGAGGTCCCAGTTGAGTGGAAGCTGGCAAATGTTGTGCCAATTTTCAAGAAGGGTAAGAAAGAAGACCCTAGCAATTACAGGCCTGTCAGTCTCACGTCAGTGCCTGGTAAAATTATGGAGAGGATGATCCTTGAAGTTATTGAAGCGCACCTGGGGGACAATGCAGTCATTGGTCCCAGCCAATATGGGTTCATGAGGGGTAGGTCCTGCCTAACAAATTTGATTTCTTTTTATGATAAGATCACCCATCTAGTCGACGAAGGGAAACCAGCTGATGTGATATTTTTGGATTTCAGCAAAGCTTTTGACACAGTTTCCCATGGGATCCTACTGGACAAAATGTCCAGCATACAGCTAAACAAAAACATCGTACGATGGGTGAGCAATTCGCTGGTGGGCAGGGCTCAAAGGGTTGTGGTAAATGGGGCCACATCAGGCTGGCGGATGGTCACTAGTGGGGTCCCTCAAGGCTCCATTTTAGGGCCAGTCCTCTTCAGTGTTTTTATAAATGATTTAGACGTAGGACTAGAAGGTGTTTTGAGCAAATTTGCTGACGACACCAAACTTGGAGGAGTTGTGGACTCGGATGAGGGTGGAAAGGCCTTGCAGAGAGATCTGGACAGATTGGAGAGCTGGGTGGTCACCAACCACAAGAAGTTTAACAAAAGCAAGTGCTGGGTCCTGCACCTGGGATGGGGCAACCCTGGCTATACGTACAGACTGGGCGACGAGACGCTGGAGAGCAGCCCCGCAGAGAGGGATCTGGGGGTTGTGGTTGACAGCAAGTTGGATATGAGCCAGCAGTGTGCCCTGGCAGCCAGGAGGGCCAACCGTACCCTGGGGTGCATCAAGCACAGCATTGCTAGTCGGTCGAGGGAGGTGATTGTCCCGCTCTGCTCTGCCCTGGTGCGGCCTCACCTCGAGTGCTGTGTGCAGTTCTGGGCACCACAGTACAAGAAGGATATTAAACTGTTGGAGAGTGTCCAGAAGAGGGTGACGAAGATGATGAAGGGCCTAGAGGGGAAGACATATGAGTAGCAGCTGAGGTCACTTGGCCTGTTCAGCCTGGAGGAGGCTGAGGGGGGACCTCATCGCAGTCTACAACTTCCTCACGAGGGGGAGTGGAGAGGCAGGTGACCTATTCTCCGTTATCACCAGTGACAGGACCCACAGGAATGGTGTTAAGCTGAGGCAGGGGAAGTTTAGGCTAGACATCAGGAAGAGGTTCCTCACTGAAAGGGTGGTTGCACACTGGAACAGGCTCCCCAGTGAAGTAGTCACTGCACCAAGCCTGTCTGAATGTAAGAAGAGATTGGACTGTGCACTTAGTCACATGGTCTAAATGTTTGGGCAGACCTGTGCAGTGCCAGGAGTTGGACTTGGTGATCCTTATGGGTCCCTTCCAACTCGGGATATTCTATGATTCTGTGATTCTGTGATTCTATGTGCTGCTTCTTTAACACAGTACCTGTTCAGTGCAAGTTGCAAGAGTTTGCTTCCCTGCCGTGCACTGTTCTGTAAGGGTTTCTGCTGAAGGACAAAATGTAATCTCAAAGCTTGAAGTGGGGAAAAGTGACACCCTTGTAGAGGGCTATCATCATTCTAAATCAGTATAGTAATTAATAACAAGCAGAAGACCCCAAGTATGTGTACGTTGCTTTTTGTGGCATTAACCATGAGCAGAAGAAAAACATGCTTTCTGAAAAGTGCGTGCTTTTGATAGCTTAATTTAAAGCCATGAGGAGGTATGGTGTAGAGGAAGTGCTGTGCAGTAGCTGAAGGATGGAAAGTTTGGGTGAGCTGCAGAGGTATCAATTACATATTTTGCAGATAACACAAAACAGGGGGTGTGTGGCAGATATTCTAAAGGGTTGTGCTGCCATCCAGAGGGATCTTGACAGGCTGGTGAGATGGGCTGACAGGAACCACATGAAGTTCCTGTTAGAGGAGAAGGGCAAACAAGAGATGTGAAGTCCTGCACCTGGGCAGACACAAGTAGATGCTGGACCTTGCAATAGACCTTGAATTAAAGATATTTTACTTCATGAAACTTTCTGTTCATATTTGGAGACTGAAGTAGAGACTAAATGGAAGGAAAACTTTGGCATGATCGTCAAAAAAGCAGTAAGATCTTCATCCCGTGTTATCTCTTTGCAATCCCTACTGGATGCCTCATGAAATTCAACAAGGGGAATTGCAAAGTCCTGCATCTGGGAAGGAAACAACGCATGGCAGGGGCCAGCACATGCTGGGGGCAACCCAGCTGGAAGGCAGCACAGAAGAGAAGGATGTAGGGGTCCTGGTGGACACCAAGAGTGACATGAGGCAGCAGTGTGCCCTTGCCACAAAGAAGGATAATGGGCTGCATTAGGCAAAATATTGCCAGCCAGTGGGAGGAGATGATCCTTCTCCTCTCCTCAGCACTGGACCTGGAGATAACCTTAGGGATCATCCAACACATGAGGAAGCAGTAGGCGTAGCTGCAGTAAAGTGGGGAGAAAGCAGCAGTGGTGGGGATAGCAACATCAAGACATTGGTAGCAATGCAGAGACTTTTCCTGTACGTTTCTTGCCTTTATTCATTCAGTGCCTGATAATTAGATTCATACTACTGATGAGAGCCTACAGGTACCCCTAGGGGGCTGGTGCTTGCCCCAGCAGCTGGCCTGCCCCTGGTCTGCCTGCTCCTAGGGCACTGCCTTAGTGTCACTGGTGCAGTGTCCTCTTGGGGGGCAACAGAGAGTTGTGGGAGGCAGAGGCCCTCCTTCTGGGGGCTTTCCCCTCCCCCACCACCACCACTGTGTGAGTGGTCTCTGCCCTGTCCAGCAGTGTAGGGACTGGCCATAGGACTGGCCACAGCCTCCTCTGGCTCTTTCCAGGGCACTTCGTCCCCAAGAACGGGAAAAGGGACAGAAGAGGGGTGGCTGAGACCCCCATGAGGAGCAGTAGAGGAGGTGCTGGGGAGCTCCTCTGCATTGTCTCTGGCAGAGCTGGTGGCGAGGAACAGGGCAGGAGTAGGAGACTCTCCCAAGGACACAGCAGGTCCAGGGGAAGCTGCAGGGCTGCCTTCCTGTCCCATGGCAGCACAGAAGTCCTCTAGGCTCAGCAAATGGCAGTCCTCTTGAATGCATTGGTGCCCAAAGTCAATAAGTGGGTGAACAAACATTGCTGTGTGACTTTTCAGAAGGAGCCCCAGCAGCCTGATCAAGACATTTTATTGCAGCCTGAAGGTGCTCAGACTGGACATCATGAGGTCTTCCACCACATCCGCTTGGGAATTCTCAGCCCCAAGATGTAGCTGCAGTTTGTGGTGCAGCCAAAGCAGCAGGGAATGGAGCAAAGCTGGGTAGTCTTGGAAGAGTGATGCCCAGATGTGGGGTTGGAGGCCACACAGAGGAACACTGGGCAATGATCCCACAGCCAAAGGCTGGGATGCTGAAGGGTGAGGGGGGCTGTGTGCAGCTGGGCTTCCAGGAGCTCTCTTTGCATGGTTGTGTGCAGTGGTGCAAGTGCTGGTGCAGGCTACGGCAAGTGTTGCATATGAGGATGTTCACTGTGATGTCCCTGACTGGCGGACAGTGATGTTTGCAAGTGATGGATTGTGACTGTGTGGTCATCGCTGCTGATATGCAGGTGCATAGTCTCACTGTACCAGCTTGTGCCCGCACTCCAGCTAAGCGTGGTTTGCAGGTCTGCAGTGAGGAGCAAGGGTTGCCTTGGTACTAACGTTGTGCTGTGGGAGTTGCTGGAGCAGCTCTCAGGGCCTTTCCCCAGAGCCAGCAGAGCTTCTCCCACGGCCCTGCCTGGTTCAGGCAGCCAGGGCACCCGGGAAGTGATCTTGGAAGAGCAGAGGTGAGCGCTGTGGGGACACATCCCCCTGGTCAGTTGTAAGGATTTCTTCCTTGAGGGACCTGGACAATTCTTCCACCACTCCCCAGCTCAGCCCATGACCTTGTCCTCCCCTCCCTTTCTAGTGTGACACCAGCTGCTGCAGCGCCAGCAGGAGGGAGCAGCTTGTGATCCCACCTCTGCCCAACCCTTCAGAGCCCAGGGGGAGCATGGCCACAGCGCTGGATAAGCGTTGCCCAATCTGTCTAGACACGTGGAGTGATGCTGGCTATGTACTGCCGTGTCTCCACCAATTTTGTTTTGAATGCATCCAGCGCTGGGCGGAGAGGAAGCCCAAGTGCCCCCTTTGCAAGGGGAGAGTGACCTCCATTGTGCACTCAGTGCAGGCGGACAATGACTTTGAAGAACTGACCATCAGACCACCTGTGGAGGCCTTCGTCATCATCCGCCATAGAAGGAGAGCTCCTGGAGGCCCAGCCACATGCAGCCCCCCTGCCTCCCTGCAGCATCTCGGTCATTGACTGCAGGATCTGTGCCCAGCTCTTCTGTGGGTGCTGTTCAGGCCAGCACCTGGGCATCGCTCTTCCGAGACTACCCAGCTTTGCTCCAGTCTCTGCTGCCCTGGCTGCGCGGGGAGCTGAGGCAGTTCTTTGGGCAAGAAAGCTGGGAAGCAGCTGCAGCGGAGGGTGTCATCATGTCCAGTCTGTGCCTCATTGGCTTGGATGAGAATGCCCTGATCTGGCTGCTGCGGCTGTCTCTGAGATGGCACACAGTGATATTTGTGCAGAAGCTTGTTGACATCATTGTGCACCGCTGCAGCAGGGAGGCCTGACGTCTGCTGGGCCTCCCAGACTCCAGCTCTGCCTCTGCAGGGACAACTCTTGCCCCTGACCTGTCCTCCCCTCGCATCCCCGTTGGATCCAATGCAGAAGAGCTTCCCAGCAGCTCCACAGCTGCCCTGCATAGGGGTCCCAGCTACTTTCCCCCCACCCCTGTTCCCTCCCATCTCGGGGGAGGGGGAGCAGCTGCAGGAGGAGTGTGGCGAGGCTGCAGAAGGCCCAACCGCTCCCGCCCAGGGCATGCATCGCTCATGTGGGGGGCTTTGGTGCCCCCAGCAGAGGAGGGCTGGCAGGTGCCCTCATAAGCAAGCTCATAGATGACACTAGGAGGGTGCCCCGGGATCTGGCAATAGCAGGACCATGCCAGCAGCTGGGGCACTCTGCAGTCACCAAGGAGATGGGGGGGGGGGGGGGGGGCACTTTCTTTAGTATTCCAGACCTAATGATCAGATAATAAAATAAAGGCATGAAAACTAATGAAAACTACAAAAAAGTCTCCTAAAATGCTGAGATGAGTGACCCGGAGATGTAGAATGCCCATACTTGAAGACATTCAAAACTCACACGGACAGCTCTCTGAGCAAGCTTTTCTAGGCTTGATATTGTAAAAGTTGGTCGAAAAAACTCAGTTCGGAGTTTTAGAAAGTAGGCATTCTTTAATTGTGGTGCCAGATGGACAGGGGATCGCCCCACCTATAGTGCGTGCTGAATTGTCCAAGCTACAGGGGTTATAAACAACCAACACACACATATCCTTTACATTCCCGGGAGATTATCAACATATCCATAACATTTCCCATAACTTGTTAAAAACATGCAAATGTCCCTGAATGTATTGGTGGTCTTCTGAGGGTCTCTGGTGGTTGTTGGTGGTCTTCCTCACTATGTTCACTGCTTGTTCTCGTGCGTGCTGAGTGCATCCTGCTCTTCCTTACCTTGCCATCCCCGCTCAGCCATACACACTGAACCAGATCACCTGCACACCCACAGACGTGAGTACCTCACCACCTGGTCACAGGCACGTTCTCCAGGACTGGGTTATCTTCCCCCTCTATGTCCTTACAGATCAGGCTGGATAATTACTGAGGTAGCACCAGAGACACAAAGTTTCCAGCCTGCCCTCCCTCTGACCAAGCACAAAACACCCCAATTTCAGTTGCGTTATTCTGTCACGAGGAGAACCCAGACACAAAACTCTTCAGATTTGGTCCTGTTGCACCACACAGATCACCACATGCCCTCCCACACCCCAGCACCCACCCCAACATGGGTTAATTGCGGCCCACCCAGGAGGGCAGGGCGAGGCATTTAACGGAGGGAGGGGCATTTAAGAGGGGGAGGCTGATAAGTATGGAGCTTGCAGCAGTACAAGGACCAGCAGGAGGAAGAGCCTTCACCTGCAGCCTGAGGTACCGTTGCAGAACCTCTTTGCCCCTCTGCAGACTGGAGAGGAAAGGCCGCTTCAGGCTGACAAGGCCATCTTTACTGACAAGACCAGCCTTTGGGAATCCCAGAGGCCAGGGTGAAAGGCTTGAGCAACGATGAGGTACATGTGGTGGAAGAGGGTCAGCTCAGGCAATCTGGGCAATCTTAAGCCTGTGGGCCCTGATGGGATGCACTCATGAGTGCTGAGGGATCTGGCAAATGTCGTGAGGATATCCTTGATAATCCTTGGTTGATCATGGGGGCTGGGAGAAATGCCCTTAGACTAGAAGAAGGCAAATGATATTCCTATCTTCAAGAAGGACAGGAGGGACTGTCCAGGGAATCCAGGCTGGTCAGCCTCATGTCAATGCCTGGGAAGGCGGTGGAATAGCTACTCCTGGAAACCATTTCCAGGTAAATGATAGAGAAGAAAATTGTCAGGAGTAGTCAGCGTGACTTCACCACGGGGAAGTAGTGCTTTACCAACTTGATAAAACTCTGCAATGAAATGACTGGCCAGGTAGCTCTCGGGATAGCAGTGCACGTTGTCTTTCTATACTTCAGTAAGGCCTTTGATGCTGAGGCACAAGATCCTTATAGACGTGCTAGTGAGCAGACAGTGAGATGGAACAAATACTGTCTGAACCAGGATGAGAGAGTGGTAAGTGGTGCAAAGTCTGTTTTGAGGGCCAGTAACTAGTGGTCTATTCCAGGGGTCAAGAGGGGTCTGCTCTTATTAAATATCCTCATTGATGATGCGGATGATATGCCAGTGTGTACCCTCAGCAAATCTGCTGACAACACAAAACTGGGAGGAGTGGCAGATACATGAAAGGATCATGCTGCCATCCAGAGGGATATGGACAGGTTGGAGAAATGATCTCACAGATCTTCTTGAAATTCAACAAGTTCTTCATCTTTGGAGGAGCAACACCAGGCACTAGTACATGCTGGGGTTGACCCAGCTGCAAGGCTGCATAGAAGAGAAGGCTGTAGGGGGCCTGGTGCACACCAAGTGGAACAAGAGCCAGAAGTGTGCCCTTGCCACAAAGAAGGCTAATGGTAACCTGAGTTGTGTTAGGCAAGGTATTGCTAGCAGGTGGAGGGAGGTGATCCTTCCCCTCTCCTCAGCACTGCTGAGGCCACACCTGGAGTGCTGTGTCCACATCTGGGCTACCCAGTACAAGAGAGACATGAGCATAATGGGGAGAGGCGACAAAGCACAGGGCCACAAAGGTGGTGAAGGGACTGGAGCACCTCTCCCATGAGAAGAGGCTGAGGGAGCTTGGCCTGCTCATCGTGGAGAAGAGGATGCTCAGAGGGCAATCTCCTCAATGTGTATCAGCAGCTGCAGGGAGAGTGCAAAGAGGATGGAGCCACGCTCTTTTCAGTGGTGCCCAGGGCAAGAGGCAGCGAGTGCAAACTGGAACGTAGGAACTTCTGCTTGAACATCAGGGAGTGCTTCTATGCTGTGTGGGTGACTGAGCACTGATACAGGTTGCCCAGAGAGGTGGTGGAGCCTCCCTCCTTAGAGATATTCAACAACTGTTTGGATGTGGTCCTGGGTAACCTGCTATAGGTGGCCTGCTTGAGCAGAGGTTTGGGCCAGATGGTTTCCAGGGATCCCTTCCAACCTCAGCCATTCCATGTCCTCTGACTCTGGGAAAATGGCAACTCATTGCAGTCCCTGTGTTTCAAGAGAGAGTACCACTTGTGGGGAATGAAAAAAGTAAGTGAACTGGGGGAAGACCTTTTTCAGCACCAAAGATGGTATTTCTCACCAAAACAGTTTTGGACACACTGGACGTAAGATAAGCAGGCATTCAGTGGCACTCATGTAGTTCTGGGAATCTCAGCAACTGTGGGCTGTAAAACTGGTTTTCTTCCAGCGCTGTCCATACAATTTGTCAAAAACTCTCTTGAATTGTAATTTTTTAACAGGTTCCTGTCTTGGTGACTGAGTTGAGGCTCTCTTCCAGAATATGTAAGTTAATTTGAGAATGTCCAGCGGTGTTGGCACTTAGCAGTGGAGATTCAGAACAGTCAGAAATAGCATTTTTGTTAACTTTGGGTAAAAGTCACACTTTGCTATGAATTAAGTTTCACCCCTGGTGTTTGTGTTGTGATTTTTGCAGAATGAATGGTGTTGGGTTCATCCTGTCTGTAGTCACTGAGGTACTGATCCTATGTCACTGCTGGAGGTATCTTGACATTGCTAAGAAGTATTCTAAAATTTTCCCAGGGGTACCCTAAGAAATAGATTAGTTATTCCTGCCCTTCTCACTCCTATATACTATCATCAGTCAACAAATTACACTTGGATCATAAGGCACAGCACCAGGATCAGCCAAGATTAATATGTTTTTTGTTACATTTTTGTCTGCACAGTAGCCCATCATTACCTTGAAAAGCTGTGTTTCTGCAAGCAGAGGAGGAGAACACTTCTTACTAGGGAAAGCATCTAGGGTGAGATTGTATTGCTACCAGAGTGGAATTTATAAAACAGTTCAGTTTGATAGGACCTTCAAAGATCTTGTCCAACTGCCTGAGCACTTCAGGGCTATCCAAAAGTTAAAGCTCAGTAGTGAGGACATTATATAAATGCCTCTTGAACACTGACAGGCATGGGGCATCAACCACCTTGCTAGAAATCCTGTTCCATTTTTTCCCTGCCTTCATGGTAAAGAAAATTCTCCTAATTCCAGTCTGAACTTCCCCTGGTGCAGCTTTCTCCTGTTCCCAGCCCTGTTGTCAGTTTCCAGGGAGCAGAGGCCAGCACCTCCCTCTGTCCCTCCCCTCCCCGGGGAGTTGCAGATAGCCATGAGATTGCCTCTTGGCCTCCTCTTCTCCAGACTGGACAACCGGAGTGTCCTCAACTTCTCACAGGACGTGCCTTCCAGCCCTTTTATCAGCTTTGTTTCCCTCCTCTGGATGCTTTCAAGTACCTTGACACCTTTCTTATATTGTGGAACCCAGAACTGCACACTGTACTCAAGGTGAGGCTATACCAATGCTAAATACAGTGGGAGAATCATCTCTTTTTGGCTGTCTTGCTGTGCTGTGTTTAATGAACCCCACATTGTGGCTTTCCCTCTTGGCTGGCAGGGCACACTGCTGGTTCATGCTGAGCCTGCTGTCACCAGCACTCCCACGTCCCTTTCTGCTGAGCTGCTCTCCAGCCACTTATCTCCCAGTCTGTACATCTGTTGGGATTATGTTTTTCTTCTTTTTTATATAATTCTCTGCTTTTTTATGCAGTGCCCCAGAATCTAGAAGGGAAAGAGAAAAGCAGAGAAGTAATACTGCTTTCCCTACTGGCTGTGTTGCTCCTGCACTTCTTCAGTGTTGTCTGCTTTTTCTTCCCCTGGGGGGATTATCACCACCTCTCCATTAACTGTAGAGGAAAATAGACAATTCAGGTGTAGATGTCTCCATAGTAAACAAATTAAATTAACTTATATTAATTTCACTTCTCTATGACTTTTCATTTTGTCTTTTCTGCAGCCATTTAATTTATTGCATTTCCTATGTATTTTCCTTTAAAGTTAGTATTTACTATTTAGAGTTTTCTTGTCTGTTCTTGGTGCCCTTTGTCCAGTTTCTGAAGTAATCAGAAAATGCTGTACTGATGTACTGACATTGTGTCTGTCAGTGGGTTTGGGCCAAGTGCCACTGACACATAAGAGAAATGTTTGTACCACCTGTTCAGTCCAGGCAAGCAGTTTCTACATTCAAGGTGCAGAAGACTGCTGAGGGAGCAGAAAAAGTTCCTCAAACATCTTTGTTTAAAAATTTAATTCTAAGACAGAGTGTTTCCTTCATTGTGAGTGGGTTTGATGCCTAGAGCATCAGAATCAGGATGAGTTCTGATGAGTACATTGAGGGAACTGTGGTGATTTCTCTAGCATTATGTTATAGGTAAGCATCCAGCAGGGACTGTGAAGAGAGCACACTGATGCTATGAGTGTCCTTTTATTGGCAGTGCCAGAGCTTTCTTCCATTGGCTCTGCATTTAAGTCATCAATTGTGAACATGAGGTGTCAACTAGGAACAATTCTTTCATTCATTTCTTGGATTCTTTAATTTCATTGCACACTTTGGTGGACAGGTGTTGGATAAAAAGTGAATTCTTTCTCATACGTTGAGGGATATATCACTTTTGGGAATTTGTTTTTGTGGGGCAGCTTGGGTTTGTGAGACCTGTTGAAGTTAAATAACCTTCTGACTAATCCTTGCAAGAGGTGTATACCATTGCCAGAATGACTTGACTGGGCCCTGGGAAGACATGGCCAGCCAAGGCCTCGTCAACTGTCATGAAACTTGAAAGTTCATCAGAAGCCAAACAATGTGGGGGATGGAGTGAACAAGGGCATTTTGTAGGATGCCCCAGACACACGTGTAATGGTGCAAGTGCTGATGCAGGCTGGAACACTGCTAGGGCAAGTGCTGTGGGTGAGAACCAATTGTGATGTCCCTGACTGGTGGATAGTGATGTTTGCAAGTGATGGATTGTGACTGTGTGGTCATCGCTGTTTATCTGGGCAAGGTGTCACACAGTCAGCTTGTGCCTGTGTCCCAGCTGAGCTTTTATGTGAAGTCTGGAGTGAGGAGCGAAGGTTGCCTTGGTTGTGCTCTTGGTCTGTGCTGCGTTGTACTGTGGGAGTTGCTGGAGCAGCTCTCAGGGCCCTTCCCCAGAGCCAGCAGAGCTTCTCCCACAGCCCTGCCTGGTTCAGGCAGCCAGGGCACCCGGGAAGTGATCTTGGAAGAGCAGAGGTGAGCGCTGTGGGGACACATCCCCCTGGTCAGCTGTAAGGGTTTCTTCCCTGAGAAGGACCTGGACAATTCTTCCACCACTCCCCAGCTCAGCCCATGACCTTGTCCTTTCCTCCCTTTCTAGCGTGACACCAGCTGCTGCAGCACCAGTGGGAGGGAGCAGCTTGTGATCCCACCTCTGCCCAACCCTTCAGAGCCCAGGGGGAGCATGGCCACAGCGTTGGATAAGCGTTGCCCAATCTGTCTAGACATGTGGAGTAATGCTGGCTATGTACTGCCGTGTCTCCACCAATTTTGTTTTGAATGCATCCAGCGCTGGGCGGAGAGGAAGCCCAAGTGCCCCCTTTGCAAGGGGAGAGTGACCTCCATTGTGCACTCAGTGCAGGCGGACAACGACTTTGAAGAACTGACCATCAGACCATCTGTGGAGGCCTTGGTCACTATCAACCATAGAAGAAGAGCTCCTGGAGGCCCAGCCACACACAGCCCCCCTCGCCCTGTAACATCCCGGCTACTGACTGTGGGGCTGGCGTCCAATGCTCCTCTGAGTGGCATCCACCCCCTTCTGTGGGCATCACTTTTCCGAGACTACCCAGCTTTGCTTCAGTCCCTGTTGCCCTGGCTGCACCGTGAACTTCAGCGGCTTCTTGATGTTGAGAATTTTGAAGAAGATGTGGTGGAGGACATCATTATGTCCAGCCTGGGCATCTTTGGGCTGCAAGAAGATGCTTTAGTCCAATGGCTGCAGTTCTACCTGCGAAGCCACACAGTAGCATTTGTTCACCAGCTCATTGAGTTCACTGTACGTCAATGTGGTTGGGAGGCACATTGTCTGCTGAGCCTAAATGACACTGATGCCATGGAGCTGGAAGACAGCCCTGAAACTTCCCCTGGGCCTTCTGCGTCCTTCGGAGAGTTTTCCACTCCTGCCCTGTCCTCCTCCAGAGCCAACACAGAGGAGCTCCCTAGATATTCCACTGCTGCTCCTCGTGGGGGTCTCAGCCACCCCTCTTCTGTCCCTTTTCCCATTCTTGGGGATGGAGTGGCCCGGGAAGAGCCAGAGGATGATGTGGCTGGTCATTCTGCTGGTCAACAGGGCAGAGGCCGCTCACACAGGGGGGGACGACAAGCTCCCGGAAGGAGGGCCTCTGCCTCCCACAACTCTCTGTTGCCCCCCAAGAGGACACTGCACCGGTGACACTGGGGCAGTGACCCAGGAGTGGGCAAACCAGGGCTGGGCCAGCTGCTGGGGCAAACACCAGCCCCCCAGGGGTACATGTAGGCTCTCATCAGTAGTATGAATCTAATTATCAGACACTGAATGAATAAAGGCAAGAAAACTGCAGGAAAAGTCTCTGCATTGCTACCAATGTCTTGATGTTGCTATCCCCACCACTGCTGCTTTCTTCTACCTTTCTACTGCTTTCTTGTATGCCTTATGGTTCTAAAGGTCAATGGGGTAGATGTGCTGGGAGAGGAGCATTGCTTTTGAATCTCTAGTGATGGAGATAACCACAGCCTCTCCAAGCAAAGTATGTCAGTTGCATGCTCAGTTAAGAAACGATTCCTCTTCAGACAGAATCTCTTGTGTTTCACCTTGTGCTCCTCGTATCTTGTCCTGGTGCTGGGCACCACTAAAAACAGCCACGTTCTCACATTAACTTAAGTATTCTGGTGGAGAGCCTCAACTCAGTCACCAAGACAGGAACCTGTTAAAAAATTACAATTCAAGAGAGTTTTTGACAAATTGTATGGACAGCGCTGGAAGAAAACCAGTTTTACAGCCCACAGTTGCTGAGATTCCCAGAACTACATGAGTGCCACTGAATGCCTGCTTATCTTACGTCCAGTGTGTCCAAAACTGTTTTGGTGAGAAATACCATCTTTGGTGCTGAAAAAGGTCTTCCCCCAGTTCACTTACTTTTTTCATTCCCCACAAGTGGTACTCTCTCTTGAAACACAGGGACTGCAATGAGTTGCCATTTTCCCAGAGTCAGAGGACATGGAATGGCTGAGGTTGGAAGGGATCCCTGGAAACCATCTGGCCCAAACCTCTGCTCAAGCAGGCCACCTATAGCAGGTTACCCAGGACCACATCCAAACAGTTGTTGAATATCTCTAAGGAGGGAGGCTCCACCACCTCTCTGGGCAACCTGTATCAGTGCTCAGTCACCCACACAGCATAGAAGCACTCCCTGATGTTCAAGCAGAAGTTCCTACGTTCCAGTTTGCACTCGCTGCCTCTTGCCCTGGGCACCACTGAAAAGAGCGTGGCTCCATCCTCTTTGCACTCTCCCTGCAGCTGCTGATACACATTGAGGAGATTGCCCTCTGAGCATCCTCTTCTCCACGATGAGCAGGCCAAGCTCCCTCAGCCTCTTCTCATGGGAGAGGTGCTCCAGTCCCTTCACCACCTTTGTGGCCCTGTGCTTTGTCGCCTCTCCCCATTATGCTCATGTCTCTCTTGTACTGGGTAGCCCAGATGTGGACACAGCACTCCAGGTGTGGCCTCAGCAGTGCTGAGGAGAGGGGAAGGATCACCTCCCTCCACCTGCTAGCAATACCTTGCCTAACACAACTCAGGTTACCATTAGCCTTCTTTGTGGCAAGGGCACACTTCTGGCTCTTGTTCCACTTGGTGTGCACCAGGCCCCCTACAGCCTTCTCTTCTATGCAGCCTTGCAGCTGGGTCAACCCCAGCATGTACTAGTGCCTGGTGTTGCTCCTCCAAAGATGAAGAACTTGTTGAATTTCAAGAAGATCTGTGAGATCATTTCTCCAACCTGTCCATATCCCTCTGGATGGCAGCATGATCCTTTCATGTATCTGCCACTCCTCCCAGTTTTGTGTTGTCAGCAGATTTGCTGAGGGTACACACTGGCATATCATCCGCATCATCAATGAGGATATTTAATAAGAGCAGACCCCTCTTGACCCCTGGAATAGACCACTAGTTACTGGCCCTCAAAACAGACTTTGCACCACTTACCACTCTCTCATCCTGGTTCAGACAGTATTTGTTCCATCTCACTGTCTGCTCACTAGCACGTCTATAAGGATCTTGTGCCTCAGCATCAAAGGCCTTACTGAAGTATAGAAAGACAACGTGCACTGCTATCCCGAGAGCTACCTGGCCAGTCATTTCATTGCAGAGTTTTATCAAGTTGGTAAAGCACTACTTCCCCGTGGTGAAGTCACGCTGACTACTCCTGACAATTTTCTTCTCTATCATTTACCTGGAAATGGTTTCCAGGAGTAGCTATTCCACCGCCTTCCCAGGCATTGACATGAGGCTGACCAGCCTGGATTCCCTGGACAGTCCCTCCTGTCCTTCTTGAAGATAGGAATATCATTTGCCTTCTTCTAGTCTAAGGGCATTTCTCCCAGCCCCCATGATCAACCAAGGATTATCAAGGATATCCTTACGTCCAGTGTGTCCAAAACTGTTTTGGTGAGAAATACCATCTTTGGTGCTGAAAAAGGTCTTCCCCCAGTTCACTTACTTTTTTCATTCCCCACAAGTGGTACTCTCTCTTGAAACACAGGGACTGCAATGAGTTGCCATTTTCCCAGAGTCAGAGGACATGGAATGGCTGAGGTTGGAAGGGATCCCTGGAAACCATCTGGCCCAAACCTCTGCTCAAGCAGGCCACCTATAGCAGGTTACCGAGGACCACATCCAAACAGTTTTTGAATATCTCTAAGGAGAGAGGCTTCACCACCTCTCTGGACAACCTGTGTCAGTGCTCAGTCACCTGCTGCAGCGTGGAGATCTGCTCCATGTGGGACCCATGGGCTGCAGGGGGACAGCCTGCTCCACCAGGGGCCTCTCCACAGGCCGCAGGGGAACTGCTGCTGCCTGCCTGGAGCACCTCCTGCCCTCCTGCTGCAATCACCTGGGGGGCTGCAGGGATATAGCTCTCTCACTTCTCACTCCTCTCTCCCAGCTGCTGTTGAACAGCAGTATTTTTTTTTTCCTTCCAAATGCTCTCCCAGAGGCCCAACCAACGTCAATCCCTGGCTTGGCTGTGGCCAGCGGTGGGTCCCTTTTGGAGCAGCTGGAGCTGGCTCTGGTCTGACATGGGGCAGCTGCTGGGCTCTGCTCACAGCAGCCACCCCTGCAGCCCCCCTGCTATCAAATCCTTGCCACATACACCGAACACAATCCCCCTGAATCATTCTGAACAGTGCATCTGGCACCTCATTCCCTGGTCAGACTATACTTTTCAGCTTCAAAAACTATGTTTTCCTCAGTAAAATGCCTGAGAACTTGCTAAACTGCCAGCAAAACCAAAAAAGAAATATTTTCTGAGGATGATGCTAAGGGTGTTTTTACCCAGCATAGATCAGAAACCTAGGGCTTGTGACTAAAGCTATCCCATTCCCATTATTAAATCTGAACCTTGTGCATAATTACCTACTGAGCACTTCTTTGCAGTGAAACAGAAGGTGCAGCCACATGATTAAATGGTATCACTTACCTTTTTTTGATACCGTTAAAGAGGGATGAAGTATTTGTTCATTTTCTTATGTCAGACAAAAAAGAAAAAAAGAAAAAAAGAAAAAAAAAAGAAAAAAGGAGAAAAAAAGAGAAAAAAGAAAAAAGAAAAAAAAGAAGAAAAAAAAAAAAAGAAAAAAGTCACTGCACTGAGTTTAAGGACTGTAGGCCTAAAATTGTTACACTTATATTTGGTCACTCGTATTTGACTGAGGTTCGCTGTTGCTTTTGTAATATATTAAGGGGATCATTTAATATTTCCACAAGCCTGAGGCATAGCATATAAATAGATTCGTAATGTCCAAGCCCTTTTTTAAAATGGAAACATAATTGTTGATCAAGAACATTAGGTCATTTAATAACAATGTTCACCTTATGGACTTTATCAGTACAACTTTATGCAATTTACTTCTTTTATTAATAAGATGACTGTTTGAAAATAAAATAGGTAAATCTTTATTATAAAGTCCACAGTTAAAATAGTGCTGAGGAAATATGAAGTTGTATTTCCTAGATTTGCAGAAAAAGGCTGGAAATTACAACTATAATTTTAAAATAATGAATTGCATCCAGTTGAACTTAAAGCATTAGACCTTTATGATACGAATAAATCAGATCTAGGAGAAACGGTAATCATAACAGAAGACAAAATATTTCTCCCCCAACAGTTTATATCTCTTTAACCTCATAGTAGTAACAATAATAGTAGCAGTAAAAACAGATACTTCAAACAATGAATATATATATATATTTTTAATGCATAACTAGAACTGAAATAATGTTAGTGCTCTGAAGACCACTTGTTGTTTAGGTTTGGAAGAGAGGTAGGCACAAAGTTCAGAAAGATCAAGGATAGTGAAAGTTTTTTCACTGTACGTTGTCATCACTCAGTCTGGAACCTCATACCACTGCTATTGCAGTGCTTCTGAATTATTCAAGCAAATCCAGTGAAAATGAGATAAACCATATTGTGCACCTTTCTGTGTTGTTCTCCCCTCATATCCCATCAAGTTTAACGATTGTAATACTTGCTAATAACATCCCATGTTGCAAAAATACCCTATTCCATAATGTTTGCAAGGACATTAAATCCTGTGTGTAGGATTTCAGGTGGGAGTTATATACAGTTCCTGGGCTGAAGTGGAGTCTCAAGCTGTGGCAGAAGGGGGTTTAACCCTCCAGTAGTTCACATGAAGAAGTTATCTCTTCATAACTCCTATGTGATACTCTAGAAAGATAAAACTTTCAAATTGGCTCAACCTGAGTAGTTCATTCAGGCACTTCGTAAAACATACAAAAGCAGATCCAAGATAATAAACCAGGGAGAGTACAGTTTACCAGACTCAAAAGAATGGAAAGTCTGTTTACTCACAATCCTGTTTGTGGCGGAGAGTTTCCTATATGATTTTTCTCTATGGAGACTTCTTTCCCTGTCTTGGTCTTAGTGCAGGCTGAGATGTAAAAGAAATTTTTCCAGCCTGAGGTGTATTAGGGACTTTAGGCAAATTTACTTTAGAGGTTATGAGAGGAGGCTGAAAGAATTTTAGTGGATAAAATAGGCTAATGAGCACATGAAAGGAAGCCAAAAGGATTTCAGTAGATAAGATAGGCTAATGGGCATGTGAAAGGAAGCCAAAAGAATTTTAGTAAATAAGACAGGTAAGGGACATGTACTATATCTTCCGCTACTTATTCTGCAAAGAAACTGAGGCAGGAAATTCTGGGATTCCTCACGATTAACAGTTCCTGACAGAAAACAGGAAACACATTTCAAGAACCAACTGAAACCGAATCTGCAGTTTAAGCAGAAGCTGAGAAGCTTACGAGTCTGCGCTGAGACAAGAGGTCAACCAGCAGTGACGAGGAAGATCCACTAATCTTCATCTCCACGACCCCTGGCAACCACTACCAGAAAACACTGCGCAAGCGTGGACAGGAGGAATCTATGAGAATGACTCCCTGAACTAATTTTAATACAAAGCGGAGATAGGTCATGCATATGTATAGGCGTCTCGAGAAACTTCATGCATATGTAACTCTTCACCACATACAACCAAGGCAAGTGCCGCGTTGGGGTGCGCACGACTTTGGTGGGACTACTCCTCGTGCTGCCCAGCGCTGAATAAACATACCTACTTTACAATTTCACTGATTGTGGAGTTTGCTTTCTGCACGTCAGTTAAAAAGAGAAGTGCTTGGTTAAATGCTGATCTCACTCTTGCTCTCTTTTTTTTTTTTTTTTCTGCACACCTTCAATTTTCCCCTTTATTAAAACCAATTGAACTAACAAAAAAAGAAACTTTGAGAAAATTCATCAAACATAATCTCACCTTGAAAATATCACCTACTAGTATTCTTAAAATTCAGACAAGTGGAAAAAAGCACAATCCCACTATCTACAAATTATAGCTCCTCTCTGTTATTTCCATTACTTCAGTCTTGTGAGACAAGAACCTCAGCACTGTAGCTCCAGATAAGGCTTAAAAGTAAGATATATCCCTGGTTACAGAAGGTTTACTGTAGGAAGTCAGCATCCTACCAAATTTGTAGTGAACACTTTTTCACAGAAAAATGTGCAGCAGTATACTAAACAAATTGAATAAACCGTGGGAAACTACTCCTCCCATGCTCCAAAGGCTCGTTCTGTACTTCTTGCAGTGATAAGTGAATTTGTTTAGGATTCCTCATCCTAAGGAATGGTAATACCTTCTCACAGACCATTGTTTGTCCTTTACTGGCTGCAAAGTGTGTGCAAATTTCAGAAAATGTTGCCTAATTAGTTGATGTGTTCGTGAAACCCATGCTGGTTTTCTTGCCCTAATAAGCAAATCATACAGATAGAGAAAATGTCATTTGAGACATACATTAATTAAAGTGACTGAGATTGTCATGGTTTTTCTACTTCGTCAGGAGTTGAATTGATGACAGAAAAGAGACTTTACTCCTTCAGGATCTTTTGGAAATAATTTGATTTGTGGGGATAAGGCTAAACTGTTCACGAACAGAATATATTCCACTCTATCAAGAAGTTCATTTGGAAAAGGCATTATTCAGAGATTCTGTTGCTCCTTAGAAAGGAGGGGTTATAGTAACTTGATGTATTTTGTCGTGCTTCCACTGGCTGGAAGATGATCTGATGTTTCAAATCTGGGTTTAATTTAGATGAGGAAACTTGAAAACTTTTCAGGTAATTCAAATAAGTACCAGTCATCCAACTCTTAATTCAACACCACAAATTCCTGTTTAAAAAATCAACTCCTAAAATATTGCTTAAAGGAAATTGGAAAATTGGCCTGAGGGATGAGTTGTGAGTTGTTTTGTGCATACCTGGTATACCCTTACCTATTTTTTCCTTTTTCACCCCTGAAATTACCCCTGAGAGCTTAAAGGTTTCTTTTTTTTTTTTTTTTTTTTTTTTTTTTTTTTTTTTTAAATCAAGCACTAACAATCCCAGAAGCTGTGATGTTAGCAAAACACAGCGGGGCTCACAGTAGAATCAAGAGAAGTGTCAGCACTGAACTTGTAAACGCAGGTGATACAATACAAAAGACTTGGGTAGCATATAGCTTCAAAGGAGAACAGTATACCAGAGTGTTACACCATGGTTGAGAAACAGCAGTAAAACCAAATTCGGATGAGCTTTGTACAGCAATGCTTTCTTTTTCAACAGAATTTGCTCAGTTAAGTATTTCTTGATTGATAAAAAGATTCAAAACACTTTAAAAGCAAACAAATTTTAGTAACATAAATAGATGCAGTTAGAGAAGAATTTTTTGATGCCTGTTAGTGAGGATGAGCATTGGTCTTAAAATGTTCCAATGCATTTGCAATATGCAATTCTGAAATCCTGGTGAAAATAAAATCCTTTATGGTATGCATAAACTGAAAGAGATGAGCATACAAACATGCACATAGAGGGCATGACTCTTGAACTGAGTGAGTCTATGCTGAAACAAGCTTTTAAAGAAAGATATGTGGAGACACCTTTTTTCACAGAAAAGATTAAGAGCACAGAAAAAAACCTTCATTCCCGATCTCACTGAGAACTCAGTAAATTAGCATTCAATAGATTTTCTATTTCAATGCAATATTTTCATTTTAGTACTTCTGCTGTCATTATTCATTGCATCGCAGACCTTTGTGACTGTGGCCTGGAAAGCTGTACAGGAACTAGTTTAATTGGAAATATTGTGAAACCAAAAGATATTCTGGCACTCAAAGTATTTATATTTCAAACTAACTATCACAAGCAAGTGTTTAGTTTTAATAAAGCTGTTACTAAAGGTTATTTGCCAGCTGATAAAAATAACGCGTACTTTAGTGAACAGAAAGTAAAAGTGAGACTGCTCACATTATCTTTTATCTAGAAGTTACAGAGGAATAAATATTGTGGTTATTTTAACATGTTAAAACTTTATGGGCTTAATGTTTGCACTTGCAACTAAATGGACAATTATTAATCAATTAAACAGGCTTTGTAACAATGCTTACCAAGATTAAGTCATATGGTGACAGTACAGATGTAGCACAGATAGATGAAATAGGTCCAACAGAAAACAGATTGAAAGTTGCCAAACATTTTTTTTTCCCCAGTGCATTTCAGTAGTGGTAAAATGAATAAATGAACTTGAAAAGTTTGGAGGTTTTTGCTATGGTTTGTGTGGATTGGTCCTAATAAAATAAGGACACAAAAAAAGGACACTGATAATACTCCCTATCACAAAAGGACACGGGACAAAAGGACACTGACAATACTCCCTAAGCTGCTGTCTCCACTGACAGGGAGATGTGAAGTAGACAGCCCTCACAATCTGCAAATTTAAACAATTAACAAAATGTAATAGTTAGCATAAAGATTATTTTACAGTAATGGGACAATCTACGAGAATGGTGACTGGAATTGCAACACAGAACAACAACAACAACAACAAAAGAAACAAAAATAATCCACCTCGCTCCCCCAAAAAAACTCTTAATCCTCCAGAAAAATCCCAAACCTCTCTCCCTTTTCTCATTGTCTCAGTAATGAAGAAAGGGGAGCTGGCTGCTCAGTTCCAGAAGCATCCTGACATGTTTGGAGGTTCTCCAAGAACTATATGCACCTTCTTCACAGCACCCAAATGTATTGTATGCCTAATATTCTGTGCAAATTTTTGATAGGAGTTAAGGGTGCACCAGTGACCTCAACATTTTGACCCCTCTTTTCTCCACACATCTAGCCACAGGACTTACTTTATGGTATATGCACCACAGCTGGACTCACAATCCTCATCAAAACAGAGATGACCCTCGAGGCAGCAAGCTGCAAATGCATGTGTACAAACAGAGAAGCACCTTTTGCCAAATCCATCAACATATTAGTGTGAAAAAATGGAATACAACGAGGTGTCAGAGCATTTACATTTCATTCACAGCACTAGCAGTCATGCTGTAAAAATGTTACCACCTAAGTGGTCCTGGAATGAATGGCATTATAAAGGTTTACTAGGAGAGTGAAGCAAAGCTAGAAAGCTTTCTGAGCATATTCTGCAGATAAAGATGTTATCTTTTGGTTACGAAGCCATATTTCTCACCTCAGAAGCACTTGGAGATCTGTGGGATGACCTGCCAGCAGTCCTACAGAAAATCTTTATTTAGAGAGACAGAAACATAAGCCTCCTGTCTGCTGCAGGAGATGGACTGTTATGTGCATGTGAACAAATACACACTTGTCACACAGCACAGCAGGTAAACAAATGGGCACCACCTGCCTTAAGGAAAAGCCCCAAATCTGTACGTTATTTTCAGTGAGGCATAATTTTTGGTGACTCCTAAAAATCTGTCTTTGAAAAGGGGTTAGCAAAGAAGGAGGTCCACAGACTCAGTCCATCATTTCCAGTGCTACAGCTGAGCTGTTTACAACTGAGGGTTAGAAACCATGAAAGCGCTTAACCGGTCTGTCTTTCCCTAGAGAAACCTCCCCACCACCATAACTGCAGGGCTCAGACATTGCTTTCAGAGGTCACAGCTGCACACACAGCACACATTACTCCCATAGACTGTGTTCCCAGCCTGTGGATTCAGGAATCCCCTACATGATTTATGATCCTAATCTATTTCTTTTGTCTGATGTTGTTAAAATAATGATGCATCTCCCTGTTGGCATTTTCATTCCCAGAGATTACATCACAAAAGATATCATTACGGTCTTAAGTAATATACAAGTTTAAGAATCAAAGAAGAACATCCCAAACACATAAAAACAGACAAAGACAGGGAGACTGGATTTCTTATTTAATTTAAAACACATAAGTATTTTTACAGCGTAAATGAGTATTGAGGGTTATCCTGTGAAAGGCAATGTTTTGTGGGCTGGAATATATCTTCCTAACACAGAGATTGATTTAATCAGCTGAATGAATAAAAAAATAAAATAAAATAAAATATAAAAAAATGAAAGTGAGAAAGAAACTTGCACATGCTTTGCCAGGTGCAGTGTCTCCAGTAGCCAACAACTACCATTGGAGAGCTGCTAAATCCTTGGTCCTCTTTTGAGAAGGCCTGGAGCTGGAATGACAAGGATGGTGTCTGGGGTTGTTCCTGGGACCTGGGGGTCTGGATCCTTGTCTTTCAGCCTGCCCCAGAAAGCACCAGGCTATTTTTTGCAGGCAGACTCTCATGGTAGTGCACCCTCCTTGGTGCAGAGGGGTGGGCGCCTCTGTCCCACTCCCATCCCTCGCTGTACCTGGGTCTATGGCATTCAGCACCCCTTGCAGTGGGAGAAATTGAGGTAGTGACGCTCAAGCCTGTCACAGCCTTTCCAAATATCAGAGCTGTAGTCTCTGGAGGTGTCAGCACTATTTTTGCTTTCCTCTTAGCTTGGTACCACCTGGATCAGTAGAGTAGGATTTGTTCCTTTGGATGAAGCAGCAGACGGCAGCTATTTGGGCTTGGAAAAAAAAATCAGTGCTGAGGAGTAGGTGCCATTTGCTATAATACAGGCTCAGCTTCCTCTCATACGGCTACCAGAGTGACTATACTTGCAGGGTTTTGTTGGTGGAGCAGAGGAAATCAGTGGAGACCATGACTGCAGTCTTTTCCACAGTCTCCTCCATGCAGCAGGCTGCATGAGGTCTCTCTGCTGGTGGCTGGATCAGTGCAGCAGAGAGATGCCAAGAGTGATGACCCTGGCAGCAGCTTTCCAAATTGCTGAGGAATTTAATTAGAAGAGTAAGATATAGAAGTAATTTTTCTTCCCTATTGCTACCGATGCTTATGCATATCAGCTCCTACAAAGGGGAAAGTCAGTTTGTTCAGGCTCTTATCTTTCCTTTACTTCAGGGACCTTCTGGTTTTGAGAAGGCTACTCCGTGCAGGACTGTGGCAGAGGAAAACATGCATATAGGTAGACCTGATAAAATTCATTTTTAAAATCATATTTTGCTTTCCCCATTCAGATATCAAACAACCAACTGAATGGATAATAAAGGCTAGTCAGATGTCTGTTAAATCAACAACATCTGGTCAACATAATAAAAAAGAAGCAAAAGTTTCTCTCTTTCCAGCTAAGGTGCTTTGTACGGCAGCTGGCATTTCTAGGAAGGATCCAGGAATGTGTGATAAAAATCCTAGAGCGTATGAACTCAAGGATTGTTTGTAGCAAACACGTTTCCTTTGATGCTGATGTTTTCAGAAGAAAAGGTTCTAGCACTTGATGGAGCCAGATAATTATGTTTGGTTCTCTGCCTCCAAATGAGTGGGAGGTATATTTGTGTGACACGGTAACAAGTGAAAGCAAAGATATATTTTTGTAACACCCATGGCCTACTTCCAATTGATTCATACATCACATGCTTCTCCCTTTGAAAAGCAGCTACAAGAAACTCGCCATCTTAAAAAAGGAAATAGAAATAACTACAGAAGAGAAGAACAGCAGGGAGGAATTACTTCTCTCTTCTTTCTGTGACCTGCCTGCTTGAAGAAGTAAATATTACATATTACCATACCATTTGTATTTGCCTCTGCTCTAGTCTGGTACAAAGAAATGTCACAAAATGCTTTCAGAGGAATTCACTGAAACAACAGCACTTAGCCACATACTCTGTGAGTTCTGAAATCTGCAAAACCTATTTTGGAGGAGAGTACTGTTAAGTCCTGTGACTGTAGCTTGGATCTCAGATCTCATCTTTGAAAACAGACAAAGTTTCCAAATGCATGATAGGCTCTTCATTTGAAAGCTGCAGGCCCATTCTGGGGAGAATCAAACAAGCTGCATTGTGATAAGACTCAACAACAGGTTGTCCCTTTATTTCAAGTGTTTCTGAGACCGTAGTGTAAGAGCAGAAAACATAAAGTCATCCTGCCATTGTTTATAGAACATGTACATTGTTTGTAAAAAGATGTCAGTCACATTAGATAGGCCCTCTGAATTAGTCCATTATGTGACAGCCTAAACCAAATACAGGATGAGAAATTTGTGTGGAAGTAGCATTCCAGCCCAGAAATTTTTGAAGCTGTTAAACAGGCTGAATTATTACAGGTAAAAGAAGCACCTCCATCCTGCACTCACAACCTGCCAACAGACCATGTTCTGCCCTTTATTTCCCTCTCCTTGCACTTGAGTGCTGAGAGAGAGCTTACCAGCCCTCACATAAAGCTTGTCCTTACTTTGTCTTCTCAGATTGCAGTTTTTACAACCAACAGGCAACCATGACTCTCTTCATGCACAATTATGTTTGAGTGTAGACAGTACGCAACTCAGAATAAAACTGGAACCCCTAGAACACTGATTTCTTGTGCCAGAAAAGAGGCTAAATTATGAGCCATGACACTTAAAATGATTAGATGACAAATGCTGCAGGCCTGCTGAAGAGAATGGAGTATCAGTACACCTTCATCAATCAAAGTTAAACTGTTCTAAATCAACTACCTTAGAGAATAATGTACTCTGCTTTCACTTATCTTAGTTGAAGGAATCCATTAGCCTGTAAAATCTGTGTTCTTCTTGGTTTGAGAGCTGGGCTGTCTTTGGCATCATTCACTTTCCAGCTTTTTGCTAAAATAAAGGACAAGGTCATGACATAAGGGATCTATATTAATTATGAAATAATGGGCATGGAGAAAGTGCAGCATGGAATGGGATTGTACAGGGCATGTGGTAGGATTCCATAAAATATTCAAGATGAAAAAAGAGATTTCATAGTCATTGAAAAGGTACCCATACAAATCAACAGGGATCAAGAATCTTTTCTATAAATCATTTCATGAGTCAAATAAAAAATACTTCAAGAAAAGGCTAAGGATTATTTTTCTGTTGTTTAAACCTTGTATAGAAGTTGTATTACTCCTACAAATTGCAGATCTGGTCACCAGCTGATGACCATTATCATTTTTAAACAGGACACATCTGTTCTTAGACTTTAATTTACTTGTTAAAGCATTTTTCATTATTTTGCTGTTGAGACAGAAAATTTTCACTAAAACTTATCAAAAATATAATTAGAAAAAAGTAAGCTGCCACTGAATATCTTAGCAGCAAGGAATGACAGTTCCTATAGTTTTCATGCAATTTAACCACAATAATTTGTGGTTACTCTGTCTTTATTATCCACCCTGTGCATTGCACTAGATCTCCTAGGATGGTAGGTTAACTTCAGTCATTGTGCAAGAACAATTAAATTACTGTCTATTTGGCAGAAGAACAATTAAAACCATAGTTTTGTT
The DNA here is from genome assembly GCF_964211835.1 of Anser anser. Taxonomy (NCBI): domain Eukaryota; kingdom Metazoa; phylum Chordata; class Aves; order Anseriformes; family Anatidae; genus Anser; species Anser anser. Next base: position 36,230,576 of record NC_139723.1, on the reverse strand, counting down.
TTAATTTTGCTTATGGAAAATTACGAGAACACTTGACTCAGCATGAAGTCTGTATCAGCACTATAGGTATTTCTTGAACAGGCAAAGTGAGCTTATATTTTCAACATTTTTTTTTTTGAATAAAATTTGTTCATGATAGAAAGCTAGAAAACTCTTAAAAGCAGATGTGCCATCTTATACAATCACATTATTAGCCATACCCCAATTTAATCCATTGTTTTGTTTTCATTCTACACTTCCCTAGTAACTGTCCTCTTCGGTGTTCAGATCCCCCCTTCCAAAAGCTTCCACCTTGTCTTTCATGAAAGGAAAGGACTTCAGGTGCTTATCATAACTCACACTTTATGACGTTTGTTTTAGTAATATGATTTACACGCTGTTTACTTTTCTTTTTCTTGCTTTAAGGTGACATAAAATTCATTAAATATTAATGTAAATCAGCAAGGAATCACAGAACACAAAAAGCATTGCGAGCTATTCTGTTGAAAGGAGCAGAAGTAAACAGAAACAACTAGCATGAGTTAGCAACAGCTCTTGAACCTTTCCACTTAAAAAAGCTTTGTAAAAGGCAGGTTAGAATTCCTAACAAATTGGTGGACTATAGAAGTGTAAAGCACAATAACCAACGTGGGCTGTGTTTAGTGATGACAGTCTGACTTGTAAGGAAATGACAATCACACTGGCATCTCAGTTGAAGACTCAGGCCAGAACATTTCCAGTACCATCATCTGTGGACGTACTTATGGGAGATAACATGCTGTGTGAGGCTGGATGTGTGTGCTGGACACAACTAGGAATTTTATTCTCCAGAGTGTCTTTGCCACCCCACAGCAGTGTGAGGTAACGTGGTTGAAAGGTGTGTGCAAAGTTAATGCAGAGAAGGAAGACTGACTTGTTGGCTTTTTACTTTTCTCCCTTAAAGGGAGGGATTTTAGAAGAGACTGAGGAAGAAGGTAGTCTGTTGAAGATAGCTTGCTTCTTTTATTATTTTATCTATTCTCTCCAAATAGTCAAAATAAGTAAACACTTGCATATAATTAATACACTTGTAAGCCATGTTACCTTTCACTCGTGTATTAATTATGTTAATTATCAGCAGAAATTGCTTCTGTTTGTGATCCAGTTTACCGGTTTCATGGATACAGTATCTTAGCCAATACTCTTTTGACTCATTCCTCTCATTTTGTAAATAGATTAAATTAAACTCCTGTCATCGTATTGGGTTTTAAGCCGATGGCCTGCCCTTCACTCTTCAGCATCCCTTGCACTGGCTGATGTTAGAAATATACTTGCCAATCTGCCAGAATATTGCAAAGGTTTGAAGCCAAAACTGAAAACAAAGAAAACATGTGTTAGCATATTGGACTGACACGATATTAATTTTATATTTCAACTAGAATGTTCATTTTTACATTTTACTTTGAAACCAATGACGATGAAGAACAAAAATATGCATGTACAGCAAACTGATAAGGCCAATTAGAGAGAAAAGGCATGGAAAGATAATAAGGAAAGCAGCAGAGACAAATCTGATGATTAAAATCATTCAAAAATGTCCATGCATTTGTACCCTTTCAAAAAGAAAGGTTGTAGCTCACTAACTATGGGCTCCGAGGGACACATTTGCTCCATCACTGGTACAACATGTCCTCTTCTGCTAGCATCAGTTTTATGATATTCTCAGTTCAGAGTGACATTTTTTCTTTTATTTCTTTCTTCAGTTCATAGAAAGTTTAGGACAAATGCCTAGGATCACTAGGAAACACAGGAGCCTTATCAGACACACCATGCATGTTACATAAACAGTCACTGAAATGAATTTACAGCCTGAATAGTTTTCAAGTAAATGTGTTTGTGTGAAATACGGTCCATGTTACCAAGAGAAAGACATGCACAAAATTGTCATTGTCTGAAGATTCCTTTTTTAAGAAGGGTATAGCTGTAAAGGGAAAAGTACAGTGAACTTGATCAAGTTAGTCAATAACTACATCAACAGATTTGAGGGATTTCCACACATCAAGTTGTGCAAGCTCTGTCCATTGCTGATTATTGCAAATCAGTGTGGTGCCCAAGGCTTTATATTGTTGATTGAATGTTCAACAAAATTCATTATTAGATCTGAGGGCTATTAGCCAGTCTCAAAAAATCAAACATCAAAGACTCCAGGACGGGAAGACTTAAGGCATCACTTACGCTGACATGTTCCTCCGTTAGTAGGATCGCTGTAGTAGCCAGAGAAGCAAGTTTCACAGTGCTTGCCAGTTGTCAGATTTTCACACTTCTCACAGATGCTTTCATTTACACACTTACTGTGCCCATTGCACTGGCAGGCTGAAGAAAAAAGAGAAGGATGAGTATTTGTGCTTAGATACAGCATGTCACATAGCACCTCTGTGCTCCAGAGAGGCTGACTGAAACCACTTCACACAACTTCCAAAGAGGCTCTTGCAGTCTTGCTACAGATACGTGAAATCAAAGAGAAGCGTGTACAGAAAACTTGAAATTTAAAGCAACACACAGTAAACTGAACTCCAAACAACTACGTGAATATTGGACAGACTGGTCTGGAAACAGCAGGTGGGATAGATATACAAGGAGAAACAGGAAGGAGAGGTTTTAGCAGCAGTTGAGTAATTTTAATTCTATATAGTTAGTGTCAAATATTTTATTTCAGCATCTCCCTAAGCATTACTAGGAGCTATTCAGCTTTCAGGGAAAGAACAGTCTTTTCTTTTTAAGAACCCCAAAAGCAAGTAAGTAAATAAAAGTTAAAAATCTCAATTAAGGTCTGAAGAAAGAAAAAATCTCACTAGAATAATGCATGGATTAGGGAAAAAAACACAGCTAAATCTTCACAAAGCAAATCTCTAGAGCTTACTTTACCTTACAACTCCTTGCATCTCAAAACATGTTATTTCTCATGTCTTCCAAGCTCCTTTTCTGCCCCATGTGGGAACACAAACATCACTAACATCTTACGAAGTCGCTCACCTTGCATTTAACTTTTGCCACCACTGAAACGTTTGACCAGTTAAAACTTACTCACTTACCTGGACACTGAATAAAGGACCAATTGTACTTGTTCTCCGCAAGACACATGCTGACATTAAGGACAGGCTCCAAGCTGTGTTTCCTTGTGGCAGACGGCGTTGGCATCTTGACGGGCCCTCGATAGGAGCCTATACTTAGCCAGTATAACCAGTCTCATTAATGCCTTCCGTTCTTTTTAAAGGACAGCAGCAATGACTACAGTATAAAAACAAAACAAAAACAAACAAACAAACAACCAGCAATAACGGAAAAAGAAAAAAAGCAGCTAGAAACTGGCAAGTAATTACAGACACCAAATGCTACAGTGACACCAAGCGGTGAAATACTATAAGTTCAAAGTTTGTTATTGGCTTCACAATTCTCATCTCTTTCCTGTTTTGCCTTTCTTTGCTCCACCGTGCAATTCATTGCTATTATTGGTGTTAGAACATATTCCATAGCAACATATTGCCTTTTCTACAGTTTTACAGAAAACATTAACAAATCTCTGCGTGTCTCCCCCCGCCACTCCCCTCACGCCTTCCACCCCCAAAATCAAATTTCAGTGAAAGAAGAAAAGGTTTAAGGTTTTACTTTCCCAATAAGTACCCCACATAACAGACAAAGGTGACACAATTAACTGAGAATAAATTTCTCATTAAATTAAACTGCTGAGGAATTGTGGTTTGAGAAGTCTCTCCATCTGTCTCAAACAGTTTAGAGTTATGAATCATTTTGAGACAGACAGTAGAGCAAAGGTTCTTTATAATTTGCTGTAATCTTAGTTACACTGATTTTTTAAAGTATTTTTCTTTGCTGAGCCCTTCATTTGAACAGGTCCCCAAAGCCGACCAATTGCAATGTATATGCACATGAAATGACTTTCCACCTGTGTAATACCTAATGCTACTGTGTTCTTAGCTCTGTTTAGGTCTCTTTGAGTTACTACTGCTTCCTAGACATAATCTTTCTCACACAATTAGAACCAGTACCAAATTCAATATTTTCAATATTGCAAGATACAAATTACAAAAGTAAAAATTCAAGGGAAAAAAAAAAAAAAGAAAAAAGCTTTTGAAAAGATTTTGTTATTCCTTGGTACTCTTACCACATGCATAATATATTATTATGTGATACTACTATTTTTCTTGGTATTACTATTCTACCTCTAGAACAGTTTGCTCACATTTGTGATATATTTCTTCCTCAGCTTACATTATGGTAGTTGTGTCATGCACAATTTAACCTAATAAAAATAATTATGACTTGCATGATTTAAATGGGACATATCCAGGAATTTATTCCAAATTAATAACAAGAGTGTGGCATGTATTTTAACTCTAAAAATACATTTAAAATGCAGACTTGATATTACTCAGATATTAATTCAGAAAAAACCATTAGTTTGCATGTGAGCAGAGTCAAACAAATACTTTAAAAGTGTAGGTGGTAATCTAAAAATGTCATGTCAATATTACTTGCACTGATTGTAAATTCCTTGGCATACTAGCACATTTAAATATCTGGAGAATATTGGAAGAATAGTGTTGCTTTATTAGTGCAAGGGGAGCAAAAGAACTACAAGTTCATTGACCCAGAATTACTAACCCAAAGGCTTTGGTTTATTAAACCGAGTCCTAGAAGACGTTGGTATATGTGTATACAAATCATTGTAGAAACTCTTGATTTATTTTATTGATGTGGAACATTTTTCAGTATGGAAACGGAGGGTTGAATATTTTTGCTGTCAGAGGAGTTTCCTTCTGGGAAATGTCCAGCCATTCTACAGAGACTGCAGGAAAAATAATGGAAAAGTGCACAGGTTCTGTCTTTGTTCTTTATTTTTAATGGGAAAATTGAATTCAAGTTTTGTGAAGTTCCTATTGCCTTTGTCTTATGGATGAAGGAAAACATGAATGACAGAAAGACAATACCTTTAAAAACTGCAAGTCTCATTACTAATCTTCACTTTCCTTGCCTGAGGAGCCATCTCATATTTCTTCCGAAAGCTAATAACATGTCAGACAGCAAGACAAAGGCCTGAGCTGCAGTTTATGAGGCTGACCTAACAGATATTGCAGATCCAGAAAGAATCATATTAGCATCCTATGTTATGGATGATTTCTATCATTCTCAGATAATTAAGACAAAAGTCAGGACAGTAAGAGGACTTTGCCTTCCCCTCCACCTTTCCCTTTCCCTCTCCTCTCCCCTCCCCTCCATGTCAAGTTGAGCATTTTGGCCTTAAAATTGCTAATAATGATGCTGATCACCTCACCATGCCATGTGTAACACAATTAGACAAAGTAGAGCTTGAGTCTTTGGAGTCTTACAACACTTAATTTTGGAGCTGAAGGTTTATACATATGGACCATATGCACTTTTAAGGCAAGAAATTCTGTAAAATATTTTTGAAAGTGTAAGAAATCAACAATACAGAGATTCAGTGTTGTGTCATTCTTGCAACGGCAAACCCTTTTTCTAAAGGGTCAGATTTTGTAGCTGGTTATGAAGGGCCAGGTAGGGAATCTTCCTTTCACGTGACATCGCAGAGTTATGACACTCTGTTTCTGCACCAGAGAGGAAGGAAAAAGCAACACTATTCCTTGTTCCTGAACATCTTGTCAGAACACAGACCTTGCCTGGGCTGCAGGTTGAAAAGTCTTATTTTTTTTTTAGAATTCCTGTCATTATGTACCAGAATTAGTAGAGTTGTTGGATTAAGACAAGGATGTACCTTGCTAAATTAAGGTCTAAGGCGGCTGACAGAACATTCCCTGATGTTAGGCACTTGAGTTTTGAGGTTTAAATTAATGGAAAGTTATGAATATAAAAAGGAAACAGACAAACAAACACACCCACACACACAAAAAAAAAGAACACCAAAAAAACAAACTACCATGTTTTCATGGGCAATAGAACATGAAAAGTAAACTGCATTAATTTTGTAGGCTTAGCATACAAATTGCAGCAACCTCTGGATTTTTCCTCCTTTGTGCAGTCAGTAGGGTTCTTGACAATTTTATTACATGCTGACAAAGATTCTATCTCCCCCTACCTTTTTAAAATGTCTTGTAGATCTAGCATTACATTGCTGGTCTTCCATAGTTAAGTGAGAAAATTTTCCTCTCTATTTTGGCAACTATTGATTTGCAGCATATGACTGAATGTGGATATAGTTGTTTTTTATTAAGTGGAATCAGGCTGAATTGCATGAGTTTTTGTGCAAATAGGCAAAAAAAATCTAAAATCATTTAGGCTGGAATACTAACTTCTGCATCTCTGCTTGAGTCATGCTGTAGTAAATGCCAGCAGCACCCATTTACTAATTTTCAAACACAGAACCGTGGTTGCTCATTAGATAAGTTCACCTCTTATCAAGTGGATCTGAATTCCAAAAGCTAGAATTAATCAGGAATATCTGTTGCATACCTACATCAAATATTGAAAACGTTTTTACCCAAACTTACAAATATATGCATAGGCATAAATATGCATACATATACAAACACTCGCATGTATCCTTACATGCAGAAATAGACATATATGCAGAAAATGCATTTCTGATTGTGAAGGGGTTACAAAGCATGAAAATGTGGTGAAGCTACAGGTGAAGTGAGTTCCACACTTGCTCCCAATTGCTGGCAAGAGTAAATCTGACTGTCCTCTCTGACATCCATGGTTACAAGCTGTTCCTTGGCCCAGCATCAGAGACTGGGCAGAGCTGCATATTCCTCAGCTGTGCAGCAGGAGGCTTGGAGGCTCCACACTATCTGTCTCCAGGCTACAAGTGCCTTAACTCAGCTATGCTGGCAAAATTGTACATTGCCTGTGCTGGGCAGCTGCAGGGAGTGGCTGATGGGCACAGAAGTTAATGGATTAGAGAAGCTTTCCCAGCTTGAGGGGTACTTGTCCTCACCAGATCCCACAGAAAGCTTGGCATTCAAGAAATCAGTCAATTTCTGATTAGAAAATTAATATTATCTCAGTGCAAGCACTTGAATAGATCTGACTGAGGTTTCTCTATACTTTGAGAAGCTTTAATTAGACGCAGTATTAAAGTATCAGAGATTAAAACAAAAACCACTAGTCTTCACCCCTCTGCATGCACACTATATTTACATTTGCATTGATGTCTGTAGACGTGTCACAGATAGGTAAGAGTAACTGACTAGTTTGTTAAGCAGTGACAGACTTTTATTGTGCACTGAAATAAAAGTGCAAAGTAAAGTTGTTCATTAAAAGTTAAGAAACATTTAAAAGCTGCTTTGTATACTGCCAGATTGAATTTTAATTTTTTTTTTTGGATATTTTTCTTGGAAATCATATAAGTTTTAATCAGTTTTTAAAATTACTTTTTTTTTTCCTTTTTAGATAAAAAATTTGAATTTAGTATTGTGTAAGTTGCAATGACATCAGGTTATTTTGCTTTAAAATTCTAGTGAGAAGATTTATATGGAGTTGTAGAAGACGCTGTAATTGATACTTTTTTTTTTTTTTCCCCTCTACAGAAGTTCCCATCTAGTGTAGGAAAAACTGTATTTCACAGGTTACTGCAAATAATACTTTTTAATTTTCCTTCCAGGTCTAAGAGCTTATCTTGGAATATTAACATCATGAGGCAATCATAAACCCACTAAAGAAGCTTTCAGTTTTGTTAGTGATTACTAGTTGTCCTACATAAATCTCAAACACACCGACAAATCCATGATGTCTCCTGAGAGAGGGGAGATTTTGGATATTTTGTGTTTTATGAGCCCTTCTGTGGATATACCCAGTTACTCTTGAAATATCTGTAACTATATCATTAATAATTTCACAATAGCAGAGATCAGAAGGACTGTTCCTGAGACAAATCAAAACAAGTGCAAAATCCCTACATCTGTTACAGAGTCATATCAGACCATGAAAGCAGGCATCTTGCAATGAGTGGTAGCAAGGTGACACTATTGAATAACTGAGGACAAAAATACAGAAAATAGGTAAGACTGATTTTGCATATGCACACCTCTATATCATTGTATTGCTGCAGGAGCAGTTTCCAAAACTATGGAGTTAATCTGTGAAGGAACCCAGGGTCTTTCTCTGAAATAACACAGATATGACGTGCACAATTTCAGTAGATCCAATTACTAAGGAAATGTGACATCAAGTAATATACTACAGTAAGGAGGACAAAAGAAAAGTGCAGAATGAAAGTCTGGTTACCTGCATATAAGGGCCAGTTTGTAGCCATTTGAAATCATCTTTGCTTGTCTGGAGGCAACAGCCATGACTGAACTCCCAGAAAAGTTAATTGCATCTTCTGAATCACATGGAATTTAACAAATAAAAGATTTGTTCAAGATGCACATCCATCATCTGAATATGGAATTTAGAGGAACATAATTTGTCATTATGTCAGCAAAAGGAAACATAAACATCTGTTATCAAAAACTGCCTGGTTAATTTAGTGGCTTATCTAGTGGTGAAGGCAGAGCTCAGAACAACCATTTTGAGAGTACCAGATGTTCTGGCAGGTTTGGGTACAACAGCTGTCATATGTGACAAAACATAAGACTGAATGAGCCAGAGACTTAGCAGCTCTTAGAAACAAGCAGAGGTCCAATAAATACACCTAACTCGACAGAAGAAAAGCTTATGCGTAGCAGTCAGTACAGAACAGTTAAGGCTTTTTCTGCAGACACTTAGTCTATGCAGTCAGATGCAGAAGGAGCTACCCACAAGAGCATGTTTTGATGAATATTTTTAGAAAGTCCCTGGAGGCCAAGAGTGGAGGAGCTTGTGCACATGCCAAGCTGCCCCAGACCTAAGTATTTTATGCAATGATTGGAAAAGACGACCTTTGCCTATAGAAATGAAATCAAGCTGCTGTACATCCACAGTCTGGTAATACGACAAATACAAGGCAGTAAGATATTAGTCATCATATATACATTGTTTTAGATCGATCAGTATGACTGCAAGGAACAGGAAGAGGAGACAAAGAGTAGACTGTGCAAGTAGAACTGCTGCTCAACTCCTGTTCAGTAGAAACCCACTGAAAACGTACTTGCTAGCTTTGCTATTGTAATGTGAGGTAAAACACCAGACCTGTATAACAGAAAAGGGAAACAATGCCACAACTGAGAAAAAAAAGTCTGGTATGGATACCTCTACATTTATATAGTTAAACTGGTTTTACAATGCAGGCTTTAATGCAGGCTCTCCATTATGAGAAATTCTGCTGCATAAAAGTATGTGTTAGAAATGTTTTGCAGCAATCACTGCACATAACATGGAAGCACTGCCAGCAGCAAAATGTTTGTGTACTTAAGTTTTCTTTGACAGAAAACAGAAAAAAAAAATATTACACAAGTACAGCTTCCCAAACTATTTTCAAATAGTGTCACCTGCAGCTTCTGTTTAAAATTGGAAATATATAAAGTATACAGATTCATGACAAATATACATATAGCATCCTCCATCATAGCTTAAAGAGCTATCCAACTAGTTAGAGTTATTAATGTAACAATGTAGTTTGGCTGTAAAACATCATCCATGTAATTGATTAGTGTGAAAATACTATTTTTTGATGCAGAACAGTTTATACTGTTTTTGTTGTCTGCAGCAGAAAAATTCAAGTGACATCTACTTTGCTACTTTCTGCAGAAAGGACAAGTCTCTAGGCACAAGTCAAATACAAGTGATCGAGTACAAGATGAGAATGGTTCTCACAGGATCGATCTACCAAGGAAATCTGTTGTAGAACAGTGCTGCCAAAACCATTTGAACGCTCAGAACCTGACAACATGGTGAATTTCAAAAACGTTTCACAGTATTAACAGGCTAAAGTTCACAAAGATGTGGGGCTGTGATGGTGTCTTAATGTAGAGGGGAAAGAAAAAGTAGAAGCTGAAAAAAGTAATGATGCAACATATAATCCCAGGGGAATTAAAGCTATTGTCAAAATATACTACCAATAACCTTACCTGTGTGTGGCAACACATTTGGAAACACAACATTTTATTTACAATAAGGTTAAGTAATGTACTGGATTTCTTAATATTATTAACAAATTTAATTTTGTCTAATAAATCCAATCCAATAAATATGAAAAAAATACACTTCTTACCAGCTGGGAAGCTGTAGTCATTTAGAATACAGCTGTCAGGACTGAGCCATCAGTCAGCCAAGGCAACAAGAGCCTTTCTAAGATGCCAGAATAGACTCTGCTTAAGTTGAGAAACATAATTTTTTACCTGCTTCTCATTTTGTTGAATTAATTCTCACAAAGTTTTCACAAAGCAAAATGTATGCTGTAAGTCTTTAGGAAAAAATACTACTTGTTTCAAAAGAAATATTGTCCCTTAAAAATATTGTATTATTTAAAAATCTATCAAACCATAATAGAAACTTTGAAATCTGGAAAAGGTTAAAATAGCAGTCTTTGGAAGAATTCATAACAAAAAAATTATTTGCACCCATTGGAGAGCAGATCTGAATGGGGCATCTGCAGGCCACTCAGCACAGATGGACGTCATATTGCCTTATTGAGCAAGACCTCCTCACCATTTCCTTCACTTCAGCGGAAGAATAAAGTGGTTGTAGCAGCTGAGGCTTCTGTGAGGCTCAGGGTACACCAATAAAGCTTTTCAACATCCAGCATTGTGGCCTCAGCCTGACCTTGCTTGGTAAGCAGGCCTGTGCTTTCTTGGGGCAAACTGTTTTGCTGGTAATTTATTTCCTTGAAAGCAGCTGCTCCCTTCTAGCTAGGAACAAGCTGGTGCAGGGAACATAAAACATGCCAATTGACAGATATTTCAGATGAAATGTTAGTGACATCTTTCCTGTCTCTGTTTTCAGGTGACACTTTCTGTGAAGGCAGAACAGAGCTGAAAGGGCTTGTGACTGTATCACAGCTGTCTGTTTTAGATAAGACACAGTAGTGTCAAGGAAAACATCAGGAACTGTTTTGAGTGTTTGGGCCAGAGCCTTTTTAAGTAGGAAACACAGAAGTACATAAAGGTATTTGCCACCCTTTTGCTCAACAGCAACAGCTGAGGGTGGTTTAAAACCAGACTCATCAGAAAACCACATTGCGACTATAAATAACATTATTGTTGATCACCTGCGTTTGATAGGTGTCAAAGAAGATTAGCAAACCTAGGAAAATACCCTTATAGTTTTTTATCTAAATTCTGGTTAGAACTGAAAAAGGAAAGGAAGAGAATTGAAGAGTTCAGAGCTGGAAAAAGATGTGAAAAACAATTTGGTGCTCACTCGGGCATTCATGTTTAATCCAGTAAAATTCTTAGGTAAATTTTCTATGTCTGAACTACCATTTTCAAGCACACTCTATGGTTACATCTTTCTCCTTCTAGGTAATCACTGAGAATGGTTTTCTACCACATATGGTAGGAAATAACCTTATTCTCTGGATTTGATGTCACTGTGTGCTAGACATCCTTTTGGGTGCCTGAGCTCCATGACAGGACTTTGGTAGATGTAGAAATGATCAAAGCTGATTTTGCACTTTCACCCAACCCATCAGTACCCATGATAAAAGCTGTGCTTTCTGGGGGGTTCTTGCTTTCTCTATTTTCCTCTGCCTGTTGCAGGAGGCTGCTATGACTTCTCTGAAGATCACTTTCCTAAGGAAGGTTGGTCTGTTCTGCCTGAACAATTTTTACAAGCTCAGAGTCAGGTTATGCTGGCTCTGTCATCTGTTGAGCAGTGAGTGGAATGACTGCTGGTGTCTAGGACCAAAGACCTGCCTCTCACAGCAGAAGCTGAGCCTCTTGTTTCATTTAGACCGAAGTTTTGCAAGAGTGATGGGATTTAAGTTACAAGTGAGGTATGAGTAATCATTTACTTATAATTATGGTATTCCTAGGTATCAGGGCAACGCCTGTGTACACACCTGGTTCACTTCAGTCATTAATTCCCTGGGTGGTCCAGAGACTCCACTTCTAGTTATTTTCATAGATGAGATAATGAACTGGTTTATAAAAACGGACCAACTTGAAAGTAGGAGACTGGCTGAGCTCCTAGCCACCCTCACAGCAGAATATTTGGCTAAGTGGAGCAGGAGGTCTTTCAGTGAGAATTTGGACTGTCCTGAAGAATTCCTCCCAGGTGGATCCTGCTGTGCTGAGAACAATTTAAAAACTGTAATTTTACATTTTATGTGTATAATGTGGCCAATCCTAGGTAGTTCTTGCTGAGTCTGAACGTAAGTAAGACACTTGTAAATGGTCAGTAGAAACTGGTCCTGCAGATGCAATGTCTTTCATATGCATGGTCTTTCATGCATGAGTAAGTTAGGGTAAACTAATATGCTTTATGACCATGAGAAACGATGGATGACACATGGTCTGGAGAGTTGACATATGACCATGGGTCGTTTGGATGATTAGGACTGAGCAGAACAGCATTTCATGGAGTCTCGTTCACTACAGCTGAAGAGATCATTGCAAGGACTCTTGCAACAGGGACTCCTTCCATTACCCAGCTGTGGCCAATCCCTGCTTGAGACATTTGCTTCCCCATGTGACCAATACTTTATGCCAAGATACAAATAATTTAGCTTTGACCTTTTCTTTTAAACAAACACCCTGTGCATGAGTGTCTGCCTATAGCAGCCTGCCTGTGTAGTCTGAGAGTTACCCAGATATTGGTCTTAACTGATCCCTGAAAGCTTCCCCGTAGGTGGGATAAAACCACTGAGTTTTCATCCTTTCTTTGGAGATGATCTTGGATGCCTGTCAGGAAAGCGGAGACTTTGTATAAACATACTAGTCATTATATAAATACAAGCAAGGACAATTAGTGCCAACGATGTTTTCACTGCCTTAGAACTGTTGCTGCCCATATTGGGGTATTTCCAAACTAATAAATAACAGCCTTTTGTATTTACTAACTGGGAGAGCAGTTATGCAGCAACTATGCCCACAAGGTTATCTACTGCAGCCAATTTTTGAAATGAGGTGTCTAGAAAGAGCACCATATGAGGAAACAGCCATTAAAGGCAGCGGTCACTCACTTAACAATGAGCCATTGGTTGAATTGTCTTCATACATTGCCTCCCACCTGTTCCAAAAGGGTAGCAATTTTGGGAGTTTATTTTCTCCGTGGAAGTTTTAGATCTATTTGATAGTTACAGCCAAGTTTCCAGTTTTAATTTTTTTCCTTTTATCACTAACTACAATCACAAGATGCTTTGGATTTTTCCAGCTGTTTTACTTGGAAAAAAAAGGAAATAAATAAGTACATAAATAAATCCGAACAAAGCAACTGTTCTGACCTTGCTGTGTATTTTTGCATATTCGGGTGGTTGTTTAAAACTGTGGATTACAACCAATGCTTTTACAAGAAAAGAAAAAGATGATCACAAAAAGTCAGAAAATTTGCTTTCTACATGGAAGACTGTGCAAAGTAAAACACTTTTAAATGAATGACAGTTTTTCACTCTTAAAATGTGCAAACGAAATGAGTTAAAGTGAAACTCACAGCATCAGTTGTATTGTGAAACATCAGATCTTTTTTTCCACTGCATGTTTCTGCTTAATCTTAACTTCTGGAAGAATCTGGGAGATCCCACCATTGATCCCAGAAGAAGACCACAGGGGCAAATTACTCCCTGCCCCAGGTTTTACTGTGTTTCAGCTTTGTCTTGAGGTAACCACTATTCAGACACCACTGATGTTTTTTTACTAGCTGAAGACAAGACCCAGTGTACTTCACCCTGCCAATACTCACTCTTCCTTTGACTTAATCTTTTCAGCAGCTGTAGACATCAAGTTATGTGAATATTTGGTATGCTCTGTTTCAGCTTTTAGCACATTCCTGTAGGTACTTGACTGAACTTACCTAAGTCTTCTAGCAGATTATTATGATGATACCATGGAATACGTGAGTTGAGAGAGTCAAATGGAATCCTTTGACTTTATAACAGGGGAGAGATAAGGTTTCTGGTGAGGCCACATAACTTGTTCTTTATGACAAACCTGTAAATTTGACAGTTCTTTAGACTGGGATGCACAGTGCAAGAGGCATGATAAAAAGATGGTATTTTGATATCCAGGCTGGGCTAAGGGGTTATAAGAAACTCAAAATATTTATCCTCCCTTTAGCAGACTACTCACAGGTAAAATAATGCAAGGAGAGAACTTGCAAGACAGCAGAAGTAGGAAGGAGAATATTTCTTTAGGATCCAGGATGGCTATTTCCAGGCAGATGTGAAAGCCAGTGCTTTAAGGCTCTCGTTAGCTTATTGCTTTGAAAGATCTGACCAGGTCCTTAGATTTTCTGTAATTTTTTATGTCTCTTCAGACCTGAATGGCTGTTTCTGTCATCTTTTAATATTGTGTCCCCAAGCAGTGGTGTGGAAAGTATCTGAAATCCAAGAGATGTGCAAAAGAACAAAACAGCTGTGTAGAGAGAAGCAGAAGACAGGGCAAGACTGCCTCTAACGTGGCAATGCCTCTGCTCAGACAGGTATCCAAAACCATATCAGGCATGACAGGTGTCTAGCAATATCAGATTTTTACAAATGAAGTAATGGAAAAAATACATGCCAAGAAAAACTTCCCTTGCTCTCTAGGGGACCCTCAGCTTTTCCTCTCTTTGTAGGGATTTTTGAGGGCTTCAGAGACAACTGGAAGATGCCTCTCACTGTGTTCATTCAGCCTAGTGACAATGCCCATGTAAGCTGGAGGGGAGGGGAGGGGAGGGAAGAGGAGAGGAGAGCCTTTTCCTCATTGAGGGTTACAAAGAAAAAGTAGAATTGCCAAGGTGCCTGTAAGCATATGTATCCCTTCATTTATAGCAAAATAAAACAAGGTGATCATAGGTAATTATATAAGTAAGAACACTTTATATTGCTTGCATAATAAAAAGAGATCTCACAAAAGTTTGTGTTCATCTTAATAATATTTGCTGAGATTGTGATCTGTGGATGCTCAAATTCATCTTGAAACTATAACTGAATTCGTGTTTCTCTTTCTTGGCCTTTTATCTTATTATAGCACATGAACTTTCAAGGTTATACCCCTATCACATAAGTCTTTTTTTATTATATTGTGCAGATCAATTGCTAAGTAAGATTATTTGTATCCATTACCCTGAAAAGTGTATATTACTGAGACTCTTTGGGGAAAGACCATTCTCATGAATTCGCAGGTATAGTTGCTGTTTAAGGTTTTCTTGTTTACCTTGCAAAACCCTGTCACTCCAGCTGTTTCTACTTAAGGCAGCTTTATTACCTTTTATATTTCCATTTGGTGTTTTGGATGGCTCCTCTCTGCAGCCTGCTCCTTACAGGAAAGCACAAGTTTAGTCCTGTTTGCAGCTTGCTGTCAATACCAGTTGTAGAAGTTTGGACACCTCCCACGTCCTGGATCCCTCAGACATTGTAGAGTGCAATGAAGTGCGTGCCTAGAACATTATAATTTGTACTTATTCCTTCCAGACATACAAGATCTGCCAAATTTGTCCTTTTTTTTTTTTTTTTTTTGGTAAGTTTATTCTAGCAAGTCATGGGGTTGGTGGTTTAGCATAGAAACAATATTTCAAACTAAAATTCAGGACACAGTCCTGGTTTGTACTTATTTAACCTACATTTGTATCCCTCACCTGGACTTTCTAAGATGCATTTCAACTATGACAGGTAGGGAACAGCCATAGCCACTGCCTCCTATCTCTTAGCCTGTTTGAGTTGCACTTTTTCATCTTGCTCTCACAGCTTGGGCTGCATCAACAAAGTCATGGACAGCAGGCTGAGGGAGGTGATTCTCCCCTTCTACTCTGTCATTGTGAGGACCCACCTGGAGCACTGCATTCTGCTCTGGGGCCCAAAGCACAAGAAGGGCATGGACGTATTATAATGAGTCCAGAGAAGGGCCATGAGGATGATCAGGGGGCTGGAGCAGCTCTCCTATGAAAACTGGCTGAGGGAGCTGGGGATGTTCAGCCTGGAAAAGACAAGGCTCTGGGGAGACCTCATTGCTGCCTTTCAGTACTTAAAAGGGGCTTATAAAAATGATGGAGAATGACTTTTTACATGTGCAGATAATGACAGGGCAAGGGGATTTTTTTTTTTTTTTAAAAAAAAAAAAGGGGTGGAGATTTAGATTGGAAGCTAGGACAAAATTCTTCACTGAGAGTGTGGTGAAGCACTGGACCAGGTTGCCCAGAGAAGCTGTGGATGCCCCATCCCTGGAAGTGTTCAAGGCCAGGCTGGATGGGGCTTTGAGCAACCTGGTATGGTGGGAGGTGTCCCTGCCCATGGCAGGGGGGTTGGAGCTAGATGCGCTTTAAAGTCCCTTCCAACCAAAGCCATTCTGTGATTTATGATCCTATGAGTCTTTCAAGGCATATCCCTGCACAGTCTTCATTCTTCATTATAAGTGAAATATTCAGAGCTTAGAGGGTTTTGGAATAAAATTGCTAAACCAACAGAATTTCAATTCTGCAAAAGAAAATAAGAGTATGTTTAATGTAAGTAAGGTGCTAACTGTTTTCTCAGAGACAGCTGGAACTGGAAATGTAAGAGAAAACCTAGAGCCCAGATAACTTATATGACTAACAGATGCAGCATTTCATGCAGAAGGGAGCCAGAATATCTTCCGAGGTGGTGCTCAGCAGTGCTGGTGTTAGTGTACTGCAGAGGACACTGCCTAGCACTGTCTGGAGACTCTGCCATGATACATCAAAGACACTGACCCAGACTGATCTATCGAGGGAGGATGCAGCGCTCCAGGTGTTGGTTTCCTTTTCAAGGAAACCAGGGACTTCTCACTGGAGCATAAGGAGAGGGTGTCCTTGGCCACAGGAGTTGTGCATTGGTGGTGGGTCTGTGTAAACTAGTTGCAGAAGGAGGTCAGCAGACTGCAAGGAATCAGTGCAAAAAGCAGGACTAGACATCCTCCAAGACCTTTAAGATACAAGACCAAGTTGTATTAAGGGAGGGGCAGGCAAAATCTGTGCTTATCAAGCTGCGAAATGCAGGCTCCCTTCATGGTAAATGCTGGAAGCTTGTGAAGCTTAGCACCAGGAAGGTGCTTCCTGCTCCACCTGCAGATCTGTAGTTACAGAGCAAGCTTAGGGCCCTGGCAGCTGCTGAGGGGCTGGTGGCTCTGTCCCATGAAGCACCCGAGCTGGCTAAACCTCAGCCTGGCAGCAGCAGCAGCAGGAAGCTGTGGGGGAATGGCAATGGGAGACTCCCTGCCATGGGGAACAGAGACCCCCACTTGCCGGTGTGACCTGCCATCTAGGGAGGTTTCTTGCTTGCCAAGGGTTTCAATCCAGGGCACTGTGACTCTTCAGAAGGTACTGTTCTTCCATGTGGGCACAATGATACTGCTAGAGGAGACAAGATCAGGGATGCTCTGCTGGACCTGCTGTTTACAAAAAAGTAAGTACTGGTCTGGGACATGAAATTCAGGGCAGACTTGGCTGCTGTAAACAAGAGATAGTGGAGTTCAGGATCCTGACAAGAGGGAGTAAGGAAAATAACAGGAGCACAACCCTGGACTTCAGGAAAGCAGATTTTGGTCACTTTGGAGATCTGCTGGGAAGCATCCCAGGAGATACGGCACTGAAGACAAGAGGCATCCAGGAGAGATGAATGATTTTCAAGGCCTGTGCCCTTAAAACTCAATAGTAGGTCATCCTGACATGAAGTTAAGCAAAGGTAACAGGAGGTCTGCATGGATGAACAAGATGTTACTGAATAAACTCAAACACAGAAACTTGCATCAGGAATAGTGCAGCCAGCAGGACCAGGGAGGTGATTGCCCCCCTGTACTCTGCGCTGGTGCGGCTGCACCTCGAGTACTGTGTTCTGCTTTGGGCCCCTCACTACAAGAAGGACATCGAGGCCCTGGAGCGTGTCCAGAGCAGGGCTACAAAGCTGGTGAAGGGCCTGGAGCACAAGTCCTGTGAGGAGGGGCAGAGGGAACTGGGGTTGTTTAGTCTGGAGAAGAGGAGGCTCAGGGGAGACCTCATTGCTCTCTGCAGCTACCTGAAAGGAAGGTGTGGGGAGCTGGGGGTCAGCCTCTTCTCACAGGTAACTAGTGATAAGATTAGAGGGAATGGCCTCAAGTTGCGCCGGGGAGGTTCAGGTTGGAAATGAGGAGACATTTCTTCTCAGAAGGAGCAGTCAGGCATTGGAACAGGTTGTCCAGGGAGGTGGTGGAGTCACCGTCCCTGGGGGTGTTCAAGGAAGGGTTGGACGTGGTGCATAGGGACATGGTTTAGTGGGTGACATTGGTGGTAGGGGGCATGGTTGGAGCAGATGATCTTGGAGGTCTTTTCCAACCCTAATGATTCTATAATTCTAACTGCTCATAGTAAATAGTGGAGCATTTCCACCCATTCTTGTTCTATGGGAATCACGTTTGTTAATAAGAAGTGAATTTTTCTGTGCATCAATAGATGAGGTCATTTCAAAAGTTGTTTAAAATAATCAGGACTTGCACTTTTTATCAGCTGAGGTTCTATCAGAGAGGTTTTACATTTTAGAATTACTTGAAAACTATCTTTTTCTGCTGTGTGACAAGCATATATGTCTGATAAATCCTTGTAGTTCTAGAGAAATGAATGCTAATGCATAAGAATTTATTAGAGGTATTTTGAATTAGGTTTTCTACTCTAGAATAATCTTAGGTTAGAAAATTCATAGTTTGAGATTTTTGTGCTGCTTCAACGTGGTTGAAAAGAAGATTAAAAAAATTAAAAAATCACATTAAGTGTAAAAAGCACTCAGAATAGGATTCAATACATTCTGCTACATGTACTTGTTTATTATTATTATTAATTGGGGATCATTCAAAATGTAATTACCTTGTTGCTTACATTTTGTTACAAAACCATTTGTTATAAAATATTGGCTGGCTATCACTTCAAATTTATCTTTATGTATACTGCAGAATTAGCAACGCATCCCTCCAACCCCCTCCCTCAAAACACCCCAAATCTTTAGTAAGAGCATCCTCTGCTTAGATACAAAGCAGAACTCAAAGGAGTTTGAGGGGAGCTAAAGATCTTCAAATCAAAATCACAAAGAGATTATTAAGCCTTTTTGAAAACTAATTTCTGAGAAGGAATATTTTTCCCCCAGCAAAAAAAGGAAAATCTGATTAAAAGAATAAAATAGGAGACCAGTTTTCATGTTCTGCCTAACCAAAGACTTGCCAATGTAAAAGACTAACATCTGAGCTGTTAAGTGGTTGAGTGAGACTGAACCTGCAATTATCATTACTTTCCAGTCATTTGTTAAAGCAAAACAAAACCCTTTGCCAAATGACCTCTTATGTAGCAGCTGTTCAGATTTTTGAGGCACAGCAGATGCATGCTGCTGTGGCATCCTCCTCATGGGCAGTCATACTCAAGCCCTGGGGGATGAAAAGATTCAGTTCACTCTTCCAGCAGAAAGCCAGCTCCCCCAAAGAGGAACTGAGATGCTTGCCAGGTTCATGACCTGAACTGGCTTATTAAGAAAGAAATCATGGAGGTTTTGCAGGAAACATGGCTCTCCACAGGACTTCTCCTTCCCACCTCCAGTGCCAGCTGTTACTTTAGCTCAGCTGTCTCATCTGACCGTTTCTTCAGAGCTAGGCTTCTGACCCAATCTGCTGTCCTGGCAGGAAAAGTGAGAAACCTGCATAAGAAGCAGGCTCTGATGTTGGAAAGGGGGTTACTTAAGATCAGGTAGCCTGGAGGTGCTCCACTGGACTATTCCAGCTGCTGGGAAGCTGGCCTATGCTTGCCTCACACTGTTAATTTGTTTAGGCACAAAAATTTGAAAACCAGAGGACAGGTTTTGGTTTTTTTGGTTTGTGGTGACTGTAAATACCCACTCCAGTGAGATTTGTAATATAGCACAAGTGTAATGGAGTTTAGGGGTTCTGTGTCTTGGCATAGAAGAAAAAGAAAAAGGAGTAACCATTCCTGTTATCCACTTCAAACTGAATTTCAGATTAATGTAGTTCATCCAAGAAATTACAAGTCTTTCATTCATTGTATATGTGTCTATTTTTTTTTGTTTTGTTTAGAAAGACTAAACTATTAAAAGAAACTTTCAACAACAAATGATAGAATTTGCTTCAGTTACATTCACTTTAAAAAAATACCTCACTGAATGCTTTTGCTGTCATGATCACACCTTCTGGAATACCGAACTTGAAGCAAAGGTTGCACAAAAAGAATTTTATATACCTGAAATATACTTAAGTATAAACTAGGTGATGTTATACTCATTCAGTTAGGAACAAGGAGAACTCTATACGATACCTGTCTAGTCAGAAGACGGCCTTCTCTTCCCCAGCCTTACACATTTTTTGTTAAAAGAAGCTCAGAACCATACAGGTCATTTCCTTTGCTGAGCTGTAAAACTGTAGTGGTATAGATGTGGCAGGTCAAACCTAGAGGATTTTGCATGTCACTGCAAAAGAGATTTGTGAAATAATCTAGCCTTAAATAAACCTTCAAAAACACTAAGTGCGTGCTGGACAGGATCCCCATCCTTTTGGTTTTGTCAGTGAGAGAACAGTGATGTAGAAAGACCGCAGAAGAACAAAGGCTGCTGTTCGTTTTCTCTGGCAGTGGAAGCAGATGGAAAGGTTTCTTCCTCCAGCTGCTCCATTTGTGGTGTGCTGAAGTCCACTAACTTCTCCCCTGTGCCAGAATAACGTTTAGTAAGGCTAAATAGCAGTGATCCCAGTTAAAACTTCAGTTAAAAGTTGTTAGAATGGATCCAGAGGAAGTCTACAAAGTTGATCAGAGGGCTGGAGCACCTCTCCTACGAAGAAAGGCTGAGAGAGCTGGGGATGTTCAGCCTGAAGAGAAGGCTCTGGGAGACCTCACTTCAGCTTTTCAGTGCTTAAAGGGTGCTTATAAAAAAGAGGGAGAACAACTTTTTACTCAGGCAGATAATAACAGGACAAGGGGGAATGATTTTAAACTAATAGAGGGGAGATTTAGATTAGATGTTAGGAGGAAATTCTTCTTCATAACACTGTTATGTCAGGCTTCAGTTTATGTTTCTGTTTGTTCAGGTTTTTGTGTTTGAAGCTATTTATTTATTTATTATTCCTGAGGATAATGCAGAGAAGACTTATCATTTCATTGGGGATGCTGTAAGCTCATTGAAAAACAAAGATAGTCTGTGTGCAAATGTCTGGTGCTCAGTACACTCATCAGCAAAAGGAAGCTTGCATAGTCTCCTACCCCTTGGTAAATTTTTTAACGTATCTGAGCCAGCAGAGTGAATTTGTTCCAGACCAGTGCTTTGTATTATCTCGCTACAGAGTCAGCAGTGCCCCATAATGTCTTAAAACCAAGTGTCGTCGTTGAATGACAGCCCAAATGATTGGATGAAGGAACTGTGAGAACTGGCATTTCATCAGTTCCCTGGCAAATTCAAAAGATGATGGAATTTGAATGAACTAAAGCAGATCAGCATACGGATTGACCCGTGAGGAAGAAATCACTGTTTCTGGAGGAATACCAAGTGGGGTCAATCAGAGTAAGTCTTACTTTCCAGAAGTGACAGGAAAGTCACTCATAAAGAGGAGCAAGTTTCCAACAGAAATTTAAATGATGCATTCTGTATGACAGCTAGCTAATTTGATAAGGGACAGCAAATGTCTCTGCAGTTACAGATAAAACCTCCCTGTACAGCAGACAAGCAAGAGTCAGCAAAAAATTTAGAAAATCATCTTCAGGAAACCAGGTGTGATAATGAAAACGGCCGCCCTTGGGCATTCAAAAATAAACTGCTTTCAAATAAAGAAAATCAAAACCTTCCACAAGTAAAGTCTGGTACCTTTCAGATTCTCTTCTGTAGTTGAAATTGGCATTAACCAGCAAATATATTACAGCTTTTACTGTAGCAATATGAAATCTCTTCTTGCTAGGGACTTGTGTATTTAGGTAATAAATAAATAAATTGTATTGCAGTGTTTAATTTGACTAAAAGTCTGTTACGTTAAATTCTGATGTAGACAATACAGGTGTGCTCTGGATAATGGCTCTAACAACAGCTGGAGATGCATGTAAGGCTCAGTGAGTTGCTCACAATATGTAATTCTAGTCCAGTTTGAGGATGAGGCTCAGTACAATGTGCTACAAAGTAAGCTGCTCTCCTCCCAGTGAGAAGAAATGCAGTGTTTGTGGCTGTCCATGTAGTGCTGTGCACTGCAGACAGATCTCTTTCTGGAAACAACTGCTCCCGGTTTGACTGTGCCTGCTGCATGGTGGGTAAGAATTTCTATGAGTTTTTGAATACTACCTCAAACAGAGCAGTGCTTAAAACAGAGGGCTGTGGTGCAGCACAGTTACTACACCTTAGAAACAGACCCAACAGGCCTTTCCCTAGAGAGTACCGTCCCTTTTTCGGAGTATAAATAACTTCCAAAGTGATCGTGCAGCAAGGAGGACAGCCCGTACTAACTGGTGTCACCTCTCTGAAGAGGTCCTGGCGTGCTTTTCTCCTTCACACCTCCTTTCTGTTCTTGCCGTTGGGTGAACACCATCTCCAGCAACTGACAGCAAATATATAAACAGCAAGAGAGGTCCATATGGAAAGAACAAAAGGTTCATGGGAATAAATGCATCCAAATACATTTATTAAAAAAACACAGATACTAGAGGCTTAAGTACACATGGTGAAATAGCTTCCAGAGTAACAAGCCCAACCGAAGCACCCGCTGTTTGCATTGTGGAGCTGGCAGAACTCTTTCAACACAGTGTAAGAGTGTCCTGAAAGCAATTAGTGGCATTTACACCCAGGTATTTGTGCATGGAAAGATGCAATTAAAAATGCCATTCATTGGGTTGTCATCCAAAAATGTTTTATTCTCTATTAAGAGTGAAATCCTGCACAGTAATAATAAAATAACATGATGATCATTTAGCATTTGACAAGATTAGGTCCTTATTCCTAAGTCTGTTGAAGCTGCATGATGAGCAGTGTATGACATTATGACAAAACAAAACAAAAAAAAAATGGAGGGACTATTATGTGCAGATTCAAGATCTGTGTGGTTCTCTGATGTATGCTGAGACATAATGTTTAACTTCATTTTGTGAATGATTCCCAAACTGCGACCACTTTTTTTTTTTTCAAATGCAGTTATGCACACTGCGAGGAAATTATGAATCCCTTTAGTTCATGATTTTGAGAGATGAATGCACACAAGAACAAGTGAACATAACTGGTTATCTGTATTCAAACTTAAATTCCTTCATCTTCCTCTGGTGATTTTAAAGATTTCAAGATATTCTGGACTCAGTTATGAAATATATATATATACATATAATTTTTTTTTTCTTCCATTAGGGACTACAAAAAATCTAGACTTCTGTTTCCAAAATACAGTATCAGCGTATGTAGTTTGCTTCACAAGCTTCTTAATCTAAAATATGTACAGGAAACTTTTCTGCTGTTCTGATCATTCTGATTTTCAGAGGCACTCTCACGTGACAGAATAGCAGGAGCCAGGGTCAGTAATGGTCAAAAGGCCTCCTATAAAAAAAAATAATTTTGTCCATCTTTACAATTATTCTAGAAAGAAAAGAGCATACATAATGAAGAGAGAATATGCTATCACTGTGCAAGCAGGGAAAAATGGGCTAAAGAGGGAGTTGGGATGCAAGTATAAACAAGGACTACTGAGTACAGACTGATGTGCTAAATTAGGAGAAGGGAAGGTAACCTTCTTGCCACAGGCTGTACCAGCCATGGGAGCAGTCAGCTTGTAACTGGGGGAGGTTCATGGCAATGTGAGCTTATAAAGACATTCTTGCATGAAAAAATCTGCCTTGGTGACACAAACTACAGCCAAAATTCCAACCATTGCAAATACCTAATCTCTCTCTCTCTCTCTCTCTCTCTTTATTTATATATTTATTACGATAAAAAGTGAAGCTCAGCAATTTGCCAGCATGGAATCAATGCAAGTAGTGTTTTTGCCACTTCAGGACAGACTCCAGGAATGTAAAAATCAAAATGCAGTAGAGGATATCATTCTTGGGCTGGACATCTCTAACTTGCATTTAGTTTCAGTGGGATGGATATTGGTCTAAGAATCTGCTGGGATATGGGAAGGACAGGAGGAACACCAGATCTACTCCAATACTTTCTTGTCAAAGACTTAAAATTGCTTCCTTGTTAAAATAAAAAAATAGTGCTAGGTCCACAGAACATAAGCTGAATGTGAAACAAAGAAGAAAGGAGCAACTAGCAATTAGCAAACCAGATGTATTAGATCCATTGGTCTGTAGACTGCTGTATTTACGATGCCTGTGCAGGGGTATCATGGGCAGAAGGACAGTCAGGATGTACCCTGCAACTTCATCCCATTTGTAAAATTGGACTAATAGTTCATCCTGATCTCACAGGAGTGAAATGAAAATATAGCCAGAGAGCATTCAGATGGTAATGAAGACTAGAGAGGAGCTCATCTGTGTTCATCAGGTCAGTACATGCTGTCACCTTGACCAGTTAGCCCTTTTTGCTGTTTTGCTGAGGGCATGTGATCTGATCTCTTGTATCAGATATTTATTTATTTATTTTTTGTCACTGAATGGTATACTCAGTCAGCAAAGATCATTGTTTCTTACAACACTGAGTATTATTGACTCCTGTTTACACTTAATTCACAGGAGGTGTCTGGCACCTACTGGGACAGGGTCTGAAGGAATTAGAGCTCATTGCTGCAGTTTCTCTTAATTAGAATATTTTCATTTGAAGAAGCTAGCACTGGCAGTCAGACATTACCCCTTTGACAGGCATATGATCCAGGCTGACTTTTGTTCTCCCAAAGGGTCAAATGAATACCGCAATTCAACAGAGCCAAGTTTAACCTACATTGCAGCACTATAATAGAGAGGGATAAACTCTTCTCAAGCTGCTGTCTTTGTGTCAGCTGGGCAGCACGCCTTTCTTCTACTCCCTGCCTTGAAATTGGGCTAATTGAGAAAGAATGACTTAAAAAGAAACCATCCTCATGTTATGTTCCTGCCTGGTAATTTGTTAAGCCAAAATTGCCGTTCTGACTGACCTTTACAATTGTTGTAGTATTTTAAGAAGCAGAAAAATGAAAGAAGAAAGAAAAAAAAAAAGCCAGATGGTATGGTCAGAATGGAAGCCTCCCTTGAATATTGCTTTTATTATCATTATTTTAAAATCCAGTTGGTGTGGAAGTCAGTCTTGCATCACTTATCTTCTGTCCAAGCTTTACAGGGACAGGCTGGTGCCAGGCTGCTATTGCACACATCCATTACAGCACAAACAGCAGCTGCTGTGCTGGACCTCCAGACAGCATATGGCAGGCACCAGCCACAGGAGGCCGATCGAGCCCTTAACATCTGCAGGCAAATGGGGCTTTTTTTTCCCCAGATCTCACTTTTAGTGAAGGCCTGTTCAAGAAGCTACTCTAAGTGATAGTTTTAGTGGGTTTGGACTGAGCCTGGGATGTTGCAAATGAAGCTCATGCAAATTGTGGTGAAGAAGGAAAGAGTAAATTTTTTCTTTTTAATTATTATTATTTTTTTTGCACAAATAACGTTCAGCTATTGATTTCTTTGCAAAACATCACCCTGTCAGAAGGCACAGTGGTTTTTACAGTGCAACTGGAAAAAGGGAAACATCCTGAGACATAGCAATAGGAGGTTCCAATGAATGTCGGGGAAAGTTGTTTTATTGGAAAACAGCCATGAACTGACTCCATGCCTGTGAATGGGGAGGCTAAAGGTACTGTTGTCCTAGAAGGAGATGAGGAAAGGGACCACCTAGGGAGCATGGATGAGATCTGCCAGGCTCCAGGGGAGATGAAGGGAGCAAGCGCTGACAGGACAAGTAGACTCTCCTAGCCTCTCCCAGAAGCGGGGAATTAACTCAGAGAGATAAACATACAGGTTCTTTTAACAAAAGATTAAGGCTTATATAATCCAGAAACCTGAGAGCAATCCTGTGCTCGAAATGTTGCATGCCTTGGTGAGAAGTGCCTTTGCTGGATTCACTTGGTTAAGCTGGCAAAAGAGATTGGTTCCGAGCTGCAAGCCAGTCCTGTCCTTACAGCAGGTTTACAGAGCTGCATGGCAGGAGTGGGCTGCTCTGCATGGGAGGGCAGCTGGAGGTGAGGGTGACACCATACTGACCTGTCCCTGGTGGCCAAGCTGGCAGAGCAGGGCAGGGCAGACACAGGGTCCTGACATGCTGGAACTCCAATGATTTTGCAGTACTTCCTTTCCTTTGATACAGATCTTCTCCTATAACCAGGGCCAAGTGGTTAAATGGAACTAACCTAAATGCTCTACAAGCCTTTATATGCCTTGCAGTAGATAAAAATGGTCACCTGTATGTATAGGATGCCAAGGTTAGACAGGAGGAAAAGGAATATCCATTCTTGCAGCAAGACTAGAGAAAGAGAACTGAGTCTTGTAGAGATTTGGGCTGTCAATTCTTCCTGATAGGGAAAAGAAACCAAATAATGGAAAGATATTCCAATACAATTGCTAACTACACATTTGTAGTTCTGAATGCAATTCTGATATTTTCCTGAATTTTACACATAATTAACTGGAAAGGTATCAAAGGAGAACATAATTTTTAAATTATTTATTTATTTTTTAATGAATTAGGAGGGGGAAAGAAGAGGAAACTTATCTTTCCCTTATTATTGTTTCAGGGAGAACACACAGGGTGAAAAATTGGGCTCAAGGGAAGGAAAGCAGAGTCATACCAAAGATCTCTGTCCTCTCTAATATCCTTCTTTTCTTTCTCTTGGTATAGAATTCTTTAGTGACACTTTTCTCCATGTATGATGAAAGATAGTTTTACTTTTTCAGACTTTTTTTTTTGTATTTATGATTACATTTCAACACAGTATGTTTTATCCTGTCATTCTTTCCTCCTGTGAAAGACATCACATGCAGAAAGCGTGATGAAAAGCCAGGCATCTTTTCTGTCTTACATAATGAAAGTCTGTTTACATACGTGCGTGGGTGCACATACAGACTGTGCGTGCACACATCGGCAAGAGTGGCTGTCTCACCACCTTCCTCAGGACTGGATGGTCCTGGTCCAGGATGTGAGCCATTCTTTTCCATTATGTGGTGCATCAGAAATGATTTACTACTTCCTGCCAAAGTCCTTCAACTGAAAAATTACTTTTACATACGCTACTCTTTCTTCAAATGTGCAGGCAATTCTTTCTTCTGTGGTCAGAAACCCATCAACCCAGATTCTAGATTATTTTCTGCTTTATGTTAGTATAATCCTTCTGACACCAGAACACACATTTAATCCCTGTACATTGGTATACTTCAGTTACATCAATATAAGAGCATGGAGGGGATTAGGTTTTCTTTTACACCTGGATTTTTAAGTCAGGGAGGGGATGCAACAAGGTTGCCCTAGGAGCAGTAGTGCAAACACATTTATTGTGTGGCCTGATTAGAATATTTGGTGGTGTAAGGTAACCAGTCATGTCTTCTTGATTGATGAGAAGTATGGGGATATGATGAGAAGATGGGGATATTGACTGTAGACAACAATTTAAGTCTTCTTTGTGCATGTGTTTCTCTGAAAGTTTTCTCCAGCATCATGTTCATCTTCTACAGTTGTTGGGATGAACCTTGTTGTGTTCAGTAGGTACTGGGCTAACAGAGATGGCCCTTGCTCCTGTGGTGCCCCTTATCTCCAGCAGGTAATGCAATGAGCCATTGAACTGATCACGGATGAAGCAATGTCTGACAATGGAAGTAGTACCCTGAGGTCCCATCTTCCACTTCAGAATGACATTGTACTTGTTCTTCAGAGAGGGTGACCATCCAAAGCAGGAGAAGGTACAGATAAAAATACCTAATAATTTCTGAGCCTTTAAGGAAAGGGATGATATAGTATGCATTTGAACTAAAGATGGGGAAAAAAAAACAAAAAAAAACAAATCTCTTCCTTCTATATTACAGAGAACAAAAAGAATTAATCCCTTTGGAAGCGGAGTTTGGCATACAAACACAAGATTAATCTGGTATTTCAAATGCCAGATGCAGACTTGATTGAAAGCCAAGAAGTCTGGGCTGAACATGGTGCTTGCAGTAGGACCCTAGCCTGGATGAAACCAGTAGACCGGCAGTTTTCCTCATGAAGGAAAATCATAGCATGGATTAGCTGTTGTTTTCCTTTCACAAAGCAATTTTAAAAAATCAGTGTGTTCATAGATACGGCTCACTAAAGAACTTTATAATTATGATATCAAAGAAAGATTTATATTAACTTCAGAGACATATAGACCAAATCTTGATGGTGGATGCAGAGACAGAGGTGAAGACCCTAAACTGTCCTGGAGTAGGATTCACTGCAGAAACCAACTGGGAGCCACTGTAATCAGGTAATATCAGTGTATGCAAAACTCCTGGTGTAACCCTTCTGCCAGGACATGGCTGGCAGGCATAGGGGCTGCTGGCAGCCACCACCACCTTTAGGCCTTAGTCCATAGCCCTGTTGAAATAAATTCAAACAATCCAGATATTGATTGAGCTATATTGCCCTTCAAAGTGTAAAGGTGAGATGATTACTCCCCAAAGAAGAATCCTCCACCTCTGTGATGATATACAGATATCTTCTCAAATTTTCAATAAGAGCACTTCTTATGCCCTGTTTACTGTCTGTGTTGTCATATACAGCACAAACAGCAAAACCATAATGCCAGTTAAACATGCTTTATTATCTCTTCTCCTCTCCTCACCTTTCAGACCTCTGGAGTGATCTGGAAAGAAGTGGTGTCGTCTTCCAGGCATTAACCACTGATCTTAAATATGAAAGAGGGAAGGAACATGAGGTCAGAGAAGCACGTGAGGTTTAAGTGAGGGTCTTAGCAAACAACAAATCAAGCTGAAAAACAGAGAAATCTGTTCAAGTTGCTCTCTCTGCTCCATGTGGTCTTGTGCTGTAGTTGTTGCCTAATCTGTCAGAGGCCATAGGCAGTATAAGAGGAGTTTTAGAACAGGCAAGATAACATGCATTAGATAGTGAAAAGAAATATAGTCAGTGCTGTATGTATTTTCTCTTTGATCACAATCTCTGCCAAACTATTTCTCCTAGAAGTGCTATGGGTTCAACGTTTTGGCTTGAAGTCAATATTTTGATGTGTTCCAGTCCTGGTCTGAGAGCTGCACACGGCAACTCACACAGTCCCTGTAGGATTTTAATGCACAGCTCCTTAGTATTACAATGGAACATTTAAAATAGACAACTTCAAAGATGTTAAAGAGTTTGAAAGGGGTTCTTTGAATATTGGTTAAGGTTAGGAAACAATCTTTCCTATGGGATAAGAGGTTAAACCTTTTTTTTTTTTTTTTTTTCCCTAGATCATCTGCAGATATGACACCTTCTACAAAGGTAATATAGTATTTGATAATGTGCTGTGCTGAATGACAAGTCACATGTAGTTTCTCAGGCAGTGGATGTATGTGGGAAATATTTGTTCATTTTCAAATAAACTTTGTAGAGATTTCTCTCTAGTCCACAGTGACATTGCAGAAGACAAGAATTTAATTTAAAACCAGAACTTTGAATGCCTTTCCTCCAAAAGTCTTTAAGGTCAGTGGAACAATTTCCACTCCCCACAAGATAAAGAAGTTGATGGGTGCTCTGTTTTCACCAGGTTGTTTCAGACTTTAACATTCTAAAAAGATATATTTGGAAAAAGGTAAACATAAATATTTGCAATTATCTCTGTACATGTGTGTGTGCTAGGTTCAAATACTTAAACAAATTTCAGTGGGGATGAGAATAAGGAAAAAAAAGGACATTCATCTAATTATTTTTTTTTCTTGCACTAACTTTATACAATAGCAGAAGAATTATTTTAATACAAAGGGATAGTTATTTAAGGAACAGATACTCACAGGTCATGTTGATTACCTTAAGCTCTTGAGGCTAAGACATCTGATTACAATGCTCTGTAGAAGTTACATGTTTTTGCTACTTCAATCACACTACTCTGTAGAAGACAAGTGTCATCGTAGTTTCAAAAATATAACCTCAAATAGTAAAAGCTTGATCTCAAAAAACACAGTTTAATCCAATCATGAAAATCATGAACAAAAGGCTGTTTAGAAACAGTTATTAAAATAATTTCTTTTTCACTTTGAGAAAGCAGCTATTGCAAAATTTCAGCACATTTGTGCCATAAATAACTCTTACTCAATTCTTTAAGGCTTTGTAATTTATATATTCATAGTTTTAAAGCTAGAGAGACCATTAATTCATCCAGTCCATCCAAAGGCCAGGGAATTCCATGCAGTTATTCTTACACTAAATCCAATAGCACATGCTGTGTACTTCCTCTTACCTCAGGAACAGTATCCTGACTTGCCTGGACAACATTAGGAGGTGGAGAGCGTGCCCCTTTCTGGACTGATTCATTCAGTGATTAATCTCCTGCAGTGTTCAATAAAAAAATCTTATTTCTAATTTCAAAGTGTCTGCCTTCATTTGGCAGCTTTCTGTTTTCACCTTCTGGAAGGCTACCACAACCCAAAAATGCATACGGTTTTAGGAAGAGAAGACGTCTATGACCTCTGCAGAACTATCAGTAAATCATAATTCCAGCTGAAAACAGGCAATATTTTTAATGAGTAACAAGGGATTAGCTGATGTATCTATACATTTAAGTTTTTATGTGACTGACCCTTCATCTAAAATCATGGTTTGTTCTAATCATTGGCTTCTTCACATCCAGGATTCAGAGTGCAGGGAAAGAGATACGATTCACTTATTATTACATTTGGTATATGCTTGGGTACTGGGGCAAAGAGGAGACCTCTGCTTTGCGAACATTGATGTAAACCAAGATTTTTTCATAAAAATGAATAACAGAGAAACTGAAATAATACTGTCATTGGAAGTTGCTTTTACAGAGATGGAAAAAAAAAAGAAAGAAAAGAAAAATTACAGTGTCACTTATTCAGTCTTTCTTATAGGAGTGAGAAAAGAATCTTTTCAGGGATCCAGGAGTGTCAAAAATCAAGAGTTGTTTTTCTCTCAGAATTAAGATCCTTCATTGAGTCACTGGTCCTTGGTACACCTAATTAATTGTCAGGACTGGAGCCTGTGATGTATGACCAGTGGACGTGGGTACTTGAGAAAAGTGATGGAGCAAATGCAGCACGACCAGCCACAGCTCTTTCAGTGCAGGCATTTGTGATCCCACTAGGGAGAGCTCATGCACTGCGTTCTCACCACAAACAACTGTTGCAATATGCTCCTGCCTTCCTTTTCTTACACCAGCCCCCAGCGTTACAGCAGATGCATGAGGCCTGAAGCGTGTGTATATAATGTTTAAAAAGGCAGAATACAGCAGGAAATGGTTTGGATGTTTCTGCCTATATCCTTCTTCTTGTAATCAGGTTTCCCACATTGTTCCTGAGGTGTTAGCTATGATAACAAAACCAGACCAGAGGCATCTGTTGCATATATATGTATATATATATATTTTTTTTCATAGGTCTTGAAGAACAGATTGCCACCCCACTCATCTCTGTTCCTTGTATACACAACTCAGGTTGTGAACCAATTTTTCTGCACCTTGTTTCCTTATCTATAAAATAGGGATAACGATACTTCCTGCACCTGTCTTCACTAGCCGGTTGGCAGAGCCTTCAAAGCAGGGGCCAGATGGGGCCTCACTTTCAATTGCAGCCCCCTGTTTTTACTGTAGCCTGAGCAAGACATTATCTGAAGCATATTCTGAGCATAAAATAAAAATATTAGATATTGTTTGGGGAAGAGGTCAGCTCTTTACAGTAAAGTTGGGCGTAAGAGAAAAGAGAGGGATCATTTTCTAATCTTGGAAAGTTGGCTCACATTAAAGTACAATTTCCATCTGGAAGCAGACACTGATGTTTCTAACACAAGCGCTTCTATAGCAAGCTGCTATTCGCTATAAACTGTAAGGGTTGCTATAAACCACCAGAGGTTGCTGTTACCAAATTAAAACAAAACAAAACAAAAACAAAAAACAAACACCCACACAACACCCAACTAAACACTCAGATTCATTATAGGACAAGTAGATCTTCTTTCTTCCCACACAAATCTCCCTCCCACTTCTTTTGTGCACATCTTCCAGTCCTTACTGCTAGGTCAGTTTGGAAAGAAGAAAAGAAGGACTAGGAAAATCAGGAATGTTGGGTCCTCTAACTTTTAACAAGTATGAAGAGAAATGTTTCCCTTTCAGACTGAGGTCTTGTGGGGAAAAAAAATTGCCTGTATCCTTTTTTTCTTTTCTGTCTTCACGCAGACCCTGGTCTTTCATTATGCTCTTGGCACATGGAGAAGCACAGTGACCACAGTCACAGGTGTGGGGAAGCAAAGCCACCAGAGAAGTGCTAAAGCAAACTGTGCCTCGGATCAGGCATTAACAACACCTCCCAAAGCACAAATCTGAAGGAGATGTTGCCAGGCTCCCAGGACTACTTCCATGCAAGACCTCTGCAGCCCCAGCCCAACTCACAGCAGCCTCTGGGGTCTGCCATGCCTGAAGCAGCTGTAGCCCAGCAGTTTTGTAGCTTATAGCCTCCCTAAGCAGCTGTCAACACCTGTGAAGGTGGAGCAGGTAACCTCTGTCACCCAGAGATGAAGATGTGCATTGCCTCCCTGTGCCTGCCCTGAAGCGCTGAGAGGATTTTTCAGTTTCCATGAAGGAGGGACCAGGACCTGCTGGTCTGATGTAGTGTTGGTGCCCTACTTATACTTTTGTAAACCTATTCTCAGCAAGGGCTGCTCCTGTCAAAGGCCCGTCTCTTGCCTGTTCTCCATACATACAAATAGGTATGAAACCTCCCTGTAACAGCTTTGATTTCTGATACTCAGCAAAGTCCAAGGTCTTTCCTGATGAGCATAGTAATATTTGTAGCATTTATTGCTCTCTGTTCCTAAAGGATTAGGTGAGGAGGTCCAAAGTGTCCTGTAGCATCTATAGGATTAAGAAACATTAGACTCAATCTTCCCCTATACTCAGTGTGTCAACCCCTCTTACTTGTAGTCAGCCACTCTTACGTGATTACACATACTCAATTGCCAGGTTCAGCAACCTCCTCACTAATGAAAATAGGTTAAACTCACTTGCAGAAACCAAAGAGAAACCCATGCTTGCAAGTATGAATCAAATATGAAAAAAAAATTAACCAAAAAACAACAAACCCTCTGCTTTTCAGAGAGGAGGAAAGGAAAAGAGCCAGTGTAATGTGTGTCATGAGAAGTTATTCCTTCATCAAAGTAAAATATTAAGTGTTTGAAGTCCTCCTGAGTTCCTGCTGTGAAAACACAGGAGCCTCTAAGTGCTTCTAACACATCATGGCTTCCTCATATTAGATTTTGTGGTACTGTCACAACCCCGCTGGATAGTGAACACTCACCTAAACTACATGTGATCAGTTGCTACCAGCTCCTAAAAAGTTGCCATAGTTTCTCCAGCTTGTTGTTCTTGACTAACACTCGACAAATCTCTTTGACAATACCTCTTTCATTTCAGAGATACATGGATCTGCATTAGATAAGGATGAGAGACTGCCCAGTACAATTAGAAGTATGCTTGCTCACACTTACAGATGTTAGTCTGTTTAAGTTATTTTTGCTCCTTTACAATGTGACCACTCTTTAAAATGGAAATGCAATGAAAATACATTCATTCCTGTCCACTTGTCCTTTCTTTGCTCCCTTTCTCTTCACCAGACTGTTTTTTTCTGATCTTCCCAAGATCTGGATTTCAAGGGAAGAAAGGGAGGAGGGAGGATGGGGAATGTTTTCTTCTTTTTCAGGCCTCATCAATTTTATATACTGCACAAAATGTAGTTTCTTTTGATTTAAAAATCTGGTGTCTGACACCTAAAAGAGAAATTACCTCCCCAAAAGAGAAAGCAAACAAAGAAAACAGATTCCCAAAAGATTACATACAAAAGCAAAGTACCCTGTTGGCATCCAGTGGAAAGAAGAGAAAATAAGTAGAAAGGGCTAACAGACAGATCAGAACATTTTACATATGTTTTTTTGTGTATGCGAGGCATTTCTGTTAAAAATAAAAGGAGAAGGCATTCCACAAAGTGGAAAAAATAGTAATGGTTTACAATGGTAATGGAAATGAAAATTTGGCTTACATAACAAGGCTTAAGACAGCCTGTTCCTGTCACATCTCAGAGAACAGCTTCCAGCCTTGTGTTGAAAAAGATAGAGCTGACAAGGTGAAAGTCTTTGCTTACAGGTTTCCTATTAATGGAAGGAGAAGACTGTTTTAATATAAAGAGTTAAATGGGGGCTAAGAAATGGAAGTCTGCTTTAGAGTGATCTGCATGTATAAAAAGACAATATATTTCTAAATATTGTATGTGATCTGACTGTGGAGCTGATTCAACACCAAGCCCTGGGGAAGCTGTAGTAGGTAGCAGAGCAGCTGAAGAGAAGCATCTTTGATCTGGGGAACTCATGGAGGGGAAGTGGCTCACATGGCCACATCAGCATTGCATTGATTTAGGCTTTGCTGCTGTGCAGGATAATTGACACTACCCTGTGGCTTGATGGTCCTCAGCTGAAAGTAGTTTTCTAGCAGGAAAAAAAAGAAAAAAAAAAAGAAAAAAAAAAGAAAAAAAAAGATAGAAGAGGACCGTAAAATGGCTAGTTATCATCAATTAAGTACCAGGTGTTACTCCAAATTCTTTATGGCCTTTTCATTTGAGAAAACATTTCAACAATATTTTGATAATTTATGTTATTAATTAATTTATTTATTTTTGCAAGTGCAGAAAATTGCACTTCTTGAACACCTGAAAGTTAAGTTCAACTTTTCCCAGGCTTCTGGCTGTGGCCTCACAGCAGCACTTTGTGAGAGACCCCTTCTGAATTTGAACCAAGACCTGATTAAGTCCACTACACACAGGGGAAGAGAGAATGCATGTTGTTGGTAAGAAAAGGAGGAGATTGCTGAGATTTTGCCTTTGTTTTTATAGAAAAACACCTTTAAATCATTAAAAAATTAGAATGTCTGTATTTTTCCTCCCTTCAGTTTATCTTAGGCAGTCTGTTACACAGATAAAGCTCTCCATCCCAACACACAAAACAATGTCTGTTTTAATGTCCTTGCCATGGATTGTATAACAGAGCTTTCCAACAACACTGCTGCAGGATCAGAATGAATGTTAAGAATATTAACCCAGAAGGACGTTTTCAAAAGCAGCTATAAGATGAAAGCTATCAGTCAACAGAACTATGAACACAATGTCTTAAGAAACTATTTTATCTCAAAACTTCTACCTCTAAAGTGCTTTGGAAACTCTCTTCTCCCAGTGTGTAAAACACATTTTCAAAGTAAGTTGGCTATGTGACGGAGAACCACCTGATGCTCTCTCTACTTACAGGAATAAAAAGGAGTTGCTTAAGTCTCTGGCTTTATGGATGTGAAATGCTCTGTGGTTTTGGAGAAGAATAAGTACAGGTTTTATGTCTGATAACCTTTATTATGTTTTGTTTTGTTTTGTTTAATATGAATCATGGAAACCTTCGTAAACTGGAACTAATTTTCTCTGTATCAGAATGAAGCAAGACTGATAAATGCAAATTTCCTCATACTGATCTCTCCAGATGCCTTCCTTTAGTGGTGCAAAGTTAATCCATCGGCTTCTGTTTCAGTCTTGAGCACAACACAACTGTCACAATGCTTTTCAAGAGGCACCTCTGACAGAAGCTGACCTCACGTAATGAGTTACTTTCAAATAACCATGTAAGTCATAATGGTGATAAACTTCCAGATAACATGAGGAAGCATGTATAGCAGAGCCAAAGATGGGAACATCTCTAATGCTCACCACTGCCGAGCTTGAGGAGGAAATTCTTATGTACATATCTATCTTTTAACGTGCCTGGACTTGAGTGAAAATTACATGATTTTTTTCCCTACAGAGCTGGTATCTGATAGTCAAGGTGGAACTCAAACATGTGGGGTGAATGGCAGACTGTGCTGAAGTTCCTGTATTGGCCACACTCTGTGTTACAAGAAAAAAAACTCACAAAATGTGCAATGACACATGCATTACCAGATTTTGATCTGAAAATCATCACTAGTTTATGATCTGGCATAAAGCTCCACTACAGCTTTCAATCTCTGCATATTCCTTGAAATCCTTGTACTATTGCACAAGTTTTCATATTGCTAGCAATTATTTTTGTAGAGCTAATTTACAGAATTCTTATTTTATGCAGTCAGATCCAAAGAATTTTAAATCTTCCTGTGGTCAGCATAATTCCACTGAATTCAAACTACAGCTAATAGATTTTTTTTCTTTTTTTCCTTTTTTTTTTTTTTTTCCCCCTCTCTTTAATTTGGACACTGTAACTACCAAATATGAATATTCATTTGTATTACTATAAAAAGGTAGAACGTCTGTTCTACAAATACTCAGTAGAGATAACATATCTCTAAGATTTACTTTTTTCCCCTTGATCATATCTACTGCTTCACAGCACATGGAAATGGAAAAAAAAATCATTGGGAGATGCAGACTCAGATTTTAGGGCACATTTTGGAAGAAAGAAAAGATATTTGATCAAAATAGCAATCTTTGAATGTAAAACCAAAATTAAAACTGGCACACTCAACAGACCTGAGACAAATAAAGAGCTGGCAGAAATGCACTCAGCTGCTGGTTCACACTGATAGAGTATGGTGTTCTCACCCTGTTTAAATTTCCTCACCTCTTGGACAGTCTAGTTCTCTGTCATTTCACAGGTGCTGTCTTTGCTCCCTGCAAGAACCAAAGATCCCTGTCCCTACTTGTTACAGGCCAGTTGACTCCAAGTAACTTTTCACTCTGCACATCTGTGGACACGCGTTGCATTGCTACGTGCAGTTCATGTAGGCCATGAGGACACTTTTCTGAGTAGAGTACATTTTGCTCTCGTATATGAGAAGTAGAGTTTGTCTTGATCTGGCATGTACTTTCATGGGGCCTGGTTTTAAGAATCTCAAAAGTCATCCTTTGCAAACTGGCAAATAAACATAAGATATGAGTTTTTTCCAGAACCGTCATCTTCTAAATCAGATTATAGTTTACTCCCAGCGGGCATAAAGTACTAAATGACATTGCATTTCTGTTCTTTCCCAAACACCATTGATTTTGGTAATATGAATACCGGGGAGATTTTGTGAATAAACAATAAACTCCATGACTCCATGTCTGGTTAATCATAGGCAGAGAATAGTGGTTTTTTTTTTTTTTTTTGTTTGTTTGTTTGTTTTTTTTGTTTTGTAACAAAGTACTTACCTGTCACATTTTCTGCAAATTAAGGATTTTCTAGACTTGAGCAACATTCCAGTCTTTTTGTGATTGCCATTTCCTATATCTTTATGCTGTGATTATGGAATGGCATGGCTTTTGCTTGTGCTTGGTGTTGACTCTGCAGAAGAACAGAAACAGGTGATAAACTATTTAGAGTAAATATTTAGTGCTTTAAAGTATCATCTCTGTTACAGAAATTCACATTCCTTTGCTCCCTGCACCTCCTTGCCTGATATGGGGATCTGGAGAAAGTCATTTATTAAAAAAGTAAAACAAAACATATAAACAAACAAAGCAAGCCGAGAGAACCCCATTGCTATGCTTGAATTTCCACTTTCTAAGTATCATGCCCTGATTCCTAGAAACAAAGTTTCCTTGCAAGCTAGTATATAGTGTGCATATAATTAATTGCTTACAGGAATTTTACAAGCATAAATCCTAAGCAGAGTTTAAATTCTGCACAACGTCAAGTCCCTTTGCCTGTTCTGGCAATAAATACACATATGCTTTGCTGTTTTCCTTCAAGGCCTGAAGGCAGCCTGAATGGACTACTCAGAGATGACCAGGGAAAAACAAGCAGAAAAAAGAGGGAAAGTGGTATGTCTATGTCTGTGGAAGGAGTAAAATTAGAAGCCAAAGCACATGTTTACAGGTCACCAATCACCACACTTATTCACCACCTCAGTTATTAAGCTTTTTCTTGGTTGTGGGGATATGGTCTCAAGATGAAGACGTGGGGGATCACAAGTTTCGGGAATTTCGTTACAACCTCAAGTAAGGAAATGTTGCTCCTTGGGGGCCTCGCTGACAAATAAACACACAACCTTGAAACATAATGTTCAATGAACACCAGCAAACAGACAAACAGACATATTAGGCACTGCAATGCCCTATATAATTAGGGATTTTTTTCTCATGTAAACTTAATAGAAAATTTAATTGCAAAATATCTATCACTACGAAAATTTTCTCAAGAAACACTGGTTTGCTTCTCTTAAATGAAAGAGGAATATCATTTCATGTAAATATTTGTCTGCTGTTCCCATCTTCTCTTTTTGCATATGTTTCCACAACAGTGCATTGGCTATTTTATATGCTTTCCTTTATTCAGGCATAAAGCCTTACATGATAGTAAATTGTTTTGCTAGATTAATATTCTGTCAAGTATATTTGGTATGATTTGAATTTTAAAGCCATTCACATTATTGCTTACTTATGCTTAATAAAATAAAACTTACACTTCTGAAACTGAAAGTTGCTAAAATCAAGCTCTGTTGATTTTGGTTTTGGCTGTCCACATATTTTATTAATTTCTACACAGCTACATGCAGGGTTTTTTTTGTGCAATATTTATACCTGGTTTTGAATAATTCCCCTGACTAATGTTTAATAAACATGAGTGAAAAGCAACCTCTTGACAAAAAAAAAAAAAGTTTGATGAAGAATTTTTCATATGGGCAATAGTTTGCAGCACCAAGACTCTAAACCTGGACTCTTGGTGTTTGGCTAAATGTATTAGCACATTTTGAGTGAATTTCAGTGGAATGAACCATAAGTAAAGAGAACT
Organism: Anser anser; assembly: GCF_964211835.1. Classification (NCBI taxonomy): domain Eukaryota; kingdom Metazoa; phylum Chordata; class Aves; order Anseriformes; family Anatidae; genus Anser; species Anser anser. The sequence goes on along the minus strand of NC_139723.1, from coordinate 36,191,659 downwards.
GATACGTCATGTAATATAGATTTCTGGTATTGCTGTTTTTGGGGAGACAGATACCATTCCTGAAGGAATCTTTATGCCAAACAACATTTAAAATTACTTAAAGAGAAAATTCATAGGTAAACATATATTTGATGAACATGGTAAGTTAAAGCTTAGCACTTTCATAATTGCTTTCTACTGCTACACTACAATTACGCTTTCAGGAAGAAAAGTGTGTAGAAGAGGAAATACACAACCAGTTTCATGTAATCATAAGTAAAATTTATTTATGATTATTGTGAAAATAAGCCAAATGTTTACCAACTCCTGATACACCCACCTTCTCTCTACTGAAACCAAGCATGTGCAATAAGACAGTGTGCAAAATAAAAGAAAAATATCAGCATGTATCCTTGACTGCTTACTTTCTATGTTAAGATTAACTGTGAAGCTTAGATAATATCATAAGGAGCCTGGAGCACCTCAAAAGAAAGATGCAGAAGAAAATGCACGGGCAGATTTTTGTTGGCTCTGACATGACCTGGAATAAGAAGCACCATGTAATTTCATTGCCTTGGAAAGAGAAATAGCCTTTGCCTTCTCTGCTTCTGCTCAGATGAGTTTTTCTAACAGGCTGGAATAGGACGGGTGAGGGCTAAAGCTACTTCCTGGTCTCTTCTGTCTACTTTGCTCCCCTATCAAGGGAAGCCATATTACCCATGGAAGAGAAGAAATGTTGGCCACTTACGATGTAGAGTGCTCATACTTGAAGTAACGCCTGTAAATTAATTAAACAAGATGATTTCATTAGCTTTTACTACATGAGTATTTTTGTTAAATAAAGACACCTGCTTTATTGTGATGGCTTTCTACTTGTGATCTTGCAGATCACGAGGTTGAAACTCAAAGTCCTGTCTTACCTGTTTGGTTTCATTCTTTAAACTTCAGCCTTCTGGAGACCAATGCATATATGACAGTCACAGTTTTTATAGTAAGTAAAAATAAAGGTTTGTTAGTTGTGAGCCTATATAGAAAAGCAGCATGACTGCATCTTGCAGCTTCAGAAATCAAGACAAATACAAAGAATTCTAATGACCTTTTTGAAGCAATGTTTGTTTTCTAGATATCTCAGGAAACAACATTCCTGATTCATGATATCTGAACATTTGGAGGGTTGCAGTGCAGCTGGCATTGCATGTTTTTTGATTATTCCAGGCCACTTTGCACCAGAAAGGTTGCAGGACAGGCAAGGTGTTTCTTTTTTTTTTTTTTTTAGGTGAACTGCACAATAATTAAGTGCTGAATGAGATCTTTCTCAAAGCTGAAAGGCTGGTTTTCTCTCTGGTTATGAATAGTTGCCAAAGGGGAGAAGGTAATTCAGCTGTCATGCCACTGTGTGCTCAAATCCAAAGTTATCGTGTGTCACAGGAGGTTGCTGTGTCTCCCCTGAGTTGGGAATTGAGTGCCAGTCATTCCTGTGTTTTCTGTGGAACCTGTAAATGAACCCAGTTGTATCTGAACTGGGACCTGAGCTTAGAGCGCCAGAAAAGCAGTGTGACCACCACAACCTATTTTCTTCATTCTTCATATTTTTTGCCAGTACCCAACTTTCTTTTCCATGTGTCACCTTCTTTATCTGATGTCTGAAAGCCTTAGCTGGTATAGTTGTGCCATGTTAATGTATGCATTTTGGATATTTTTTTTTTTAAAGCATGGCAGACTTTATTTTGCTTTAAGTGCCCTTCTAATATGACTACATTAGGATTCCTACAGCTTTTCAATGCTCTGAAATCTTTGCTTCTTGCTCCAGAGCATAAGGTAAATGGCTTTGATAAGCTCATTGTCACTCATAAACATCACCTTCCTCCTCCAAAACCACAACTTTCAGAATGATTTTCACTCAGATCACAAACACACAAATTGTTCAGCAGCAGTCAATTAAATACCATGGTAACCTGCTGCTTTTAATTATCCTTCTCTGTGCCCTAGCATCTGTGAAACACATAGTGACAAGCCAAATGTAATTTAAATACTGTGGTGTGCCCCAGATGTGGCAGTACTTTGCCAGGTATTTTGTATTGTATTATTTTTTATTTTTTATTTTGTATTTGTATTATTTTGTAATGTATAACTCAACATATTACCATATTAACTTTCTTCCTCCAGAAAAAACAAAACAAAACAAAAAAACACTGAAAACTTAGGTTTTCTTCCACAAATCCTTCAATACCCAGTTATGACTATGATCCTTCAATTTTGATAATGGAGGACAACTTTTTACTTCTGCTCCAGTGCTAAATATTAATTATGGACATTATTGTTACTACTTTGAACCAAGGCCACACCACACATAAGTTCATCCAAAAGTAACTGAAGTGCAGGGAAGATTTTATGGGTGTTGTTGTCATTGATTTCTGTGAGAACAGATATGGCCTGAAGTTAGCTGTACGTTATGTTACACCTATGTGCCACACTTACACACACTTTCCCTGGCCATCCGCAGATGCAAACAATGCTGGGGTTTGTCTTTTTGTCTTTTCCTATAGTGGGTCCATAGCCACTTAGAAGAATTCCACATTTTTTATTTTATTTTATTTTATTTTATTTTATTTTATTTTATTTTATTTTATTTTATTTTATTTTATTTTATTTTATTTTATTTTTTTTATATTTTAACTGGGATTTTGTGACCCTTTTTCTAAAAACAATGAAAAAAAGTTGCCAGCTTTGCTATGTTTTAAAGTGGTTGCCTACACCTGATCTTGGAACTCCTACTGCATACTAAGATCTGGTGGTGCAGTATCTTACACCAAAAAAACCACCACCAACAAAAAAATAAACAAACAAACAAAAAACACAAAGAAACATCTGTTCTTTAAAATATTCTGTAAAAAAGGAAACACATTGACTTAGACGTCAGAACAGTAAAAAATAAAGGGCAGTCATTATGTTGCATTATGTTGATTTTTGCCCTTCTTGCATGAAATACTAGACTTTTCATGACATTGGCAGAAAATGGCCTTCTCATGAACACGTTTAAAATGGGAAGAGTGAGCATTCACAGGATTTATTGATAGGGCCAAAAACCTTATGCAAAGATTTCTAGGAAGCTATGTTCCAGCACGGCTAAAAGAGCCTTTATTTGCAATGCATGCACCTATGAAACAAAGTGGTGTTGTCTTTTTTTTTTAATGTATTTTTTAATGTTTTTATTTTTTGACAATTAGCATACAAATATAAAGCTTCTTTGCCCTACTGCCACATTACTTTCTAAAGAAACAGAATCCTGACTGTAAGGGACTTCTTAACACTGAAGATTTGCTGTAGCCACTTGAGGGCTCCCAACAATAACTGGGATGGAATCAAAATGTGGCATAGATGATTTGTAGCTACATTTCCTACAGAGCAGGTTATCTCCTGAACTCTTCTTTTAAGGCAGATCCTGTGAAGCCAGCTATTCCCAAAGAAAAGGTATTCCATGTCCCACAACAGGTGACTCAGGACCAGAGCTTATTATTCCAATCAAATGGGAACAAAGCACTAAATCTCTCTTTCTCTCTCTCTCTCTCTCATTTTTTTTTTCCTTCCTTCCCTGTATTGGAGCTGAGCTTTACATGGTCTTCACTTTCCTATCTTTGCTTTTGGTCTTCCAGATGGAAAGCTTCAGAATTTAAATGTTTTCCTTTCAGGCCTGGAAAATATAACTGTTGGGTCTTCAGTTTATCAGGTTTTTGTTTCATGGCTCATCACTGTAACCGTGTGCACAGCACTGAGAAATGAACACATTTGGCTCTGTAACATGGCTGAAAGAATGACCCAGAAGAACCTGTGCTCACAGCTGGCACTGGCAAATAGCAGGAGGAGTTTGGCAGAAATTGAGATCAAACAAGCTCCAAGATAAACAAACTCTGTGAATTACTGAAGTATCACAAAGCTTCCTCACATTGCACTCACAAGATAATTTCCAATAAGCCACAGCAGGTCTAGTCTGACCCGTTCCCTTACTCTTCCATGGACTGAATGACCACCCTCGATTCCAAACGTCCTCCAAAGCTGTTAAAGTTTTTCAGCTTGGAGCAGAAGCTGATTGAGGATAAGGTATGTCCTGAGAAATGGTCTGTACTTCTCAACGTGTCTTCAGTTTGAAAGCCATTCCCACTTCCCATTTAACATACTTTCCCCTCAAAATTTGCTTTGACAATGTTTATTCCTCTTTAGAACTTCATGTCGTTCCCTTTATTTTGTTATTTTAAGGTGGAGATCTAAGTTTAGGCAATGTAACTCTTAGTTTTAAAATCAGAGGGACCATATAATCCAGTTTCTTGTAGAGATCAAACACAGGTAATTTAGCTGGTCTCAGCCATGCCTAGTTATATTGGGCAGTTCCCTTTGGTTTTCACCGTGGCAGTAAGACATGATGAGTCTTTCTGAAACAAACAAATAAACAAACAGTATGCTCTGGACCTTCAGTCTAATCTATTACTTTAAAAACTGAAGTTAATTCAAGATAAAGGAATAATTGTTAACACCTTCCAAACTATCCTTTTAATTTTAAAATATATTTATTTTGGAACTAAAAATGAAAAAGAGTAAAACAGACACCTTCCCACTTAACTACCAGTACTCCATGAATGTGAAAATTTGGAAGCCTCTGCTCTATATGCAGAAACAACAACAAAACATCATAGATTAAATTTCTGATTATAAAATAATAAAATCTGCATGAGTCTTGCCCAAGATGCAGATGTTCTGATCACCTATGTTTTGTGGAATTTTAATTGAAGTTGTGCTTTCTGTTAAGATATTTTTACTGTATTTTTTAACAAAAGCAATCCACTCAGAGAAACAAATAAACAGAAACAAATAAACAGAAACAAATAAACAGAAAAGCTTTTTAAGGATTTGAAAAGCCTAAATTGAAAACAAGGGCAGAAAAAAGAGAAAATTGTTTCATCTTTATTTCTTGGTCAGAAAGCTCAACTGCATTCCAATGAAATCAAAGGATTATGAACTCCATGAGTCTCTGTAAGGTGAATGAAAACACAAAATAACTCTGCCTACTCAGCTAGCTATCTGCTGTATGTGTGTCAAAAAGCCACTGACATCCTTCAGAAGTAGCATATTCATCCCTGCTGAATTCCAGTTGCAGAGACTGTAAACCAATGATTACAGCAGTATCTTCCTCATATTTCTGTTATATCCCCAGTCAAAATCCTAAAAATATGTCAGAATTAATGCAAAGTTCTTGGGATTATTCACATGTTTTGTGCTGTTTCTGTGACAGACACTGGAGAAAAAAGGATAATTTTCTGAATGGTCATACAATCAGGGTAATTCTGCCATGTGAAGGAATTGATTATTACCTCTGAGGAACTGGTGCTTACTTATTAACTTGAATTGTCTGAAGGTCTTTCACTAATGCTCGACATTTTACCACGGAAGTGACTTTAGCATGCTATCAGATCGCAATGACACAGGCAGAATGGAAGGATGTATTAGCTGGGGTTAAACCAGCTATATTGCTTTTCAGCCTGAACTGCATCATATGCTACTTACACAGATTGTTTCTGTGCTGTAGTCGTCAGGACCCTAGGTTCCAGGATGCCTATGGGGAAAGGTAGCCAGAGTATTGCTAAGCCCATTTACCTTTGATCAATAAGCAGTAAAACCTACCTCCATGCATGCACATGAGTTACTTCTGAAAGACACTGCTGAAGGGGCTTGCTGACCCTTTCTGTCATACACTTAACCTTGGACTTTCCTTTTATAGGCCTAGAAAGACAAGTGTGTGGTTAAACATTTGAAGGCATGGCTGATTCATCATCATCCCAACCAATGATGTTTTCTTATGGGTTACTGCTTCAACAAAATAAATGGCTAGTACTCTAATTACAGCACATCAAGCAGCATCTAGTTACGCAAAAACACCACAGACACTGTAATGAACCTATGAGACTAGGAAGATGGAGGGGTAATGGAAATTATACCAGGTTTATAGCTATGTTCTTACTAAGCTTCCATCTTCAATGAACATTTAATTATTTTAGGATTAAAATTACTGTATGAAAAAACACTGAATCATTATATTTCCTTGATATTATTCACATGTAGTTTACAAGCAGTTTTATCACAGGAAAGAGCAGTAGACGTGCACCAGAAGTCTTGGTTTCTGGAACATCATGGAATTTGTCACACAATGAAAACAGAAGGATAATCAAGGATTTGCCACAGATTCTCACACAAAAGAAGATGGCTAATTTTATTTAAATTGTGGTTTGAAAACTGCATTCATCCACTCGAACAGTTGTCATATCTGACTACCACCAAAAGCACTAAAGACCCACAGTACTGGAGTATGCATACAGTGTAGATTCCCTACATCACAGGCTCAAGCCATCCACATATCTGATTCAATCTGCTTGTAAAAACAGAAGCCAAGCTAACACATAATGTGTGAGTTTCTTTATTAACTTTGATACTGGCACCCAGTATGTACTTGCATGACTTCCAGGGGTGCACCCCATGAATTTCAGCAGTGCCACTGCTTGTACTGCTTTGTCAGGGCTTTCTGAAGAAGCTGTGGGAGGACTTAGTCCTTCCAGGATACACATGCACTCAGAGCAAAGGCACTTGTGGAAAAGCACCATTAAAATGATCGCTTGGCCCATGACCAAAAACATCACATTAACAGCTTATGAATTAAGGCCAGCCAAGTTTTGTCAAATAACCCCTCTTAGGCCACAGTTTATGTGTATAGCTGAGAGGTAACTCTGGTTAACTCCAGCTATAAAATGTCTCTGTGGGCAATAAGGTTGTGCATCAGGCATACCAGGCCATTACACAAATGCAGTCTCCGCTCTAGAGGTATGAGCACTCTGTTACAAGCAATCTAAGCTCTTCTATTGCTCATTTTACAGAATATTTCCAGTGCAAAAGCTTTTGTGTTTAGCATCATTACCTCAGCTGACCACAAGCCCAGAGTAATGCCCCAGTGTGGCTGAATAATACTTTAAAAAGGGAGAATGCCTTGATATTGCACTCTTTCCTTGATATTGCACCTTTTCTTTCTCTTTTTTCTTTTTCTTTGTTTTTCTTTCTTTCTTTCTTTCTTTCTTTTCTTTCTTTCTTTCTTTCTTTCTTTCTTTCTTTCTTTCTTTCTTTCTTTCTTTCTTTCTTTCTTTCTTTTCTTTCTTTCTTTCTTTTTTTCTTTCCTTCCTTCCTTCCTTCCTTCCTTCCTTCCTTCCTTCCTTCCTTCCTTCCTTCCTTCCTTCCTTCCTTCCTTCTTTCTTTCTTTCTTTCTTTTCTTTCTTTCTTTCTTTCTTTCTTTCTTTCTTTCTTTTTCTTTCTTTCTTTCTTTCTTTCTTTCTTTCTTTCTTTCTTTCTTTCTTTCTTTCTCTCTCTCTCTCTCTTTCTTTCTTTCTTTCTCTTTCTCTCTCTCTTTCTTTCTCCCTTTCCTTTCCTTTCCTTTCCTTTCCTTTCCTTTCCTTTCCTTTCCTTTCCTTTCCTTTCCTTTCCTTTCCTTCCTTTCCTTTCCTTTCCTTTCCTTTCCTTTCCTTTCCTTTCCTTTCCTTTCCTTTCCTTTCCTTTCCTTTCCTTTCCTTTCCTTTCCTTTCCTTTCCTTTCCTTTCCTTTCCTTTCCTTTCCTTTCCTTTCTTTCCTTTCCTTTCCTTTCCTTTCCTTTCCTTTCCTTTCCTTTCCTTTCCTTTCCTTTCCTTTCCTTTCCTTTCCTTTCCTTTCCTTTCCTTTCCTTTCCTTTCCTTTCCTTTCCTTTCCTTTCCTTTCCTTTCCTTTCCTTTCCTTTCCTTCCCTTCCCTTCCCTTCCCTTCCCTTCCCTTCCCTTCCCTTCCCTTCCCTTCCCTTCCCTTCCCTTCCCTTCCCTTCCCTTCCCTTCCCTTCCCTTCCCTTCCCTTCCCTTTCTTTCCTTTCCCTTTTTCCTGTCCTTTTTCCTGTCCTTTTTCCTGTCCTTTTTCCTTTCTTTCCTTTCCTTCCTTCCCCTCTTTCCCTCTTTCTTTCCCTCTTTCCCTCTTTCTTTCTTTATCAAAAATATTGGAAGCAGAGATTTCTGTTTCATCCATAGACTCCAAGGCTATCAACATTTCCTGTTGAATGTACATAGATCCAGCTTAAAGACCTGACCTGCCAATACTAATTCAAACTAGCCCAGGAAATAGTTATTTAGGAAAATTAGCTCAAGGATTATGGCATTGTTCTTCCATTTTGTGGTGGTTTTACTTGGGTGGGCAGCCGAGCTCCATCTCAGCTGTTCCTTCACTCCCCCTCCTCAAAGGGAAAGGGGGAGAAAATATGAAGAAAGGGGTCAAGGATTGAGATAAGGACGGGGAAAGATTACTCAACAGTTATTGTAACAAACAAAAACAGACTCAGAGTAGGGAGATAGTAACATTTATTGCCTATTACTAACAAACTAGAGAAGTGAGAAACAAAGGAAAGAAACCAAAAACACCTTCCCCCATCCACTTTCTTCCACCTCCTCCCCCCTTGAGCAGTGCAGGGGAATGGAGAATGGGGGCAGTGGTCGGTATATAGCACTACGTCTCCTCTGCTCCTTCATGGTCACTCTGCCCCTGCTCCCCGTGGGGTCCCTCCCACGGGATGCCGTCCTTCCCGAACTGAGCCTGCGGGGGCTGCCCACAGGCAGCAGCTCTTCAAGACCTGCTCCCACACGGCTCCGTACCACGGGGTCCATCCATCCCCCAGGAGCAAACTGCTCCAGCACGGGTCCCCCACGGGTGGGCGGCAGCTCCCCCCAGACCCCCTGCTCCTGCGTGGGCTCCTCTCCACGGGCTGCAGCTCCGGCCCGGGGCCTGCTCCTGCGGGGGCTCTCCATGGGCCGCAGCCTCCTCCAGGCCACATCCACCTGCTCCACCGGGGGCTCCTCCACGGGCTGTAGCGTGGAGATCTGCTCCGTGTGGGACCCATGGGCTGCAGGGGGACAGCCTGCTCCACCAGGGGCCTCTCCCTGCACAGGCCGCAGGGGAACTGCTGCTGCCTGCCTGGAGCACCTCCTGCCCTCCTGCTGCACTCACCTGGGGGCTGCAGGGCTGCTTCTCACTACTCACTCTTTCCAGCTACTGTTCCCCAGCAGTTTTTTTTTTTTTTCCCTTTCTTTTTTCAACTCTTACAGAGGCACAAACAATATTGCTTATTAGATTATTGGATTGTCTCTGGCCAGCGGCAGGGCCATTATCTAACATGGGGCAGCTTCTAGATTCTTCTCACAGAAGCCACCCCTATGGCCCCAAAACCTTGCTACATAAACCTTGCTGCTACCAAAAACCTTGCTACCAAAACCTTGCCACATAAACCCACTACACATTTTTAAAAAACAGACACCTTTTGAGTGTTTGCAGTTGCCCCATCTGGAAAACACTTTGACATAAGATTGCCCTTTTCTGGAGACATCAGCTAAGTTAGGGTTAGTAAGTACAGTGCTTTGTATTATTATTATTATTGGGTGTGCAGAAAAAGAAATCCTGTAGGAGAAAATAATTCTAAGTAGATTATATTTTACTTAATTTAAAGTTTTGTAAAAATGCAAAAATAACTATTCAGAAACATTTCGCAAATGTAGAGAAACAGCGTGTGGGGTGTTTTCAAGCTGTTCTCATTTATTGCATCTTAGTCATTGCTTTTTTTGTTTGTGAGCAAACATGAAATATTCAAATTTAGTGGCTGTCAATACAATTACCTGTACTTCTGCAGCCAAAGGCCATCCTCTTTCCTGTTCAAAACCTCCCTCAAGGAGAGGAATTACGCAAGCACAGTGTAATAAAAAATGCCTAATTACATTGCTTTTTTGGGTAGGGCTTCCCCCACTTTCCGACAGTGAATTGTTTTGGAAGCAATCTATTTGTAGTTTCAATGCCAGTGGCGTCACAAGTCCTTTCTTACAATATTTCTCACTGTCGTTTACTGACAAGTTTATAATCTTTAAATGATTTATTAGTAGTTGTAGGAGTGAAGTGCAATACTACAAACAATATCCTGTAGTAGCTATGAATACTAGATGACAGCATATGAAGATTTCAGCAAGTTTTGTATGTTCCTCCCTTAAAGCAGGCTTTGTTTCATTCCCACAGTTTCTTTCTGAAATCTTCGCAATCCAGAAGGTGGTTTAGGGTATGCACTTACCAAAGCCAAGTCCAGTTTCGTTTAGATGATTCTTTGGAATGGTATCCTGCAAAAGCCACTAGCAGGTGCACTTACTGAAGTAAGATACAACTGACTTCGTTATGGTTAACTTTCAGTCTTAGTGAAACTTCTGTTGAATTCTACAGGAGCTGCATCTTGTCCCCAAAATTCTGCACAGAGGATTGTTATGGATATGCTTCTCTGAGAGAGGAGATGGCCATCAGAGAAAGCATGAATCTCAGGAAGGATAGTGAAAGCAGAGGAGGCTTGCCAAACGTGGCATTTGTTTGCCAAATTCACAGAGTAAAAGGTATCTTTTAATGTTAGCTGATACTTGATGTTTCTGCCTGCTAACAGAACCAAATGCCAACCAAGTGGCCAGCCCTCAAATTTGTTAGTCAGGGAAGAACATACAGCAGGACATTGATCTCAATACTGTTAAGAACAGTGAAGTGTGGTCGTTTCCAAAGGAGGTAACTTCTCAAGAAATAAGCAGCTGGTTTTTATTGCACGATCCTGCCAGCCACACTAGGGTTTTTCAGATTGGATTCTGCAATGGGCCCTGCTCCCATTTGGGCCCCAGAGCTGTATGGTCAGGCTTTCAACAGAGCAGAGAGGCTAAGTTGTTTTAGAAATCTGGCCAAAAATGTGTTATAATGCTAGGGGTGGAACCCGGGGCAGAAGAAGTAAAGAGAAACCATTATACTTTTCTAAGTGCTTTAGTCACACATGCACTTGCTAAAAATGAGGTTGGTGCAGAATACTTTAAGGTCTGCCCACAGGGCTTATTTAAAATAGTAATTGAAAGTAGCAATAACTTATGTGGAACTAAGACAGCTGGCTATCTGAGATTTTGACCAAGACACTGACATTGAAAAATATTAATGCTAGCTGAAGAACAAGAAGCCAAGGACATATTGGCAAAGAAAGGGACCGAAAGAAATTCAGTTTTGCCATGTCAGGGTATTATTTGTTTAATTTCAGATTAGTTAATACTTTTCAGTTTTGTTTTTCTCTTCATCATTTAATCAGCTTGCATGCATCTGACTATCCCAAGAGTATTTATGCTTAGATTTGCAATGTATTACACAGAAAAACCCTAGTTATTATCAAAGGAAAAGGAGAGAAATAAATCTATAAGCTCTGCCGAACAGAATTTTTCTTTTTTACTCTAGCATGAAATTAGCATAGAAATGACTGAAATCCATGCAGTGAATGCTTGTTTGAACATGTAATTTAGTAGAGCAGAATATACTTCATAATTAGAGATTTGTTTTAAAGAACTTTGGAGATTTAGTTTCTATGCTGTGTAGTAAATATTTATGCACTATTCTGCTAAGTTACAAAAGGAAAAAAAAACTACCTTTTTATTGCAGTAACCATAGTGATGCACAGAATAATGATACAACAAGGGACATAATAAGCATATATTCTTTGAACAGTGCCCATATATTTTCCAGATTCTATTACCATATTAAACTATCAAATGTTTAAGTGGCCATCAGAGAGAAGGAATAAAAACCAAAAATCAAAAACTCAGACCAAACCAAACCAAAAAAAAAAAAGCTGTTTCTCATTCAGGCTAAAGTCCACTTTACTTTACCTGTTTATCCATGATTTTACTGGGTAAGTTCCTCTGAAAGAAACTGTCAAATGAATTTGCAACCAGAATGATTTTTCTCTTAGCGGATGTTTCTTTTCCTTCTTTATTAGTCATTCAGAAATTAAGTAATAGTGGGGATAATGGAAGAAGCGTCTCTGCTTACCTTACCCTTCTGCTATACTGTGGTGCTATCATTACCACCACAGGGGAGCAGAAATCTCAGTGGTAATTCTGACATATTACTGCAGAACACATTTCTACACCTACTGTCTTACCTTCCAAGATAATGTCCAGGTTCCTTCAACAGTGTGGATCCTTTGAATGTGATCATCTGCATTGGAAATTTCTTAAGGTGGCCAAGAAGAAATAACAAAGATGAGAATGGTATTTGAATTCTTATCAGCTAACCTTACAATCCCATTCCTCTAGCTTTTGTAGGGGAAGCTCTTCCCTTCTATTGAGAATCTGAAGATTTTCTTGAGGTAATCACATTTTTTCCCTTCAGATGAAGAGCTGTTTTTTTTTTTTTTTTTTAAACACATTTTGAGGTGAAATTTTAGAACCTTTTAGCTGTGATAAGACTAGGGTTCAATACCATGCTGTGTGTGGTGGTGGTACTGGACCCTAATGCTTCTACTTGGCATTTGACTGACCAGCCACTGTCACTACAGCCACCGGACAAATGTTCTAGTCCCACCTGTCCATAACCATTCTCAGTGCAGTAAATACTGAAAAAGATAAGCCATGCAATGAAACAAGGATTGGAAAACAGATTTCCAGATGAATGCTGCCTCTTCAATCACTGATAGAGATGGGTGTAGAGAGACAGTCTACATCTCTAACAGGTACATAAACAACTGAGTTTTTTTTTGGATGAAAAAGATAATCTTCCTTGGCCCCCCAAAATGCTTTGAGCAGAGGCTGATTGGGCAGGAATGTGCTGAACATACTCACTTGTCAAGATCTACAGGTTAGATGGAAAGGGAAATACCTAACTAACTCAATGTTTTCAAGTCTGAGGCAGTCCTGGGCACACTAAGCAGACCTTTAGGAGCCAGAAGAACATTTGTGGATATTAATCAACTCCAGGATGAGACCACAGTTGAACAAAGGTCTTAAGAAACTCAGGGTTGGAGTAGTGGCACTAAATTGGTCAATTATAGACCTGAAACATAGAAGTTCACCACAGGCACCTAGTACAGAAAAAGTAATGGTTTGCTTACATGGACAAGTGTGGACAGACCCAAGCTCCGTTGAGACACTTTGGACAGGAGGCATGTTGCTCTGATGGTATGACATTGTGTTCAAGCTAATAAACCCAGCCTGTACATACAAGGCTTCCTAAGTCAAGCGTAGCACACTGCTAGCACAGCTCTTAATCTTTCATGTAACATCCAGCCTCCTTCAAGCAGAAATTGAGTTAGCTTCGATCCACTTTTTCATGTCCATGGAGGCTGATTTAAATGAATTCCCAGAAAGCACACAGCGGTTGTTGGCAGAACAACGATTTATTCTCATTTTTGAGACTAAGAAAGAATTTTGCATAGGACAAAATGGAAAGGATTGTTAAAAACTTATTGGTCTTAATCTAATAATTTAATCACTTGATTCCTTTTGTCTTTACTTTCCTTCCTAGGCTAGGATTTACCCAATCTACCTAAGTTAAAGGGAGCAGAGGAAATCACAGTTTCTGTAAATTTCAAATTAAGATTTGTTTCTTTTTCAGACACATAATCAGGCACCTAGAAGGCAACAGAAAACACACTTCATATTAAAATGACGTTATACTGAAATGGTATTGGTTGTCCAGACAAACCTTCAGCAAGATTCTTTGACCCATGCTTAAGATCAGACAGGACAGGCCATGTCAGGTGAGAACAGCATTCAGCCACATCAAAAAGATCCAGTCACAGTCAATTTTATTCACAAAAATAAGTGCAGTGGTTTGTGTCTTGCAACTCAGAAAACTTACTCATATTTCTGCTTCCTCTGTCTTTAACAATGCTCAGGCCAAATAAGCACATGTAGCACTTTTACATTTGCATTTTATTTCCAAGTATGCATAATCGTTTTTTATCATGCATTTCTCAAACGTCAATAACTTAAGCATTTACCTCATGGCATTTTCCCAGTTTGACATCAGTACCCCATAATAATGATGTGCAAACACACTTTTACAAGCCTTTCACAGGATACCACATATTATATCATGAAATGAATGAAGCAAGTGATGACAATTAGTTAAGTAATGCAAGAATATCTGCTGTAACTTGCACTTCAAGCATAATCAGAGGTGGAAAAGGCCAGAAGTATGAGGTCATCTCACAGGATAAGAATGCTTGTAGTATGCTAATTGCAATGTATTTCCTATAGATGCAACACAAATTCAGCTGAATAGTATCTGATTGCATGGCAAACATTGCTGTCTTTGTAAATTCTCACAACTTTGCCTCACATTGAACCATCTATTCACATATGATGTAATAGCTGTTCTCAGAAATTAGATACCTATTCTTTCCTTGAGGTAGAAAGATGAGTAACTTTCCATGAATCAAACTGATGAGAACATTCCCTTAAGGAAAAGCATTGTCTGTATACCACAGGTTTATTAAAAAAAAGAAAAAAAAAAAAAAGAAAAACCCGTTTTACACTTACCCATAGCAATTCAACAGACAGTCCTCCTTCTTCTTTCACATTGGCAATAGTCCAAAATGTCAAAAAGGACAGGGAAATGTGCTGAAAAAAAATCTCAAGGTCATGAACAGTTCTTATCACTGAGGACACAATTGCTTGTAGTTGTAAATGTCTCAAAGCAGATGTTGGGCAAGGACTTTTTATGAAACCTGGAGAAGAGCACCCCTTTCTATAACACTCAGTCCCAGGGATCATTCTTAAAAGAACAACAACAACATACCCATTACCTTTTGCATATATATACATATATTTATATTTATTTATATTTATATTTATACATATATATATATATATTTTTTTTTTTTTGTAAAAAACCCACAACCTATCTGAACAACCAACAGATAAAGTAGAAGCACCAAACCAAATGTCTCAAGGGAAAAAAGATGGTTAGACCCCTTGACAGGTTAACCTCCAAGCCCAGGCTTTGGTGTTATGATGACAACTCCATTTCATGGTGCTTCTGGGATGTACTGGGATAACTCAATGAGAAATGCCACACAGAACCCTATGCATAAAAAGTATAGCAGACAAAGAATATAAGGGATGACTGGGACCCTGCCCACTCTGAGTGTTTCTGCATTTCTCTGGCTAGTACCAGGAGTGTAGCTGATTTTGCATCTCATGGTACACCTCTGCAGTGAATGTGTCAAACAAAGTCTTACAGCTTAATCCTCACTGCCTGGGCCTGCAGATGATATTTTCAAGGAAAATATTGAGAATGTTTCCCACAAAGAAAAACAAAATCATAGTGTCTTCTGAGATCATTTTGTCATTGCTTTAAATATTTTCTATTTCATCTTTTTCCAAATTTAAATTAGATTATCAGCTCCTCACTTACTGTTTCTGACATCATTTAAAGAAAATAACTTCATCAACTATTTTTTTTTTTAATTTTTTATTTTTCCTGAGGCAACCGTACCATCATGTTATACACGAAAATATTTTAGGTAAAGTTACATACGCTGGTTAAAATTGATTGCAGACCTATCTGTCTTGCCAGTCTGATAAACAGACACCAAAGTTCAAAGTTCTTAATATAAATGGTTCACACAATTAAATGTTTCACACCATGTAACTTAAATGTGTATGTCTAAGCACCTATATATGTATGTATGTATATATGGTGTGTGTATATACACGATATACCTGTATATGCATACATACAGTATGCATACCGTATATATATATACACACACACCTATAGAGTATACCCATACATATATAGGATATAGTTTTCTTTTCCTTTATTTTGATTTTCCGTTACAGATTTCCTAACAGGAAAAATGTGAAAATGTGAAACTCAAGCTTGCAATCTGTTTGAACTCCAAACTATGAAAGTTGTTATGTGTTATGCTATAGTTATACTTAAATGCATATCACTAACTTAAATGGCTATCACTGACTTAAGAGACATAAAGGTATAATGGCAAAAAAAAATTCTCTCAAACAGCCATTGAAAATCACAGGTTCAGGGAAAATTACACTTAAAAAAGATACATACATTTTTTCAGTGGTCACAAACACACACATACACACACACACATACACAAACATAGGAACATATGTGATAGAAACTATATGTATACCAACCACTATTAACATGGAAGTATTATCAGGCCCTCATTCAATTATTTCAAAAATACTTAGCTGGTATTTTGATGAAGATTATTTTTTCTTTTTTACTCTTCTTCAGTCTAAGTGGATGTCCTTGATGAGGCTGCTGGTACCACCTCTCTGTGAATGACATACAGAGAAAAAGAGAGAGAAATGCCTCTTCAGAAACGAGGCAGCAGTGTTTTCGGCTTTTACCTGGAGGTGAGAGAGCTCACCAGCCATGGCACAGTGGTAGCTCAGAGCCTTTTCCCCAGTGGTGGAGAGGTAAGGCAAGAAGGTTGTGGGTGAGCATCCTGCAGTCAATCTCTCTGAAGGTTTTTTCTGAGCAACGGCTTTGCTGGGGATCAGACCATCCATGAGTCTGCTCCTCTTGTCCCCCAGATTTCAAGTCTTGCTTCAGCCAGAAGCTTGCAGCCCACTTGCGAGCATAATAAAATGTATGCAAAGAGTGAGATGTGCCCTGGAACAGCTCATGGGCCTCCCCCCCCGAGTGATGGTTATCAGCAGCTGTTTGCTTCTGTGTCCCGCATGCAAGTTATTTTCTTTTCACCCCTCTCCTTGGGGTGGGAGGAAGGCTGAACGGGTAGAGGTTTGCATCAGGCTACACAGCAGCAGCATCCTGAAGTGTCAATTCCAAAATGTATGTCTAATGGAGGCATTTCTGTTGTCTGGGATGGAATTACACACTGCTGTCCTCTGAGCATGCATGTTCTGCCAGAAGGACAATAGTAGCACTGTTCCTCTGCAGAGTGGAAATCTTTCTGTACAAATACTGAATAATACTTTCATTATATTCCCTGCCAGTGCTTCTGAGAAAACCATGGCATCCCACTTTACTCAGTAATATCACATGGACACCAGCTCCCTCAAAATCAGATTCACTCAGCATGCTGTTGTTTGCCCATATGTGGTGAATGCATGAACCAGATAGAGACAACTTGCAAAAATCTTGATTTTTTTTTTCTAATTTTAAAGAACAGATTTGATGCTGAAAGCCAACCTGTCCTAGCCTAGCAAGAAAATTCCTTCCAAAGTGAACAAACTATCATTACTGAAAGCAAATTCCATGCTGATGTCCATCATGGAGGTCTATGTATCCCATTTGCTTTATTTTGAAGCAAACCCTTTCAACAGTGTCCAACAGTAGCAAATCTACTAAAATTCAGATTATCTTCTCTCTGAAGTTATCCTCTCACTGTCTGTCTATTCTTTTGTGAAATTCTTCATGCTCTAGATGAGCCTTAAATGTTTTGGGGAGAAGAAATCAGCGAAGTCTGGATGACTGAATTTTATGAATCAGCCTGGCAAGTTAATGGGAACAACATTTTGTTTTTGATTGAATTAGAAGTAACCATGGCAACAGGATGTCTCAAAATGTTTTTGTTTTTCTTAATTAAGAAAGAAGAAAAACACTACATGTCAATCCAGTTCATTTGCTTAACCTGAAATAACATGATTCATTTTAGGTTTGATCTTGTAAAACTTTTTATCCATTTATTCCTCTTTAAAATTTACAATATGAAAAAAAAATATAGAAAAGGAAACTTACAGTATCTCAAGATATTAATTGTATCCATTACATCATTTTCAAAATGAAAAAAAAAAGAGGAATTCTGATATATGATATTTGACCCAAATTTAAAAACACATTTTGTCTTCTTAAAATTGGTCTACTCAGCCTATATAGAAATGAAATCAAATAGTACTTCAACTCCTAAATTCTTCGGATGATTTAAGAAAATGAGCTCAAGAAGCAATGAGAACATTTTTCTGGCTGTATTTTAGGATCTAACCTTGAGCAAACTTTTGCTGAAATGCCAGTGCTCTTGTCTCAAAAATACTCCATTTGAATGAAGTTATTCCAGCTTTATACCACTACACTTTGAAGAGAGTAAGGCCTCAGAAATTGAAATCTGTACTGTGGATTTCTGTGACTAGTTTACAGCTGGCAAACTGCAATCCTTTTTTTATAATATAAACAAAACATGGATGCTTGGGATTAAAACTGGATTCCATTCTCTATTCTGTCTGCATTTGTAAACAGCAGGCATTTAGAAAATGGGTATCAGGAAAAAAGATTGCGTTTCTTTCTTGGGGGAAAAATGCAAAGACAGTCAGGGCAAGACAACAGGTTGTCCCATGGATTACCAATGTCAAAAAAAATAATAATAATAATGCTATTTTACAAAGAAAAAACATGATTTACAGAATGTCTTTCCCTAACATCAGGTTTATGTGTGAAAATGTGCCCCATGCTTCCAAATGTACTTGTGGTCTCCTGTCTGGTATCACCAGCAACAATGGCGAGATGCTCTTCTAGTAAAATGAGCAGACCTTTTGAGCAGTCCCATATTTCCTCTGTCTCCTGACAGTTTCTAGGTGGGATTGAGCCCATCAGCCTGGTATATCCTGCACGCCCTGCAGCATGCTGGCGCTGGTGACAACAGCAACATCCACCACACCAACCTGGTGGCAGAGGGGCATGACCCCAGCACTCCTTCTCGCACCTGGTGCCAGACACGTACAAGGACCACTTCCTCTGCAGGTGCTGTGGCTGATTCCACCAAGCCATTAATGCTGCAGGCAGGTGCTCAAGACATGCCTCTTGTGGAAGGAGTGGGAATATAGTATGTCCAGATCAGCAATTTTAGCTCATCAAGGGAAATGAGGGCCTATTAACAGGAGGCTTGGTGATGATACTCAGCTGTAAAACCCATGTGCACTTGTTCACATTATGAGATGTGTCTCATCAGGGCAAGTAAACCAAACAGAGTTATGTGTCAATTCACTTCTACCCTGTGTGTCACAGACAAAGTGAGCTGTAGCCATTTCCAACTCAAGACAGAGGGGAGAGAAGATTTACTGTTTACTCTATGCTGTGTGTGTTTGGATAGGTAAAGAGGAAAATACATTTTTTTCATTATTTATTTATTTATTTATTTTCTTGGATAGTTACACCACGAAGGATTACAGAGGACTTGTACTTTTCAGCAAGCAACATTTTGAAACACAAACCCGCCGATTTCTCACTCAGGCTTTCAATGGAGCTATTGGTTATTGACAGAACTGTTTGAATGTCTGGACTGCTGGTCATTTAAGTAAGTGTGACGTTCCCTGATTAATTCACTAGGACCACTGCTTGTACAGGCATTTCTATTCAGCTAGCTTAAATGCCTCTTTCAACACATTCTTAAGGACTTGGTCAAATAGCTGCTGTTATTGGTATGTATTTGCTAAATTTTAATAAAAACTGGAATGATCCATTACATTTCTTTCCAAACACACTGGACATAAGCATGATGGGTTTTCTTTCACTGTTTAACCATCACAATGCAGTGCTATGGAACAGAACTCTTCCCATTTATAGGATGGGAGCTTAATAACAACCTGCACTGTGGATTTCCTGGCTCTAGTGGGGTTAATTTTTTAAATTACTTTTAATCTGTTGGATTTTTGAATCTTTTCTGGACGATATTGTTAAGTCTGTAAAAGCTGGTGCTAAAAAAAAAAAAAAGAATAAAAAAGGAAAAAAAAAAAAAAGATTCCACTGTTTCCAGATGACCAGAAGGCAAAAAATGTTGGTGGTCCTTTCCTTTCAGTCCTACAAAGAAATAAGAAGAGTTTTTATTTCTATTTAAATGGTTAGGAGGGGGTTTTCATCCACGAAATACACTCATTATGCATTTCTGGACAGGGTTGTAAGGGAATGATGTTTCTGTTAGCATTTGGGGTCTATTTAAAAATCTGGTTCATTACAACTATGTTTAAAATACGTGCTTGAGAACTTTTAAATGTTTATTATTGACCAAAATGATTGCACCATAATAACAGAGAACACTTTTCCTCATGTGAATTTGCACCCTGTGGACAGTGTAGCATGAAACAGATTCTGTGTAATAGATATTTCTATTTTTATGTAATAGATATTCTGTGTAAAAGATATTTAAGAGCACGGTTACCAGACCACTAGACTACCTCAGTCTTAGAGCTATTGCTGTTCAGGCTCAAGTATTACTGGGGAAGAAGAGAGAAGGAAGGAAGGAAGGAAGGAAGGAAGGAAGGAAGGAAGGAAGGAAGGAAGGAAGGAAGGAAGGAAGGAAGGAAGGAAGGAAGGAAGGAAGGAAGGAAGGAAGGAAGGAAGGAAGGAAGGAAGGATGGAAGGAAGGATGGAAGGAAGGAAGATGTGCATGGTTACTTGCAACACCAAGGAGTTCTATAATGCTGTTCACTGAAAACAAAGGATGATAAATACGGCTACCTGGAATTCTCCAGAGCTGTAGATATGGGCTGGGAAAAGTTTCCAAAAGAAGCAGTGAATCGACTCAGTCCTGAATACATTCTTCCCAGAGTAGAGAAAACTCAGTTTATGTACTTTGGACTCGGTTTATTTCAGATGGTGATGAATTTCTCCTCCTCCCTACAGAAGTGTAACTTAATTTTATAGAAATGTGTGAATTCATGGTGAGAGATCCTGTCATCCAAATCAAAGCCTAACGGCTTATCTTTGTCCTGATTTTTTATGGTATTTAGATTGGTTTAGAACCCATATTTGCAACACATATACTCCACCCTTAAGTTGCAATCACTGCTTTCTGTTTTAATGTCATCTTAATTCCTGGTCAGTGAATATATTTGTGGATGCGGATGTATGCTGTGCACACAAAAATGTTTTTCAGAATTTTTTCTGAAGCACACTGAGAAGACCAGCATGAAGATTAAGATCACTTTGTTCCTGGGCAGTGGGGT